>NW_027491261.1:0-650000 GCF_021521415.1 Bidens hawaiensis
GTCGTTATCGACTAAGGATGTTTACGTATGCCTACTTTGTGTTTGCATACGTTGGATGGAATGTTACGTGTTTGGTTGTACGTGTGCTCGACCCTGATGTTATTACTTGGATGTTATGTATAGGGATATAATTATATATATATATATATATATATATATGAGTATGATGACTTATCGTTTATTACGGCATAACTGTTCATATCCTGTTTTATATTTAAACTCTTGGAATGATTTATATAAATTTCAATTATTAAAACTTGAACTCACTCAACTCAAGCTGACTTTGTGTGTATGTTAGTGTGAGTTTCAGGTTAAGAGGAGGAGGCTTACTGCTTGGACGTGCTCGAGACTACTTGGACGGTTGAAGCATATCTAGTCGGGGATTTCAATAATAAACAATGCTTCCTTTCAATTATTACTAGATATATTTAAACTTGGTTTTGGGCCTACACTACTAGAAAAAAGGGCTTACTTGACATACGCACAATGACACGCGTCGATTTATGACGTGCAATTTTACGAGTTATTAAAACGATGTCATAATATTTGAAAAGTAGAAAATTTATGACATTTATTTTTGTTTGTCATTAAATCAGTGTCATAATTTCAAAAAATAACCGATGCGTGTCATATTTCATCTCGCATTCCCAAATGAAAATAACATAGCCCGCCTATTCATTCCCTCCTCATCAGACTCTCTCCTCTCATCTCTCTAAATATTATTTCTCTCACTGTTCCGTACGCCACCATCTACCGCCGATTTACTTCTCTCCTCTCATATCAGACAACCATGCGACCACCCACCGCCGCCACAACCACGCCACCACAACAATCGTCAACCACCGCCACCACCACTAATCTGGTTAGTTTCTTTATCGCTCTCATCTGTCCTCGATCAATTTTACTTCTGTTAGGTTAGGGGTTTGCAGTATGCTTGAAATCTGATGTTTCAAATTTACTTTGGTCTACTGTTAATTGCTTTATTGTTATATGGAATTTACTTCTTTATGTTTGAAATCTGATTAGGGTTTAATTGTTGTTAATTACTTTGGTCTACTGTTAATTGTTGATCTCTGTTGGGTTTAATGTTGTTAATTAGTGTTGTACTGTTGGGTGTTTATGCTAGCTTGTAGAAACATATTATTTGTTTATGATTTTGTACATGGTGTTTTATTGTGTATACAATTCACATTTGGGTTAAAAGTTTGATTTTGCTTTTTGTCATGGTGTTAAGTAGAAATAAATGGGCATCAATAAATCATGGATTTCATTTTATGCACGCGCAGTTGCGGGTCGGTTAAGCTGCTACTTGCTGTTCGGTTAACCTGCTGCTTGCTATTCGGTTAAGTTGCTGTTTCGGGTCTGTTTTGGGTTTAAATTATATGGGTTTGTTTTGGATTTTAATGATACTGGTTTGTTCGGGTTTAAATGATACGGGTCTGTTTAGGCGTGTGTAAAAGTTTTTAAATAATAAACATGGTTTATGAATATTATACGTATGCATAAGTCGTATTTTAAAACTAAATGATACGCCTTTGTTCGGGTCTGTTTCGGGTTTGTTCGGGTTTAAATGATACGGGTTTGTTCGGGTTTAAATGATACGGGCCTGTTTAGGCGTGTGTAAAAGTTTTTAAATAATAAACATGGTTTATGAATATTATACGTATACATAAGTTGTATTCTAAAACTAAATGATACGGGTCTGTTTCGGGTTTAAATGATACGGGTTTGTTCAGGTCTGTTTCGGGTATATTTTGGGTCTGTTTCGCGTCGTTTTGATTAAATTATGGAAGTGCACACGCAGTTTAAAATCAAAGAGGTGCATCTTGACTCAAACTGATTCGCTATGAGTATTGTATTTGTTTTATTACTCGTCGAAAAATAAAAAATAAAAAAAAAACAGTAGTCTTTATCAGCTTATTAAAAATAATCAGTCTTTTCTAATGTTTTTATTCTTTTGCTGATTTGAAAGATAACTTGTGTAGGTGACAGATGTGTTTTTACCATGGTATAGCGCGTATAGATTTTTGGTTCAAAACGCAAAGAGACTTGAGGTGGATGGACTTGAACGTTTGTCCCTCTTGACCGAGCCACTATCATTAACTCAGTTAATGTGCTTGACCAATGGATCAACTCAGCACTCAGAGTCTGGTTCATTTTGTTAGACAGGAAATGGATGCTTATCGACTTTATACAGTAAGTTTGTTATCTAGGTTTTTTGTTTATATGGTCATACAATTAAGGCCTGCTTAATAATCTGTAATTACATTTGCAGGTGGTTCCTTATCTCTTGAAGTTCATTGATAATTTAACTAACATTTACGTAAGATTCAATCGGAAAAGACTAAAAGGCCATACTGGAGAGCAGGACTGCAGAACTGCACTTTCCACTCTATACCATGTATTGTTTCTTATATCTATTTAAATAACCTTACTTTTCTTTCTTAATTTGGATGTGCTAAGTTTTGATTGTTATGTCAATGGTCTGTAGGTGCTTTAAACTTGTTGTAAAACAATGGCCCCATTCACACCGTTTTTCACCGAGGTTCTTTATAAAAACTTGAGAAAAGTATCCAATGGATCAGAGGAAAGTATTCTCTTTTGCAGTTTTCCTAAAGTAGAAGGAAAAGTAAGTGGTTTTATATGACAAAAAGGTGTTCTTAGTCTTCATATATTTCTGAAATACTTAGATGAATAATAATTTGTGTGTCAGGGTGGTGATCGTATTGAACAAAGTGTTAGCAGAATGATGACAATCATTGATCTTGCATGTAATATTCGCGAGCGCCTCAACAAACCTCTGAAAACACCACTCAGGTAATAAAATAGTTACTAGTGGCAATTTTTACCCATTTAGTTATATGTTGGTTAACTAAATATAACAGTTAGCCAAAACAGGAAACTCTATGTGACTAAACCGGTCAACTATAAGTTCTCTATTAAGATAATATTTTTAATCATATATGAAACTAATGTTTACAGTATATATAATATGTAAATTAACACTATAAGCATTTTAGACAAAATGTTTTTTAGGTCAATCCTGCCCGGCTTGTTTTGACTCACCCCAAATTGCCTAACCTGCCCATGATTGTTGTACATCCAGATGCTGAGTTTCTTGATGACATTTGTGGCAAATTGAAAGAGGTCATAACTTATATAGTTTTTTTTTACAAAATCTTTGTTACCTTTATGTTACCTTTTTATTTATCTTAACTGTTTGGTTGAATTTGCATTGCAGTTTGTGTTAGAGGAGCTTAATTTTAAATTTGTTGTACCATGCAATGATCCTTTGAAGTATGCCTCGTTACGTGCTGAACCTGATTTTAGGTACTTTAAACTTTAAAGCTCCTCTCTTTTTTCTTTAATCTCTATTTTGTGTTATTTTATGTAATAATCATGAAATAAACTCATTTACTGCATTTAACCTAACAGCGTGTTTGGTAAAAGACTGGGAAAATCAATGAGAGTAGTTGCAGATGCAGTGAAGGCAATGTCACAAGAAGAGATTTTATCTTTTGATAAATGTGTATGCTGGCTTTTGAATATTAACAAATACTTCGGAATATTTGTAACATTTTGACTCACGTTGTCTAATATATATATAATTTTGCTATATTTGTGTATTTGTGTAATTAATGTGAAAATTAGTAATTATGCAATATATATTTATATAATATTTTTTTTATAAAAAGTATACAATGACACGCATAAATGTTTGTCATAAATGTGAGTAACGAAAGCGTGCCATGCTTGTATGTCATAAACGCATGTCACAAATGAGTGTTATTAAAGCGTGTTATATAATGACACGCAGGTGCATGTCATATTTTGTTTATGACAGGGGCTTCAACGACGCGCATTTGCGTGTCATGTGTACCCATCAATGACACTCATTGCGTGTCATTGAAGGCCTTTTTTCTAGTAGTGCTAATTCCCGGGTTTGGGAATTTGTTTTAGAACTTATGATTTTCCGCTGATTACATGCTCTGAACTGGTTTTCAAATAAAATGTATTGCTTTGGGTTAAACTTTTGTTAAGTTTTGGGATTCTTGATACTTATTATTCCGCTGTTATTTACTCTGAACTTGTTTTAAACAAAACGAATTTTCTTGGTTTTAAATTTTTATGAATTTTGGATATGATTACCAACTGTAAGATTCCCGGGAATCGGGGTCTTACAACATATTAGCTTATTACATAAAAAAAATATTATGTAACAGGTTTAAATAACAATTTAACTTATGCAACAAAGAAAGAAATTATATGTTTTTTTAAAATAAAATTATGTAAACAAGTTTACATGTTTCATACTTTAAGTTACATGAACATATTAACAGACTTAACACATTACAAGAACATATGTTTCTTACTTTAAGCTACATTTAACATATTAACAAATCACAAGCAAATTATATTATCTCATAAATATGGTGTTTGTTACTTTTACTTACATGAACATTTTATCAAATTAAACATTAAATTATAACTTTACATAACATTATATGAACACACTATCAAATTACATATTAAAGTATAAATTTACATAAGTATTTTCACGGTAAAAACATATTTATATGTTTCTTACTTTAGGGTACATGAACATACCCGTGAACATATTAACAAAGTTACATGAACATATTATCAAATTACAAGTTTACATAACATAATATCAACTTATGTAAACAGGTTTATATGTTTCTAACCTTACGGGTATATGAACATATTAAGAAACTTAAATGAACATATTAAGAAACTTAAATGAAAATTATATGATTACATAAATATAATGTTGTTACTTTTTAACTTACATGAACATATAATCAAATTACATATCAAAGTATAGTAAAAACATTATTACCTCAAATTCTTCACTATCCATCGCCTCCATCGTTTCTTGTTAACGGTTTCAATTTCCCCCTGCCAAACCCCCTGTTGCGAATTTCTTCATTCTCTCTTTCTTTCAGTTTTTTCTTTGTCCAGAAACTAATCGGGCTCAATTTTTCATTAACCCGTACACCCTTACATTCGGTGCGGGTTTTCACCACTTGATAGGGTTTTCAAAATAACCTATCCACTCAATTTTTGTTACTTGTTCGTCCACCCACATTGCCTTCTTTCCTACACCACCGTCATTCTATTGTCATCATCGCTACCAGTTCTCTAAGCCGGATTTCCTCACCTTCCTTCCACATTCTAATCACGTTTGGTAATTGATTGCACCATCACTTTACTGAACTCTAAATCTATAAGATTCCTCATGCGCTTGAGTAAAAAAACCTTATGCTGAATTTTTTTTGAGATTAGGGCAGACAACCAATCAACGATGATTTAGGTTTCCAACAAAGTGAATAGGTAATGTTTCTGCCTGAATCAATTGGATGTTTGTCGAAAACCATTGTGTCTTTATGGATTTAATTGTGAAATTACAAGAGTATTTTTTGGGGTTTTTCAAGTTATAAAATTTTGGCTTCTAAAAAAGGACTAGAAACAAGGCTGTTCTAAAGGTATTACTAATCAACGGATAAACAATAACTCGGATTTATATATTTTCGTTTTTTTCATCAAATTTTTGTGTCTATAACATTGTTAATGGCTGTTACAGGTAACTCTCAGCCAATCTTCTTTGGTAAGGTTTTCTTTTAGCTTCATTTAAAAGCATTTTGTATTATCAAATATAGAAACTTGAAAGCATTCTGTATACAACATGGTTTTAGTTTATGTAAACAAAGAGAAAAATAGAAATGATGAAATTATATACATCTATCTACGCTAATGATCTGTTTGATTACTTGTGATTGATTTTGTAAGCATATGCTGCATATTTGCCATCACATGTGTGGCTCCAAGGTAACCATCTTTTTTGTTTCTTCACACTTGAACTTATATCATGTGAAGCATTCCATATAGGTTTTATGTGTTTACTAGCTATATGAATATGACCATGCTGCTATTAAGTTTCATGGATCTGATTTTAATATTAATTTCAACATAAGTGAGTATCAAGAATATGTTTAATAAGTATGTCAGAAGTTATTGAAATATTATTTCATTTAAAGCCTTAAACTAAAGTGTTTAATGTTTCGGATGCTATGACTAATTTGTGATTTTTTTTGAAAGGGGGGCCAAGTTACAATAGCTAATCACTTGGGGGGCTGGAAATTTTATTTTTACTTATGGGGGTTACCTCCCTTTGTAATGGCGAGAAGTTTTGAAAATATAGGGGTGTCAGGTAGTGTACTAGTGTTCAGATATTGCAATAACTTTAGGATACGAGGTATCTCCCCTCCATTTGTAATGGTGGGGAGTCTAAATGTTGTTAAATTTCATCAAGTAAATTCTAATTATTATTTCAATAATAGTTTTTTTTTTAAATCACACTCTAGTTTCTATGCAGTTATACTCACCGAGAGGGCCGGTTGTAGACATAGCCAAAGTATGTTTATGGTTAATGGCGGTTGGGATATCATAATAATACATTTTTTTTGTTTTGTTTGAATTTGCAAATGGTTATGAGATAAAAAGGAAATAATACATGTGATTTTATAATGCGTGTTAGGTATATTGTATGGAAACCAAAATTAAATGTTTTTTGAGAAAAGAAATAAAGAGGACACTGGTTTTGCACATAAGGAGTTCAAAAACACCATTTTCCAATGTATGCAAAGTCTCCTCCATCTTTTTCAAACTCCCCACCATTAGAAATGGAGAGGAGATAACTTTTTCATACTACCCGCCATTACAAATGGTGAGGAGTTACTTTTTGCAGTCCCCGCTATTACAAATGAAGGAGAGATACCTCGTACCTACAAACGTGCTTACAATCTCTGAAAACTGCCTAATATCCCTATATTTTCTAAACTCCTTGCCATTACAAAGGGAGGTAACCCCCCTTTTGAAAAAAATAAAATTTCCAGCCCCCCAAGTGATTTAACTATTTTAAGTTGCCCCCCCCCCCCCCTTCCTTTAAAAAAAAATTCCCTAATTTGTAGATATGTTGCATGAGCTTTGACAACATGCGGATTCTATTGACATGGACAATGATGAGAGAAAATTAATTGCACAAACAGTTGGTTCTGAAAATGCCTCTGAACTTGAAATCTATGTACCTACAAAAAGATGATAACAAAAAAGGCAACTTACTCTTACATAAATTCTACGGGACTAACCAAGGTATTTCTTTTAATGTTTATCCAAACCCATTTGCTTAATTATCTAAACTAATATATGCGCCAAAGCTGTAAATAATCCAAAAAGTCAATAGTTGGCCATGCATGCTATTGTGTTTAAGTTCAAATTTGATTAAGAATAATAAGCCCAGGATTATAGCATTTCTTCTTGCCAATGGTTAATAACAGAAGATTGCCTCTGAAATCAAACACGCTCCTTTCTCTGGCGACTGGCGGTGCATCATCCAACAGGTGAAATATTATTGCGGCAGCCCATGTTAATTATTTAATTTTAACCTAATTGGGTTATCTAATCCATAATTTCTAAAGAGTTAAATGCCATTTTAGTATATGTGGTTTGTATAATTACGCAACTTTAGTACCGTTTTTAAATTTATTGCCAATAACTACCTTATTTTTCTAAAACTTGCAAGCTTAGTACTTTTTTTCTAACCCCGTCTATCTGTCCGTTAAGCTAGGGGAAAATTAATTTTGATTATATTATTTATTTTCTCTTTTGAGCTAAATGTCATTTTCATACTTATGGTTTGTTCAATTACGTAACTTTAGTACCTTTTTTGAATTTATTACAACTGGATACTTTGATTAGTTTTGGATAGATAGGCAAACCAAGAGAGACATTAGATATTACAATTAAAAAATCATCTCTAATCCTAAATAAATCAATCAATCCCCCCCCCCCCCCCCCCCCCCCCCCCGGCGCTCATTAATCCTTCAAACCCTAGCCATTGTTTATCTTCAAGATCAATGAATTACGATATAGTGTTTTGCCCATGTGATTTGTTAACTGTCGTTCATCTACAAGTTCAATTGATGTTATACTAAGAGTTGTGAACTTTTGAAAAACAAAAATCAATTCACATAAAGAAAATGTAAGAAAAATGGCTAAGATGAACTCGGATCTTGAGCTACTAAAAGTAAATTGACAATAAAAAACAAAAGGCTAAAAAATATATTCGATTTTCATCTTCTACCATATATTTTAGTTACCTTTTAATTGTAATATGCAATATGTAATGTTTCTTTTGGTTTGTCTATCTATTCAAATCTAATCAAAGTATCCAGTTGCAATAAATTCAAAAAAGATACTAAGTTGTATAATTAAACAAACCATGGGTATTAAAATGATACTTAGCTCAAAAGACAAAATAAATAAAATAATAGAAGTTACTAATTTGCCCCTAACCTAACGGACAATAGACGGGGTTAGAAAAAAGTACTAAAATTGCAAGTTTTAGAAAAGTGAGGTAGCCATTTGTAATAACTTCAAAACCAGTACTAAAGTTACGTAATTAGACAAACCACATGTATTAAAATGGAACTTAACTCATTTATAAAAGGCAAGAAAAGCAATGATTTTGTATATTTTGTTTGAAAATGATTTTGTCATGGGTTTAATAATTTTATGTACTCTGCAAATCCAAGCAGACGCAAAACTTAAAAAGCAACATGTTTGGTATTTTGCAAACTAAAGTGATAGAACGAAATCTTTGAAAAGGAGGAAAAGTGGAAAAACCGTCTCATCATAAGTAAGTCTTCGTGTTTGTTAATATGCATGTTAGACGTGAGGTCGAAGACTCACTTAAAGATAAACCAAATACAACTAATTAAATAGCAGTAAGTGGGTGTCGAACACAGAGAGTTTGTGGAATGCGTGTTTACCGGTAGCTTTAACAGAAAATAAAATTAAACTAAAATTGCAAAAAAAGGTAAATTCAAATTTGGTTGTTTGATTTATGGATTAACAAAATTGAAATAAAACATTTGCAAACAACTATTAAGATTTATAAACTTATTAAGAAAAAACGATCATCTTAGAATTCAGGTTTAAATCAAAACTAATGTTAATGCTTACTAGAAAGAACTACATAGACATAGTTAATGCTTGATTACTTGTTTGTGATAAAAGGGAACTGAGTACTTGGATTAATAAAATGCAAGGTTGTTACTCGATAATCAATTAACTAATATTCAACCCTAGTTCCTTCCATGATATCTCGGTTGCCAATGGCACCAAGATCGTATGGTTTAGGTTATGATCAAGCACAAGCAACAGTTTACAATCAATTAATCAAACACCATGATAACTAAACAAACATTGCAAAGTCATTATTCTAGAAATAAAGCATGATAAGTGTATCAATTAAACCTTACATCCAAGATGATCATTAAGGAAATTAGCCAATCATGGTTTGATGGATCATCATCACTTCTATTGTCTTAATCATAAGAATTAAACACTCAATCTAATGATTAGAATCACCAAGAATAATCTCCTTGTCTCCAGCAATCACCCACAAGTTGTCTCTCTTGAAAAGTAAGTCTAAAAGATAAAGGAAAACGGCTTAAAATAAAAGCCCATCTCGGCAGTTACAGGTGGACCGTGGGGTCCAGACCGTGGGCCACGGTCCAGGCACGGTTCACTTCAAGACCCTCGGTACGGTGGGTTCTGTTCCTTGGTTCCAGTTTGACTGTGGCCCATGGTTTAGATCGTGGACCACGGTGGGTTTTCTTCCACTTCTTTGTTTTCTTCATATATCTATCGTTTCCGCTCTGATTTCCTTGCCGTTTTCGCCCAAGCTCTCGTAATGTCGTCATTTACCTCCTCAAACCTGCAATCACACAAGTAACTACCTAATTACACAAAATTAAGTTGGTTTAACAAATATACTTATATCCATTAACTCGATTAATGGCCTTCTGACGAGTCACTCGTCACATCCACACACTTAACCATTGCTTGCCCCCAAGCAACAATTCAAACAACAATTGCTTTCAAACTACAACCACCAATCATACCAACAAGCCTGGTTCAGTCAAGGTCCCAAGTCATACGCTATTCCTTCATTATTGTAGGTTTGCGTTAGTATCACTTAATATTTTTTAAAACATAGAATTCTATTCAACCTTTACATGCTTTCGGTTTTTACCCACACATAACACACCATCACACGTTAACCCTTTTTTCGGTGATCGGTTACATATATTCATTCATACCCAATTCTCCTCGCATACGCTTGTACCATCATCAAATTTCCACCTATATATGCTTTAACACAAATGCAAATCAAGAGGTCTTAAAACGGGTTATAATGGGGCTATGTGTAAGGGTATGGAATGGGAATATTGAAGCTAGCTCGATCCGGCTTATTACATCAAAACTAAATAAACAATAAAATAAACAAATATATATATATTACTAACTTGCATCTCAACACTCGATACACACTACTTTGGACATTGAATCCCAACTTTTTCTTTTTTCCTTTTTTTCATTACACACACACACACACACTAAACAAACATTGCAAACAAGCATGATATCTACTACTCTCTATTTATTAATATCAAAACAAATACAAATACATAGAAATACCTACCAACCCGGATCGTCTTGCAATATAACATTGGGGTTGATTGAATAAAAAGAATAAGTCCAATAAAGTTTTCTAAGGGAACCAACCCCCCGCCCCTCTCATTGTCCACGTTCATATGTGTAATGTTTGAGGCCCAACCCCCAAAACCACACTCGCGCTCATCCAGACGAGGCTTAAACCTAATTGCCTCTATCACTTTTGCACTCATGCCAAGCTAAGGTCTCGAAATGCATTGATCGCACAAGTTCTAACGGAGAATAACCAATCCATCACTACTCTTCACTTTCCCAATACACAAGTGAATATGGACATATTATGCAGGTTATTGTGCCGAAAGCATGCTAAACTTAACTAGAATACTACACAACCTCGTTTTTTTTTAAAACGACCAAGCAAACTTAAATTTAAGGGAATTGTGACCATGAAAAGGGACCAAAACTTTACCCCGCCATCTTACCACTTTCCGGTTTTCTTTCAAATTTTTTTTATTTTTATCTATTTTATTTTTTTTTTTCATTTATTTATATATATATATATTAAGAAAAATGAAAAATTTTCCCATCCCCACACTTGGGATACATTGTCCCCAATGTATGGTTATGAGAAAATAAAAACAAAAACACCACCTCTTTTCATGACCCATAACACTAATCCAAGTGTTTCATCCTCTTCCATCCACCCAAATACTAAAACGAAACACAAAATGAACAAATATACAAATAATATTCAAAACAATGTGCACCTGACATGATTAAGACCCAATCAATAGTAGGGCGGTTGGGCCTGCCCGAAGATAAACTTCATAAAGTCCGGAAACTCACCAAACTTAAATGCCCCACTTCCTCCGCTACTACCTTCTCCTGATGGTGGTGGTGGAGCCATCGACTACATCGGATCTACCCACATGGAATGATGAAGAGGTGGTTTGGGATAACGTACCGTACCATCAGATGTGCCGCCGGATCGCGAGGTCGAGTTCCAGATAGACCTTGTGCTGGGCGCAAAACCCGTTGCTCGAGCTCCTTACCGTCTAGCACCGAATGAAATGAAAGAACTTATGGCCCAATTAGGAGACTTGCTCGAAAAGGGCTTCATTCGACCGAGCATCTCACCTTTGGGTGCCCCGGTCCTGTTCGTTAAGAAGAAGGACGGTAGCACGCGGATGTGCATTGACTACCGTGAATTAAATAAACTCACGGTGAAAAACCGGTACCCTCTACCAAGGATCGACGACTTATTTGATCAGCTCCAAGGAGCTAGTTGGTTCTCAAAGATCGACCTTAGGTCCGGGTATCATCAGTTGAAAATTCGTGAGGAAGATATCCATAAGACTGCCTTCCGCACTCGTTATGGGCATTATGAATTCCTCGTGATGTCTTTAGGTTTGACCAACGCACCAGTTGCGTTCATGGATCTTATGAACCGAGTGTGTAGGCTGATGCTCGAACGTTCTGTTATTGTGTTCATCGAAGACATTCTTGTGTATTCCAAAAGTGAATCCGATCACGCTGGTCATCTCACGGATGTTTTGGAAGCTTTGCGAAAGAACAAGTTGTATGCGAAATTTTCTAAGTGTTCTTTTTGCTTACGCGAGGTTCAGTTCTTGGGTCATGTTATTAACCCGAATGGTATTTTGGTTGACCCTGCAAAGGTGGAAGCCGTAAACGAATGGGAATCTCCTAAGTCTCCGTCCGAAATCCGTAGCTTTCTGGGCTTGGCGGGGTATTACTGCCGCTTCATTCCCGACTTTTCGAAAATTGCTTCATTATTGACCAAGTTGACCAAGAAGAGTGTTAAGTTTGTTTGGGGTACCGAGTAGGAGGATGCTTTTCTCGAATTAAAGAACAGGTTGACGCATGCTCCGATTTTAGCGTTACCCGATGGCACTGACAATCTGGTTGTTTATTCTGATGCCTCTTACTAGGGGCTTGGGTGTGTTCTGATGCAGTGAGGCCGAGTCATTGGTTATGCCTCACGACAGTTAAAGCCTCATGAGGAGAATTATCCTACACTTGATTTGTGTTTGGGCTTAAGTTTTGGAGGCATTATTTGTATGGTGTTCCTTGTATTATCTATACCGATCATAAGAGCTTAAAGTATTTCTTCGAACAAAAGGAACTGAATATGCGGCAGCGTCGATGGTTGGAGTTGATTAAGGATTATGATTTGGAGATTATGTACCATCCTGGGAAGGCTAACGTGGTAGCCGACACGTTGAGCCGGAAGGAGAGACCTAAACCTATCCGTGTGAAATCTTACCAGCTTATTCTTAAACCCGATATTTTGAAACAGATAGCCAACGTTCAGAATGAGGCTTTGCAGGTGGAATGGATTATGTCAGAGCGTATTTGGGGTCAGGTAAAATTGTTGCAAGACGTAGGGGACGGGGTGAAGTATAAGGATGGTCGTTTATGGGTACCCAGGTATGGGAGATTCAGGGATAAAATATTGGATAAAGCACACAAGTCGCGCTAATCCATTCATCCATGCACGACCAAGATGTACCAAGACCTGAAGAAAAATTATTGGTGGCCTGCGATGAAGTATGAGGTGGCTCAGTACGTGAGTAAGTGTTTGATGTGTCTGCAAGTTAAGGCCGAGCACCAGAAGCCTTTCGGGAAACTTCAACCTCTGGAAATACCTGAGTGGAAGTGGGAGCATATTACGATGAATTTTGTGACTAAACTGCCTCGTACTCCTCGGGGTAGCTATGACACCATTTGGGTAATTGTTGATAGATTGACCAAGAGCGCTTATTTTTTGCCGATTCGAGAAACTTTTAATTCTGAGCAGCTGGCCGATGTGTTTATTCGTGAGATCGTTTTTAGGCACGGGGTGTCGGTATCTATTGTTTAGGACAGGGATACGCGTTTTACCTCCATGTTTTGGAAGAAGTTTCATGAGGAGATGGGTACCAAACTTCTCATTAGTACCGCTTATCACCCGCAGACGGATGGTCAATCCGAGAGGACTATTCAAACTCTCGAGGATATGTTGCGAGCTTGTGTGATCGATTTCGGTGGTAGTTGGGATCGTCATTTACCGTTGGTCGAATATTCATGAGGTAAAATGCCACGATCGGGATGCCACCGTTTAAGATGTTGTATGGCAGGAGGTGTAGGACTCCAGTCTGTTGGGGTTCCATTGGTCAGAAGCAGTTGGGTAGTTTGGAGGTGGTTGAGGCTACGACTGAGAAGCTCGATAAGATTAAGGCTTTTATGAAGGCTGCTCAGGATCGTTAAAAGTCCTATGCGGACTAAAGGCGGAGGCCTATTGTGTTTAAAGCTGGTGATAGAGTTATGCTAAAAGTTTCTCCTTGGAAGGGTAATATTCTTTTTCGTAAGAGGGGCAAGCTTAATCCGAGGTTCATTGGTCCGTTCCGTATATTGTCCCGTGTTGGTGAGGTAGCGATACACTAGAAATGCCCGATGAGCTCGCGGGGATTCATCCTACTTTCCACATGCCCATTTGAGGAAATGTATAACAGATGAGGAGGCCCATGTGCCTCTTGATGACATTAAGCTTGATAGTAAATTGAACTACGTTGAAGAACCTATTGCTATACTTGACCGTTAGGAAAGGCGTTTGAGGAACAAGGTGGTTAGGCAGGTGAAGGTGCAGTGGAGGCATCGTAGGGGTTCCGAGGCTGCTTAGGAGTCCGAAGATGAGATGATGAAACTCTACCCGCAGTTGTTCCTATCGCATTGGGATTCGGGGACGAATCCCATTGTAAAGGGGTGGACTTGTAACACCCGTTAATTTTCGGTTTAATGATTTATATCTTGTAAAGTATGTACAATTCTTGGGAGTTGTCGTTCCTCGATGACCTTATTATCCCTCTGGTACGTTAAATTACTTCAACTTTTCTTTCAAGTTGCCATATCCTTTAAATTGGAGGGGCTAGAGCGTAACATTTATTATTATATCATAAAACCTAACCCTAACTCCCTCCCCTATATCCGATCGGCACTTGTGCAGCCTCCCCACCCCCAAATTTTCTTTTTTGCAGCCAAGGATTGAGCATAAAACTTGAATTGAAGGTTAGTACTATGTCCCTACAAGTCTTTTACACCTTAATTGATCATTATATCACGCGTACTGATCGATAAATGGCTTGTTCTAGGCTAACCGAGTGGCTATCCAATTAAGCAATTCCGGGACTGTTTTTGTGGAGGTTTTTGCACCAACATCTTCCTAGGTATGTCTAGTATAACATACTTTAAGATTATGCACATTGGTGTTAGTTTGATTGATCAACAAGTTGTAGTTTGAAAGATAGTTTTCGGTTGACTAGAGTGGTAGATTGTTGCGTTTAACGCGAGGGATGAAGTAAGTGATGACCAATTCAGTTCAGATGGCTTTGGTTTAATATACGGGTTGTTGGAAAATGATTTTTATAAGTATTGGGGCTGAATTGGTTGTCGGTTACTCAAACAGGTCGGTACAACGCGCAATTGAGTTTATTGAATAGTTGGCGCGTTGTACTTGCGAGTTACTGACCCATTTGACTCGTGTAGCATCGTGTGGACTTGTTGGCTGTAAATTTATCATATTGGGTCCACACGGGGCTGAGTAGGATGTTAATTGCCTAAACGACTCTTAAACGCGCGTGTTAGTATCACCTAGTGCTTCCGGGGGTAATTTAGGAATTCTTTATTCTCGGGAGTATCTAAGGGTCGTGTTGGTGAATGTAAGGCCACGGGGGCTCTTGTGATTGAGTTTGATGAGGTCGAGGCTTTAGGTAACTCGAACCATGTTAGAACGTCTCATAGGATAAACGAGTCCTTTCGATGTTATTAGTAATGTATGTATGTAAACCGACAGGCATTTGAGTTTTAGGGATAGTTAGGGGACCTCTAGCTTGTGGTGAAATCATGCCTTGTGTCAGGTGAGTTCATGATGCCCCATTTTACTCTTTTTAAGTTTTTGGGCTAGCATGCACACCTAAGCGATTTTGCTTGATGAACCGTTAAATTATTTTGTATGGGCTTACTTGTATAGGGTAGGCCTTGGGATGATATTATTGTATGTTTGTACATATATTATTGTATGGCCAATATTTGGCGATGTTATTTAGTCGTTATCGACTAAGGATGTTTACGTATGCTTAGTTTGTGTTTGCATATGTTGGATGAGATGTTACGTGTTTGGGTTGTACATGTGCTCGACCCTGATGTTATTATTTGGATGACATATATATGTAGGGATATAATTATAAGGATGTTTATATATATAAATAAGGATGATTACTTACTGTTGATGATGGTCTAACTGTTATATCCCGTTTATTTTAAAACTCTTGGAATGACTTTTATGATTATTATTATTATAGATGTTAATTAATAAAACTAGAACTCACTCAGCTCAAGCTGACATTGTGTGCATGTTAGTGTGAGTTTCAGGTTAGGAGGAGGATGCATTAACGCTTGGACGTGCACGAAGCTACTTGGACAGTGGAGGGTATGCTTAGTCGGAAGTTTTAATAATAATAAACATTTTTTTTAACGTTTTATTAAATACATTTGAATTTGGTTTTGGGCATAATTCTCGGGTTTTGGGAACTTGTTTTATTAATTATGATTTTTCGCTGAATTGTACTCTGAATTGGTTATTTTAATGGAATGAACTTTCTTTGAGTTTAAGTATTGTTGTAAGTATTGTGTATGAATACCAACTGTAGGATTCCCGGGATTCGGGGTCTTACACTTTATCGCCAGAATTATCTAACTTTGTTTTATCAGATCGGAAATCGGCCAGGTCGCTAAGTGTAGATATGTTACTAACTTGTTTTTTAACTTAGCAAATCTCAAAAGCATGGTGAACAAAAAGACCAGCAATTGGGGACATCGTATGTAAACTTGTTAAGTTCATAAATATTCTCTGCAATGGTACTCTTTACACTTAGTGTTTTTACATGTTTTACATTTCAAGACATAATCTTTTGGTTTAATTGTGACACTTCATATTTACACAAGACTTAAGGATATATTGTCCTTAAAAATGTTTTATTTTAATATATAATGGGGTTTCAAAACATATTTTCTAAAGATAAAATCCTTAAAATATTTTACTTTGAAGTAAGATGAATTTAAGAATTATGTTTCGGATACATTATCCTCAAGATAATTTATTTCAAAAACTTAAAGATATTTTCATAAGACATGTTCTAATCAAAATATATTCAGACAAGTTATTTAAAATAGCATACAAATAGAACGCAATATTTGACCCAAAGGTTATGTCATTACTAACAGAAATTGCAGATAAACAAAAAGACAATGCCTAGGCTTCGTCTTCAACAAATGAAAGATCCCTCCACCCAAGCATCATCACATAGTTATGGTTCAAGAAAACAAAGGCTTCGTCTTGGAACCCAAGATCCCTCCACCTATGTTTCCTTATAGTCAAGATTATCCTAAGCATACTTGTTCAAGACAGGAAATTAAAATTGTTAACAAGCCAACACAAACCATCACAAACCACAAACACCTAAACCTTAAAAAATTGGGCTCAAGCCTTTTCTTTACCGCCATCATCGCCCAACTATTTGCCACCACCAGCTTCCTTCACCACATCCTTGATCGCCACCTCCACAGCCTCCTCAGCTACCTTCTCCGCTTCACTCGGACCCGCTTCCTCCATGCTCTCTCCAGTTAACTCCGCCAGCACCTTCTTCCAAGTGGTTACATCCCAAAAGGGAGTATCGAGACCAGCATCTTGGGCCTCCTTTTCCATACGAAGGCGAGACTGGAAGATGGAAATAGCAGTGGACCTCTTTTCCCCCTCAGTAACCTCTTGGATCTGCACCAAATGATCCGCTTCTTGATGAATGAGTTCCTTCTTGGCCAGCGCGAGTTCCTACTTCAGATCCTCAATCTCCTTGGTTTTCTTGTCAAGAAGGTTGGTCTTGGCGGTCCTGATCTTCAGCATTTCAGCAATACGGGTATTAGCCTCAAGAAGTTCGTGGTGAAGATTGAACTTGGAGAATAGCAGCCCTAGTCCCTGCTCAAAACAAACATCCTCGGCATACATTATCTTTAAAAAATGAGGATAGGATAAGTCATACCTGATTGAACTCAAGGTCACACGTCGGAGAGGAGTCAGAGGTATCCTGGGTCTTTCTCTTTTTTGAACCCTTGGCTCTACTGCTTTCGGGCTTTGGCTTGGTCAAGGGAATGGATTCCTTCTTCTTGTTGCTACGTGTGGAGACCATACTGTCAATGTCGTCAAGAACGAAAACAGGAGCAGATTTACCTACAAAAAAACACAGGTTAGTATCTCTAATCCTTAAAATTTTCAACTAATGTGTTGATACTTCTTACCAGACATAGCGGAGCCGGCAGACGGCGATGGTTCTTGGAGGCTTGACTGGAAGTGAAAGGTTCTTTCCTCCTCGTCAATAAGATAGAACGAATTCAGTTTGCTCTCGGTCTCTTTGCTGGGAGGAGCAATCTCAAAGAACTTCAAAGCTGCAAGAAAACAACACAAAGCATATCAGTTACAGACATATCAATCTTTCTAGCGTGAATACAGTTCTCCAAACCATGGGCATGGTTTGAATAAAACTCAATCCAGTCCTACTAAAGAACTAAGTTGTGAAAGGAGGAAAAGGGTAAGAAAAACCAATCTTGAATGGCAAGTATGGAAAACAGATCCAGGTTCTGGAAACAAGAACCGATGAAACGGCGGGATCGAAGGGCCTAAAAACAGTTCCCAAAGGGAAACAGCCTCTCGATTGAAAGTTCATAATGTCGGTATTGTTTAAAGTACATATTTCACTCGTGGGGTTTGCAAGAAGGTTTTGTGAGTTAAAATCTTCAATGCCTGAGGGATGGAGTTTTGGACTCATGATTGTAGAAGATGAAGAAGAAGAAAGGATTACCTGGATAGAAGAACTGATGAATGAAAGGTTTGTTTATCCAAGTAATTATAAGGATAACCTAGGGTTTACTCGGTCACTAATGACTGACACGTGCGGTCAATTCACCACGCATGCGGGGTTCAAATTTCAAAAATTTACAGCTGTAATCCACATCAACAGCCGTTAATTTTGGGGACAATTGTTGGGACTCAGATTTTCGGCATCCCTAGTAAGCAATATATTCAGGATAATCCCGGGATATGGTATTTTCCAAGGTAACAGGTATCCTAAATATATTATATAATTAACAAATTGTTTGCTGTCTTTCCTTGTTTACCAGGTCAAAAGAGGTGACCACGATTCCCAAAAGATCCGGACTCACAGCTGATTACTTCAAATAAAGCGTGTTAAAAACGGAAACGCATAAATCAATTGGCTAATTGGAAGGAGTCAATTATCTCCGGAAAAATAGGAACAGCTAATAGGAAAGAATCAATAATCTCCGAAAAGATAGGAGTTATTGTTAGCTAGTTATTTGTATAAATAGAGCTCATTTGGATCATAACATACATTTTTTATCACTTGAGACTTAGTAGTACTCACACTTTGTAATCACGATCCAATCGAAGCTCCACCACTTGTAATCATTTTTTGTTAGTAATAAACTGGTGGTGATAGTTTTCACCACCCGGGGTTTTTTTCTTGTTATCCTCAGGATAATGGGTCTTTTTCTCGTAACAAATCTCTGTGTTCTAACAGTTTTACATTCATTTCAAGCAAGCACCAAGTCCCATTTACTAATTTGGTTACGAAATCACCTTTGTTAATTTTTGACCAAAACACCTGGTATCAACATACCAGAGGAGTGGGATCTGGTCAGATCTCAGAGAAAAGATATTTCCTACCTAATTGACATGAACAAGAACGTTCCTGACGAAATTACATGCTTGTTTTCTAAAGTGTCAGAACATAATGCCATGCTTTGGCATCGTCGCCTTGGTCATGCCAATATCAAAACCCTGAACTGTCTTGCGAAAAACGGTATTGTACGTGGCCTGCCAGTTAAGGGTTTTGTGACTATCGAGAAGTGTGTGGCTTGTGCGTTAGGCAAGCATCATCGAGAAGCACACAAGCTGAAGCTGATTAATACAATTTCCAGCGTCTTTCAGTTGTTTCACATGGACCTGTTTGGTCCAGTTCATGTCTTGAGTCTATCTCGTAGTAATCATTGCCTGGTCATCACTGACGACTACTCTCGTTTCACTTGGGTGTTTTTCTTGTCGAATAAAGGTGAGACGGCTTAATTGATCAAGAAGTTCGTGGTGCTTATGTAAAATTAATTGAGCTTGAAGCTCAAGGGAATTCGTTGTGACAACGGCACGGAGTTCAAGAACTCTACACTGAATCATTTTTGTGCCGAAAAGGGAATTCCTCATCAATACAGCTCAGCTCGTACTCCGCAGCAAAATTGTGTTGCTGAAAGATGAAACCGTACTTTAATCGAAGCTGCAAGAACGATGTTATTCAAGTTACAGTTATTTTTCTAGGCTGAAGCGGTCAATACTGTCTGTCACGCTCAAAATCGGGTGTTGATCAACAAATCTCAGATGAAGACTCCCTATGAAATTGTTTATGGTCACAAGCCCACAGTCGCACATTTTCGAGCTTTCGGTTGTCCATGAACTTTGTTAAATCTTGAGCAGACTCTGAAGTTTGAAGCCAAGGCAGATGATTGTTATTTTATTGGGTATGCTGGTCGAACTGCCTACAGAGTCTACAACAAGGCATCGAAACATATCGTCGAATCATATGATGTGCGCTGGATGGAAGAAAATGAGACAGATGCTCGTGTGGGGCCTAACTGGTTATTTGACTATGACAAACTGTTCAAGCCATTAAATTTGTTTCCTGTGGTCGAGTCAGATAACTTATGGGGAGGAATTTCTAATGTTGTTGATGATGAAGAAGATATTTCTGTTGACACTCAAGAGTCTCCTATGCTGAGTGTGAACCCGTCTGAATCATTAGACACCACTCAGCCGTCATCAGAGAATCTGGAAGAGACCATCACCGAGACTGTATCCCCACAAGAGCCCTCTATAGTAGAGGTTTTACCAGTTGATGGGGAGAGTTTCATTCGTCAAATATTTAGTAACACTCTATTCCCTGATGCCATTCCAAATGAGTATGTTGCCAGTACTTCATACTCACACAGTACAGCAGCATCGAGATGGAGGAACCCTCTCACTGAAACCCTTGAAGATCCAACTAATTTACCAGCAAGCCGTTTTGTTCCTGATCACTCTATTTCATCAAGAATTCAACAGGATCATCCAATTGACAGTATTATCGGTCCCCTTGAAGCTAGCGTCTCAACCAGAAGTCAGACTAGAACAATCAACAACTGCTTGTATTCTTATTTCATTTTACAAATTGAGCCCAAGACTGTTGACATGGCTCTGCAAGACCCAACTGGGTTGATGCCATGCATAAGGAACTCAATCAGTTTGAAAAACTCAAGGTTTAGAGGTTGGTCGAGCTACCCGATGGGAAGAAGTCGCTAGATACAAGATGGGTTTTTCGCAACAAGCAGGATGATATCGGGGTCATTGTTAGAAACAAGGCAAGGCTTGTGGTTCGTGGTTTTCTTCAGGTTGAGGATTTGAACTATACTGAAGTGTATGCTGTAGTGGCTCGTCTTGTGGCCATTCGGATCTTCTTGGCATATGCATCGTATATGTGTTTAACAGTCTATCAGATGGATGTCAAAATAGCATTCCTATATGGTGAAGTGAAGGAAGAAATATATGTGGATCAGCCACCGGGTTTTGTGGATTCCAAGAATCCGTCGCATGTCTATAAGTTGGACAAGGCTCTATACGGCCTTCATCAGGTTCTTCGAGCATGGTATGCGACGTTGACAGCTCATCTTTTGGAGCACGGGTATAAGCGTGGAACCATTGATCAGACACTGTTCATAAAGATTGTTGGAAAGGTTCTGATCTTAGTTCAGATTTATGTGGATGACATCATCTTCGGTTCTACTAGCACTTTTCTCTGTTCTGAGTTTGAGGAAGTAATGAAGAAAAGGTTTGAGATTAGCTCGTTGGGGGAGATGACAACATTTCTGGGTCTGCAAGTTCGTCAAAGCTCGACTTACATTCCGCTACATCAGGGAAAATACGTCGAGGATATGCTGGCAAAATTTGAGTTTCATGATTCCAAAAGTACGGCGACTCCTAGGGCTGAAAGACCTCTTATTTCTTCAGATCCTGACGGGAAACCCATAGATCAAACGTACTATCGGTTGATGATCGGGTCCCTAATGTATCTTACCGCCAGTCGCCCTGACACCATGTTCGCAGTCTGTCAGTGTGCTCGTTTCCAGGCTAATTCTAAACTCTCTCATTTAATTGCTGTTAAACGTATTTTTAGATATCTGAAAGGGCAACCGATGCTCCGTCTTTGGTATCCCAAGGATTCAGAATTTGACCTGTATGCTTTTGCTGACAGCAATTATGGAGGTGATGATATTGACAAGAAATTGACGTCTGCTGGATGTCAATTTTTGGGGGATCGGCTCATCTCATGGCAATGCAAGAAACAACAAACGGTGTCCACAAGCACTCTTGAGGCCGAATATGTTGCTGCTTCTGCCTGTTTCTCAAGTCATATGGATGCAACATCAACTGCTGGACTACGGTTTGGAATTTCTTGATACTCCTATTTTCTTTGATAATGATGCTGCAATTGCCATTGTTAAAAACCCAGTTCGGCACTCTAAAACCAAGCACATCGATATCAAAATTCATTTTATTCGTGACTATTAGGACCGAAAGTTAATTCATCTTGAACAGGTCCACACTGATAATAATGTTGTGGACCTATTTACTAAACCGGTCGGAACAGCCAGATTCAATGTGCTTGTAAGGTTTCTTAAGATGTTACGTTTTGAAGACTGAGTATTTTTTTGAGGTTCAAATTTTGTACATAAATTTTTTTCTTTCTTGTCATAATTTCTGTACAAATTTTGGGGGAGAAAAAGGAAAAATACAAAAAGAGAGTGTGTGTGTGTTCTAATTAAAAAAACAAAAAAAAATCTGTTTTGTTCTGTCGCTTAAAATTATGCCGGTGACTCAAGTTCAAGGGACATATTTCTATATTTGGTCTCGTTATCAACCTTTGACGGACGAGATAGCCATTAACCCAAGAACTCAAAGTGACTGGGCCGACTAAATATAATAAAAATAAATTGTTTTTAGTTTAACTATCTGTTCAAGTTCTTTCACTGAAAATTATGTCGGCTACCTAAGTTTGAGGGACATATATTATTATGTGTTTGGTCGTATCGTCTACCTGTAGACACATGGGGTAGCCATTCACCTGAAAACTGAAAGTGACTGGGGTAATTTAATTTAAAATTTTCTTCGAAGTTATCATTTGGGAAGTGATATTATTATTCAGCTAAAGCTTACTAGAAGCTTAAAATATTTTCAAATGAAAATTGATCAAACCTTTGAGAAATGATAGATAAATTGATTATGTGTGCCTAACATCTGAAGTGATTAGGCTAAAAAGGCTCTTGATTAGTCATTGGTGTGTATGGTAGCTTCCCATGATAAGTAAAAGTTTGAAGTGATATAAACTAAATCTGCTAAATGTTTTGTGGAGAGTCATTTTGAAGATGTTTGCATGTCCCTAGATATATCTCTCTGAATGATAGGCATAAAACTAATTACCCAGTCATACGCGAGCCTGCTAGTGTCTTGATCGCCGAAAGTATATATATATATATATAAAGTTGTAAATTATGAGTGTTCAAATATTTTTCTATAAGCTTAAAGGGGCATTAGGGAACTACAGGGGTGGGGCATACAAGTAAGTCCTAAACACCCTGAATGTAACTCTTGTATGTTCGGACGGCATGTAAGTCCAACGTTCAACCTTAAAGCTAAAAATTTATTTTGTATAAAGAAAATTCTTTGATCAAGCACTAGGAGGTTGGAGTCAAATTGGGGTGATCTGGGGAAAGCCAAATACGCTTTGAGAAGAGATAAGGGGTATCATGGGTCCATAAGTGATGTCCATATTAGCTTTATGCCTAATTGAATCTAATCATATCACTGTCGCAATGAAAATCATGATAATTACCTGCCATCAACCTTTTCACTATGTCACAATAATGCTGAAAATGGATCATTGTGAAAGTATCTAAATCAATATGATTTCATGTTCGGATCTTTTCTTGAAAAGGGTTGGTTGTTTTTAAACAGCTGAAATTTGATCCCAATATATGATAAATCTACTAGATAGGTAAATTGTTTTAGTTTTAATTTAGTTTTTTATTCTAATTTTATTTTATTTTTAATTTTTACTTTTACCTCATGTGTACTCGTGTCGAAACAGATGTCTTTAAAAAATTGAATCGGGATTATTTTTTATCATAAAACTTTGACAACTGCTGGTCTTGATTTGTGGGCCAGTCTGTTTGGCCCAACGGGTTCCTTTGTTGTGTGTTCTCAGCCTCGTCAAATTGGCCAAACGAACTCCACTAATGTGAGTTCTCGGTCCGTAGCTGTTCTCGGTCCATAATGCTCTCGATCCGTATGTGTTCTCGGTACAGACTGATATGTCTTGGAAGCTTAAAAGGCACACATTACACATCATTAGTAACTCTTGAAACTCACAAACACTCAAGAACCTTCATCTTCCTAAATCTTCCAAGATCTTCTGAAATCATCAACCATCTAATCATCCCCTTTAATGTCTTCATTTAAGCTATTGTGCGCCTTTATTGTCTTCATCTAAGCTATTGTGCAAAAACTCTTGAGAGAGGTAAGAAAATCTATCAAATATCTATCTTTGATTCCTAGGTAAAACAGTTTTGAGGTAACCGTAAATTGATCGATTCAAATTCTAGACTGTGTTTTCGGTTTCTTCTTGAAGTTACTGATTGTTTTTCTGAGTTTTTGAATGAAGATGCATTTTTGGTCATCAATGGTGATTGGCAGAATGGAGATGACAACGGGTCATGTCCATGTATTCTTGATGGAGGTTGACCAAAATCTCTTGGTCAACCAGAGAACTCCGTGGTCAACTGACATCTCAAGGGATTCACGATCAAACTTTGACCGGGAATCCATTTGCTCAAACAAAAGTCCATCGTTTTCGACGTTTCTGAGTCGATCGAACCTAAGATCTTCTACTTTTTTCATTAACCAACGTCATGAACATCTACATCTACTGGCAAGTAACCTGACCTATGCTGGATTACTAGCCGAGGTTAATATTATCGGAATAAATGCACTAAATAAGACACTCAACTTCCAAGTGTCTCTTTAGAAGCCACAGTATATACGCCGGAAGGAAGGAGCGAAGGAATCGATGCATGTTAAACGTTTACGGTTGATATTTTGAGGATGGCATGAATAAAGCAGTAAACCAAGGGGAAATTCTTGGGACATAGTTTATGGTTTATGCTTTATATAATTGGCCTTAGTTGGGCTTTTGTGTGTAATCCAAGACCATTTGATCTTGGTGGGCTTTAGTTTGTTTGGGGCCTAGTTGGTAGTCTATATATAATATAGGATATGTGTTTACGATTTTAGGGTTGTTCGTTCAAGTTTATCTTTCACCCGTGTAAGTTGTTAAGGGCTTAAGCACCCGACGTATTAACATACGTGTGTTTTGAAGCTTATTCCTCGTGTTAGTTTGTGTTCGTGTTTGTTGCATAGAATCGACTTGGTGATTAGTGTCCTCCTAATCATTGAGTTACTTGATATCACATTGAAAGATCCTTTCTCGGGACTTACATGCTTCCTGATGGATCAACTCTTTCCTGGCTAATGCAAGCTCCTGCTTCAAGTCTTCGATCTCATTGGTCTTCTTTTCGAGGAGATCGGTTTTGGAAGTTTCAATCTTTAGCAGTTTGGCGTTGCGAGTATTGGAGTAAAAAAGTTCTTGGTTCACAACACTGAACCTGGAGGATAACAGTTCTAGACCCTGCCAAGATAAGTACCTGTTGGAATTCAAGGTCGTACACCAGGGTGGAATATGAGGTTTCTTGGTTCTTCCTCTTATTATAGCCTTTAGCTCGGCTGCTTTCAGGCTTTGGCAGAGCACTGTGAGTGATTTCCTTCTTGATGGTACTACGAGTGGACACCATGCTATCGATATCGTCAAGAACAAAGACTGCAGTAGACTTTCCTACAAAAATACATGTTAGTATCTCTAAACCCTTAATCTTTGTGACTAATAAATTGGTATTTCTTACTAGACATGTCGAAGCCCACCAATTGGGACGGTTCTTGGAAGCTTGATTGAAACTGGAATGTCCTCTCCTCCTCGTCTATAAGGTAAAATGAGTTAAGCTTGTTCCTGGTCTGCCGGCCGGGGGGAGCGATCTCAAAAAACTTCAGAGCTACACGAAAAAGACAAGATATGTTAGTTTGATACATATCAGCATACTGCCTCAGGATAACGTATCCTACTTTTGGTAACCCAAAGATATGGAAGACTTTCGGGATCCGGAAGAGAATCCTTTTTGACAAAGAAATAGTGTTTCTTCCATTGATCATTGTTCTGGGTATTCCTCCAAACAAGAGGGGTTCGCTCGGATTTCGTCTTGAAAAGGTAACGAGAGGAGCCATGGCTGCGAATATCGTAAACAAAGGCAAGCTCGAAAAGGGTAAAATCTAAGGCATGATCGGTAATCAATCTCTCAAGCACAAACATGGTTCTCCTAACCATGGGCATGGTTTGGATAAAACTAAGGCAGGTTTTGCTAAAAAAATCGGTGGTAAAAGCCGGGAAAGGATAGGTGAAACCGATTTTCAAGGGAAAAAAGTGGAAGCAGATCCAAGATTTCGAAACAAGGTCGGACGAAAGTGAAGGATCGTGGGTCTGAAGACGGTTCTTGGAGGGAAGCATCCTTTGGCTTGAAGGTTCATGATGTCAGTATTATTGAAGGTGCATACTTCATTGGCAGGGTTTGCAAGAAGATTTTGTGAACCAAACTCCTCAATACCAGAGGATCGGAGTTTGATGGTCATGATTTCTGAGTATGAAGAAGAAAGAGAGAAAAGATTACTTGGATATATGATCGGATGGAGGTTTGAATTATTTATCCAAGTAAATATAAAGATAACCAAGGGTTTGATAGCTTTCACGGATTAACGACACGTGCGGCTGATCCATCCCACATGCAGAATTCGAATTTCAAAAATTTACAGCCGTAAAGCACTTACACAGACGTCAATTTTGAGGACAATTGTTAGGCATCAAAATTTCATTATCTTAAGCAAACGATATATTCGGGATAACTTTGGGATACAGTATCCTCCAGAACAACATGTATCCTTAATATATTGTATAACTAATGGATTAGTTCTCTTCCTTTGATGTTTACCAGGTCTTGTGACGTTCCCACGATTCTCTAATGACTCGGACTATAGCTCAATGACTCCAACTGAAACGTGCTTAATAGAAGTCGTGGAGTTTAACGACTAGTTTGAAGTATTCTAATATTTCCAAATTTCTAGGGATTATTGTTAGCTGAATTTTTGCATACATAGAGCTGTCTCTGGATCATTTCACACACAACTCTCACATTCTAGCTATAGCATTACTCTGTAACACTATCCATAAAGAAAACCTCCACCACTTGTAACCTTGTTCTATTATTAATAAACTGATGGCGATAGTTTTCACTGCCCAGGGTTTTTTCTTGTTATTCTAAGGATAACGGGTTTTTTCCTCGCAACAAATCCTTGTGATATAGCATTTGTGCATTCATTTCAACCAAGCACCATGCCTCACTCACTAATTTGGTCACGAAATTACACTTGTTAATTTTTCACCAAAACAGTCATTATTCTAGAAATCAAAGCATGACAAGAGTATCAATTAAACCTTACATCCAAGATGATCACTAAGGAAATTAGCCAATCATGGTTTGATGGATCATCATCACTTCTATTGCCTCAATCATAAGAATTAAACACTCATTCTAATTATTAGAATCACCAAGAATAATCTCCTTGTCTCCAGCAATCATCCACAAGTTGTCTCTCTTGAAAAGTAAGTCCAAAAGACAAAGAAAAACGGCTTAAAATAAATCCCATCTCGGTAGTTACAGGCGGACCGTGGTCCACAGTCGAGACCGTGGGCCAAGGTCCAGGCATGGTTCACTTCAAGACCCACGTTACGGTGGGTTCTGTTCCTTGGTTCCAGTTTCACTGTTGCCCACAATCTAGACCGTGGACCACGATGGGTTTTTTTTTCCACTTCTTTGTTTTCTTCATATATCTCTCGTTTCCGCTCCGATTTCCTTGCCGTTTTCACCCTGGCTCTCGTAATGTCATCCTTTACCTCCTCAAACCTGCAATCACACAAGTAACAGTAGTCAAATAATTCCATAAAATTAAGTTGGTTTAACAAATACACTTATATCCTTTAACTCGATTAACGGCTTTCTGACGAGTCACTCGTCACATATAGATTTGACCATTATATATCATGTAAAAATTCATAGAATCGAAATTAACAACTATTCAAAGGAATATATGCTTTATATATTTTGTATACTTTTTTGTTATTGCTTCAGAAAAGCAATTAGTAAGGACATTGGTGTAGATAATATGCTTTACCATAACTATGATCTGAAAGGCAAGCTCATGATAATGTTTTTAAATTTAAACTTCACACCTTTGAGAAAGTATGAATTTTAAAGTTCTATCTTGCTTTTAGGTAGTTCTTTAATATGTATAGAGTTAGGGAAATGAATGGAAATGGGCAGCTAGAGGGGTTGAAAAACCTGCCAAAATAAGTTTGATACAAGAGATTGTATATGGATGTGATGATATTGTGCACGCAACTTGCGTTGTAGCTATTGTGTGGACTTCAGCCTCGGGCTAACAAGAGACTTCAGCCTCGTATTAGCAGGTCACTTTGGTGCAGTTTTCATGAACTTGCATTAGTTGTTTTATGTTTGGCCTCTGATAGTGCGGACATTTTGTTACAAGCTAATAAAAGTCTGCATAGTTTGCAGGTAGAACTAATCATGTTCCAAAACTTTGGTGTGTTTTAATATTAGTTGTGAATTATTGTTCTATATACTTTGTTTAGTGTGTTTGTTTCATTGTTTACCCTCGCAACGCTGGTGTATGAAAAAAGTAGTTTAATACCTTTATGAGTTCTTTTTTTTATGAAAAGAAAAGTAATACTTTATGAGTTCTCTTTTTTTTATGTAAGGAAATGTAAGAATAACTTTTAATATAAAAATATAGTTTTTGTAGGTTACATCTTCTTTAAAATAAAAATTGTTAGGCATCAGATTTTCGGTATCCTAAACAGGCAATGTATTCAGGATAACTTCAGGATACAGGATCCTCCCAAGCAACAGGTATCCTTAATATATTGTTTAACTAATGGTTCAATCACCTTTCTTTGATGATTACCAGGTCTTGTAACGTTCACATGATCTCCTGAAGACTCGGACCACTCGGCAACTACTTCAAAAACCGTGCATAATGGTAGGCAACGGCTAGTTATGAAGATAACTTTAGGATGCAGTATCCTCCAAACGATAGGAAACGGTCAACATTTAATGCCTAGCTGAAGACTCGGTCAAGGTATTGAAGATTACAGACGTTGGAGGGAGTTACAACTCATTTATTACAATGATATGCAAGCCATAACCGCTCCAAGATCCTAGCCAGGACAATTAATTTTCTTTATTACTAGTTATTATTTAGTGATCCTTCTTCTAACTATAAATAGGAGTTATTTAGATCGTATAGGAATCACAACTCACACTCTAGCTATTGCATTACTCTATAAAAACGATCCAAAGAAGAAAGCTCCAAACACTTGTAACCTTTTTCGATTATTAATAAACTGGTGGTGATAGTTTTCACCGCCCGGGGTTTTATTATAGTTATCCTCATGATAACGGGTTTTTTCCTCGAAAAAAATCCTTGTGTCAAAGCATTTTTACGTTTATCTTCGATCAAGCACCATACCTTACTTACTAATTTGGTTACGAAATTACACTTGTTGATTTTTACCCAAAACAATTTGGCGCCCACCGTGGGGCAATCGGTGCTTCAATATTTCAAAACCGTTTATTTCGTTCTCCATAACCTTCATCCCTTCATTATGTCTTCACAACCAAAAAACCAGTTCCATCTTTGCTCTAGTGGTCAGCACTGCTCAACCCTGGCCCTCCGCCAATTCCGAAGAAAAACATTCAGCCTAGAGGAGAACTTCCAACATACTCGGGAATCTCTACACAGGTAGATCCGGTTATTTCTAACAATGATATTCTTTCTTTTATAAAATAGGTAAACACTCATATGGAGCAGTAAGAAAAGACCAACCTGAAGTTATTCAAAAATATTGAAGGGATCAAAAAGAAGCCATGGCAGGAGGCTACTCCAATCATGCCCAAAGCCCTTGATTTCGATTCTCCAGGATCATATATCCTTCAGGATCGCGGATCCTTGGGAAAACATCCAACAAGGGCTCTGTCTCAGCAATAGTCAGGATACTGGGGAAATTATCCTCCGGTATCCTCGGAACTATCCAGACCTATGAGGCCAGATTCCATCAACATCCTAAATAACGTTTTGTATAGAAAGTCACTTACAGGTCCATACTTGAGGTGCTTGGAACATCATGAAATACAAGAAGTTCTCAAGAATATACACGAAGGTGATTGTTGAAACCACACTGGGGGCAGAGCCTTAGTATCCAAGATACTAAGAACATGTTATTTCTGGCCAACAATGAAGAAGGACGCAATGAATTTCTCCAGGAAGTGTGATGCTTGTCAAAAACACAGAAACATCCTGCATCAGCCAGCTGAACTACTACATCCTATCATATCCCTGTAGCCATTTATGAAATGGGAAATGGATATTGTGGGAAAGCTACCCAAGTCTCCTGGTGGAAAAGTCATTACGCTGGCCATGACAGATTATTTCTCCAAGTGAATCGAATCTAAAGCATTTGTACAAGTCAAGGAGAAACAAGTGATCTCTTTTATCAAGCGTAATATCTTGATAAGATTCGGTGTCCCGACAGAGATCATTTGTGATAATGGCTCATAGTTCATTGGCTGCAGGACAACCAACTTTTGTGAAAGTTGGGGAATTAAGATGATAACTTTAACACCGGTGCATCCTTAAGCCAATGATCAAGCAGAATTAAGCAATAAGATCACCATCAACAATTTTAAGAAAAACCTAAGCCAAGATACTGAGTCCAACAACCAAAGCCTTACAAAATAACTAAACACTATGGAAGAGCTCAGAGATCTTGCTAAGATCAGAATGGCAGCATATCAACAAAGAATAACCAAATCCTACAACAAAAATGTCCAGCTTCGAAGATTCCAAGTGGGAGATATGATATTGAGAAAAGCATTTCAGAATTCCACCAACCCGACAGATGGAAAACTTGATCGATTCAGAAGCAGGCAAAGGAGCCAACAGATTAGTCACTATGGAAGGTGTTCCTATACCAAGAGCTTGGAATGCTATCCATCTTAACGCATATTTTTGCTAGTATCCTCAACTGGTATGTTCACGTCTCAAACACTCTTGGATAAAGCTCCTTATCTATCTTTAAATTTTTTATATTCTATCTGTATATTATCTCTTTATCAAATTATTAACTTAAGCATCGGAGGGGTGTTAGCTAGGCTAACACCCACCCCTCATCAAAAGTTCAGTGTTTTGCAGATATCCTGAGGATACATTATCCTGACAAAAGTAAGAGGCTGATCACCCCACATACGAATATGATATCCTTGATATCTTCTAAAGCTTAAAGGACTCCGCCTTTCTGACGAATTGGGTAGCACCCCGCCTGGAGCACATGATATTCGACTATAGTTCGAGGCAGCAGGACTAGACCAGCTGATAATCTGGTTGTTGTTGGTTATAGATCGGATTCTTAAGATAAGTGGCAGACGTGTCACACATACGTTCCTAAGGTTTATAACATTTTCATGTTATCTAAGGTTTCGGCATCCTCTTGTCGCTCACGTCTGGGAAGTTCCCCAGTTTCATCTAAGGTTTAGACATTTTCATGTCTCTCAAGTTAAGGACTTGTCGCCAACATAACGGTTTTACCCCAGTAAAGGCTTTATCGCCATAATTGTCTAACTTAATCTTGCTAGGTCAAAGATTGGCCAAGTTGCTAAGTGGAAAAAATCAACAACTGTAAACCACCTTTTACAGCCGTCAATATTGGGGACAATTGTTAGGCATCAGATTTTCAGTATCCTAAACAGGCAATGTATTCAAGATAACTTCAGGATACAGGATCCTCCCAAGCAACAGGTATCCTTAATATATTGTTTAACTAACGGTTCCATCACCTTTCTTTGATAATTACCAGGTCTTGTAACGTTCACATGATCTCCTGAAGACTTGGACCACTCAGCAACTACATTAAAAAACGTGCATAATGGAAGGCAACGGCTAGTTATGAAGATAACTTCAGGATGCAGTATCCTCCAAACTTTAGGAAACGGTCAACAGTTAATGCCTAGCTGAAGACTCGATCAAGGCATTGAAGATTATAGACGTTGGAGGGAGTTACAACTCATTTATAACAATAATATGCAAGCCATAACTGCTCCAAGATCCTTACAAGGACAATTAATTCTCTTTATTGCTAGTTATTATTTAGTGATCCTTCTTGTAACTATAAATAGGAGGTATTTAGATCATATAGGACACACAACTCACACTCTAGCTATTGCATTACTCTGTAAAAACGATCCAGATAAGAAAGCTCCAAACACTTGTAACCTTTTTCGATTATTAATAAACTGGTGGTGATAGTTTTCATCGCCCGGGGTTTTTTTTCTTGTTATCCTCAGGATAACGGGTTTTTTCCTCGCAACAAATCCTGGTGTCATAGCATTTTTACGTTTATCTTCGATCAAGCACCATAACTCACTTACTAATTTGGTTACGAAATTACAATTGTTGATTTTTACCCAAAACAAAAATATATAGTGTTTAATATACTATCAAACAAGTTATAAGAGTAAGTATATAACTATAAATTTATGAGAATTTCGCTGTAAACTTAACGCATCACCAACGAGTTGTGTCGTCACATAAGTCTAAGTGTCAAATAACATAAACCTTCATATTTATTTAATATTTTGAACCATCCTAAATAAACCTGTACATGTCCTTTGGGCGCATGTAGGTCGGAAAGTGTCAAGAGTTTTTACACATCACCCACTTACGCCAAGGTGATTCACTATCCCTTTTCTCTTTTACAGTTTTTCAAATAAGGGGAAGACACACACAAAACTTATTTGATAACTTTGCATGAACTTAGTTAGTAACTTTGCATAAACTTATTCAGTAACTTTTCATAAATTTATTTGATAACTTTTTATAAATTTATTTAGAAACTTTGCATAAACATACTTGATAACTTTGCATTAACTTATTTCGTTGCATCACATAAACTTATTTGATGACTTTGCATAAACTTATTTCATAAAATTGCATAAACTTATTTGATACTTTACATAAACTTATTTAATATGATAATTAGTAAACAAGAAATAGAATCTTTATGTGAGCATGAGTTACACGAGACCCTTAAGATCTTCGGATAATACAATTTGTAATCACTAACTATGGGTTTAGCTAAGAAGTATGTGGGTAGCGGTGGGATTGATCCCCCACTCATGGTTAGTCACTCTTGATGAATAGCATGGGTAGTACTATTGGGTTTGCCCCATCACGTAATATAAACTAAATGTGAGTGGCTCTGATACCATTTGTGACATCCAACCTCTCATAACAACTAAAGCTTTCTTATTTTCACAATAGAAGCACCGAATTTATTTTCAGTTGCCTAAGTGAAGACATCCTAGAGGTCCAACATTGCGTATTTCTCCCACTCAAGCATTGTTGAGTTATCCTATCATCCATAAATTGTATGTCCAAAATGTGTTGGTGGTATATGAGATGAGTCATTTATTAGGCTGTGTGTTGTGGGGCTTTAAGGAGGGGATTCAAAATGACATGGCATGGCTTTAAATTCCCCAACACCACATGATGCCAATAATGGAAGGAGGAGGCTTTAAAATTTTAACTCCGGGTAAAGGAGGGGAGTGGTGGCGCCAACTTCTTTTTCACTCACTCACTCACTCAAACACACACACACACAACATGGTAACGGGGGCGTTAAGGTTAAAGCCCCACTGCATGCGGACAGTTATGTGACATTTTAACTTTGGCTTTAAAGCCCTTGCACAACACATAGCCTTATAGGCAAGTATCCTTCATGCATGTGGGGACCATTGAGGACTTCATAGGATCATTGTGTTTGACTATACTTAGTAGTATTAACCATCGTTTAACATGCATTCACTATGATCGACCAGGATACATTATGACTAACCGTGAATCATCTAATGTCATATTACGTCCCAATTTTTGCAATTGTCGGAAGTCATAGTACATCATTTATGTCAATTAAACCTATAAGGAGTCATGTATGCCAAGGGTAACTATGTATCACAACATTTGATCATGGTTAACCATTTATTAACCATTGTGTAATTGACCTACATTCATTATGTTTAACCATTACTCAACTAACCAAGTTTGACTATGTCTAATCTAAAGTTTCATATTACATCATAAGTATTACAATGAATCGTAAAAAGACATAATAGGAAGTGGCAGAACTAGTATTTTTTTATCTAGGGCCATAATATATATGCAATGTTTTGAAATTTGGACCGGACCGGCCGGTTCGACCAGGACCCGGTAGGCATGCCAGTTTGGTTCACATGTATAGCCCATTTTCTAATAACCCGGGCGGGTGTCACGGGTTCCGATCTGACCGGAACCGGTGAACCGCCGGTTGGGCAGGTAAAACCTTATTTCTATTGGTTAACAACAACTCACCAACAATTTCAACCAGAAATCATGCCCTAGATGCGATTAAATAATGCATGACACCATCACAAGTAAGCATATCAACACTTCAACAACCGCCGCTGTCCCCCTCTTCTTCCATGGCCGCCGCCGCTCTCAACCTCTTCTTTCGACCGCCACTACATCGCCGCACAACCACCACATGCTTCCACCGCCTATACACCACTCCGGACACCATCTCCACCAACTGTAACCACCAAATCCAAATCTGGGCATACCAGATCTGAAATTCTGAACCGACCCACCACCAAACCGGCCATAAAATCCACTTCTTCATCCACTCTCTTCTTACTTTAGATCGAAGGGTCACCTCTTCATTGATTTCACCTATGTATCATGTTGCTAATGTTCAATGGAAGTCGATTAGGGCTGTTGCTCGAACAAAAAATTGTTGTATTTTGTTAGCCCTTTCTTTTTTCAGGTACCAATGTCATTTTAGATATGGGTTTCATGTTGCTGGATCGTGGTGGTGGCGGTGCCGGAAAAACAAGAGGGGGGAGACTAATAACATAGCGAGTTTATAGAGATAGGGAAAGAGAGGAGCGGGGGATTTGTTGTGGTGCCGCAAAAACAAGGGGTCGCCGGATATTAGATGAAGTATGGTAGTGATTGGTGAAGTTTGGTTGAATAGTGCGATGGTGCATTAGTGGTTCAAAAAGATATGCATATACAATAATTAATTAATTAAGTTTATATTATGTTTATTAAAAATACAATTCATATACCCTTTAATTTTCTTTTAAATAAAACGGTGAAATGACTAAGTTACCCTCATGTACCTTGAACATGATCAGATTTAACAGAAAATTTTAACTTGGTTAGAGCCAAAAGACTTAACGAGAAAGGTATTTGATACATGAAGTATGTTTTCTGCCATTTCTTTTGCTAAAGAACGTGTATTGAAAAAACGATCAAACATAAATGACGTCTTTTGCTATTTTGTCTATATATTTTTATGATTGCTAGTGGACAATTTAATTAAAAGACAAAATAGCAAATGACGTCCTTTATGTTTGACCTGATATTCATTAGACGTCCTTTATTGAAAGAAATAGCAAAAGACATAATTCATGTTTCAAATATGTTTCACATTAAGTCCTTTGTCACTAGCCCAGTTAGATTATTTCATTAAGTCAGGCCACATGACAAACACATGAGGGCAAATCAGTAATTTCAATTTCCCCTTCTTCCAGCTCATTTTCCCCCTTTTTAACACCCATCCCTGATGTACATTGAAGAATTAGGAAATTAGGGTTCGCTCGATCAAAAAATTGGTGAATTAGGGTTCATTCGATTGAACCCATAATTGATTGAACCCGTAGTCTATTGACGGATGGTGTTCTGCTACTGTGGTAAAGAATCCGTAATCAAAACTTCATGGACCGAGAAAAACCCAAGTCTTCGTTTCTATGCATGCCCAGTCCAGCTAAGATTTTACTTGTAAAGGTTTAAACATAGGTAATTTGATTTTTTTTTCTTATAATTAGGGTTCAAAATGTAAGTTCATTGGATGATTTAATCATAAGAAGTGTCAAAGATGTACAGACATAATCCCTGGATGCTAAGAGCTAAGAACAGTCTGGAATAAGCTAATATCAGTCTTCGAGATGCTACTGACAATCTTGGAGAAGCTAAAAACAATCTTGAGGAAGCTAACAAGAATCTTGGATACAAAGCAAGCAAACTCAAAAAGATGTTGATTGTTAGTTGGAAAGTTTTCATGATATATATACTTTTCTTCTAGTGGAATGGACCTTCTGTTTAGGTTAATGAAAGACTTGTAATATTTTGTATATCAATCTAATGCTGTATGATCTATGATTTGTAACTGTGACTTATGCAATGTAATGCTGACTTATGAAATGTGATCTTATGTAATGGTAAGTAATGTGATCTTATGTAATGTTGATCTAATTTTGTGGTCATGAAAAATGACTCAATCTTGCACTAGTTGACTACACAATATAATCACAACGTTAAATACAAAATTTAAGAAAGATGTTGCCTGCACAAAGTTTACCGATTGACTGCAAAATTTTTACACCAGTTGAATGCATAAAACATTTGACTATATAAACTAACAATAGTCGTTACATAAACTAACCATTCAGCATAGTCGTTACATAAACATAGTTTAAAAGACCAAATAAACATCCTAAATCATTAGAACAAGTTCAAAAGACCAAAGTAAGATCCAAACAACAAACATACATACTAAATAAAAGGATAGACCAAACTAAGATCCAAGAGATATACAAACAAACTTGTTGCACCATGTTCCCAAAGACCAATAATAATGGTTTTTTGCATGACCTTATGTTTTGTCCTGACTTGCCACACCTTGAACAACATCCTTTATTGTCTTTCTTTGACAACTTAGTAGCTCTAGTCATTTCTTCCATCTCAAATGCTGATTTCTTCCTTGCCTTCTTGGGTCTACCAACTTGTTTGTTATGTTTGGGTGGTGTAATTGATATAGTACATTGAGACTTTCGCCACAAGATCCTATCATTGATTGGGTTTATCTCAAATGACTAAACCTGTCTCCAACTCTTGATTGTATGCACTGGATGAACCCAACTTTCTAGAGCATCAACCCTTTCACCATATGTAGCCTCGTACCATGCTGCCACCACATGTTCACATGGAATACCTGGTTTGCAAATAGAGTATAGTTTAAAATCTTGACAAATAAACACTAGACGGCTGATACAATAAACAATTGCAAACCCGTCAGTTCCCATCTTTTGCAGGTACATGGCTTCCTAACTAAGTCAACAACTCTTTGCTTACCTAGTCTACCACTAACCTGATACGACCCCCCCCCCCCTTCCATTGAACATTATAGTATGATGCACTTTTTCCAATTATATCAAACTCTTTGGTGGTACTAGGTGTAAGCAGGCTTTCAGTCTTGTATATAACCTCTAAAACTTCTACTATCCTTCTCATTAAATACTCCTTTATGTAAGCAAGAGCTGATACGATAGGCCTGTCTCTGCCTTCCACTATCTTACCATGGAAAACCTCACACATGTTGTTAAGCAAGACATCAGACACTATTCTACCTTTGAACACAAGCAAGATATCACACAAGTTGTTGATCAGCACAAGGTCCTTTGATATTTAATCAACACAATGAAGACATCAAAGGCTTGTAGTTCATACCAGTGAAGTGTGACTTAGACCAGTGTTTAGATGAATGCTGGACAACCACAAGTGTGCTTATTAAATGCCATCAACTCTTCCATTGCAGCCTCAAATTCAGGAACTGTTGTTGCATGGGCACACTAATAGAGCAAATCTTTATACAGCTTTCCTCTAAAATTTGCCTTGAAATTCTCATGAATGTGTCTAACACAGAATCTGTACTTAACACATGGGAACAACTTTTTAATTGTAGGAAGAAGGCTCTGCTCAACAATGTTAATTAAATTGATGAGAGTTAAAACTTTAAAACAGATACATGACATATCTTTTTCCTATCACTGATGAAAAGTAAAGCATGAATTTGTACCCAAATCTAGATCATCACGTAACAATTCTAGGAACCAAGTCCAAGAGTTAACATATTTACCATCTTCAACATCTTCAAAATACTGCCACTTGGTTTTGAAATCAGATTGAATTTTTAATACTGCCCTTGGAGATGAAACTTCTGAAGGGATCTTGAAAGAACGAGTCAACTGTTCACCATCACCGGATTCCAAAACCATCATCTAACAGCCACCTAAGACCTGCTAATAAGTTTTTGTATTATTTTTGTTGGAAGAAAACCCCATTAAGTATTCAATCTACTGCAACATTGGAAAATGTTAACTTACTTTTGTAAGGGCAGAATAATACTGAAGACCCTATTTGACATTGTCTAGCCTTGCAAAGCTTATCAGTCTGACCATAATCTATCAATTAAATAAAATATTTCACTTTGTAAGATCCTACTTGAATTGTGATTAGTTCAGAAACTTACAGGTTAGGGAATTCAATTATAAACTATTACAGAAACAAAAATGAAATTACCTTTGCAAATGAAGTTACATCAACTTTGTATAACAGGTACATATTGTTGCAACTGTTAACAAAAAATAAAATAAGCATTTAGCATCACAATACAGAGTATAAGAAAAGTAAGCCACTGTGAACCTTTTCTTAACTAAAACTATGACAGGTACGTGTTGTTGCAACTTGCAACTATTATCAGGTTTTACAACATGAATTAGTGTATATGGCAATAAATAAAAAGACTGTAGAAAATTGCAATTATGCTAAAACTTCATACTGTCTACAACATTTTGATTTTTTGCATCTTTATGCAATTATAACCAAAACCTCAGGTATTGCATAAATATGGCACTATATTATAAAATGACCAATCTGTACTATAACATGACCACATATACATACACAATTATCTCCTTTATAATATGCATCCCAGCCTAAATCACATGTGAGAACTAATCTTCTATGATTTAAACATAATATAAAAAGTTGAAAAGTGTAAATGATATGGTCTAAAATATACATGTTATTATATATGGATTTCCTACACTTTTGAGCTAGATTTTATCTATTATTAACCTAGGTGACTCATGTTTAAAAGTTTAAATGTTTCAAGTGACAACGAGCTAATATGGAATATTTGCTTTTACTAAACTTGAGATGAATGAGTAAATAGTAAAATGACCATTATAAACCATTACTAAAATTTTACGTTTAGATGCTCATATATTGTACACTGGGAATGATTATTTTTGTTAATGTAATTTGCGTATTTGCATGAATCAATATTAATATTAATTTTGGTTATTTGCCCATTTACAGGCATAACTAATTATTAAGAGAATATTTGGCAGATTACATATTTTGTTGACTTCAAGTTCACAACTATTAATTGGATGAGCATAGTTTCGTTTGAAGCTTTGCGAGTGATCAGTGGGCCATGCTTAGGCCCAAGTAACCAATTAAAGGGCTTCAAAGGAATTTAGAAAGAAAAAAAGAAAAGAAAAAGGCCCATGGGAAGTCTTGGAGTGCACGACAAAGTAAAGTCAGGAAATAATTTATAAAAGAAGATTTAGATGAAAAAGTTGAGATACACATTATTCCTTGAAACTAAAAAGGATACAGACAATTATTTAGGGGAATCGAGCAACAGAAGGCAACCACAAAGAAAAGAGAAAGCAAACCTCTGGTCTAAGCAGAGAGCGTCTGAGTTCAACATCTACTTATTCAAATATCGTTATTATTCGGTTTGAATTTATTATTTTCATCATGAATTTATTGTTTGAACCTATTTATTATATTTTAGTTTTAAGTATGGTTGTTAGCTAAACTCTTTAGACTACCTAGGCTTAAGATGAACCTTTGATTGATGTTTTATTTTATTTGGGATTTGCTTTTCGTTATGGGTTTATGAAGAAGTAAAGAATATAATATTATTTATTCGATGCATATTTGTGCTTGGTTTTATTTGGTGAATTTTATTATTTCACGGAGTCTTTGGTGATTGTCTGTCATATAATAGGATTCTGTTAGGTTAATTACTGTGTTCTAGCTCAAGCTCAGTTTCAATCACAACATTTTTTACTCAAGAACAAGAAGAGAATGCTAATGTAAATAGTTTGCCTAACATTTGTTTCATGGCAACTGGTGCAAAGTCTGAGTCAACTGCCAATGCTTAAAGTTCGTTGCCAAAAGTAAATCTTCAAGAAACTGAACAACAATTTGCATTTGTGTGTGCATTATTGACTTCATATGAACAACTGGTTGGTAGCAAGATTGCCACAAGTGAATTGACCGATGAAGACTAAGACCAAATTGATCCCGATGACCTTGAACTAATGGATCTCAAGTGAAATATGGCAATGATTATCAGAAAGGTCAAGAGGTTTATGCAAAGAACGGGGAAAGATCATCCTTCTCTTAACAAGCGAGTTAGGTTTGATAAAATGAAGGTCAAGTGTTATAATTGCTGGGATTTTGGCCATTTTGCCAAAGAATATGATAAACCAATAAAGTAGTATTCAGGGCCACGCAATGCTGAGAGAACCCCGGGAAAGAATGCATCGGGAAGTGATCAACGTAAGAAGAGTTCTTCAGAAAGTGAAAAATCGAAGTTGTCCAACAATCAAGCACTTGTCACAAATGAAGGTGTAGACTGGTCTCAACACTTATAGGGAAATCAAGAAAATCTTGCTGTTGTCGAACCTTATGAGAAGTTTGAAGATGCAAGCAGTGATAATGTATCTGAAGAAAGCGACTCCTCTGACTCTGAAACTGATTCTGATCAGTGTTCATCTGTGCAAATAAAATCTAATAAATCAATTCCTGATCAAGTTGAATCTTATGCTTGCATGGCTAAGATCGAAGATGTATGTCCTAAACCTCAAGTTAATGGATCTGAACCCTCAGCTAGTGTGAATATGTGTACAGAATGTGCTGAACTCAAAACTAAACTTGAATCAGCTTTAAATCAGAACACTACTCTCACAAAAGATCAATTTATGATCAATGAATGTTATCGACAGAAATCCAAATTACTGGAACAATCTACATTAAAAATTCAAAATCTGTGTGAAAGCAATCATGATCTCAAAGCTGAGGTTCAATGTAAGATTATTGTTGTTGAGCAACATTTCAAGGAGATTCTCCGACTCCGAACCTGCATTTCTAACCTGAAAAATGAAGTTTTAGAACTGAAAAACAAACTTTGAAGATTTCAAGATTCCTCGTTTCTTTTAAATGAGATCATTGAAGTTAACCATTCTCACAAGAAAAATGGGAAAGCAGGTTTAGGGTACGTCGAGATTCATCCTCCTTTTAAAGGAGATTACTGTAGCATTCTCAATGTGAAACAATGTCCAGAAATGCATACAGTTAAATTTGATAATGTAGAACAAATTAAAACAACTAAAGAACCCATTCACATTACAAGTAAATCAGTGTTTACCAAAAGTGAAATGGATGGTTTTGTTGAGGAGTTGTCTGAAGCAGATGAGATTGTCAAAAACAAGAACATCCCTGCGACAATCACATCTTATGTGAACCTAAAGAGTTTGAACAAGCAGTGTATGGTTCAAAACCTTCAGGCGATTCATCAAAAACTCCTAGGGTATCACCTAATGTACCTAAATCAGACAAACCCTCTGTGCCTGATGAGGAGTTGATGAGGTTCATCAATCCTCAACCGAAATCTTAGAGTGGGAAGATATTTAAGTTAAAAGGATTGTCAAAAGTGTTTTCAGATAAAGAAGTTCCTTTGAATCTTCTAAATCCTAAAATGATTGACAGTGTCTTTCAAGATGACACATCAAAAGTTACTGAGCTAGAACAAAGATTTATCAAAACAAAACTTGAAAATATTCAAGAAAAGGCAAATGATAACAAGTTTAAACCTATAAAATTTGTAAAATCATCTGGGATGGAGAATTCTTGTAATTCTACCAACCTAGAGTTTTATCAAAATAAAAGGGGATTCAAACCCACTGTGCCAAACAAAGTAACTTTTGAAAAGTCTAAGATAGATGTTCCTTAGCCTGTGCATGAAAGTAAACCAAGTGTTTCACCACATAAGTCATTAGACTCACGGTTATGCTCTAAATCTGGTGAACCGGGTCATGTTTTGAAGAAATGTAAAACAAAGGTTGATGGTATCAAGTTGTCATCAAACCGAAAGACTGAATTGAATCAGAATATAAAAGAAAAACACATTGATGAGTGTATGATAATGTATTCAAATGTTAATCCAAAGAAAGTAGTTCGGGTTGAATCGCTTAATGTATCAAACAAATTTGTTGACCGTGTTTAACCAATTTGTAAAAACACTGATTCGGGAATCATACATGACGGTTACTTAACGAAGAAAAACAAGAAACCGGTCACCTATTCTCAAATACCGAATGCTAGTGTTAATTTATCTTTATCTCCGAAAGTATCAAAGGGAGAGCCCAAGACTGAGGCTTGGGCTGCTTTTTTGAACTAATATCTTTGCCCTATTGTGCAGAGTTCATCTAGATCCGTGTCAAGTCACAAGTGGATATTGGATAGTGGATGCTCTTGTCATATCACTGGCAACCTGGATCTTCTGAATAACGCCAAAGATATTCAAGGGGGGTTATGTGGCGTTTGCTGGTAACAACGGTGGGATGATTACTAAGGAGGGAGAAGTTTCAAACGGGAAAGTGACATTTGAAAAGGTTAATTATTGTGAAAAAGTGGATCATAATCTGTTGAGCGTATCACAGTGTAAAACTCCGAATCCCGGGAATCCTACAGTTGATGATCATACCATAAACTTACAAAATTCTTAAACTCAAAACAATTCATTCCATTTCAAAAACCAGTTCAGAGTATGTATCAGCGGAAAATCATAATTATTAAAAACAAGTTCCCAAAACCCGGGAATTATGCCTCAAAACCAAATTCAAAGTATTTAGTAATAAATTGAAAGAACAATGTTTATTAATAAAGCCTTTCGACTAGATATGCCTTCAACCGTCCCAGTAGCCTCGAGCACGTCCAAGCGGTTATGCAACCTCCTCTTAACTTGAAACTTACACTAACATGCACACAAAGTCAGCTTGAGCTGAGTGAATTCAAGTTTTAATAATTGACATTTAATAATCATTCCAAGAGCATTAAAATAAAACGAGATACAACAGTTAGGTCATAATCAACAATAAGTAGTCATACTTATATATATATATATATATATATATATATATATATATATAAACATCTATATGATTATATCTCTATAGATATCATCCAAGTATTAACATCAGGGTCGAGCACACGTACAACCCAAAGATGTAACATCTAATCCAACGTATGCAAATACAAATTAGGCATACGTAAACATCCTTAGTCGATAACGACTAATTAAAATCGCCAATTATTGGCCATAAAATAATACATGTATAAACATACGTACAAACATACAATAACATCATCCCAAGACCTACCCTATACAGGTAAGCCCATGCAAAATAATTTAAACGATTCATCAAGTAAAATCACTTAGGTGTGCATGCTAGCCCAAAACTTTAAAAGAGTAAAAAGGGGCATCATGAACTCACCTGTCACAAGGCACGAATTCACCACGAGCTAGAAAACCCCTAAGTATCCCCACAACTCAAACTCCTGTCGGTTTACATACAATCATTACTAACGACACCGAAGGGACTCGTTTTTCCTACGAGACGTTCTAACATGGTTCGAATTACCTAAAGCCTTGACCTCATCAAACTCAATCATAACAGCCCTCGGGGCCTTACATTTACCGACACGACCCATAGATACTCCAGGGAATAAAGAATTCCCAAATTACCCCCGAAAGCACTAGGTGAGACTAATTTGCGCGTTTAAGAGTTGTTTAGGCACATAACATCCAAATCAGCCTTGTGTGGACCCAATTAGATAAATTCATAGCCAATAAGTCCACACGATGCTATACGAGTTGAATGGGTCGGTAACTCGCAAGCACAACACATTAACTATTCAATAAACGCGAATACGCGTTGTACCGACCCATTTGAGTAACCGACAACCAATTCAGCCCCATTACTTGTAAAATAACTTTTCAACACCCTATACATCAAACTGAGGTCACCCGAACTGAATTGGTCATTAATTACTTCAACCCTCACGTTAAACGCAACAATCGACTATTCTAGCCAAACGAAAACTAACTTTCAAACTACAACTAGTTGACCAATCAAACGAATACCAATGCGCATAATTTTAATATATGTTATACTAGACATACCTAGGAAGATTTTGGTGCAAAAACCTTAACCAAAACAGCCCCGAAAATGTTAGAATGGACAGCCACCTGGTAAGCCTACAGCACGCGATTTAACGATCAATAAGCTAGTTAATATGACCAATTAAGGTGTAAAAGACTTGAGGGAACATGGGACTAACCTTCAATTGGAGTTTTACACCCTAATCTTGGCTGCACAAAAGAAAAACAAGGGGTTTGTGGCTGGAGCTTGATGCCGATTGGACAAGAAGAGGGGGAGGGTGGGGGGCGGGGTTAGGGTTTAGGTTATAATATAAAATTTTTACACTCTAGCCACTCCAATTAGGAAGAAATATTAATTAGGCTAGAAAGTTAAATAATTTAAACGTACCGGAAAGATGAGAGGGTCAACGAAGAAGGCCGGAAGTGTCCCGAGAGATGTACATACTTTACATGCTTAAATTCGTTTATCGGAAATTAACGGGTGTTACAAGTCCACCCCCCTTACAATGGGATTCGACCCCGAATCCCGATGCGACAGGAACAATTGCGGGTAGAGTTTTATCATCTAGTCTTCCGCTCCCAAGTAGCCTCGGAACCCCTATGGTGCCTAAACACCGTATTCATCAAACGCCTTTCCTGACGGTTAGGTATAGCAATAGGTTATTCAACGTAGTTCAGTTTATTATCGAGCTCAAAATCACCCAGAGGCACATGGGCCTCCTCTTCTGCCAAACATTTCCTCAAATGAGACACGTGAAAAGTTGGATGGATCCTAGCGAGCTCATCGGGCAAATCCAATCTATACGCTACCTCACCAACATGAGACAAGATGCAGAATGGACCAATGAACCTCGGACTAAGCTTCCGTCTCTTACGAAACGAATAATACCCTTCCAAGAAGAAACTTTTAGCATAACCCTATCACCAGCCTCAAACACAATAGGCCTTCGCCTTTTGTCCGCGTAGGACTTTTGACGATCCTGAGCGGCCTTCATAAAAGCCTAAATTTTATCGAGCTTCTCAGTCGTACCCTCAACCACCTCCAAACCAACCAACTGTTTCTTACCAATGAAGCCCCAACAAACTGGAGTCCTACACCTCCGTCCATACAACATCTCAAACGGTGGCATTCCAATCGTGGCGTGATAACTTCTATTATAAGAGAACTCGACTAACGGTAAGTGACGATCCCAACTACCACCAAAATCGATAACACAAGCCCACAACATATCCTCAAGAGTCTGTATGGTCCTCTCGGACTGACCATCCGTTTGCGGGTGATAAGCGGTACTAATGAGGAGTTTGGTACCCATCTCCTCATGAAACTTCTTCCAAAACCTGGAAGTAAAACGCGTATCCCTATTCGAAACAATAGATACCGGCACCCCGTGCCTAGAAACGATCTCACGAATAAACACATCGGCCAGCTGCTCAGAATTAAAAGTTTCTCGAATCGGCAAGAAATGGGAGCTCTTAGTCAATCTATCGACTATTACCCAATTGGTGTCAAAGCTACTCCCAGGAGTAAGAGGCAGTTTAGTCACAAAATCCATCGTAAGATGCTCCCACTTCCACTCTGGTATTTCGAGGGGTTGAAGTTTCCCGAAAGGCTTCTGGTGCTCAGCCTTGACTTGCAGACACGTCAAACATTTACTCACATACTGAGCCACCTCATACTTCATCGCAGGTCACCAGTAATTCTTCTTCAGGTCTTGGTACATTTTGGTCGTGCCCGGATGAATGGAATAGCGCTACTTGTGTGCTTCATCCAATATCTTACTCCTGAATTCCCCATACCTGGGTGCCCATAAACGACCATCCTTATACTTCACCCCGTCACCGACGTCCTCCAACAATTTTTCCTGACCCCAGATACGCTCTGACATAATCCACTCCACCTGTAAAGCCTCATTCTGAATGTTAGCTATCTGTTTCAAAATATCGGGTTTGAGAATAAGCTGGTAAGATTTCACACGAATAGGTTTCGGTCTCTCTTTCCGGCCTAACACGTCTGCTACCACGTTAGCCTTACCGGGATGGTACATAATCTCCAAATCATAATCCTTAATCAATTCCAACCACCGACGCTGAGGCATATTCAGTTCCTTTTGCTCGAAGAAATACTTTAAGCTCTTATGATCGGTATAGATAACAAAAGGGACACCGTACAAATAATATCTCCACAACTTAAGCGCAAACACAACCGCGGCCAGTTCCAAATCTTGAGTAGGATAATTCGCCTCATGTGGCTTTGACTGCCGTGAGGCATAAGCGATGGGTCGGCCTCGTTGCATCAGAACACACTCAAGCCCCTAGTAAGAGGCATCAGAATAAACAACCAGATCGTCAGTGCCATCGGGTAACGCTAAAATCGGAGCATGCATCAACCTGTTCTTTAATTCGAGAAAAGCCTCCTCCTATTTAGAACCCCACACAAACTTAACGCTCTTCTTAGTCAACTTGGTCAACAACGAAGCGATCTTCGAGAAGTCGGGAATGAAGCGGCGGTAATACCCCGCCAAGCCCAGATAACTACGAATTTTGGACGGAGACTTAGGAGATTCCCATTCGTTTACAGCTTCCACCTTTGTAGGGTCAACCAAAATACCACTCGGATTAAAAACAAGACCCAAGAACTGAACCTCGCGTAACCAAAAAGAACACTTAGAAAACTTCGCATACAAATTGTTCTTTCGTAGAGCTTCCAAAACTTCCGTGATATGACCGGTGTGATCGGATTCACTTTTGGAATACACAAGAATTTCGTCGATGAACACAATAACATGACGATCAAGCATCGGCCTACACACCCGGTTCTTAAGATCCATGAACGCAGGTGGTGCGTTGGTCAAACTAAAAGACATCACGAGGAATTCAGAATGCCTATAACGAGTGCGGAAGGCATTCTTAGGGATATCTTCCTCACGAATTTTCAATTGATGATACCTGGACCTAAGGTCGATCTTCGAGAACCAACTAGCTCCTTGGAGCTGAACAAATAAGTCGTCGATCCTTGGTAGAGAGTACCGATTTTTCACAGTGAGTTTATTCAATTCACGGTAGTCAATGCACATCCGCATGCTACCGTCCTTCTTCTTAACGAATAGGATCGGGGCACCCCAATGTGAGATGCTCGGTCGAATGAAGCCCTTGTTGAGCAAGTCTTCCAATTGAGTCATAAGTTCTTTCATATCATTTGGTGCTAGACGATAAGAGGCTCGAGCAACGGGTTTTGCACCCGGCACAAGGTCTAACTGGGACTCGACCTCGCGATCCGGCGGCACATCTGACAAATCATCTGGAAACACATCTGGGAAATCCCGAACAATAGGAACATCACCGACGGTAGCCACCTCGGTTTTCACGTACATAGCATATGCCAGATACGCCCCGCATCCCCGCTGCATCAGTTTTCCTACCATAAGCATAGATATGATATGTGGCGTCGCACCATTCTGATCACTGAAGACCGTAATTTAGGTCCCATCCGGGGCCGTTAGACGTACAAGTTTCTGACCACAAACGATCTGAGCATCAACACTTGCGAGCCAGTCCATCCCAAGCACAACAGCGAAACAGCCAAGCGGCATCAAGTACAGCCGCACCGGAAATCTATACCCAGACAACTTGATGGTACAAACCTGAATAGCCCTAGACACGGAAAAGGACTTTCCTACGGCGACCTCAACCTCAAACACATCGACTACGTGCTCGGGTGATTTATTCAATGAGGAACAGAAAGCGGTAGACACAAAACTTCTACTGGCACCCGAATCAAATAAGACCGATGCATGTAATTCATCAAGTAAAAAGGTACCTGGGATAGTATTACACTACTGCTTAGCTACACGATCACATATACGATTCCGAAAGAATGAGAAATTATAACAGTAGATTATAAAGATGAATAAGGTAAAAGTACCTGAAACAACGTCCGCATCATCCTTCGCCTCTCTCTTGGAGATGTTGAAGCCCCTCGCCCTGACCTTCGGCTTTTCTTCAATCTTCCCCCTCGAGGAAGTCCCCTGACCGGAACCCCCGCCTTGCTGGTAGGACAGTTTGATGCCAAGTGGCCGGCCACCTTACAGCCGAAACAAGTCAACGACAGACACTCGAAATGGTGGTGTCCAACCTTATCACATCAAAAACAGGAACTAGACCCAATCTTACGTTCCCCTTTGTCCAGTTTCCCGCACTTCTTGCAATTACCAAACGCCGCATCCCTCTTAAATTCCGAAGTCTCAGTCTTTACCCTCTTCTCATTCGAATTAAAGTTGTTTCCCCCGAGCCACTTACCATATGAATTTGAGTTCCACGTCTTCCTAGTCTCGGTCGTCGACTACTTCTCCCTTTGATCATACAATATGCCCGCTAGGGTAACCACCGAGTGAAACGAGCTCATGTCGGTGGTCACCACGCCCCTACGAATATCCACCAGAAGACCCTTCACGTACTTCTTAATCCTCTTAGCTTCGGGAGTAACCAGAACGGGACATAAACGAGCCATCTTATTAGACTTTGTGGTATACTCTCGATGCGTCATACTACCCGCCTCCAAGGTCAAGAATTCCTGTTCAATCTAATCCAATTCATGTGGAGGACAAAACTGATCAAGAACCAATTTCTTCAACTCATCCCAAGTCATCCTCCTAATATAATGATCACCCATAGCCTGCGCCAGATTATCTCACCAACACAGTGCCTCGGAACGAAACGAGGCAGTAGCATAAGTCACCATGTCCTCCCCCTTATATTTACTAACCCTCAAAATGGCCTCCATCTCCCTCACCCACTGATGTGATGCTAATGCATCCTTAGTACCATCGAAAGAAGGAGGGTCACATTTCTTAAAGTCTCCATACGAACAACCCCGAGTAGATACACTAATAGCCCGAACCTCCTCTTCATCCTCACTAGGCACAAACACCTCTTCCTCCTCGACCTGCGTCTCCTTACCCTTCCTTTCCTTATCCGAACTCTTACCAACTAGTGATTCCTCCATGGCCCTAACAGCCTCAGCAACGATCTCGGGAATGGCGCTATGGAGAACACGATAAACCTCATCCGCGATTGTCGCGCGCATAGCTGGATCTAAGGCGGGGTTATCCCCCTTCTCGTGAATCGGGGTTTCTTCCTGCTGGGGAGTAGGAATCTCGCTCTCGGCTTCGGCACGTGGCTAACGACCATGACCAGAAACACTAGGACCACCTCTCCTAGACGCACGAGTATTAACCATGACTTAAAAGATAGAATTTTAACACGGTCAAGTACAAGTAGCTTTTAGAACATGTAAGGTTAGGGTAAACTACAAAACGAGATACAACAGTTAGGCCATCATCAACAATAAGTATTTATACTTATATATATATATAAACATCTATATGATTATATCCCTATAGATATCATCCAAGTATTAACATAAGGGTCGAGCACATGTACAACCCAAATATGTAACATCTCATCCAACGTATGCAAACACAAAGTAGGCATACGCAAACATCCTTAGTCGATAACGACTAATTTACATCGCCAATTATTGGCCATACAATAATACATGTATAACCATACGTACAAACATACAATAACATCATCCCAAGACCTACCATATACAGGTAAGCCCATGCAAAATAATTTAAATGGTTCATCAAGTAAAATCACTTAGGTGTGCATGCTAGCCCAAAACTTGAAAAGAGTAAAAAGGGGCATCATGAACTCACCTGTCACAAGGCACAAATTCACCATGAGCTATAGAACCCCTAATTATTCCCCCAAAACTCAAACGCCTGTCGGTTTACATACAATCATTACTAACAACACAGAAGGGACTCATTTATTCTACGAAACGTTCTAACATGGTTTGAGTTACCTAAAGCCTAGACCACATCAAACTCAATCATAACAGCCCCCGGGGCCTTACATTTATCGACACGACCCATAGATACTCCCGGGAATAAAAAATTCCCAAATTACCCCCGGAAACACTAGGTGAGACTTATGTGCGCGTTTAAGAGTTGTTTAGGCACATAACATCCAACTCAGCCCCGTGTGGACCCAATAAGATAAATTCACAGCCAATAAGTCCACACGACGCTACACGAGTTGAATGGGTCGGTAACTCGCAAGCAAAACGCATTAACTATTCAATAAACGCGAATACGCATTGTACCGACCAATTTGAGTAACCGACAACCAACTCAGCCCCATTAGTTATAAAAATAACTTTTCAACAGCCCGTACATCAAACCGACAGATGAAATCGTGCATACTCATCCATGGGAACGGACCTTAGGGAATTGCTTGATAACGGGAGTATGTCTTGTAGTGGGGATAACGGACTATGATTGCTTAAAATAATCATTTTTCATCAAATTGGCTCTAAGCTTTAAGTCAAGTTGGGGTGATTTGGAGAAAATCAAATTACGCTTGAATCAAGATTTGAACTAATTCTTTCTAATATTGTGCCTAATTGAACAAATTAAGAAATATCACAGAAAATTCTGAAAAATTTGTTAGAAGATTTAAGTGGACAACAATACCAATAATTTACTTAGCACCTGTCATAATAAAAGCTGAAAATAAAACTGGTTTGGACAAAAATTTTGGTCAATATGATTCCCTGCTCGACAAACAAAAATAGGTACTGCTTTATTAGTTAGTCTTACTACTTTATTTTAGTTTATTATTTGAAAAATATTTCAAAACTCAAAAAGATTTTATTTCTGCTTTATCTTCGATTTACCGAGCTTGCGAATAAATTCAAAAAACAAAAAGAAAAAGTTAAACACCCCAAATTTAAGTTAATCGTGCTTAACGTAATTTTCAACTGGTATTAGTTGATTTTAACATAAAAATCTGTTTAATTTAAACCGTATTGATCGTTGATCGGTTATCTAATGTATTCATTAAAACATAATTGGTTTTAATTTTATTTAATTCATTAAAACCCTAATCGGTTTTAATATTATTTAAATCCTTAATGAGATTGCTTCTCATTCGCTAAGGAAGTTTGGTGATTCGTTAACTGGTTAACGAATGTAAATCCATTCGTTATTTAAAACATAATGAATAAGTTTCTTATTCGTTATGTTAACATTCGCTTCCGCTGTGCATAACGAATGGAAGACATTCGTTTAAACTTTTAACGAATGAAATGAAATGATTTTAAAGTATCATTCGTTAAAGATTTTAACGAATGACTCCTATATTCGTTAAAAAGTTAATGAATAAGAGGAATTAATTTAAGATTCGTTAAAACTTAACGAATGGACAACTTATTCGTCTAAAAGGATGACAAATCAGGTTCTTAATTTAACGAATAAGGCCATTCGTTAGTTCAAATTTTCAAAAATGAATGACCTCGTAATTTGTGTTATAATTGAGATTTATAATCCCAAGGACAAATGAATGGTCTTTCATTCGCCTGTTCCTATTTCTTCATCACCCTAACCGAACTCTTGCCTAATTTCTCCAGAATATTATACCTGATTGTTATCATTATTGATTGACATAGTTTTGTTCAACAGGTAATGGCGAGTTCAATCATATGATTTGTATGTAGTTTTATCGGGGTTTAAGGGTTAACTAATATATATGATATTTGCATATAAACCTAACTATTAACATCTAATAAAACTCATAATCGAATCAATTTTAGGACAAATGATCCTAGTTCAATGTATTAAAACGATTTCCGATCATCTTTGTTATGATTAATTGTTGAATGAGTTAGAACATCTAATGTTTCTACGATATTCTTCATCGTAATTGACTGTATTAGAGTCAAAATTAAGTGTAAAATTGACTTCTGATAGTCAAACTGGTAAACTAAATCAGATTCGCTATGGTTATAACGAATGATAGTCTGATTCGTTAACTTGTTAACGAATGACTATAAGATTAGTTAAATTAGCGAATGAGAGATTACTACTTTTAACGAATAAAGATAACTAATTTGAGTTGATTTGTTAAAGTATTAATCATAACCTCGTTAGTTTAACGAATGAATTAATGTATGTGATTCGTTATTAATAACGAATATGAGATATGTAATGTATAACGAATATCTCATTCGTTTAAATCTTTTTAACGAAGGAGATAGACATTCGTTAAGTCATCATTATAGTCCTGAACAATTTACTAATGTTTGTACTTGTTCTAACAGTAATAGCAGACGAGAATGTTCAAAACCCTGTTCCTGAGCAAAATCCCGCGGCTAACCCTGATCAACCGCCTCAAGTTGAACCTGATCAAGCTCCAGTATTACTATCATGGAACAAGAGCCACAACATCTGTGCCTATCTAGAGCCGAACTTTGAAGACTCTCTGATCTTTGGAGGAATGATTAGTTTCTTGAAACGTTTGAGAATTTACAAAGCCATCTCTACTCGTACGGTTGTTTATCCCAAGATTATTCGAGCTTTTTGGGATACAGCTAAGTTTAACGAGTTTGAGAATCAGATAGAAGCTGTAATTCAGGATAAACATGTAGTGATCGATGTTAGGATTATTCGTGATTCTTTGGGTTTCCGTGATACTGTAGATGATAGATGCAAGTTTGATCGGTGTTTGATACGTGGGTTATTTGGAAGGGTAAGGTATAAAGGAGATTTGGGTAAATCAATGTACAACAAAGCAAACTTGGGCGAACAATACAAGTACTTGCTTCATGTGTTGATACATTGTCTCGGTGGACGCAAAGGTGGTTTCGATGAGTGCCGAGTAATGTTACAATCTGCGTTTGTTGCCTTGGTGTTGAATAAACCATTCAACTTCTTTGAATGGGTTTATTATCACTTGAAAGAAAATCTCACGAGCCGTCACAAGTTTCTTATATATCCGAGATTTCTGCAGATGATGATCAATGATCTATAGCCTGATTTGATAAAAGATCAAGATGATGTTATGAAGCTTGAGAACATGAATGACGAGACGATGCGACGTTTAAGATCTTACCGAGCTCAGAGTCTGGAAGAACGACCGAGGTTTAAGCATCTGATAGGTCATCTTGTGAATATTGATTATGTTGCACCACCTAATGATCGATGGGCTCATGATTATTTCGACTCTGTGCGTTAAGGTGGTGATGGTGGAAATGGTGGAAATGATGGTGGTCCAGGACCACAGGCTGAGTTAACTTATCCGCAGAAACGTAAACGTAAGGGCAAAGAACCGATGGTGGAAAAGGGGGAGAAACCAAATAAGTAATGGGTGCGACGTGGGTCAGGTATTGAGATACCGAGTCACCTTTTGAAAGACCGTCTCCACTCGTATCTATTTCAGCTCCTATTCCTACTTCTCCATTGCCTTAGAGTATTCCGAGATCTTCTACTCCTGTTTTTACTTGATCTCCGACACCTATTCAGGTGCCTATTTCTCAAGTGCCTCCCTCTATGACTTTAGTTACTACAACAAGACAGGATCCTTATTTTGGAGATGTATTGCAGACAGTGTTGGCACATATGACGTCTCCACAACAGACTGATTTCTACACCTGTTACTTCGACACCGTTGCCAAGACCTGAGCATTCGTTTATAACTTTCAATTGTCCTCAGGGTCCGATGCAACTGCTTCATCCACATTTTTATGAGTTATCTCCCAATACCCAGCGGTTTAATCTATTGAATCTGGTTCATATGCAACAAACCAAGATTCAATCAGATCGTTCATTTCAGGAACAAATTCTGGTAGAGCAGTGGAATATGTTCAGACATATTCAGTTTATACATAAGGATAACCGGGAATTGAAAGCCCTGGTTGCTGCTCAGGGGGAGAGATTGCATAAACAGGATGAGATAATTCTCCAACTCACTTGTAAAGATGAAGATTTGAAGAAGTTAAAGAATGATGAAGATGATCAGGATGCAACAGGTGGGGTGGATCAGCAACCGGGCGGTAGTTCTGCACTGTCGGCAGGTAATAAGACTGATACGAGTGCTGATGGTGGGTCTGAGGGAAGTAATTTGCAGATAGTGCCATACAAGGATTACACAAGAGCCAAGCCGATTGATGTTATACCGGCTAACATGATTCTATTTGTTGGGATTAATGGTATTGTGTATAGTATGGTGAATGCTGATGAGATCGAATAGGCGAGTTTGTAGATCATTCATTGACTAAAGAGCAGATAGCCTTGCTTCAGGATCAAAATGAAGAGGAGGTTGAGGAATTGGGTAAAAGTGTGGATGTAGATGTTGAGATTGAGGAAAGTACGAATACAGGCATTCCACGCGGGAATGTGCCTGAATTTGATGATGTGGAAGTTGAGGATATTACTGCTGAGGAGTATCCTGAGTTCTACATTGACAACAACAACAACGACTCAGGTATTCTGTTTTTCACTACAGAACATTTTGATTCAGCAGAACGTCGTTTATGAGAAGAGATCGAGAAATGGAACAAAGCTGCAGAGACAAGTCACCTGTCTGCTAAAGAAAGAAAACAGAAGCGTGCTTTGGAGGGTATGTTTGAGCATGATATGAAGAAAATGAACAAAATGATCGAGGCCTTTCGATATCATGAAAAGGACGAAGTAAAATTGGCCAAGGCTCAAGCATTGGCATACCAGATGAAGAAGTACAAGCTTGTCAAAGATGTTAAAGGTGATTTGGTGTCATGGCAGTTTGATTCTGAGCTTAAGGTATATATCGTGAAGTGGGAACATGGTATTTATTATTTCAAGCACCCACACGATATATTATCTATGCCAAGGTGGGATGTTAGAACACTAGCAAACAGACTATTTTTGAATCAAGGAAAAGATCAGTGGGCTGAGTGGTTCTACGCTCATTTATTACATGAAACCCGTTATGGTTTCAAAATCTTCAAGCCGCAGGTGCCGACTCACAAGTATATAGATGAGATTGATCCGCGAACTGGCTGGAGGAAGATGATCCTACAGGTGAAGCCGAGAAAGAGAATGAAGAGGGCTCCGATGAAGACATTCCCTCAGAGTCTGTTCACATCGTTCAAATACTGGTATTATGATAATCAAATGAGTGAAGCGGTTATTGTATTTGGTTCCGGGTCAAACACGAAGACTATTTGTGTGATTGATCCGATGTGGCTTGTTAACTTATCTGAGACTGACAACGATGCTTTATTAACTAGTCAGATCAGATTTGCTAACATATGCGACTACGAACTTGCTATGCAGTTTCAGAAGGTGGTTCGTGTCTGTTATGCATACAAGATTCATAGTTGTGTGGACTGGAAGACGAAGATGTTCTAGCATTGAAGAATAAAGAGCTTGAGACGAGGGGGAGTTTGTTGATATATGTTTAGTACATCTCGGTCTTTAATTGTCTGTTAATGTAATTGTCTTAGTTTATAGGGGGGTTAATGTAAAAGGGCATTTTGGTAATTAATGTAATCTGCCCATTCGCCTAAATTGTAAGGCACATTCGTTACCCCGTAACGAATGTGTCACATTTGTATTAATGTAAGTCCCATTCGTTAACCCTGCTTAACGAATGGAACATAACGAATGAAGGCTATTCGCTATGTGTAATGTAACACGAATGAGATGTTTCATTCGTTAGTTTTTAATGTAACGAATGACCCATTTGTTAAGGCCATCTTAACGAATGAGGTCATCTACTATATATACCCCTGTAATCTATTTCTAAGGTAACAGTTCTTATTATTTTACTCTCAAGCCTCGTTACTCTTTCCAAATTTACTCTCAATACACACAGTACACACACATAACGCAATCTACCGTAATCGTATAACTAATCGACGATTCACTCGATGTCATCGTAAGATCTAGATCCTGTCAGGCTCAATCACGGTCGTATGTTCATAATATAAAGAGAATATGTTGGACATCTCCGAATGTGTAAAAGTAAACAAGTAATCATGTAGCAGGTATATTTAGTTAATCACACACAAAATCACGTTTGCTAGTTTAAGATATGTATATAATATGAAATACTAATATGTACGCATACGTCCTCAAAACGTTTAAAAACCTGATAAAATAGGGGAACGGAAAAACTCACCTTAAATAATAAGCAAGTGAGTAAAATAAGAATAAAAAAAGAAATCGTCCGTTAACGCGCCAATCGAGATAAACCAACAGAACCTGATACTTTGAGATAAGAAACTATTTGTAAAAACAAACTCGTTGTCACTGGAATCAATCCAAATCGATGATTAAAATTCAAGTTATGTTAGATTTAATATTTAAACGAGTCGGTACAGACCAGAATCCGAGCAGCAAGTCGGATGTCCAGTTTTGGTAAGTTAACTTAAAATTTTGTTACGATAATAAAAGTCTTCTGGACCGAACTTTGGTTTTGAGCAGAAGTATGAAAAAAAGTAAAGTCAAACTTGTTAACTGTTTTGCCCTTTAACGAGTTTTAATGAAATTGACCAGTCAACACCCTTCAATCTTAGAAATTGATTGAAGGTTATTAACTAAGGAATATGTATGAACAATTTCTCAATTTACAACTTACCCAGAAAGTGAAAGAATTAACCAAAACAAAGAGTCAAAGGTCCAAAAGTAAGCAAGGTCAACCGTTTAAGCTTGTATCTTCAACAATCATGCAAAAACCAAAGAGTTTTGAGGGACAAAGGATGATGATGAATGGATATGCTCTGTTGGGGTTTAGGTAAAGTTTGTGGTAGGTTAGAATGAGATGTTTATATAGGATTTACTAAAACCAACCAATCATGGTTAATTTACTTGTTTAAGGAACCTAATATGAAATTAATGACTAAATCAACATAATATCAGCAAAATTTCCTACTTGATCAATATTAATGAATATGGACATGTATTATACTTAAATTCCTTTTCTTGGACCTTAATTTACTTAATTTATTCCAAAATAATCGATTTGCATGCTAAAAAAGAGTTAGGAATGAATATCAATAACCAAATCCGCCGACCTACACCACTGCGTCGCGAGGCCCCTAGGGGGACCCACCATCGCGCGTCTCTCCAGGCTTCCAAGAGGGGAAGTTTGGTTTTTAACAAAATCAAGTATGCCTTAGTATTTGTTGATCGAATAAGCGATTAACCGCTTATTGCGTAGCGAACAAAAGATTAACCGAACGGGTCTGGTTATGACCCAGATATCTCGAGGGGCCATCTATAAGTGATATATGTCTATTATAAGCCAACATATTGATATTAAGGCCTTAGCATGATAGCAAACTAGTCAAACGAAAACATGCTCGTTTAACTACCCGCTATGGATTTAAACGCGGAAGATAGTTCCGAAACAAGCATTGTATCACACGTTAGCCAAAAAAGACTTACCAAACACTTGTTGGGGATGTTATAAGCGGTCAGTGAAAATATTTTTGATTTTTACAAAAAAATGGTATGTTTTTCTAAATTTATACAAAAATGGCCGAAAAACACTCGTTTTCGCACTGTTTCTTGTACCCGATATATTTTTCACGTCAAAAACCGAAACAGAAATAAATTTGGTTCGGGCACGCAAATAGAGAGAAATGGAACAAAATGGAGGCCCATGTTTGCCTTATTACTTGCGGCCGCAAGGGGGGTCCCACCCCTCTTGTTAAATCTTGCAAAATAAGATATGTATTGAAGACATTTTGGCCAACATCAAGTTCTTGCACCTGCTTCTGCTGATCGTCACCAATTCTAGCCAAAACCCAAGGTGAAAGCAAAGATTTATGAATTTTCAAACTTGTTTAATATGAGTTTAAGCATAAATAATGATCTTTGATTATTAAAAATTAGACCTAGCCATGTAAAATCCTTAAAAATGGTCCAAAAACATGTTTTGATCCTACACATGGTTAGGAATCTGAATTGATATTGTTTTTTTGCCATAAACATGGATTAGAGGGTTTAGGCGATGTTTTTATGGTTCAAAAGTTCGGTTTAGAACCCTAACCGAAACCCTAACTTTCACGGCTGGCCTCTTGATGATACATGCTTGGTTTGTGATACAGAACCTATACTTAGCTTATATAGAAGCATGAAAAATAGGAAATTGGATTAAGAGAACGAAACCGGGCGAAAACCGCAAAGGTAATGCCGAAATGCTCGATTACGGGCCGTTTAGGTTAAGGTTATGACGTGCATAGTTTTCGGTCATGAAATTTTTAATGGAAATCAGAGACCATATCATTGAGTCCCTGTCCAAATTCGGTAATTTTTAGACTATCCGAGAATATTTGGCGAATTTATTACCGAATTGGGACGTTTATTTGGGAAAAATAATTAAATTGCTTGACAAATTATGAAATTTTGTGGGCAACTAAGATTTGGTAAAACACGAACACATATGAAATTTGGGGTCATTTGTAAAACCCTAAGTATGTTTCGTGCATTCGTATTTATTCGGATTTTTATACTCGTTTTTGGCTTGAAAATGGTATTTGGCTAGCTTGTTAGATTCTGGAAATTTTTTCATGTTGTATTGGGAAGTATTTTGATTACTCAGGAATTTTGGCGGATTTTTCGGAAATTGTTTGGTATAAACGGACAATTTTCAGGCTTAATATAGCATATAAAATGATTTTTTATAAATTTATAAATCAGTAAATAATTCCAAAAATATTTTTATGAAAATATACATATTTTATTTGATAATTGTATAAATTTTCATGATCTAATAATTAATGGATAATTAAGTATGCTAATTTGAAGATTAAACAAAATTCAATTATGACGAAAACCGGCAAGTTCGTGATTAAGAACCTGTAGGAATATCAGAACATAAAAAACAATCAAAAATCATACTTTCGGATTAATTATGTTAAAACGAACTTTTTGTGAGAAATCCGGACAATTTGGATAGATTGTGCGCGTTTTTCTCCAAAACAAACTGAATAAATAGAAACGAGCCTCGTAGCGAATCCAAAACCCTAAATTGTGATCTTTCTTTATAACTTAATCATTTTATCAACCATCACGTTTACCCAAGTTTACATCCCCATACATGTTTTCCAAACGCATAAACGAGCAACTTGGCTCATCTGGTGAAACGAGAAAACTGAGCCAAGTTCGATTTAAAACAATAAACATTGAACAACATCACAATCTAAGCCTACTGACGCTTTCTGGGTGTCACAACTATACCCAGACTAGATATACAGCCCATTCTAATATGAAGATTATAATAATAATAATATTAATATTAATATTAATATAATATTGACTATAGGGACTAAGTGATAGCAAGGGGAACGAACCCCGAGCTGACCTCGCACTGAGTACCTACAAAACCGTGAGTTTCATGACCCCTCTTTCCAAACTGTTTATGAACTTTTTGGGGTGAAAAGCATAGTTACATACGTTATCTCTCTGGAAATGGTTCAAGATATAAATCACGTGAACGTTTACATACAAAAAGTGCCTACACACATAACGATTGATTACGAGCGAATGAATGGCGAATAGTATGATACCAAAACATAACAATACGTGAACGTTTACACGTATCGATGCTCAAACAACAGACCTTTCTTCTGCATCATCAATCAATGATTTTCCAATACAGAACCTGCTTGAATATTTCCTTTGCATTTTCCATCTGCTGCTACAAACAATGATTAGATTGCTCATAGTACTTGTTCATTCTCGACTTCTACATATCAGATTGTACCAGCAGCAATGTTCTTCAATATTCCCTTTACTGTTCAAGCAGCACACTCATATAAGAAACAATTACAAGCACATAAAACCCTAATTTTCAGATCAAGAACCAAGCTTCATCATCTAAAATTAATCATTGTAGCAATATCCTAGTCATCTCGATATCAACCATTTATCTTCAATCTATCAGCAGCCGTTATAGATCTGAAAATCATCTTCAATAACAGTTTAGCCCCAAAACAAGCTCAAAACATTGTTACATCAGATCTGGACCGATATGACCAAATAAACATGAAATTGATGTTGAATCTCCGAACGAGTCATCAACCCAAACATTAATCCACATAAATTTTACCCAAATCATCAAATATTTTCAAAAGCCTAAAAAAAATTTTCAACATTCATCGGTTTAACGCCCATGGTGGATTCAAGAGCGAGATGAATTAGATTCAGAGGTTAGTCTAAATAATTCGGCAACCCTGCTCTGATACCAACTGACAGGACCCGAGCCCCGGTGCGGAAGTGTGAATAATGGTCGTTATTAACGGTGGAGCTCAGATCTAAGCTAGGATCAAATCGTATTCACTCTTGAAAGGTGTTTTAGGACGGATGAGTGGTGTTTGGCAAAGAGCCTGAATCGATTACAATGAACAATAGACTGGATGATGGATGTGGAGAGTTCGATTCGATTAACAATCAATATAGGATGAACAATTGCAATCGAAACACAAATACATAGATGTAGTAGTATGATTTCATTAGTCAAAAGATTGTCATACAAAGCACTCATACATACACACATACATACAATAAAGATCAGCCACCTCCAGGAGAGCTCATCCTAGAGGCGGCGGCTCTCTCTAAGAGATAAAACCCTAGATCTCACACAATACACAATACACTCATACTAGACAAATTAACAAATACATCTATTTATACTAGTCTAGCATATCTTGGTCTTCAAGCCATCCTCCCTTGGTTGAGACCAAAAATATTAATTATTTTCCCCCACAATAATAATAATTGGATGCGTTGGTCTAAAATATAAGTCCCAACACGATTCACTTGCCAATGGTCTCTTGACACTTTACTTGCTCATGGTTTGGTTATATTTATCGCGATTATTTACATTTTGCTTATGTTTCCTATTATTATATATCATTGCAAAACTGGTGATAAAGCTCAATCAACTTTTTGTTGACAACTCAATTTTATTTTTTACACACATGCAGGTTATCGCTTGACTTGATGATTGAAGTTGGACATTTAGAAATACCTTAGGGTTTTAAACGAAGACAATTTATTTTAAGCTATTATTTGGATTATTATTGTTTGTTTTTAGATTATTTGTCTTATTTGGTTGATGTGTGTTTTTGAATGAAATAAATTAATTTAATAGTTATTGTCACATTTATTTATGATAGTTACCTTGAGCTGTGAACAATCATGCTCACGTCCCGGCATTTTCTCCTTAGGTTGGGGTGTGACAGATTGGTATCAGAGCCGAAGCTTTTAAGATAGGTCGTTAAAAATTGTCCCAGACATAAACACTATCCCTTACCTGGAGGATAACCCGGCCACAGTACTCAAGCCCCTAGGCCAAAGCAGGACAAGATGTCATACTACCGGACACCTAAGCGGTCAAACGTAACCGATCAAGCGGTTGCATTCCTTTTATAAAAACCAAATTCACGGTGATTCGTGGCTAAATTTGGAAAATTTCCAAAATTGTGTTTTAATTATTTTAAATGTTTAGTTGCGTGGAAAATCCATAACAACCAATGGACACTCCAACTATCCATTTCACAACCCGTTTTGATTTGATATTTGGTTGGAAGTATCACCGTGGTGGTTCACGAGATACTCCAACTACTCATTTTTCTGATTCATTTATTCGATATTTAGTGAGGTCAGTTAAAATGCCATGTAACGCTTATGGGCCAACCAACTCAATTGTTTGTTACTCATTATTTAACTGGGCCAACAAAATGCCATGGAACGCTCATAGGAAGCCCATTATCAAAATTTAAGTCGTATTATGTAATTGGAGCCATTTAAACTACCATGAATCGCTCATGGGAGGCCTAATTCACAAAGCCTAGTTATATAATTTAGTTAGGCCATTCAAATTGCCATGGAAAGCTCATGGGCGGCCAACTCACTTGATTTGATTTGTTATTTATTTTGGGTTCTTGAGCTACCATGGAAAGCCCATGGAAAGCCCAACCCAATAACATTTTACATTTAAATTTAAAATAAACATTTTTATCTACTTAATTATCCCAAATGTATTCACGTAGTTTTTAATCGCGGCTTGCCATTAAGTCATGACAAGTCACTAGCACAACTTTATCACATTTTTTCATTGTCTCCCTTTGACTCATTTACACAACTTACCCGATCCTCATAGAATTTCACTTTTGGTCCCCGCAGGATGTCTTTCCATCGACGTAACAACCGTCACCCATAGGATGCTCATGATTGCTGTTTGGCTGCTAGAATCACGAAAGAATTGACTGCTACTTTGCCCGAGGTCGTGTCCCAACTGCAAAGTATTAACTCCAATGGATCCACTACTTTGGCTACACCAAAAAACTACCGCTACAAGAACTTCACAAGTGCTAAAACACCTCCTAATCTTGGCGAGGAGAATGCTACTAAGCTCCTCAGCTGGTTTGAGAGGATGGAGAATATTTTCATTAACTGCGAATGTCTGGACGAAAAACGGACTAGGTTCGCCTCGAGCGTTTTCGAGGAACGAGCTCTCACTTGGTGGAACTCTTTTAAGGCCTTTCAAAGTTTTGAAAAGGTTTTTTCTACGCCTTGGGAGGAACTCAAGGACGCAATGAACAGAGAGTTTTGTCCCAAGCATCAATTGCAAACGCTCGAGACTGAGTTTTGGGAGCTCAAACAAATCGGTGGCGATAACTCAACCTATTCGAACCGTTTCAAGGGACTGAGCCTGTTGGTACCCCACCTTGTTACCCCTTTGTCCCGCGGTGTCCGTAAGTATATCCGGAGATGACTCACTATCTTTCGTGATGCAGTAGTAAGTGGAGATCCTCTAACGATTGAGGAAGCCATAGCCCTTGCTGCTTTGTTGACTGATGATCATGTCCGTGATGGAACCTTATCCTGTAAGGATTCTAAACCTGCTGCTGAGAAAACCAAAGCCGAATTCTCTACTGACGCCAAAGCCATCCAAACCCTGCCCAAAACAACAACTCCAATCGTTACCACAAGAATAACAACAACAATAACCAAAAACACAAGACCCATCACCAAAACTATGCCGTGAACCAAGCCAATAACCAACCCCAAAACCAAAATGCACCCAATAAGAAACTGTATAGCGGACCACACCCATTGTGCTCCATATGTAACCGCCATCATCCTGCTTCAACCACTTGCTGTCTTTGCACTTTATATAACCGCTATGAGCACCTTGCCGACACTTGCCGTGTACCTCCTAATACATGAGCCGCTCCACAACAACCTGCACCGCCTGCTCCTAGGCCTGCTGCTAATACCCCTCATGCTCAAACCGGTGTTCCTAATACCTGTGCTTGCTACAATTATGGAGATCCTAGTCATCTCCACAATATGTGCCCTTTGCTAGCCCATGCCCATCAAGCCCATGTTATGCCTCCACCATACTATGCTCATTATGCCCTAGTTATGCATGCACCGTACTACACTAGCCAAGCCTACCAACTCCAAAGCTACCAACCTCCAATCCCTCAAAGCTTTGCACCTTACACTTATGCTCCTCAAGTTCCTCAGCTCATGGTTCCTCTACATGCAAATGCTCAAGTCCCTGCTATCCAAGCCCCTCCAACTAATCAAGCTGCTCCAACCCCTCAAGGTTCAAATGGTCTTGCCTTCATGATGAACGTGAATCAAACTCAAAGCTCTAGCGATGTGGTGAATGGTACGTTCTCTATTAACAATCATACTGCTTCGGGTTTTTTTATACGAGTGCTGATAAGAGTTTTATCTCTTTGGATTTTGTGTATATTATTGATAAGCCTTGGGATAGGTTGTCTAAGCCTTTTACCATAGAAGTAGCGAATGGGAACTCGTTTACTATTGATTCGGTTGTTAGGGATTGTGTCATTGTTCTTAATAAGGTCAAGTTCCATATCGATCTTATTCTTATGCAAATGGGTAGTTTTGATGTTATAGTTGGGATGGATTGGCTAACTCTTAACCATGTCGAGGTCGTTTGTTTTGAGAAATTCCTTCGTATACCTCTCAAAGATGGTCGCATTCTTAAGGTGTTCGGTAGTATGCCTGCTTCTAAGCTTAATCTTATGTCGTGTTTTCAAGCTGAACGTTGTTTGTGTAAGAAGTACGTTGCCTTTTTGGCATTTGTGACGGAGAAGGATAAGGATAAGAAGAAGATTCAAGATATTCCGATTGGGCGTAATTTTTCCCGACATCTTTCCTGATAACGTTGTTGGACTTCCTCCTACTTGTCAAGTCGAGATTCGTATTGACCTCGTACCTGGAGCTAATCCCGTTGCTAAAGCATCCTACCGTCTTGCACTATCTGAAATGCAAGAGCTTTTGAGCCAATTACAAGAACTCACCGATAAGGGTTTCATTCGCCCGAGTTTTTCTCCTTGGGGCGCACCTATTTTGTTTGTAAAGAAGAAGGATGGTTCGTTTTGCATGTGCATCGATTATCACGAACTCAACAAACTCACCGCCAAGAACCGTTACCCGCTCCCTCGTGTCTATGATCTTTTCGATCAACTTCAAGGAGCCGTATGCTTCTCGAATATCGATCTTCGTTCGGGTTATCATCAACTTCGCGTTAATGAAGATGACATCCCCAAGACCACATTCCCTACTCGATATGGGCATTACGAGTTTTGTGTTATGCCTTTTGGGCTAACCAACGCACCCGTGGTTTTCATAGACCTCATGAACCGTGTGTGTAAACCCTACTTGGACAAATTCGTAATTGTTTTCATCGATGACATTTTGATCTACTCAAAATCCGAAAACGATCACAAAGAGCATCTACATGCTATCCTTGATCCTTTTACGGAAGGAACAGCTATATGCCAAGTTTTGGAAGTGTGAGTTTTGGCTTAAAAAAGTTCAATTTTAGGCCATATTGTTAAAGACAAAGGTATCCATGTTGATCCCGCGAAGATTGAAGCCGTCAAGAATTGGAAGACACCGACTTCTCCCACTGAAGTTCGTTATTTCCTTGGTTTGGCGGGATATTACCGTCATTTCATTTGTAACTTCTCGAATATTGCATTGCCCCTCACTGCTCTTACACATTAGGGTAAACCTTATGAGTGGGGGTCAAAGTCAGAAGAATCATTTCAAACCCTTAAGGACATGCTTCGCAATGCTCCTACTCTTGCTCTTCCCGAAGGTTGTGAAGTTTTCTTCGTTTCATGCAACGAGGTAAGGTTATCACGTATGCTTCGAGACAACTCAAGGTTCACAAAAAGAATCATACAACACATGATCTTGGGGTTGGTGCTGTGTATCCTCCTTGAAGATTTGGAGACACTATCTCTATGGTACCAAATGCATAGTGTTTACCGACCATAAGAGTCTCCAACACATTTTTGATCAAAAGGAACTTAATATGAGACAACGTCGTTGGGCCGAATTGCTTAGCGAATTCACTACCATCCCGGTAAAGCGAATGTCGTGGCCGATGCTCTTAGCCGTAAGAAACAAGTTAAATCCGTGTTGCTTACTTGTGTTTTCATTCAAAATGATCTCAAATAGCGTATTCTTAATGCCCAATACGAATCCGTCACCGAAGAAAATATGTATGACGAGATGTCGTGTGGTGTGAATCTCAATTGGAAACTAAGCCCAATGGTTTGCTTTATTTTCTTAATCATTTGTGAACTCCCAATCATGATGATCTTCGCACATTTATTATGGACGAAGCTCATAAATCTCACACCCCGTTAAGCGATTTGCGGAAGCGTAAAACGGAAATGAAACAGACATAACTGGTATCAAATACATTGTTCATAAAGAAACATTACTAGCTAATTTAAAATGTATTACATCGTTCTAACATCTTTTACAAACTATGTGATACAATCAAAACTAGCTCTTCAATTACTTTACTTCTAACTCAAATGCTCACAGCATCGATCACAATCCAACAAGTAACACATAATCAATCTACTCCACCTTTCTGATTAGCTGAAAAGCATGTTTAAAGAAAAGGTCAACTACGAATAGTTTGTGAGTTTCATAAGTTTTAACGAAATCAAGTATGCATACCACACAGTCGTAGTTTGCATGTACGCACGTATATAAAAATTGTATTAACGTTTGTATATATGTACAGTTGTGTCTTCGTGTGTACATATGCATACATGTAAGTTTATAATATAAATTCGAAATTATGATAAAATCGTGATTGTCTGTTCATACTACGTGTTTCCAATTTCCGTTTTAATCAACCACTGTGGCCCCCTTTTCGCCTACAACGTTTTCACGTAACATCAACCACTGTGGTCCCCCTTCCGCCCACAACGGTTCCACGTAACATCAACCACTGTGGCCCCCTTCCGCCCACAACAGTTCCACATAAAATCCAACATTACACAGTGTATACACAAATAATTAACATTTCCTACACCATATTATTTCCTACGCCTATTCACATAGGATGTAAATAGACATATACACATATACATATTTATGTGCATATATCACGTATCACCAAAAACTATGGCCCCCCCTTCCGCCCACAATATCCTTGTGGCTTCCACTACCAACGTTATTCTCATGGCCATCACAGACCACGTTATCCCCATGGTCGTTACAGACTACGTTATTCCCCCATAGCCATTACAGACCACGTTATTCACCCACAGCCATTCCAGACCACGTTGTTCACCCATGGTCATTAAAGACCGTGTTATTCATCCATGGCCATTACAGACCACGTTATTCACGCATTACCGTTACAAACCACGTTATTCCCCTAGCTTGTTATGTCTAACAGTACACAACGTATTTGTTTAAACGTATTGCCATGTGTAATTTCATTATGTTTTGGTATTCGTACCATGTCCCCTTAATTTATCATTCAACAATACTATTCACCATTCATTCGCACGCAATCAGTCCTTATGTTTGTAGGGACTTTTTGTATGTAAACGTTCAGGTGATTTATATCCTAAACCATTTGTAGATAGATAACATATGTAATTATGCTTTTCACCCTAAAAAGTTCATAAACAGTTTGAAAAGAGGGGTCATGAAACTCACGATTTTGTAGGAACTTAGTGCGAGGTCAACTCGGGGTTCATTTCCTTTGCTATCACTTAATCCCTATAGTCAATATTATAATAATATTAATATTTTAATATTATTATAATTTTCATACTAGACTGGGCTGTATATCTAGTCTGGGTGTAGCTATAATGCCCAGATAGCATCAATAGGCTTAGATTGTGATGTTGTTCAATGTCAAATGTTTAAAATCGAACTTGGCTCAGTTTCCTCGTTTCACTAGCTAGGCCAAGTTGCTCGTTTATTCGTTTGGAAACATGCATGGGGATGTAAACTTGGGTAAACGTGTTACTTTATAAAATGATTAAGATATAAAGAAAAATCACAATTTAGGGTTCTGGATTCGCTACGAGACTCGTTTCCATTTATTCAGTTTGTTTTGGAGAAAAAAGCGCACAATCTATCCAAATTGTCCGAATTTCTCACAAAAAGTTCATTTTTACATAATTAATCCGAAAGTATGATTTTTGATCGTTTTTGATGTTCTGATATTCCAACAGGTTCGTTAATCAGGAACTTGCCGGTTTTCGTCAGAATTGAATTTTGTTTAATCTTCAAATTAGCATAATTAATTATCCGTTAATCATTAGATCATGAAAATTTAGAAACTTATCCAAACAATAGGTTGATTTTTATAAAAATATTTCTGGAAATATTTGCATATTTATTAATTTATAAAAAAATATTTTATATGCTATATTTAGCCCGAAAATTGTCCGTTTATACCAAACAATTTCCAAAAAATACGCCAAAATTCCTGAATGATCAGAATACATCCCAATACAACCTATAAAAATTCCAGAACCTAAAAAGCTTGCCAAATACCATTTTCGAGCAAAAAACGAGTATAAAAATCCGAATAAATGCGAATGCACAAAACATACTTAGGGTTTTCCAAATGTTCCCAAATTTCATATGTGATCATTTTATACCAAATCTGAGTTCTGCACAAAATTTCATAAACTTTCAAGCAATTAGGTATTTTTCCCAAATAAACGTCCCAATTCAGTAAAAAATTCTCCAAATATTCTCGGATAGTCGAAAAATTACCAAATTTGGATAGGGATGCAATGATATGGTCCCTGATGTCCCAAAAAAAATTCATAACCTAAAAAAATAAACATCACAACCTTAACCTAAACAGCCCGTAATCGAGCATTTCGGCATTACCTTTGCGGTTTTCGCCCGTTTTCGCTCTCTTAATCCAATTTCCGGGTTCTTGTGCTTCTATATAGGCTAAGTACAGGTCCTATATCAGAAACCAAGCATGTATCATCAAGAGGCCAGCCATGAAAGTTAGGGTTTCGGTAAGGGTTCTAAACCGAACGTTTGAACCGTAAACACATCGTTTAAACCCTTTAATCCGTGTTATCTCAAAAAAAAGATATCAATTCAGATTCCTAACCATGTGTAGGATCAAAGCATGTTTTTGGACCATTTTTAAGGTTTTTACATGGCTATGACTAATTTTTGATAATCAAAGATCATTATTTATGCTAAAACTCATATTAAACAAGTTTAAAAATTCATAAATCTTTGCTTTCACCATGGCTTTTGACTAGAAATGGTGAGGATCAGTAAAAGCAGGTGCAAGAACTTGATGTTGGCAAAATTATCTTCAATACATATCTTATTTTGCAAGATATAACAAGAGGGGTGGGACCCCCTTGCGGCCGCAAGTAATAAGGCCCACATGGGCCCCCAATTTTTCCGTTTCTCCTAATTTGCTTTCCTGAACATGAAATTCCGTGTCCAAATTTATTTCGGATTCGGTTTTTGACGCTAAAAATATATCGGGTATGACAAACAGTGTGAAAATGTGTGTTTTTCGGCCATTTTTGTATAAATTTAGAAAAAAAAACCATTTTTTGTAAAAATCGAAAATATTTTCATGGATCGCTTATATCATCCCCAACAAGTGTTGGGTAAGTCTTTTTCGGCTTAACGGATGATACAATGCTTGTTTCGGAACTATTTTTCGCGTTTAAACCCATAGCGGGTAGTTAAATGAGCATGTTTTCGTTTAACTAGTTTGCTATCATACTAAGGACTTAATGTCAATATGTTGGCTTATAATAGACGTATATCACTTATAAATGGCCCCTCGGGATGTCTGGGTTATTACCAGAACCATTCGGTTAATCTTTTGTTCGCTACGCAATAAGCGGTTAATCACTTATTCGATAAACGAATACTAAGGCATACTCTATTTTGTCACGAATGTCAAATTCTCCCCCGTTAAGAAATTTCGCCCCCGAAATTCAATATGCCAAATACACCCCTTTAGGGGAAAAGTTTATAATCATTCGCCCCCAAAATTCAATATGCCAAATACCCCGTTAAGGCACTCGTTCTGATTCGATATATATAAAATATTGGGAATGAGATAATTTTGTTTAATACGTTATGGGGTTAACCTTCGAGGAAATTTTGTATAGTTCCATGTATTTTCAAGTCAACTCGTTGGTTTCATTAACTCAACTAACACCTTTCAAGAATCGTTATCTTCTCATGTATATCGGTACAGTCCCTGGTTAGCCTCAAGCGGCTTTCAGTTTGTTTTAATATTACAAGCTTTATCCATGGTTTTCGAAATCGATTCAGATTTTATATTTTGGGGGTCACCAATTTTCAATTGAATAAGGTGGCGAGTTACATTCTTACTCGTATAATATAATATATAGTCGCTTGCGTAATATTACGATGATTGTTAATGTATGAGGATTGAAATTACCGGTCTCACTTTCCTCTAATGTTTGAATAGTTTATTTGTTTTGATTGTTTGCTAGAGGATAGTATATCGTGTTCAGATCAGTTTGGTTTCTAAAGTTTCAGGCACAACTCACTAAACATAAGAGGTGGAATGATTTTCTCGACCTAAAGTAGGTTCATTATGTCGAGGCATGATTTTGTTAACATAGGGCAAGTTTTTCGGTTATCAGTTGTTACAGATCGGAAGGAAGTATGCGGATTGGATCAATCAGTGAACTATTATCCAGATTTCATTGCTTTCTCGGAATGTTTTAGGAATATGTGTTAAGATGTCCGTTGTAGTTTGTTCCCCCTTCCACCGGAGTATTTCAAACTATTGTAACGTCCCCTAGGATCTTTAGTATTCCACCTTAACTTATTATAGTGCAAAACTTTACAACACATGTGCTTATGATCTTTCTCATACCAGTTCCTTCATAAATTTCCCTTACATCTTTACATTAGTACTCAGTCTAACCGAGCATCTGGCATGACTTTTCTTCGTTCATCACCCGGTTATTGAGGCTATAAAAGTTTGAAGTTCAAGTTTCGGTTCCTGCATTAAGGTATTTCTTTGGTTCTCACTGTTATAATTGTTTAATAACTCCACCCATCTTCCTTACCTCATATTTAACTTCTTTTAATTACTTATAGATCGTAGATTTTTGAGGTTTCTGTAACTTGTACCGTTGGTAGTATACAAGTAATGCCCCCAGATCTTGGGTATAAAAGCATTCGTTCCATCTTTCCGGTCACGGATAGTATATTTCTTTTCATTCACGTTTAGTCATTGGGGTTATATGCTATTACTTCGTTTCATTTTCCTTTCATAATCTCGGTCCTTTTTGAACAAGGAAGACAAGGTTTAAGTATCACTGAAAAGCTTTCATCTCGCTGGGGTTTACATGAAATCTTTGATTTAACTGTTTTGATATCTAGTTTAAGATGGGGTGTGAAAGGCATTTCGGTTCTAGGGCCTCCTTCTTGTACTTCGATCATTTCGTCCCTTGAAGGAAGTATTCTGACAGTCTTGTCTTTACATGCGATTTCCATTTCTAGTCTAAAATAATTAGTCTATGTTTATTATACCAGAACTTCTTAACCCTACCGGGAGTAGGTTAATAACGAGTGGTTGGTTATGTTAGGATGAAAGAATGATTTTGGTTTATTTGATTAACCGGATTATAGATTTACCGTTAGAGAGTTCTATGTCATAAGGTTTATTAATTTATTAATCAATATATTTTTCTAAGGGTAGAAAGTTAACAAAATGAACTTCTATTGGTACAAGTGTCATTTAAATTGAAGCGCACTAGTCAGAAATTGTGAATGTACCTGCAATTATGTCCGGATCTGTTCGTGCTCCACTCGAGTCAATCACGAAAGCAACCTCTAGTTTGGTTAATCATCGATGCTTGTTCTCCACTTAATTTGAGGTTGTTTCTTTTGAAATGCTTTGTACTACCACATTCATAGCAAGAAGGGTGATTTGGGATAGGGTGTTTGTGGATGGTGTGGTTGTGTTATTTGAGATGACTGGTTCATAGTGTTTACAATGGTTTTACAATCACGGACATAGTGTCCAACCTTTCCACATCTATAATACGCATTTGTTCGACATTCACCTATATGATGATAACCATATTTTTCTTGTTTCACCTCGGAACTGGTAACGGCGTAAGTTTGTATAGTGGTGCGTGCTCATTTATTTTGTTATCTTTCTTGCACTTTTGTTTGATACTCGGTTCATTTTGTACCAGACGATTCTCCAGGTATTCCCAGCGCGCCACTTCTAACCAAATCTGAAGTTACAATGCCGGCTTGTAACACGACATTTTCGAAAGTTACGGAGCTAGTTGCGTTAACCAAACTCCAAACTTCGGGGGCTTAACCCCAAATGTAGCGTTCAATACATTTAGGTTCTGGGGTAACTAACCATGGAACTAGACGAGTCGGTTCGTTAAAGCAGTGGGTATATTCCAAATAATCTACACCCTTCATTTCTATATTCCAAAGTTCTTGTTCTAATTTGTGAATTTCATTTATTGGGCAAAAGTGTTCTAGCATAAGACCTTTAAGTTCTGCCCAAGACATACGATTGGTTGCCTCTTGTCCCCGAATTTGCACAACAGTATTCCACCACATAAGCGCGTGGTCCACAAACGTAGAGGTAGCAAATTTGATAATACAATATGGTGGACAATTGGTGAGATTAATGATGGATTCGGTCTTTTCGATCCACTTTACCAGTCCATTTGGTCCTTCAGTACCACTAAAATCCATAGGTTTACGTTACATGAAGTTCTTTAGATGATATATGTGTTTCGGGGGATTTTGGTTGTTACGACAATTGTTCAAGTTCGGTGGGGGATTATCATTATCAAGAGTAACGTTAATATTCAATGGGGGAATATTAATTGCGATAGTGTTAGATTTATCGGGGGAGCATTTGTGGTTGTATTAGTATTTTTTGGGGGATTAGTATTCACGGCCGCATTAGTATTCGGCATTTGATTTGTATTCATAGTTGTGTTAATACCCGCAGCGAATTGTGCTGCTATTGTCGGAAGTATTGTTTGTAGTTGCCGAGCAATCATCTCGGCTACATCTGCCTCGGATAATGTATTTGCATTCTTCGGGGCCATTCAATAACAATAACCAATTATACCATAATTAACCAACAGTTCGCTACTTAACTCATCACAAAAGGAATCACATTAACAAGCAATCAGGTATTTCAAGTAATATGTATGTATTACACGAATCTATTCTCGAGTCTATATACTAAGGGTAGTATGTAAGGTTAGCCTAACAAAGGCCAATGTTTCTACATATATCGAAAGTTCTAACCTAGTGACAAGTAATTTTAACCTAGTAAGGGTCAGTGTTCGTAATGAAATATCCAATTCGTCACCCATATCAACATAGCACACTACCAGATGCTTGCAATGGGTATCGAAGGCTATATACAACAATATCATACTATCTTTATCTATACAAATACATATTATACAATCATAAACGATTCACACTTGCACAACAATTATCTCGGTACTAACCCCTCATTGGGTAACTGTTTTTGTCTGGTTTCTCCCGTACGTAGGCATCTGGCCTTTATGTGTATAATCAGTATGTTATAATAGGTATGCACTTGTATATTCCATTAGACCCTTAGAGGTTGTTAAATATAACTAAAGAATATATTCCTTCGCCAGGTCATTCGGTACACGCAACCATGCTGGGTTTACTAAAAGTAGTAATTTACTGGTGGGGTAAGTATGTCCTATTCCAGTCAAGGTACATCATTGCCTCAAGAGTAAAGGATTTCCTTTCTGTGATAACCGATCGGAGTGGCAAAAATATTAAAGTAATTGAAGGTATTCGTGCGTAAATGATTTGATAAGTTGTGTAGTTAAGGAGGTTCATCGAGGTTGGTTTTTCAAGTGATTTGTAAAGAAAACTAATATTATTAGTATTTTTTTTAAATCCAGTTAGTAAATAATATCTACTAGAGGTCACGGTCTGTTATATTATAATTGGAGACTTTGTAAAATAATTATTATATTTATGATTTAATAAATCGGGTTCGTCACTAGGTATTTTCCTAGGAATAGCGTCTGTTCCTGAACACGAAAGTGGAAAGACGATCGAAAAGCAGTTCAGTTTACTGTTAGAAACAGGTTCGTGAAATAAAGATTAGGTTCGAACTAGAAAGTACTATGTCCCTTATCGAGTTTATGTAGATTTCACCCCCTGTAGTTCATTCCTGGGCCTTACATACCACGCCCGATCTGTGATTCTGTCATGCATTAAGATACAGTTCGGACTCGATAGAGCATTATTAGCATTCTCGTTTATGGGCAACATCAGTTCTTCGTCCGACATAAGGCTACCGGATCTCGATATCTTTCAGTGCAACAGTTAGTCATTAAATGACATTTTCCGATAGTTTAGATCAACGTAAATGATATTATTAATTAGGGCAAAATAAAATATTTTATTTGCTATGGCCAGGTATAATATTAATTATGGTAAAATATAGTAGTAGTTTTAATAAATTAAAATTTTAATAATAGGAAGAACTAATATTGATTATAACCGAATATTAAATTCGTTATGAAGAGATTCAGTATTATCGGTAGTACCGTACGTACACGTATCCATATACCTCGTTTCAAATAAACACGTATGCACGTTACATATATCCTCCACATCACCTTTATACACGTATGTTGCCATTTACCTATCAGTATGTTCCACGTCTTCTCCCCGAATTCCCTCGTACAAGCAAGTCTGTTATTACGTTCCGGACCATAATAACTCACTTGCCTAACGAGTTCATCCCGGCATCCATCAGCATCTATCGTAACTCATTATTAATTTTTCCCCGGATATAATCGAGCCTATGGTTATATCATAGGTATCCTAAGGGATAAACTAATCCTTTATAATTAATGGCTATTTATACCAACTTCTGTCACACCTCGTTAAGCGATTTGCGGAAGCGTAAAATGAAAATTAAACAAACACAACTGGTATCAAATACATTGTTCATAAAGAAACATTACTAACTAATTTACAATGTATTACATCCTTCTGACATCTTTTACAAACTAAGTGATACAATCAAAACTAGCTCTTCAATTACATTACTTCTAACTCAAATGCTCACAGCATCGATCACAATCCAACAAGTAACACATAATCAATCTACTCCACCTTTCTGATTAGCTGAAAAGCATGTTTAAAGAAAAGGTTAACTATGAATAGTTTGTGAGTTTCATAAGTTTTAGCGAAATCAAGTCTGCGTACCACACTGTCGTAGTTTGCATGTACGCGCATATATAAAAATTGTATTTATGTTTGTATATATGTACAGCTGTGTCTCCGTGTGTACATATGCATGCATGTAAGTTTATAATATAAATTCGAAATTACAATAAAATCGTGATTGTTTGTTCATACTACGTGTTTCCAATTTATGTGTTTAATCAACCACTATGGTCCCCCTTCCGCCTACAACGGTTTCGCGTAACATCAACCACTGTGGCCCCCCTTCCGCCCACAAGGGTTCCGCATAACATCAACCACTGTGGCACCCCTTCCGCCCACAACGGTTCCACGTAAAATCCAACATTACACAGTGTATCCACAAATAATTAGTATTTCCTACACCACATTATTTCCTATGCCTATTCACATAGCATGTGGATATACATATTTATGCGCATATATAATATTTATCACGTATCACCAAACACTATGGCCCCCCTGCCGCCCACAATATCCTCGTGGCCTCCACTGTCCACGTTATTCTCATGGCCATCACAGACCACGTTATCCATGGTCGTTACAGACTACGTTATTCCCCCATAGCCATTATAGACCATGTTATTCACTGATGGCACTTACAAACCACGTTATTCACCCATGATCTTTAAAGACCATGTTATTGACCCATGGCCATTACAGACAACGTTATTCACCCATGGCCGTTACAGACCATGTTATTCCCCAGCTTGCTATGTTTAACAATACAAAGCATATTTGTATAAACGTATTGTCATGTGTAATTTCATTATGTTTTGGTATTCATACCATGTCCACTTAATTTACCCGAAATGAATGGCGATATGTTTACCCGAAAGGTATCTTATCTATTGCTCGAGCACAGTGGACAAGTCTTGAACTGTCATGAAGTATTACAAGCTCAAGGAAATGTTTCTGCTGTTCGAGCGTTGATATGTTTACCCGAAAGGTATCTTATCTATTACTCGAGCACAGTGGACAAGTTCTGAACTTTCATGAAGTCTTTTGAGTATAACGGAATGATTCTGCTGTTCGAGCATCGATAGGTTTACTCGAAAGGTAGCTTATCGATTGCTCTAGCATGCAAAGTCGAGCACATCAAGTTTGGATTTGAGCACATGAACCCCGAGCACATCCTTGTTTATCTCAACAATCTATCTTTTGGTGTCGAGCACATTTTGTTTTACTTGAGCAAACTTTCTTCGAGCATACTTTGGCTCCTGAGCATGCCCATGAAAAGAGAAGAAAAATACAAGTGTTTTCAAGCACAATTTTGCTTTGGAGCATGCTCAAGGAAAGACAGAAAAAGACAAAGTATTTTCGAGCAAGGTCTCTGTAACGCCTGATAATTTTTCGGTTTAAGGATTTTCAGCATGTAGAGTATGTATGTTTCTCGGGAGTTATCCGGCATCTGTCGTCGACCCGACCATCTCCCCGGTACGTTACGTCATCTAATATTTCCTCTCAAGTTGCCATATCCCTTAAACTAGAAGGGCTAGTGTGTAACATATTTGTTTATAACATAAAAAAATAATAAAAACCTAACCCTAGCCCCATTCTGTCAGATCGGCAATTTCTCTGCCACCCCCCCCCCCTGTTATTTTTTTCATTTTCCGGCCAAGTCGTGAGCGTAAAACATCAATTAAAGGTTAGTCTAACGTCCATACAAGTCTTTTTCACCATTTAACCCGTTATTGAACACGTTAGGCTTGAGTTTTGATGATAACAGTTTGCTGACAGATTCGTATACGTTTATTATAGGGTCTGTAACGCGATGATAATCCATAGTTTTTGATCGATTCTTGATTCCATGATGTTCTACTTTGAGTCTAGTTTCCAGAAAGGTTTAATATCTAATTTTTGGACGAGATTTGAATGGTTTTTATGAATTTATAAAATTGAGTGTCAAAGCTGATGCGGGATGACGGACTCTGGTCTGTCTTCCCGACATCATAACTCTTTTTCAACTAGTCCAAACTAGTTGGTTCCGCTTTTGGAACTTAATATTTTGAGTTAAGAATCAAACCTAATTGGAATCGTTTAATTTGGTTTGGTAATGAATTTTTATAAAAATAAAACCATTTTGTTGCGCACTGAAATAGCTGCACGTATCTTGCTGTGTTTGAGGAATTTTTATAGTTTTTGTGTCTACTAGAAAAATATAATAAAAATATTTTTATAAACCTAAGACATTTATTAGAGTCTGGTAAAAAAATTAATAATTTATTTCAAAGGTTATCCTATGTAATTAAATGCATCTTCGCATGCTAAAATCTGCACGTTTTACTTGTTATTGATCGATAGGTTCGTTTTATGCTTAACCGGTGGATAATCAATTGTGTTCTTGTCGGGGTTGTTTGAAGTGAGTTTTTGCACCACAATCTTCCTAGGTATGTCCCGTATATCATACTTAAAGATCATGTTCATAGGTGTTCGTTAAGTTGATCAACTAGTTGTAGTTTGATTGTTATGTTCGGTTGACTAGAATTGTAGTTTGGCGTGTTTAACGCGAGGGTTGAAGTGATTAACAAACAATTCAGCTCGGGGACACTTGGTTTGATGTACGGGCTGTTCAAAATTCATTTTTATAAGTTATGGGGCTGAATAGGTTGTCGGTTATTCCAATGGGTCGGTACAACGCGCAATTGTGTTTATTGAATAGTTGGTGCGTTGTACTTGCGGGTTACCGACCCATTTGACTCGTGTGGCATCGTGTGGAATTGTTGGCTGTGATTTTATCATAATGGGTCCACACGGGGCTTAGTTGGATGTTAACGGCCTAAACGACTCCACACGGGGCTTAGTTGTAGTCGTTTCGACTACTGATGTTACGTATGCCTACTTTGTGTTTGCATGTGTTAATGAGATGTTACGTGTTTGGGTTGTACGTTTGCTCGACCCTGATGTTATTACTTGGATGTTATATATGTATTTATATATATATTTATATATATATAGAGATGTACTTATATGGATGTTTATATATATATATATATGTATGTATATATATATGTATGAGAATGATTATTTATCAATGATGATGGTTTAACCGATGTATCCCGTTTACAGTTTAAAACTTTCGAAATGACTATCATGATTATTATTTACTGATGTTATTTATTCAAAACTTGAACTCACTCAGCTAAAGCTGACTTTGTGTGCATGTTAGTGTGAGTTTCAGGTTAGGAAGAGGATGCCTTATCACTTGGACGTGCACGAAGCTACTTAGACGGTGAATGGCATACGTGGATGGAATATTTTATTTTTGAACATTTTAATTTAAAGGGTTTTATAAATATAATTGAATTGGTTTTGGGCAATATTCCCGGAATTTTGGGAACTTACTTTATTATTTATGTTTTCCGCTGAATTATACTCCGAGATGGTTATTTTAATGAAGTGAATTGTTTTTAAGTTTAATTATTTTTACGAGTGTTTTGAATGAATACCAACTGTGGGGTTCCCGGGGTTTGGGGCCTTACAAGTTGGTATCAGAGCCATGGTTCAAGGGATCCGAGCATCCCCGAATGCTTGGACTCGAACTGTAATAAAGAAACTAGTATGCCCACCGCGAGTAGCTGCACGCCAAGAAGTAACGTGGGCTCTTGTTCAGAATGCATAGGCTCAGTTTGTAAAGGCTCTTGTGTATCAACATCTTGTCTAGCATTCAGAGCCTGCATTGTAGCTTTTATAGCATCATCTGCTTCTTTTAATCTCCTTTCATCTGCCTCTTCCTTTTCTTTCATCTTTATCAAAGCTTCAATGACTTCTTGAGGAATTTCCTCCTCCTCTTCATTCATCTTTTCTCTTTCTAGGGCTTCCAACTCTTCATTCATTAACTTGATTACAGTTTTTACTGATTCAGCTTCTGCTACATCTGGGTCAACTACATTTTCTTTGAACAATATATCTTCAGATTGAACTGGATGATGGGGCAGGGGGTGTAAATCATCATTAGTAAGTGCAACCCCCTTTCCCTTTTACCTTCTCTTCAATTTCTCTTCTTTAGTTTCTTCTTCCATCTTATTCTCCCTCTCATCCTCAGAATCTTCCTCATTATATGCTTGATTTAACATGTGTAAAGCATTTGATGGTCCCACTTCCATTTTCTCATACATCTCCCCAATTACCTTTAAGCTTTCTATTCCCTCAGGTTTCTCCCCCTGTTTTGGTGCATCTGAGGTCTTCTCAACCTCAGACTGCCCCTCAAGGGTTCGAATTTTCACTAACGCTTCATTCAGAGCAGCCTCCAAAGCCAAGTTCCGTTTAGCCAAAATGGCATTCTTTTCTCTCAACATAATGTTCTCAAACTCAAGCTTGGCATTTTCACAAACAACATCATAAAGGTTAGGACTTGATGGTGGGGTTTCAAGAAAAGGCTTTGGTGCGGGTTCAGAAAAAGGTTTTAGATTCTTCTGTTTCTTGAGATGGAATTGTATATGGTTCAGCAGATGGGGTATGAGTAGGTAGTGAAGAGGTTTCAGTGGCATCATCATTATTATTATTATTATTATTATTATTATCATTACCATCATCATCCATACCATCACTATCTTCCTCGTCACTTTGTCTAGGGGTGCTCGGCACATTAATGGCATCTAGTGCTGGCACGAGCAACCATGGGAGGACATCCCAGTCCCATTATCAACAAACTTGCTCTGAGAATCCTTCATTCGTTTGCAGATGTTCGGATCCTGAAGCCTCAACACCTCACAAGTTCATTGAAGATTAGGCAAAAACCTGTTGATTAAATCTGCAGAAACCGCGGATACATAAGAAATCTTTGTCCTTCAGCCTTTTCCGAGTTTGTAACTAACCCTAGAAAGATAAGACTTGAGACATTAAAGTGTTGCCTGTACAGTATTGCTACAGTCAGAGTGCCAAGCTCTCTACTCAATAAGGTCCATGTCCCTCTCCGAGGAGATAAGGACTGTATGACGTGGTGAATCAGAAATCTGTAGATCAATGGAAAGCTTCCTTTCTGAAATTACCCTTCTTTAACTCCTCCTTGATAGCCCATAGTGTCTTGAAAGACTCTCAGAAGCCTTGGGACCGAGTAAGACGGCTGAACCCCAAAATTGTCATTTAAGTCTAGAGCAGCCCGGATTGAAGCTTCTGTTATCTCAATTTCTTGGTTTAGAACCGAAGCCTCAATTCTTTCTCCATTGACATCGTTGACATATGCTGCGGAGCCCCAAAAATCTAAGATATGATTTCTGTATATCGTGGGGTTTTCTGTCAATGCCACTCGCAGATTAGAGTTGGTTAGGAAATTTATCATTGACTCCAACTCGCGATTATCATCGTCTATCTCCAGTTACGCACGCATATTGTGCCATTTTTCGAACTAAAGCGCCATCAGTTCTGCAAAAAAAAGAGAATGCCAGTACACAAAGTTGCAAAACTGGTATATGAGAAAGGATAGATGAGTAATGGCGTCTTCGATTAACCTGTTCCGTAGTAATATGCGTACCTGTTAGAACAAGTAAACAGTTAGTCAAATTGTTCAAATAGAAACCCTAATTTCAAAATTGGTGCGACGATTATCGAATAACGATGTCTTACCGAAGTCGAAACAGAGCTAATGGCTATAATCGAAGTCAAGTTAAGCAAGTAATAGAACAGCGAGCAAGTGGGAGATAGCACGAGCAAGAAGGCTTTCGTTTAGGTTTAATAGAGAGAAATGTGTGAAAAATTTTCTAAGTCCCCCTTTTATACCTAACGTTTGGGTGGTACAGTACCTTAGTTCGTCGTCTAGTACACGACAGTTGTCATTTAATTTCAAATTTAAATGTACTTCCCTTGCTCGAGCATACAGCCAAAGTAAAAGTTGGCTCCCCCTGTACACGAGTACATGGTACAACTCTTGCTCGATGTACTTGGAATATTCTCTGTCCTTGCTCGAGTACATGGTACAACCAGTGAGACGAACAATATTCCTCTAGACTTGTGCTCGATTACCTTAAATTAATTTACTGAAGAGCATTGATTGATACTCGAGGTGTAGTGTGCTCGAATGTACTTGTGAAAATCCATTCAATATTCAAGTCTGAGTCACACTAGTAATCCTACCTTACTCGACTATGCATTATGCTCGAGTGGACTTAGAAATTTATCACCTCTCTATGCTCGAGATTCATAGACAATGTTAGAAGCTTTGATCGACTCTATAGCTCTATATGCTCGACGTACTTCTATGCTCGAACGCCTTAGCAGATTAAACCTTTCCTATTCCTGTACTCGAACTCACAGCCTAAGTGTCTAGTACTCGAGTTTGCTTGAACTATTTCACAAAATGTTCCATCAAGTTTCTTAGCTCGAACTCTTATACCTAAGTATCTAGCACACAACTATGCTCAAAACACATAAATGTCTCCTTTCACATCTTTGTGCTCGAAAACATAGATCTTAGCTAGTCACCATGCAATCATGCTCGAAACACATAACACCAATTTTCATAACATAGCAGGTGCTCGAAGATAAGATGCATGCTCAAAACACTTAACAGCAAAGACGTCTCATGTCATACTCGAAACAGATAGTCAATCCACACATCTCATAGTATACTCGAAGCAGCAATGCCTAAGCAGGTACAGTTTCCTTGCTCGAAACACTTAACTTAAATTTCAATTCAGTTTGAGAACCACAACTTTTATGCCACTAATTCAAGACATGAGTAATCATGTCTTGTGCTCAAAATTTTAACTTTCACCAAAGAATAATCATTTCATAACAGTAAATCAAATGAGCAATTAGTTTAAGGTGACATAAGAGATCAAAATCCAGTTCAAAAAATAAAATTTATTTTAAGTCAATTGGAAAGATCTCAATTGTGGGATCAGATTATTTAAAACAATGATCACACCACTTCATAGTCAGTGTTATTATGACTCAAGTCAGGTTGACAGTAGGTATACTTACATAATGGTCATTGCTTTCGGTGATACATTTAGGATTCAATTAGTGCATAAAATAGGAATGGTTATCACTGTGGCTTCAGGTTGCCCCTAATCTATTCTCAAAGCGTATTTAGCTTTCTCCAAATCACCCCGAATTGACTCCGACCCCCTGATGCCCTGGTCAAAATTGATTTTTGTATACAAGAGCAGTTATTTATTTATATTTTGTCTTTCATAACAGACTATAAGCTTGAACGTTGGACTTACATGCCATCCGGACTTACATGCCTTACATTTAGGGTGTTTAGGACTTACTTGTGTGCCCCACCCCTGTAGTTCTCTTAGTGCCCCTTAAGTCAGGAAATCAGCTAACTTATTATATATATATATATATATATATATATATATATATATATATATATATATATACTTTTGATTTTTAGATACTTTTCAATCTTTTTCTCTCTCTTTTCTTTTGAGAGGTTTTCCATATATCAATAATTTACATCTGCTCAAATACTTAATAGATTTTTGTAGAATAGAAACACCAACGGGGTCGTGTATGATTGGATAATGACCTTTCTGCCTATCATCCGGAGAGATGTGCTAGAGAACATACCTTATTTTCCAATGTTTCACCACATCATACTTCAGCCAGTTTAAGTGTATATCACATATTGCAACTACAGACAATGGAAAGCTACCACACTTTGCCAATGACTGTACTCAAAGCCTTTTGAACTTACAATCCATGGGTTTGTTATCTTAAACAGTTTTCTATCATTTCCCATTCTAGGTTGGATTCAATTTCCCAGAAATCAGTTTCTTGTTACTTTGAAGCTGGGAACTTGGATAATATTATAATTTCTCTTATTTATTGTCACCGAAAACAGTGTTGCTTAATTAAAGACTTTTACCATTTAAAAACCATTTTCCTTTCAAAATTTCAATTGAAGAACAGTGATTTTAAAGATGGTGTTGTCATTTAAGCATTTGTAATTTAAGCACGCACTATAACACAAACTTTCAGATAGCATAGAAACAACAGAAGTATTAATTAAGTCTGTCGAGCATGCTCAGAACTTCATCGAGCATGCTCGAAAATCTATCGAGCAACCTTAGAAGTGAATCAATTCAATGACTGTTCTCGAGATACTTAACTTTGTGCTCGAGCAGTAATTTGCAAGGAATAAGCAAGTTATCCTGAACATATGTACATGCTCGACCACTGGTAACAACATTCATGCTCGAGTTACTTGGAAAAAAACAAGTATGGATTGTTTGTGCTCGAGGAGCATTAAACACCCATCTTCAAAGAAGCATGCTCGAAACACTTGCAAAAGTATTCAAGACTGCATTCTATGCTCGAGCAGTTGAGCAATGACATTTGTGCTCGAATGACTTAGAATAGTCTTTCAGAAGCCTATGCTTGTGCTCAAAGAGCAATAAGCACATCATCAAGCACAGATTCATGCTCAAAGTACTTAGAATCATAAAAATTCATCATGCAAGCACAGATCAAAATACTAACAGATATAATTATAAAAGTTAACAGAAATTCCACACAAGAACAGTCACAAACATGATTCATGCAATTCGAGTAATCATTCAAACATAGAAATTTATCATGCAAACATTCAAAGTGAGTAACATAGATCATCAGTAAGCACCTCACTTAAGCACACATCCTAAATTAAACCTCATCAGCATTTATCATTCCTAGGCATTTTAACAGAAAGTGAAACCTGGTCTTATCTAAAGGTTTGGTGAACAAATCAGCCAAATTATCAGATGTGTCTACCCTTTTCATTTCTATAAGCCCTTTTTCCTGACAATCCCTAATAAAATGATGTCTAATTTCAATGTGCTTAGTCTTAGAATGTTGGACTGGATTCTTAACAATAAACATAGCAGCAGTATTATCAATTAAGATAAGAGTAAGTAAGAAATTCAGACCATAGTCCAGCAGTTGATTTTGAATCCACAAAACCTATGCACAGCAAGCAGATGCAGCAATGTATTCAGCTTCAGCAGTTGAGATAGACACTGTAGTCTGTTTCTTGCATTGCCATGACACCAACCTATTCCCTAAAAACTGGTAGCCTCCTGAGGTTGATTTCCTACTTATGTTGCAACCATCATAATCACTGCCTGTGTAGGCCGTCAAATCAAAAGAGAGATTCTTTGGATACCAAATCTGGTTTTCCCTTTAGGTATCTGAATATTCTCTTGACTGCTAGCATGTGTGAAACCTTGGGGTTAGCATAAAATCTTGGACAAACACACACAGCAAACATAATATCTGGCCTAGATGCTGTAAGATACGTCAGTGATCCTATCTTGGCCCTATACTCATGCTGGTCCACTGGCTCCCCCTTTTCATCAGGTACCATTTTCTCATGTGTATCCATTGGTGTGGACACTATCTTGAAGTCTTGGCACTTGAATTTGTTAAGAATCTCTTGTACATTTATGAAGATCCCATCAGCTTTTTGTTACACTTGAAGTCCAAGGAAGAAATTCATTTCTCCCATTGAGTTCATTTTGTACTTGGATTTCATTACTTGTTCAAACTCTTTGCACATTTGTTCGTTTGTAGAGACAAAGATAATTTCATCCACATACACTTGTAATAGCAGCAGGTCTTTGTTCCTTCTTTTGTAGAAAAGAGTCTTGTCAATTGCCCCTCTACAGAAACCATTTTCCAACAAATGATTTGACAGCTCATCATACCAAGCTCTTGGTGCTTGATGTAATCCATACAGTGCCTTGCTGAGCTTGTAAACTTTGTTGGGGTGCATTGGATCTTCAAATCCAGGAGGTTGAGTGACATAGACTTCTTCCTCAATTTTCTCATTCAAAAATGCAGACTTTACATCCAATTGATAGACATTTATATTCATGGATGCTGCATATACCAGAAAGATTCTGATTGCTTCTAGTCTTGCAACTGGAGCAAAAACTACTTCAAAGTCCACTACTTCCTCTTGTAAGCATCCTAGAGCTACCAGTCTTGCTTTGTTCTTAATGACAATTCCTCTTTCGTCCTTCTTGTTTCTGAAAACCCACTTGGTGCCAATAGCATATTTGCCTCTGGGCTTGTCAACCAAATCCCATACATGTAAGTCTCTGAATTGGACCAATTCTTCCTGCATAGCTTCTACCCAGCTGTTGTCTTTTAAGGCTTGATTAATGTTCTTGGGTTCAACTTGGGATAAGAAGCAGGCATACAGGCAGATGTTTGCCTTTTCAGAAGAACTTCTTGTCACTCTTTCATGCAAGTCTCCTATTATGTTTTATGCTGGGTGATTTCTTTCAACAGAAGTGGTTTGCACAAATTGTTGTGCAGATACTTCTGTTTCAAGATTTGTCATGTTCAACACAGCAGAGGCATCTTCATTTCTCATTTGGGATTCTTCATTTTCTTGAACTTGATTTATCTCTGATGAAGATGCTTCATTTGACCCAAATTGTAGAGAGTCAAACAACGATTGGAACCTTTCTTCAAACTGGTTTATCCTTTCAGTTTGATCAGGTTGCTGACTTTGAATTGGATCACTCTCAACTTCACTTGGCCCTTCATTGGAAACTTCCACGGCATCATCTTGTCCATTTGTATTAACTTCAGCAGCTTGAAGGTTGTTTCTTTCAAAGTTAAATCCATTAGACTCAGGAACAACAGATGACCATAGCTTGTCTAGATCAACTTGTTTTTGCTTTTCTTTATCTTCAAAGCTGGTTCTGTACATGTTGTCATCCATATCTTCACAGTAGATTTTGAATGACTTGATCATCTTTTCTAAGTCAAACAGCCACTTGGGTCCTTCAACATTATTGAAATGGTTTTCATTGAAAATTATATTAGAAGATTGAATCACCACCATGTACTCCTTTACATAGACTCTGTAAGCCTTTGAATGAGATGAATAACCTACAAAGAAGCATTCCAGAGATTTGGACTGGAATTTGTTCAAGTAGTCCTTTGTATTTAGGAGTGAGCATCTGCATCCAAAAGGCTTTAAGAACTTTACATAAGGCTTTCTCTTAAAGATAACCTCATATGGAGTCTTATTTTGAGCCTTGTTCAAAAGAACCCTGTTCTGCACATAACATGCAGTGTTGATTGCTTTTGCCTAGAAGGTGACTGGTAAATTTTCATCAGCAATCATGGTCCTTGTAGCTTCAATTAAAGTTTTGTTTCTTCTTTCTGCAACACCATTCTGTTCAGGAGTTCTGGGAGCACTGTATTGTTGAAAGATACCCTTAGAAGTGCAGAATTCATTCATAATTCCATTTCTGAACTCTGTGCCATTGTCACTTCTAATGACCTTCACCTTTCTTTCAAGTTGGTTTTCCAATTTTAGCACATACATTCTGATTAACTCTGCAGTTTCATCTTTGCTCCCCATAAAGTATACCCAAGTAAACCTTGAATAGTCATCAGTAATTACCAAGCAGTATCTTTTCTTCCCAATACTTGGAACACTTACAGGACCAAAAAGATCCATGTGTTGCAGTTCCAAGACCTCATCAATAGTATTTATCATTTTGCTTTTATGTGAGGATTTGTGTTGTTTCCTTTTCATGCAGGATGTCCATTTTTCTTCCAATTTGAACTCTTTTGTGGGAAGGCCAACAACGTGTTCACCTTTTACAAGTTTGTTCATGTTCTTTAAATTCACATGACACATCTTCCTATGCCATAGCTTAGTTTCATTCTCAGTTGCTTTTGACACAAAGCATGAACCACCTCTTGAAGTTGCGGTATTCATTCTCAGTTCATAGAGGTTTCCATTTCTTGGAGCCATCATCATAATCATGTCAGTTGGAATAACAAATTCAGGCTTCAAGATCAAGCAGTGTTCATCATTGAAAGCCACTTTGTATCCTTTATCACAGACTTGAGAAATGCTGACACAAGTTGTATTGCAGTCCTTCAACATGCAGCACATTCTCAAAGGATACTTTGCCATTTGTGAGTGTTCCTCTTCCGACAATCTTTCCTCCATATTCATCACTCCCAAAGGCAACTGGCCCTTCATATTTCTTTTCATACTTTATTAACACACCTTTATCACATGTCATGTGTCTGGAACATCCACTGTCTATATACCATAAGTCATTTTTGTTCATGGATTGTTCCTGCACACACACATAAATAGAATTAGTTTGAATCTGATTTACAAACTGTATCAGTTTGTAATTAAGTATCAGTGGAAGATTCATCAGGAGTTGGAGTTGGAACTGGAAGTGGGTCTTCATACACAATTTCACAATCTTCTTCTGTGTCAGAATCTGCCCCATCCTTCACAACAAGTGTTTTGATTAGATTTTCAGTTTGCTCAATCACATAGTTCTTCTTTTCAGTCACCTCCTTCTTTTTCTTCCATTGGAACCCTCTTGGTTCAAAGCCCTGCTTCATCAGAAATTTCTCATCTCCATTAAGAACACCAGGTCTAATCTTCTCCTTTCCTTTGCCACTTGACTTTTTATTCTTTGCAGGTTTGCTAGACACACTTGGTTTATATTTTGTCTTCAAGACTTGTTTCAGTCTCTTTTCAAGCACTGACCTTTTCTTTTCATCATCTGAACTGCCTTTTTCTTCATTTAAATATCTTTGATACATTTTCTTATATCCTTTCATATCAAACCCACAAACCACATCAGGAACTTCAAATTCTTCCTCTTCAAACCAACAAGAGTCAGTGTGATGACCATATGCATCACACTTCTTGCACCAGATCTTTGCATAGCTCCCCATATCTTCAAGCAATAGCTTGTCTTTAATTTTGTCACTGGGTTTGGGAAAATTAAAGCCTAGGAAGGTTTTAGGACATAGTGAATTGTTGAAGTCCATCTTGATTGGTTTGTTCAGATCAGGCTCCAGATTATATTTTTCTTTGAAAAATACAACAGGCTTGAATTTGGAATTGGCTCTCACACTGCTTCCTTTTTCATTTCCAACAGATCTTCTCATTTGAACATATTCCACATCTCCAATGTCAAAAATTTCATGGTTTGAGAAAACTGGATAGATTGGAGGATGTGACTGATCATAGGAAGATTTCACATTTTCCTCTGTTCTTTTCTTGATTTCAGTCTGTGGTCTTGCACAGATGTCAAACACCACATGTTCTCTTCTAATTTTCTCATAGTGCTTTTTCATCTTTGGAGTCATTTTTGGCAGGAGAGGAATCTTTTCATTTTTCTTTTTGCTAGGTCCTTTTTTCTTCTTACCCTTAGATGACTTTGAGCTTCCACAGCTGCAGTTACTATCTTCACTAGAGTATTCACTCCACTTATTTTTTTTATTTTCAAACTTTTTAGTCTTCTTAATCTCTGGTGCTTCACTCTGTTTCACTGTAAACTCTCCATTCTTGTCTACAAATACATCAGCATATTGCTTCACAAACTCAACTTTATCATCAAATACGTTCTTGAATTGTTTCAGATATTCACTTCTACTTTCCTTGTCTACTTTCAATGGATAGCTGTCACAAAAAGGCGGTGGAACATTTTTGTACTTCTCTTCTTCAGTCATTTTATCAACATATCCCACAATATTGCCAGTAGAAATAAGGTTCTTCAAGAAATCCATTTGAATTAGCAATTCAGCATTCTTCATCTTTTCTTCTGCATACATCTTTTTCAACCCTTCAATTTCAATGGTCATTCTTGATTGGGTCTGGTATGCCATCATACAGTCATCCTCAAGTCCTTTGATTTGACTTTCATAGGTTGCCTCACTTGTTTGATACACATTCAAAAAGGCTTCCTTCCTCCCACACTCAGTTTTCCATTTTCCAATCTCCTGATTAAGTTGATCAATAGTAATAAGAATATCAGAAATTGAGATATCAGATTGTACCTGAGTATTTGAAGATTCAGCCTGGTCATTCACCTTTGCCATAAATGCAACATTTGCCCTCTCAATTTCAAATGGTTCTTCAATAATAGGATGTTGATTCTTGATTGAGAGGTTGCCCATGGGTGCCACAAGGGCATTGTTCATTTGAAAGCTTGGCTTGTCCTCTCGAATCATATGGTTTTCAATCATTTCATGTTCTGCAGCCTTGAGGAAGGCTATCACATCATCTAACTTAAAATTAGGAAAGCTAGTCTTCTCTTTGATGAACTTGCTGGCAGTGTACCACTCACTAGACAAAGATGATAGAAGTTTCTTGTTCAGGTCAAAATCAGATATCTGAAGGTCTGTGGTTCTAATTTCATTCACAATCATCATGAACCTTTGCAGAACTAACTTTAGTCTTTCTCCTTCCTTGAACTTGAATCTGGCAAGCTGCTGTTTCAATCCGTCTTTCTTGATGTCTCTCAATTCTGTATTCCCCTCAAACATTTCAATAACTGCATCATACATGCCCTTTGTAGTCTTGTGATGATTTACAGTTGTCAGAATTTCCCAAGAAAGCCCTAATTTTAGCATAGACAGAGCTTTATCATCCCTCTTCTTCATCTTCAGTTCAAAAGTTGCGTTGTTGTTTGGAACTGTTGAAGGAATGTAGTTTCCTTCAATGATTGACATCCACAGCTCAGGATCATTGTAGTTCACAGCTGCTTCAAACAACACTTTCCATTTTATGAAGTTTTCTTGTCCTAGTAGCCTTGGAATCTTGTTTGTTGAAACTTCTTGGTCTTCCATATCAGTAGATCTAGAGTTTGCAGTAGTGAGGACGGAGTAAAGCTTCAAGCTTTTTCACAACCTTCTGTCCCGTGGCCTTCAGCGAGCTTACTCAAGCTCTGATACCACTTGTCAGGACTGTGAGTCGGGCGAAACCTTCTAGAGGTTGACAAGAACACACCAACTTGATTACCCAAAAGTCCTGTTGAATATCCAGGCGGAATCAGGATATCCAACGAGTGGGAACACAGGGGTGTGAATAACAAACACAAAACAATAATAAATGGTCAATAAAAGCTCATTCAATAGACAAAGATTCACTGTAATAAATACATCATTAATGGAAAAGTGAAAGGAATGTCTAGGGTTTTGTGTGACGGCAGCAGCGATTGTACGAGAAAACAAAGAGAATATTCTTTGGAATGTTTTTCGTATTCAGTGCGTGCCAGCCTGTATTCCGTCTGGAAATCTGTGTCCTAAAAGGTATCTTAGGACCGCTATTTATAGACCCTGACATTCCTTCTAGAAGTTCCTAATCATTACATAATGAAACACAAAATAATACAAGTGTTGAGTCCTCGAGCAAGGTAACTATCTTGCTCGAGCATACTCACTATGCTAGGTATGCTCGATGAGAGTCTTCGAGCATATTTTACTTATAATATATTCTCTTTCGGAGAATATATTCTCCCCCAGTAAGCTTCGTTCTTCTTGACTTGTCCAATGCTTTGCTCGAACTAGTCCATCGAGCAAGCTGATTCTTCTTGATGTCTTCAGTTATACTTATTTAGCAATTTTAGCATGCTCGGATGTTAATCTTGCTCGGGAACTGAACTGTGCTCGAAGTCCTTGCTTTGATCACGTGACATCTTCTTATTTGCACCCATACTTATCCCCATGTGCTCGATCATCTTGTGCTCGTAACACTTGGTTAAAACTTGTATGATCTAGCTGTTTGCTCGATTGGCAATCCATGCTTGATAGAAGAATACTCTTGCTCGTTGAAGTGTAGCTTGCTCGAAGCCTTAACACTTACAAGAATTAACCATTTAAGGTTCAGAAGACCTTGCTCGAAGTAGTAAAACCATGCTCGATCGCCAAAGCTTGCTCGAAGTCCATACTTAGCCATTTTCTGAGGAGGTTGAGAAGATTCCAATCTTTCTTATCAAAAATCCGACCCAACAAATCGGGCGCCGGTTAACATGACGATCGTATGATCATACTATAATGAGTTGGACCTCTCCGAATGCGTAAAAGTAAACAAGTAATCATGTAGCAAGTATATTTGGTTAATAACACAAAACATCACGTCTGCTAATTTAAGATATATATATATATATATATAATATTCGTGACATTCGTGATAAAACCAGATACACCTCAGTATTTACAAGCCGAATAACCAATTAAACGCTTATTACGTAACAAACGAACGGTTAACCGAACGGGTGTGTTTACGACCCAGATATCTCTGGGGCATCTACAAGTGATATAAGATTAATATAAGCTAATATATTAATATTATGGCCTTAGTTCGATAGCAAACAAGTTAAATGAAAACATGCTCGTTTAACTACCCGCTATGGGTTTAAACGCGAAAGAGAGTTACAAAACAAACATTGTATCACCCGTTAAGCCAAAAAGACTTACCAAACACTTATATGAAATGTTTTCAGCAATCCGTGAAAATATTTTCGAATTTTACATGCGTATACTATGTTTTTATAAATTTATACAAAAATAGCCGAAAAACACTCGTTTTCGCGCTGTTTGTCGTACCCAATATCTTTTTCGCGCAAAAAACCAAACCCGAAAAAAATTTGACTTCGCTTTTCACATATGGGCTTGCAAATCCAGGATTTTGGCCCAAAATGAGACCCAAATGGGCGAAAATAAATTCCGACCGCCATGTTTGAAAATAACCAACTTTTTATATATCTTCACGAATAAGCAAAACTTGAGATATTTTACCGTATTATGAACTTCCAAACCTGGACATAAACTCTGGATGCAATCACATACACAAACCCTCAAGGTAAACCCACTCTTTTGATCATTAGAAGTTCATTTTTACATGGGAACTTTGATTATCAAAAATTACATCTAACCATGCAAAAACCCTAAAAATTGTCCAAAAAAATGTTTTGATCTTACACATTTTTGGAAATCAGAATCATACTCTTTTTTGGCCATAAACATGGATTAGAGGGTTTAAACGGCATTTTTACGGCCCAAAAGTTTGGTTTTATACCCTAGCCGAAACCCTAAGTTAAGAGGCTGCCATGTTTATGGAACTTGCTTGGTTTGTGATATAGGACTTGTACCTAGCTTAGATAGGATCACACGAACCCGGGAATTGGAATAAGAGACCGAAAACGTGCGGAAAACGCAAAGGTAATGTCGAAATGCTCGATTACATGCTGTTTAGGATTCGGTTGTGATGTGCATATTTTTAGGTCACGAAATTTTAGAGGGACATCAGGAACCATATCATTGGGTCCCTGTCTTAATTTGGTAATTTTTCTACCATCCGAAAATATTATGCGAATTTATTGCTGATTTGGGGTGTTTATTTGGGAAAAATGGTTAAAATGCTTGAAAAATTATGAAATTTTGTGGGTAACTCAGATTTTGTATATTATAATCACATATGAAATTTGGGGTCATTTGAAAAATCTTAAATATGTTTTGTGCATTCACGTTTATTTGATTTTCATAGTGGTTTTTGGCTCGAAAAGGATATTTGGAAAGGTTGTTAGATTTTGTAATTTTTCCAGGTTGTTGTAGGATGTATTCTGGTCACTCAAAAATTTTAGTGGATTTTTTGGAAATTTATGGTATAAACGGACGATTTTCGGGTTAAATATAGCAGATAAAATGAATTTTTATAAATTAATAAATCAGTAAATTATTCTAGAAATATTTTTATAAAAATCTACATATTTTAATTGATAAGTGACTAAATTTTCATAATTTAATTATTAACTGATTTTGCTAATTTAAATATTAAATAAATTAAATTCTGGTAAAAACCGAAAAGTTCGTGATTACCAAACCTGTTGGAATATCAGAACACCAAGAGTGATCAAAAATCATATTTTTGGATTAATTAAGTAAAAACGAACATTTTATGAGAAATCCGGACAATTTTGATAGATTGTGCGCGTTTTTCTTCGAATCAAATTGAATAAACGAAAACAAACCCCTTAGCGAATCCAGACCCGCAATTTGTGATCTTTCTTTATAACTTAATCATTTTATCGACAAACACGTTACCGAAGCTTACATCCCCATAATTTTTTTCTAAACGCATAAACGAACAACTTGTCCCAGCTGGTGAAATTTGGAAACTGAGCTAAGTTCGGTTTGAATTATTAGACATTGAACAACATCACAATCTGTGAGAACCGAGCCCCCGTGCGGAAGCGTTAATAGTCGGTATTAACGGAGGAGCTCGGATCTGAGCTAGGATCGAATCAACAACTTATATTCACTCTTGAACGATAATATTGGACGGGTGTGCAGAGTTCGATTCGATTAACAATCAATAACAGGATGAACAATTGTAATTGAAACACAAATAGATAGATGTAGTAGTATGATTTCATTAACTAAAAGATTGTCACAAAGAACACTCATATATATATACATACATAATCATAAAAGCTCGCCACCCGAGGAGAGCTCTTCCCTGGGTGGAAACTCTCAATACAAACACACACACAATGAAAGCTGGAGATGGTGTGTCATCTTCAATCAGCTGAACATTAAATCTTGATTGACTACCGCAATATGAGTTGGTTTCTGATGGTTCCTCAACAATAGGCTGTTGATTCCTGATTGAGAGGTTGCTCATGGGTGCCACAAGAGCATTGTTCATTTAAAAGCTTGGCTTGTCCTCTCGAATCATATGGTTTTCAATCATTTCATGTTCTGCAGCCTTGAGAAAGGCTATCACATCATCTAACTTGAAATTAGGAAAGCTGGTCTTCTCTTTGATGAACTTGCTGCCAGTGTACCACTCACCAGACAAAGATGATAGAAGTTTCTTGTTCAGGTCAAAATCAGATATCTGAAGGTTTGTTGTTCTAATTTCATTCACAGTCATCATGAACCTTTGCAGAACTGACTTTAGTCTTCCTCCTTCCTTGAACTTGAATCTGTGAAGCTGCTGTTTCAATCTGTCTTTCTTGATGTCTCTTAATTCTGTATTCCCCTCAAACATTTCAATAACTGCATCATACATGCCCTTTGCAGTCTTGTGATGATTTACGGTTGTCAGAATTTCCCAAGAAAGCCCCAATTTCAGCATAGACAGAGCTTTATCATCTCTTTTCTTCATCTTCAGTTCAACAGTTGCGTTGTTGTTTGGAGCTGTTAAAGGAACGTAGTTTCCTTCAGTGATAGACATCCACAGCTCTGGGTCATTGTAGTTCACAGCCGCTTCAAACAGCACTTTACAGTTTATGACGTTTTCTTGTCCGAGTAGCCTTGGAATCTTGTTTGTTGAAACTTCTTGGTCTTCCATATCAGTAGATCTGGAGTTTGCAGTAGTGAAGACGGAGTAAAGCTTCAAGCTTCTTCACAACCTTCTGTCCTGTGGCCTTCAGTGAGTTTACTCAAGCTCTGATACCAACTGTGAGAACCGAGCTCCGGTGCAGAAGCGTGAATAGTCGGTATTAACGGAGGAGCTCGGATCTGAGCTAGGATCGAATCAACAACATGTATTCACTCTTGAACGATAATATTGGACGGGTGTGGAGAGTTCGATTTGATTAACAATCAATAACAGGATGAACAATTATAATCGAAACACAAATAGATAGATGTAGTAGTATGATTTCATTAACCAAAAGATTGTCACAAAGAACACTCATACATACATACATACATAATCATAAACGCTCACCACCCGGGGAGAGCTCTTCCCCGGGTGGAAACTCTCAATACAAACACACACGCAATGAAACACATGACCTAATCGTCTATTTATAGTGGTCTTGTGCCTTGGTCTTCACTCCATCCGCCTCTTGGTTAAGACCAATAATTAAATATATTTTTCACCCATAATAATAATTCGATGTGTCGGTCTAAAATATAAGTCCCAACACAATCTAAGCATACTGACACTTTCTGGGTATAACAGCTATACCCAGACTAGTGATATGAGTCGAACGAACTACGAGCCTACGCTGTAATGAATCCCGATTAAACCGTGAGTTTTATAACCCCACTTTAAACTATCTTTACGAAATTTTGGGGTAAAAATATGTTGATACATATCTGTATACTCTTAATTGTTTGATGATGGGAATTATCTAAGTTCTAACACACAAAAGTCCCCACGAACACAATGATTAACTTCGAGCCGGTGGCTTGTGAATAGTACTATTGGTTTGACAAACCCAAACGGAGCCTGCACGGTTTCTGAGACATACAACCGTTTGCACATGACCATAATTATACAAACACGCTATGTAATGTTAGGCATAGCAACTCGGGGCATGTTTGGGCTGAAAGGGGCCACAGTGGTTTATTGAGCGTGGGAAATGGATGCACACAGCACGAACAGACAGTCAAGGCTTCACTGTAGCTTAGCATAATTACATCATAAACATACAAACAAACGTACTTGTGAATATCATACAAACATACGTGTGTATTTACAAACTGTGATTGTTGTACGGACAACTGATTTCTTGAAACTCGTGAAACTCACCAACTATTTGTAGTTGACCCGTTTTAACATGTTTTTCAGGTACTGGATTGGATTAGAAAGTCAATGTGCTACTTGTTTGACTTGTGATCAATGCTGGGTGAATTGCTGCTAGTGTGCTAATAGGAGGTAAAGCCACTTAACGGGCTGGATTTAGTTTGTATCACCTAGTTGTAAATGAAGTTAGATCAATGTAAAATATTGTAAAGTAGTTTGTGTTGTTCTTTTTAAACAATGTGGTTGACATCAGAGGTGTCTGTTACATGCCAGTTTTACGCATCCGCAAATCTCTTAACGGGGTGTGACAGAAGTTGGTATCAGAGCCATTGGTTATAAATGATTAGATTATCCCTTAGGGTACCTAAAATATAACCGTAAGCTCGATTAACTCTGTAAAATCAATAATAATTTAATATTATATACTGATAGATGCTTGGATGAACTTGTAGGGCAAGTGGGTTATTGTGGTCCGGAACATAATAACATACTTGCTTGTACGAGGGAATTCGGGAAGAAGTCGCGAAACATACGGGTAGGTAAAAATGGCAACATATGTGTATAAAAGGTAATACTGAGTATGTATGTGTATATATATATAACACGCATAAGTAATTATCTAGAACAAGGTGTACGAATAGGTTGATAATAATAAGTCTCCGTGTGACGAATATTATATTCGATTATAATCAATAATAATTTAAAATTGTATTTTATTAAAAATAATATTATATTTTATCATAATTAATATTGTACCTGACCATTACAAATAAAATATTTTATTTGGCCTTAAGTAATAACATTCTCTACTCTGATTCCTACTATTGAAAAATATTATTTTTATGACAAATTGTGAAAACGAAAGACGTTGAAATCGGTAGTCTCATATCGGATGAAGAACTGGTATTGCCTGTAAACGGGAATGCAAGAACGTTCTAGTGAGTCCAAACTTAATCTTATTGTATGATTGAATCACAGACCGAGCGTAAATTTAAGGCCCAGAAAGGAACTGTGGAAGGTATGATATACGTACGTCCATCTCAAGGGAACACGGAACTTCTCGATTCGGGCCTAATCTTTATCTCACATACCAGTTTCTAACAGCAAATTGAACTGTTTTCTAGCCATCTCTCCACTTCCATTGTTCAAAAAAAATAAATAAATTAATAAAATAAACACTAATCCTAAGAAAATACCGTAAAGAGTTCGGCTTATCAACTATAAATAATATATCATACACCAGCTATAAAAGCAACAATTCCTTTACACCTCACTAGTACCACCGACCTTTATGAACCCTCCTTAACTAATAAATTCATCAAATCATCTGTGTACGAGTATCTTCAACCACTCCTATATTGTTGCCACTCTGAGCGATTTATCATAAAAGAGAAACCTCACGCTTGTGGACCAATGACGTGTCTTGGCTTGTAGAGAACATACTTACTCCCAACTAATAGATCACCACTTTTAGTAGACCCAACATTCTTGCGGGTACCGAACGACCTGATGAAAGAATATTCTATAGTTACATTTAACAGCATCTAAAGGTCAACGGGAGTATACAAACGCCTCCCGATTATAACATACTGTTTAAACTCATAACAAACAAATGTCTACTCACGGGAGAGGCAGGATGAAACAGCTACCCAATGGTGGGATTATATTAGAATAATTGTTATGCAAGCTGTGAACTATTCATGATCATTATAATGTGTGCTCGGATAGACAAGGATAGTATGGTACCGTCGCGTATAGTTTCTATACTCTATGCAAGCATATAGTAGTGCGCTATGTCGATATGGAGCATGACTTGGATCTTTATTACAAACATTGACCCTTACAGGGTTAAAATTACTTGTCACTGGGTGACAACATCCGATATATACATGCAAACAATGGCCTAATTAGGCTAAATCTATGTACTATCCTTGGTATATGGATACAGGGTTCGATGTGTGGGATACTATGCGCGATGAATATAGGGAAAATTACTATTATGTGAAGTTTAGTTGTTTGTCATTATAGAATGGCCCTGAAGAAAACCAATAGGTGATCTGAGGCAGTTGTGGCCGAGATGATTGTTCGGCAATTGCAGAAGGTAACTCTGACAATAGCAGCGCGATTCGATGCCGGCGTTAACACGGAAATGAATACAAATCAAATGCCAAACACTAATTCAGCCGCGAATACTATTTTGCCGCTCAATACTAATACAGTTACAAATGTTATTTTCTTGATAAATACGAATATTGTTACGCATAATACTCCCCCATTGGGCACTAATGCTACTACCGATAATGATAATTTCCCCCACTAAATGCTATTGGCAACAAAAAAAAATCTTTTACCGAACATGAATACTAGTCGTAATAACCGTGATCGTTCACAACGGGAATACTTGTTTAAACGATTTAAGTCGTGCAAACATGTAAATTTTAGTGATACTACAGAATCAAATGAGTTAGTAAAATGAATCGAGACGATAAAGTATGTTATCCATACCAGTTGCTTCCATCAAATTGTATCGTTAATTATGTTATCTCAAACAGTAACCAATTCGATCACAAACTATGACAAACCCTCATGTTTACCATGAATATGGAAGTGCGAAACGCTCCAAAAGAACTCGCCCTTGTTAAACTAAAAACAAACATCGACGTCTAACTTGGCTGGAGGCCGCGTTTAATGATTGGATCTGATGGTACATGATAAGACTTAATTGTGGTGAAAGAATACATTTGTAAATTCTAACAAATATGCTTCAGTTTCATTTGATATAGACACCAATAGAAGAATTATTCTTTATTGACTTCGTATCTCTGGAAAATATACCGATTAGTGAACTAATAGTTCCCTATACTATAGAACTCACTACTGATAAATCTATATTTACTAACCAAATGTTCCAAAATTGTCAATTTATCTTAAACGAACGACTAATTCTTATTGATCTACTCCCAGTAAGTTAGGAAACTTCGATGTAAATGCTAGCATGGGCGAGTTACTTGAAGTATAAAGCACATATCATTTGTAAGGAAGAAGTAGTTAAAACTCCTCTTTCGAATAATGAAGCAATTATGGTACAAGGAGAGAAAATGGCGCAATATCACCTCCCGTGTCTCATCTTAAAGTGTTTACGACAAGGGTATATGGTATTTCTGGCAAACATAACCGTAAATAACTCCAATGAAAAACATATAGAAGAGATCCCCGTAGTGAGTGAATACCCCGATGTCCTTCCTGATAAACTACCTAGATTACCACCTACCGGACGAGTTGAGTTTCATATTGACCTAATCACAGGATTAACCTCCATTGCTAAGGCACCTTATTGATTGGCACCCTCTAAGATGCAAGAATTGTCCAGTTAATTGCAAGAATTACTAGATAAAGGTTCATATGACCTAATTATTCTCCTTGGGAAGCACCGGTATTAAATTGGTGAAGAAGAAGAATGAAAGTTTAGGATGTGCGTTATTACTGGAAACTACACAAATTGCCATCAGAAACCAATATCCCCTCCCATAATTAAGCGATTTATTCAATCAACTCTAAGGGGAGCATTACTTCTCAAAAAAAAAATTAGCCTCCAATCCCACTATATTCAAGTTAAAATCCAAGAGGAAGATATTTCTATAACGGCGTTTCGAGTTCGGTATGCTTACTATGAACCCTTAGTTATGCCTTCCAGACCGACTAATGCACCTGTGGTTTTCGTGAATCTCACGAACCGATTTAGTAAATTTTACCTCGACAAATTCATTATAATGTTATTGATGACCCCCTAATATATTCGAAAACCAAGAAGGAACACGAGCAACATTTACAAACAATCTTGGAGATGTTGAGACAGGAGAAATTGTATATCAAGTTCTCCAATGGAGAATTTTGGCAACAAGGAGTATGATTCTTAGAATACGTTATTAGTTAACATGGGATTCACATATACCCTCGCCAAAACTAACAAACACCAGAATTACCAAAAGAAATTCGCCAAATTTTGAAACTAGCTAAGTATTATCGGCGCTTCATTGTACACTTTCCAGTTTAGCCTAACCTTTAACCCTTTCAACCCAAGAAAACTAAATTTATGATTGGGAAAGAGAACAAGAAATGGCTTTTAATCGTTAAAACAGAAACTTTGTCAAACCCTATGCTAAATCTCCCAGAAGGGACTGATGATCTTGTAATCCATTGTGATACATCCCAAGAAGAATTAGAATGCGTACTAATGCAGAGAAACAAGGTTATAACATACACTTCCTAACAATTAGAAACACATGAGAAAATTACACTTTCCTTGACTCGGAGTATGGGACGATTGTTTTTGCACCTAAGACATGGGAATACTACATATATGATATCAAATGCACAGACTACGTAAATCACAAAAACTTATAACCTGTAATTGATCTAACAAAACTAAATATGATGTAAGGAAGACGAGTAGAGTCATGGAACAATGTAATTGAGAAAAAAAAACTATGCCTTAAGATGAAGGGAAAAAGTTAAATATTGGAAAGTACGGGTATTTGAAACGATTGTTTAGACAAATATTATCGGGCATATTCATATCACCCAAAAGAAAGCCCTAAGAGTATAACACTTAGAAAACAAAATCTTGTACGGGAATGATAATAACTTTGGAAAGGAAAACTGATGAAATTCTATACCTCCAACAAACCGAGTTTATATTCCAACTCTTGGTAATTTATGAGACTTGATCATGGGCGAAGCACATAAGTCCAGATATTCCAATCATTCAGGAACTGATAAGAAGTCAAGGAATTAAAGGAACGTTAATGGTAGCCGGTATGAAGAAAGATGTAACTTTACATATCGGTAAATGCCTGACTTAGTTTAAAATTAAAACAAAGTATCAAGAACTCTCAGTAATGTTAAAACAACCGGAAACATCCGGTAGAAGTGGGAACAGACTACTATGAGCCTTCTAACAAACTTTCGTAAATCATTCCGAGTACACCGTGTAGTTCGGATATTAATTGACCGGCTAACTTAAATTGCACACTTTCTCCCGGCCTATAACAACTACATATCTGAAGGACTCGCCTACCATTATGTTAACAAAATTACATCTTAGCATGACACGTCCATCCCGATTATTTCAGATCGAGAGAGTCATTCCGCCTCTAATTTATGGCAAAACTTAAGAAATCGAATCAGTTTGAACACAACCTGTCATTCCAAATTAAACGATCGATCTGGGCAAACTATACAAACATTGGGAGAAGTACATCGCAACTGTATATTGAATCTTGGAAGAAATTAAGACCAACATTTTCCACTGGTCTAATCCTCGTATACTAATAGTTATCATAATATTATACGAGCGACACTATAACGGGTACTATACGGGCAAGAATGTAAATCGTTACCTTAATAGGCTAAAAGTTAGCAACATTCAAATGCAAATTCCATTTTGATTCAGGAAACCACAGATAAAACTCGTAGAATTCGAAAACAAACTGAAAGCGACATAAGACTAAGGAAAGAACTATACGATGTATAAAATGAATTGTTGACCTTTGAAAAGTTTTATTCGAGTTGAGGAAACTGATAAGTTGACATCAACATATACGGAACCGTACGAAGTTATCCTGAAATTTAATCCCATAGTAAATTGACTAAAACCATATTTAGTGTCGAGTTTTAGTCCTACTAGTAATTTCCTATATACCGAAATAAACAAGTTCCTTATTAACGAGGCGAAGATAGTACCACTTTGAAACTCGCACATAACTAAACTTTGTAAAGAACCCGTATAAATAATAGCAGAATTTCAATGGTCAAAGTTTGGTAAAATGCCTTATAACGGGGAATTATATACATGTGAAAAAGAAAACAAATATTCTTGTTTGTTCCTAAGAAGCTTTTAACTAGTATATTGAATTTCGGGGAAGAAATTTCTTAACAGGGGGGGGGGGATGTGACATTCGTGACAAAACCGGATACACCTCAGTATTTACAAACCGAATAACCAATTAAAGGTCTATTACGTAACAAACGAACGGTTAACCGAACAGGTATGTTTATGACCCAGATATCTCGGGGGGGCATCTATAAGTGATATACGAGTAATATAAGCTAATATATTAATATTATAGCCTTAGTTCGATAGCAACCAAGTTAAACGAAAACATGCTCGTTTAACTATCCGCTATGGGTTTAAACGCGAAATAGAGTTACAAAACAAGCATTGTATTATCCGTTAAGCAGAAAAAGACTTACGAAACAGTTATTTGAAATGTTTTAAGCGATCCGTGAAAATATTTTCAAATTTTACATACGTATACTATGTTTTTATAAATTTATTCAAAAATAGCCGAAAAACACTCGTTTTCGCGCTGTTTGTCGTACCCAATAGTTTTTCGTGCCAAAAACCGAACCCGAAATAAATTTGGCTTGGCTTTTCACGTATGGGCTTGCAAATCCAGGATTTTGGTCCAAAATGAGATATTTTACCTTTTTATGAACTTCCAAATCTGGACATAAACTCTAGATGCATTCACATACACAAAACCTCAAGGTAAACCCACTCTTTTGATCATTAGAACTTGATTTTTACATGGTTTATACATAAAAATGGAACTTTGATTATGAAAAATTACATCTAACCATGCAAAAACCCTAAAAATTGTCCAAAAACATGTTTTGTTCTTACACATGGTTGGAAATCAGAATCATACTCTTTTTTGGCCATAAACACGAATTAGAGGGTTCAAACAGCGTTTTTATGACCCAAAAGTTTGGTTTTATACCGTAGCCGAAACCCTAAGTTAAGAGGCTTCCATGTTGATGAAACTTTCTTGGTTTGTTATATAGGACCGGTACCTGGCTTAGATTGGATCACCCGAACCCGGGAATTGGAATAACAGACCAAAAACGTGCGAAAATCGCAAAGGTAACGTCGAAATGCTCGATTACAGGCTATTTAGGATTCGATTATGATGCGCATATTTTTAGTTCTTGAAATTTTGCAAGGACAACAGGGATAATATCATTGAGTCCTTGTCTAAATTTGGTAATTTTTTAACCATCCGAGAATATTTGGCGAATTTATTACCGATTTGGGACGTTTATTTGGGAAACATAGTTAAAATACTTGAAAAATTATGAAATTTTGTGGAGAAATCAGATTTGGTATATTATGATCACATATGAAATTTGGGGTCATTTGGTAAAGCTTAAATATGTTTTGTGCATTCGCGTTTATTTGAATTGTCGTAGTCGTTTTTGCCTCGAAAAGGATATTTGGCAAGGTTGTTAGATTTTGGAATTTTTGCAGGTTGTTTTGGGATGTATTTTGGTCACTCAAAAATTTTGGCAGATTTTTTGGAAATTTTTGGTATAAACGGACGATTTTCGGGTTAAATATAGCAGATAAAATAAATTTTTATAAATTAATAAATCAGTAAATAATTCCAGAAATATTTTTATAAAAATTTCCATATTTTAATTGATAAGTGGCTAAATTTTCATAATTTAATGATTAACGGATAATTAATTATGCTAATTTAAAGATTAAATAAATTCAATTATGATAAAAGCCGACAAATAAATTCAATTTAGAACACCAAGAGTGATCAAAAGTTTTATTTTTGGGTTAATTAAGTAAAAACGAACTTTTTATGAGAAATCCGAACAATTTTGATAGATTGTGCGCATTTTTCTCCAAATCAAACTGAATAAACGGAAACGAGCCCCTTAGCGAATCCAGACCCCCAATTTATGATCTTTCTTTATAAATTAATCATTTTATCGACTAACACGTTTACCCAAGCTTGCATCCCCATAACTGTTTTCTAAACGCATAAACGAACAACTTGGCGTAGCTGGTGAAACGGGAAAATTGAGCCAAGTTCGGTTTTAAGTATTAGACATTGAACAACATCACAATCTAAGCCTATAGACACTTTTTGGGTATAACAGCTATACTCAGACTAGCTATACAGTGCAATTTAGTATAATGATTATAATGATATTACAATATTAATATTATTATAATACTCATTATAGGGACTAGTGATACGAGTTGAACGAACTACGTGCCGACGCTGTACTGAATCCCGATTAAACCGTGAGTTTCATGGCCCCACTTTAAACTGTTTTTACGAACTTTTGGGGTGAAAAACATGTTGATACGTATCTGTATACGCTGAATTGTTTTATGATGAGAATTATCTAAGTGCTAACACACAAAAGTCCCCACGAACTCAGTGATTAACTTCGAGCCGGAGGCTTGTTAATAGTGCTATTGTCCTGACAAACCCAAACAGAGCCGGCACGGTTTGCCGAGACATACAGCCGTTTGCACATGACCATAATTATACAAACACGCTATGTAGTGTTAGACATAGCTACTCAGGGCATGTTGTGGGCGGAAAGGGGGCCACAGTGGTTGATTTAGCGTGGGAAATGGATGCACACAGCACGAACAGACAGTCAAGGCTTCACAGTAGCTTAACATAATTACATCATAAACATACAAACAAACATACTTGTGAATGTACATACATACATACTTGTGCATTTACAAACTGTGATCGTTGTATGCACAACTGATTTCCTGAAACTCGTGAAACTCACCAACTATTTGTAGTTGACCCGTTTTAACATGTTTTTCAGGTACTGGATTGGATTAGAAAGTCCATGTGTTACGTGTGATCAATGCTGGATGAATTGATGCAAGTGTGCTAATAGGAGGTAAAGCCGCTTAATGGGCTGGATTTAGTTTGTATCACCTAGTTATAAATGAAGTTAGATCAATGTAAAATAGTGTAAAGTAGTTTGTATTGTTCTTTATAAACAATGTGGTTGATATCAGAGGTGTCTATTACATGTCCATTTTACGCTTCCGCAAATCGCTTAACGGGGTGTGACAATATGAAATACTAATATGTACGCATACGTCCCCAAAACGTTTGAAAACATGATAAAATAGGGGAATGACAAAACTCACCTTAAATAATAAGCAAGTGAGTAAAATAAGAATAAAATAAGAAATCTTCCGTTAACGCGCCAAACGAGATAAGCCAACAGAACCTGAAACTTTAAGATAAGAAACTATAAGTAAAAACGAACTCGTTGCCGCTGGAATCAATCCAGACGGATGATTAGAACTCAAGTTATGTTAGATTTAATATTTAAAAGAGTCGGTACTGACCAGAATCCGAAAAGCGAGTCGGAAGTCTGGTTTTGGGCAGTAGCCTTAAAATTTCGTTACAAGAATAAAAGTCTTCTGGACCGAACGTCGATTTTTACCAGAAGTATGAGAAAACGTAAAGTCAAACTTGTTGACTGTTTTGCCCTTTAACGAGTTTTAATGAAATTGACCACTCAATACCCTTCAATCTTAGAAATAGATTGAAGGTTATTGACTAAGGAATATGTATAAACAGTTACTCAATTTACAACCTACCCGGAAAGTGAAAGAATCAACCAAAAAGAAGAGTCAAAAGTCCAAAAGCAAGCAAGGTCAACTGTTTAAGCTTGTATCTTCAATAATAACGTTAAAACCAAAGAGCTTTATGAGGGACAGAGGAGGATGACGGCTCGAGATGCTCTCTTAGAGTTTAGGTAAAGTTTGTGGCAGGTTAGAATGAGATGTTTATAGAGGATTTACTAAAACAAACCAATTATGGTTAATTTACTCGTTTAAGAAACTGAATATGAAATTAATGACTAAATCAATATCAGTAAAACTTCGTGCTTGATCTATAAGTAATGAATATGGACATGTATTTTAGTTAAATTCCTTTTCTTTGACCTTAATTTACTCGATTTATGCCAAAAAATAAGCGATTTGCATGCTAAAAATGCATTAGGAATGAATATCAATAACCAAATCTGCACAGCTACACCACCGCGGCGTGCGGCAACTAGAGGGACCCACCATCGCATAGCGCTCCAAGCTTCAAAGAGGGGAAGTTTGGTTTTTGACAACTTAGGCCCTTGTAGTTTATAAAATGGTCAAATATTGAATCTTTTATGCACAAAACATGAAAATGACTTGGGCGTCTCGGTATTTATTATATTATTATTATTATATTACTTGATAATGTAAGGGGTATTTTGGTAAAAAAACAAAAAAAAAACCCCATTCGCTCTATTGTAAGGCCTTTCGTTACTCCGTAATGAATGAGCCACATTCGTTATAATGTAAGCCACATTCGTTAAACCTTGCTTAACGAATGTGACAACGAATGAATGGCTATTCGTTAAGGTTAATGTAACACAAATGAGTATGTTCATTCGTTAGTGTTAAAGTAACGAATGACACATTCGTTAAGTCTTAAGTTAACGAATGTGTCATCTCTTATATATATTTGTAACATTATCAGTATTAGGATCGAAGTTTTTATTATTCTGTTTGTGCCTCATTACTCTGCCAAAATTCTCTCATAATACACACACAAACTCACACTAATCATATAGACTTCATATTAATCGTATCGATAACATGAACATCACGTTGTAATCATTGATCTAGATCCACACGAGGTTCCCTAGGTGGTATCAGGATCTAAGGATCGGATCTACGTGCTATTCATCTTAGTTTGTATCATTTTATCTCTGTTTGAATCAATTTTAATCATGAATTGATTCAGTTCATCGTTTAATTGAATTCTGGTGAAACAGAGGAAATTAGTTAATCGTAATTGAATTTATTTAAGAGTAATCGGACTTAGTATTAAGGTAATTGAACGGATTAATGGAGGTTTGAGCTAGATTTGGTACGGAATTGAACTGGTCTGAGGTATAATTGTGAATTTGTGTTAATGGCGGTGAATATGAGTGTTTGAACTGTTTGATTGAGGTTTGTTTTGGTTTGATTGTGAGTTCGGATTATATTATTGAGGTTCGGAATAAAATTTCGAGTGTTTTGGTATAGCTTTTGGTTATTTCGAACTAAGCTGGACTTAGGATTAAATTTCAAAATGGTTTGAAGGTTTGAAGGCTGATCCGTTACTAGTTGAAGACTGATTCGTTATGGTTGAAGACTGATTCCTTAACAGTGTAACTAATCATTCGTTAGTTATGGATCATTCGTAAATCGTCATTCATTAACCTCCATTCGTTAACACGGTGTTTTTAACATTCGCGTGTTACTCATTCGTTAACCGAACATTTGCTAATCACATTCGTTACCTTGTCACATTCGTTACACAATCAGATACGCCACCTCTCATTCGTTAACTTTACACATTCGTGAGACACTATTCACATTCGTTTAAACAGTACACAATCGTGAACTGTGAACAGTGATTGTAATTTTTATTATTTGACAAGTTTAAACCCTTAACTGTTAAACTTGTCAAATCATGGCTTCTCAAAATCAAGCCTCGTATTATGCTTTAGCTTCACAGAATGCCTTGATGCAGCAGATCTTATCAATGGACAATGAGATTGGGTCGCACAATAAATGTCCCAAACTATTGAAAATGTTTGAATTCTCACATTCGGAGCCAAGGTTTCGTGCTCATCTTGGATCCATGCATCCTAGTAGTGTGAGATTTCTGGATGTTGTTTAAAAGGCACCACTTATGGGGAGTGAATCATTAGGGTGGACTGAAAAGGCTCATAGTATGTATGAAGCTCATGAGACCAAGGAAGCAGAGAGTGAGACCAAAGCTTATTCAACTCTCACTATGTCGTTGCCAGAGCACATCTTTCATCAATACAGCAATATCAAGACTTGTGCTTCTTTATTTGTGATGTAACACAAAGTGTACATCTTATTGCATTAAATTATCCTTAGATTTATGTCGAACTCCATGCAAATTCATTGTTTTAGGTACTTATTTGAGTTATTTGTGAATTCGCAGGTCCGGGGGCCCGCCCGACAAAGAAAACATGAAAAGAGGGCATTTCGGGGATAAAATACGGCAATCTGCCAGACCTGCACGCCCGTGCAAGCCCGTGCCAGAACAGAGAAACCTGACTTTTTGGTCAGATTAAAGCAAGGGGTTGACTTTCCACATTTAGGCACGACCGTGCATGCCCGTGCAAGTGCCCGTGCCAAACGTCCAGAAAGCATAATTACACCTCCATTATCTTCATTTTGAGGGTGGAGCCTTAGGGGAATTTTCTGAATTTGCTGGAAAATTATTGTGTGTATGCTAGAGAGAATTCAAGGCTTCCATCTTTGTGTGATCATCCTTCCAAGTAGCAATCATCATTCATCTTAGTTTGCAATCTTTTGTTCTTGACAATGATTTTTAAGATTACTTTGATTTTGATTGTTGTATCAAGCCTTATGGGCTATATACTCTTGTTTGTCAGGACCGGGGATCGGGTGCAACCTTAGATAGGTCGAAAAGAGCACACTGATCCAATACCCAAAGGCCTTTCAAATATCCCAACGGAATCAGGATATTCAATGGATGGGAACGAAGGTGTGATACAAAGACAAACAAAACAATAATATGATATTCAGTAAGAACAGATTCAAAGACAAGGATTTACAGTATTAAATGCATCATTCAATGAAACAGTAAATGGAATGTCTAGAGTTTCGTGACGGCGGCGGCGTTACGAGGAAAACAAAAGGAATATTCTTTTGGAATGTTTTCTCGTAATGCGTGTGTTGCCAGTGTCGTCCCTAAAATGGAAACCTAGGACGCTATTTATAGACCCTGACATTCCTTCTAGAATCCCTTAGTTATTACATAATGAAAGACAAATACAAATACAAGTATAAGAGTCTTGGAGCATGATAAGTATCTTGCTCGAGCAGACTCACTATGCAAGGTATGCTCGATGAGTGTCTTCGAGCATACTTTACTTAGAATATCTTCAGTGAAGATATTCTCCTCCAGCAAGCTTCATTCTTCTTGACCAATCCTTGCTTTACTCGAACTAGTCCATCGAGCAAGCCCATTCTTCTTGATGTCTTCCATCCTGTCTTGAGACTTACTGAACAATCTTGAGCATGCTCGGATGTAAATCTTGCTCGGGGGACTGAACCATGATTGAAGTCCTTGCTTTGAGCAAATGACATCTTCTTATTGCATCCATGCTTGTCACCGTGTGCTCGGACATCCCGTGCTCGGATCACTTGGTTAAAACTTGAATGATCAAGTTGTTTGCTAGATTGGCAATCCATACTCGATAGAAGAACACTCTTGCTCATTGAAGTGTAACTTGCTCGAAGCCTTAGCACTTGAAGAATTCACCAGAACTGGTACTGAAGACCCTGCTTGAGGTAGTAAACCATGCTCGATCGTCCTAACTTGCTTAAAGTCCATACTTAGATGATTTCCAGAGGAGGTTGAGAAGATTCCAATCTTCCTTAGCAAATATCCGACTCAACAATCTCCCTCTGGATTGGAATAAGCTCAGATGCACCAAAACACACCTGCATATAGTTAAACATGTATCAGCCTTCCAAAGATAACCAATTTAGGCTTAAATATCATTTCATTACATAATGGAATTCTGCCACTTGGGCATTACATATGAATTTTTACATGTAAAATTACAAAACATAAAACAAAATACAAAGATAAAACAGAAATAAAATGATCATCATCTGGCTTCATTCTGCTATCTTCTCCTTTGGCTCCTTTCAGTAGCCTTTTCCTTCTTTAATTTCACAAAACCAGCCTTCTGTTTGATCATGTCCAATTCCACTGCATCTTGAGAGTCAAGAGGAAACTCAGCATCTATTATGTCTTGAAGGTCTTGGGTATGTATGAATAGTAGGTCTTCATCGTACAATATCGCTGCAATGGTTCCTCCCGAAGCATTTCTCAAGGATATTGAATCATTGTGTCTATTGTAAGTGATATACACAATCCTTCCATTTTGTTGCACAAAGGAGTTTGGTTCCATCATCTCCCTCCTCATGGCTAAGTACTCTTTTAATGTCTTTGTTTTTACTGTGGAGCTGCTTGCCTATTGAGTCTTTCTTTTCTTTGAATCAAATAAAGAGAGTTTTAAAGTATGAACTTCATTAACCATTTTTCTCGTCTTTTCTCTCTCAACCTGGCTGTGTACTTCTCTCCTCTTTTGTTTGAGAAATGGAAATCCTTTCTCAGATTGCTCTTTAAGAAACTTGGAGAGGTCATTTCTTTGTTGCCTTGCTGGTTGGCTTCGGTCTTGATTGTCATATAAGTCCAGTTCAGCCATTCTCTTCAATTGTTCCTTTGTGAAATTTCTTAAATCATCTCTGAATATTATCAGGCTTTCTTCATCATCTTCTGTCACTACTCTTAATGTCTTGGATCTTTTGTCAAAGTAGAGATGTGTGGAAGGTTCAAGATTCTTGAAGGTTCGGGCCTCCAATCTCAAACCTTATCTGTGTTCTACTTGTGCTCACTGATGGATTTTTCTTTGTTTGCTCTTGCTGTGATTCTTCATACCATTTCTTGATGATTTCACCAGATTGCACCAATAATCTCCACATATTTGCACCTTTATTGTGTAGAGCACTCATCATTTCAGCTCTTGCTTCCTCTTCCATTCTCCTCTTATCTTCTTGTAATTTTCTTTGTGTTTTCAAGTACATCCTCTGCTCTCTATTATATATATCCATTAATTGTTCATGAGGCATGCTATTGAACTGATCTTCAGTCATTCCCTTGTTCATCACGATCTCTTTTAATGTTTGCACTCTTTGAGGGTCTTCAAACCATTCTTTGATCTCTACTTCTTTCCTGTTAGCCTCTTCTCTTTCCTTCTCCATTCTCAACTTTAATTCCTTTTCTCTTAAGTAATCTGCATAATATTGTTTATCTTTGTAAGAGTCTTTCACCATTTGTACTTTTCTTTCCAGATCTTCAAAAGATAAACCAATCAGGGAGTTATATTTATAGCCATGTAACTGAAGAAATTTAATATCTTTGTGCTTGGCCCTTAATACTTCATACTCTGTTTCAGCTCTGGCCTCTTTCTCTATTCTTCTTTTACTGCTATCAGGTTCTACCAATACTTTCTCTACCTTCTCTTTCTTCTTGATCACCTTTTCCACATAATTGGCTACATCATCAACAAGTGAGTTCTTGAACATTAGGTCAATTGTATCAAATGATTGAAAATTCAAGAAGGCTGGTCTGTGTCCGGCCTTTAACAAAAATTCTCTTTGATTTTCCCTTCTTTTCCATTCTTCAGCCTCTTTAGTAATACTTTCTTTTGACAATCTCAGAAGATATTTGTCATCATACTTCAGGCTTAAGAGGTTGTCTCTGTCTTCCTTTTCTTTAGCATCACTTTTCTTTGTCCTCTCCTCATCCTCTTCATCTATTACAATATGCTCATCTAGATTGTGAAGGGCTCCTATTATTGGTTCCTCTGAATGACTTGTTTGAGGCCCTTCAACATCTACAGGTTGAGCTTTTCTTCTCTTGTAAACATTCACTTTCACTGATTTTTGTCTTTTGGCCTTGGGGCTTCCCTCTTTTATGTTTCTTTTCTTTTCATTCCCCCTTCAGCCTCCGCTTCTTGCTCATCTATAGTTGGTTTGGTTGCTATTTGCTCATGTGCTACTTCTGCTTGTTCATTATCAACAGCTTCTTGTATTATTGGTTCAAAGGTTTGTGTTATTGGTTCATCATTAAAGATTTCTTCAACAATTTGTTCCTTAACATGAGTGTCTTCATCAACAATTTCTTGGATTATGGGTTTAGTGGTCTCAACCACCTCTTCAACTCTTGGATATGTCATATTTTCAGCTTGTGTACCACTGCTGAGGTTAATAAAGTCTTTTTGGGCTTTTCATGTAGCTGATAGAATCTCAGGATGATGTCCTTCTGGTTTATTTAGAATATCTGTAAGACTTTTCATTATTACCAACTTTACCATTGAGCTCACAGGTAGTTTTATTATTTCTTCCTCTTCATTTACTGGTATCATAATGAGCTCTTGCCCTTTTGATGGTTCAGGTTCAGGTTCTTCAAGCTCAGGTTCAGATTGTATGGGTTTAGGTTCATCATCAGTCTGTGCAGTTGGAGTTTGTTGATCAGACTGTTTTTCTTTTAGTGACTCCAAAGCAGCCCTTATAGCTTCAGCAGCCTCCTTTCTCATTCTCTCTTCTTCTTCTTCCGTTTTTCTCATCTCCATGAGTGCTTCAAGCACTTCTTGATCTATTTCCTCCTCTTCCTCTTCAGCCAACACCCTTTGTCTCTCTTGATTTATCATATTTATTATAGTGTTAACAGACTCAACTTCTGCTATATCCGGATCCACTTCATGATCGTTTTCCAAAATTCCATCACCAGATGTTTCTTTATGAGTGGCTTTTGGATTAAGATCCGCATCAGTCAGAGCCACCCCTTTGCCTTTTAGTTTTCTTCTCTCAATTTGCTCAGGGGTCTCTTCTTCCTCATCAGACTCCCCCTCATCTCCAGCATCTCCCTCATACTCTTGATTTATCATTTTTAGAGCATTAGAGGTTCCAGCTTCTTCAACTTCATCATCTGAACTAGCATAAATATCTTCAATCAACATCAAGCCCTTTGCACCTTTATTATTCTCCCCCTGTTTTAGTGAATCTGAGGTCTTCTCGACCTCAGAGTACTCTAGGGTTTGAATCTTCATCAAAGCCTGTTGTAGGGCAGTCTCAAGAGCTTTATTTCTGATCTCCAGTAAAGCATTTATCTCTTTTAGCATGATGTTTTCAAACTCCAAGTCTATATTCTCATTGATAAGATCATAAATGTTTGTGCTTGATGGTGGTGTTTCGGGAGTGGTTTGCAAGTCTGGCTCAGAGAAAGGTTCCGGTGAGGAGGTTTCAGGTGAGGGTATACTGTAGGATCCAGGCTGAGTAGGGATGGGTTGGGAGGTTTGAATGGTTTCATTTGATATAGTCTTTTGTGGAGGTGAGGTTGATGGTGTTGAGATGGGTATTTCTAGAGAGGGTTTGGTTGGTGGGGATATAGGTGTGGATGAGATGATTGGTTCATGGATAGGAGATTGAGGTGGTGTAGAAGCATGTGTTTCTTGTATAAGAGAGTTGGGTGGAGTTGGAACATTAGTCACATAAGTTGGTTCAGGTTCTGAATTTATGGGATCAGCTGCGGCAGGAGAAGAAGGCATATCATCAATAACAGGTTCAGAGTCAATAGAATCAGTATCCTCATTGTCTACTGCAGGGTTTGGGGAATCTGGTGGGGTGATTTTCTGTATGGTTTCAGTCACATTGGTTACAACATTGGCTATAAAAACATCTTCATCCATATGCTCAGCTGCCCTTTGACTAGGACCCACAACCAGTATATCAACTTGGTTGGTAACTTCAATTTCTGGTCCCTCACCACCTTCTTGATCCACCATGTTACTAGCAGATCTAGCACCAGCAAAGGCGACCATCTCATTCCCAACAGGATCAATAACCAACTCATTCATTTCAGCATTAGGATCCAAATCCTCAACATGTTCTACCTCATGGACAATTGGTTAAATAATTGGCCCATTAACAGCACCATCACCATCATTGCCCTGGTCATCATCATCATTTCCATCAACACCTTCATCATCTTCACCCTCATCGTCTTCATCCTCACTATTTCCTGGGGTGTGAGGTACATCAATGGCACCCAAAGCAGGAACCAATAATCATGGAAGGACATCCCAATCATTATTCTCATTGTACTTGCTTCTTGCATCTTTCATCCTCTAACATATGTTTGGGTCTTGCAACCTCAACACTTCTCCTGTTAGCTGTAGGTTCTGTAATGACCTATTTATGAGTATTTGCAAAATTCTTGGGTACATCATAAACCTCTTAGTTATGGCCACTACGAATTCTTAGTTATGCCGTTCGGACTGACTCATGCTCCCGCAGTTTTCATGGATCTTATGAATCGAGTTTGTAAACCGTACCTCGACAAATTCGTTATCGTGTTTATTGATGACATTTTGATATATTCGAAAACCAATGAGGAACACGAGCAGCATTTACGAACTATCTTGGAGCTGTTGAGGCAGGAAAAGTTGTATGCCAAGCTGTCAAAATGTGAATTCTAGCTACAAGAGGTACAATTTCTAGGGCACGTTGTTAATCGACACGGTATTCATGTAGACCCGAGCAAAATTGAAGCCATTAAAAATTGGCAAGCCCCAAAGTCACCGAAAGAGATCCGCCAATTTTTTGGATTAGCTGGGTATTACCGGCGCTTCATTGCTAACTTTTCCAGCATAGCCCAACCTTTAACCCTTTTGACTCAAAAAGATCGTGCTTATGTATGGGGAGAAGATCAAGAAACGGCTTTTCAATTGCTGAAACAGAAACTATGACAAGCCCCGATACTGAGTCTTCCAGAGGGAACTGACGATCTAGTAGTTTATTGCGATGCGTCCCGGAAAGGGTTGGGATGCGTACTAATGCAAAGAAATAAAGTCATAGCATATGCTTCTCGGCAGTTAAAGGTGCACGAGAAGAATTATACTACCCATGACTTGGAACTGGGCGCGGTTATTTTCGCACTTAAGATCTGGAGGCACTATTTGTATGGCACCAAATGTACTGTATACACCGACCACAAGAGCCTACAACATATTTTCGATCAGAAAGAGCTAAACATGAGGCAGAGGAGATGGGTAGAGCTGTTGAACGATTATGACTGTGAGATTCGATACCATCCAGGCAAGGCTAATATGGTGGTAGATGCTTTGAGCAGAAAAGACAGGATCAACCCACTACGGGTCCGAGCACTTGAAATGATCGTCCAAACCAGTCTCACCGAACAAATTCGTATTGCTCAAAACGAAGCCCTGAAAAGAGATCACTAGGAAGATGAAAACTTGCATGGGACCGAACAAAATTTTGAAGAAAGAACCGACGAAATTTTATACTACAAAAACCGAGTTTTGATTTCCACTTTCAGCAATCTACGTGACTTGATCATGGACGAAGCCCATAAGTCCAAATACTACATTCACCCTACAACAGATAAGATGTACAAGGACTTGAAGGAGTATTATTGGTGGCCCGGTATGAAGAAGGATGTAGCCACGTACATCAGTAAATGTTTAACTTGTGCGAGGGTTAAAACCGAATATCAAAAACCTTAGGGAATGTTGCACCAACCGGAAATACCGCAATGGAAATGGGAACAAATTACCATGGATTTTAACACACCTCCCTAAAACTTCCCGAGGAAACGATGCAATATGGGTGATAGTTGACCGACTAACCAAATCCGCACACTTCCTTCCAATTCGTACCACCTTCTCAACCGAAAAACTTGCTCACATTTACAAAAATGAAATCGTATCCCGACACGGCGTACCCGTTTCAATTATTTTTGATCGAGATAGCCATTTCACCTCTCGTTTCTGGCAAGCCGTACAAGAAGCTTTGGGAACCCGAATTGACCTAAGTACCGCCTACCATCCCCAAACCGACGGTCAATCTGAGCGAATCATTCAAACCTTAGAAGATTTGCTTCGCGCTTGTGTACTAGACTTATGTCACACCCCGTTAAGCGAATTGCAGAAGCGTAAAACGGAAATGCAACAGATACAACTGGTATCAAATACATTGTTCATAAAGAAACATTACTAACTAATTTACAATATATTACATCGTTCTAACATCTTTTTCAAACTAGGTGTTACAATCAAACCGGTTCTTCAATTACTTTACTTCTAACTCAAATGCCCATGACATCAATCACCAATCAGACACGTAACGCACAGGAAATTACTTCTCATATCTGATTACCTGAAAAGCATGTTAAATGTCACACCCGGCCCTGAGCGGCGGAAACAGCCGGGCGCGCGCGAGTGGGGATTGATAATTAAGCACGGGCCATTGCAAAACATTCAAAGATTTTCATTGCGCATGAAATGTTTAATACAAATGACATTGTTTAAGATTACATAAAAACATCCAAGTATAAAAACTGAAGATTTCCTCGCCATATCCCCTTGCGCGGCGGGTAACCGTGCGCATCGAGGGGATAAAACCAAAATCTTCCAAAAAGCTTGTTTTAGATGTTCAGCGTGTGGTGCTCTAAGTGTGACTCCATGCGCTACCTAGTTATCTCCTGAAAGACACGTAAAAACATTTGAATCAGTATAAACTGAGTGAGTTCACAAGTTTTAGTAACTTGATAAATCGTATTGCATCATAATCATTCTGAAACATATTCTGTTAGCCTCATTAAAACACATGCTTGGTAAGACAGTTATATTAACATATTCTGATAAAACCGTTCCGCGGGTTACGCGCGAACATTTCTGGGAACTGTGCTCGTCTGTGTAAGTGGCGCTGCCACTACGAGCTAAAATAATGTAATACCGTCCCGCGGGTTACGCGCAGACGTTTCTGGAAAACTATGCTCGTCTATGCAAAGAGGCATTGCCCCTACGAGCTAAGGATACTGTCCCGCGGGTTACGCGCGAACAATTCTGAGAAACTGTGCTCGTCCATGCAAAGAGGCATTGCCCCTACGAGCTAAAATAATAATTCCGTCCCGCGGGTTACGCGCGGACGTTGTGCCGGAAAACAAGGCGCTCGTCCATGCAAAGAGGCGCGACCCCTACGAGCGGGCTCAAACCCATAGTACTGCCCCATGACCATACTAGGCACTCGTCCATGCAAAGAGGTGCGACCCCTACGAGTGGGTGGATCAAACCAGCAGTCCCTACCCTTAGAGTTCCAATGGTAAAGTGATCACTTACTCGAGTTCTAGCGCACATACATTGAAAACCTTAGATAACCGTTTGCATTGCTCATCATGAAACATAACTTAAACACATAATCGCTTTCATAGCTTGTAAGTATACCATGATAAAACATTATTTAAGTACGTGTCCCTCGCCCCGAAAGCAGTTTAAAACAGTGAAAACAGTGAAAATAGGGGCTGTGAGACTCACCTGAGGTTCTTGTTAAGGGATTAATCGAGATTCGGGTTTTCTTGGTGTTGGCCTCGGAATCGAAGGTCTAGAATACGATCAAATAACAAGTATATATATTAAGATCAAGAAATAGGAGAATACAAGGGTTGGATAGTAGGTTTCAAGGTTATATTCTCGGCTTACCTAGTAACAAGATTGGAGCTGGAAACAACGGATGCTTGGGAAAGGATTAGTGCAAGTTCGTAGTTCTTTGAAGTGTGTTTTGGGTGATAATTTAGGCTACAAATTTATAGGCAAACTCAAGGGAACACAATCCCTTGCTTTAGGGAATTGTAATCTTTTGAAATGATGATAAAGTATGGAAATTATTATTATTTATTAAAAAGAGTAGAAAAGTAGATTAAAGATTCTGATTTGATATGGACAGGACATGCAGGGCTGTGGCTGGTGAGAGTGGGTGGCTGGCAGTTGACTTTTACAGTTTGCTTTTTCAGTGCTTTAGACAGTGTACAGTAAAAAGTAGTTTTCTGAAACACGCTACCGCCCTCTTTTGGGCGGGGACAATTTCCTTAAATCTGAACATTTTGACTAAGTGTTCTGCGCGTATAACTTGGTGCGCATAGCTTTCTGCGTGTAGGACATGTCTTTGCTGCGGGTAGGTGCGTAACCTTCTCGCAGTTAGGGACATTTGAGTTTCATTTGTAGATTCTCCAGGTGGTCTTGGTATTTCAACATAGTGATCAGTCATGTTGAAGTCAATTCCATCTTGGAGCTTCAGACAAACTAGCTCTCAACGTTCCCGCCATGCGGGTAGGTTAGTTCCCTTCCGCACGCGCATAAACGATGTAGGATGCACCCGCCTTAGCATCATGCGGGATGGTCAACCCATAGACAACATAACGTTTAAGTTACATGAAAACATAAAGCCAAATCATTCACGCATGGCGCATATAACATATGCTCACGCTGGTTCTTAACATGGTGCGCTCGCGCAGGGCGCACATAACACATGCACGCGCTGACTATCATGGCGCGCATAATATTTACAATCACCTAATTATTAGGTTAATTACTTAGTTTAAGGGGTTGGGAATTTACCGGGTGTCACATTCTCCCCTCGTTAAACGAATTTCGTCCCGAAATTTAGGAGACGTTGCTGGCAGAAGCCATGTTCTGAAAGAGGTGTGGGTATTTTATGCGCATCTGATCTTCTCTTTCCCAAGTGAATTCAGGCCCGCGCCTTGAGTTCCATTGAACTTTTACCAACTTGATTCTGCTTCTGCGCAACCTTTGTTCTTTCCAATCGGTTACTGCTATAGGTTCTTCTACGAAGTGCAGCTGTTTGTCGATGTGAATCTCTTCCATCGGCAAAATTAACGTTTCGTCAGATAAGCACTTTTTGAGGTTTGACACATGAAACGTATCATGAACTCCACTGAGTTCGGCGGATAAACGAAGTTTATAAGCAACCGGACCGATCCTTTCCAGGATCTCAAATGGTCCAATGTAGCGCGGATTCAACTTTCCTCGCTTGCCGAAACGGGGGACTCCTTTCCATGGAGAGACTTTCAAAAGTACTTTATCCCCTACTTGAAACTCCAACGGTTTCCTTCTCATATCAGCATAACTTTTCTGTCTGTCGCGCGCTGCCTTAAGGCGATCCCTTATCTGAAAAATCTTGTCTGTTGTTTCTTGGATCAATTCTGGACCAGTCATTTGCTTCTCACCCACTTCAGCCCAGCACAGTGGGGATCTACACTTGCGCCCATACAAAGCTTCGAACGGCGCAGCCTTAATGCTTGTGTGATAACTGTTATTGTAAGAAAATTCAACCAACGGGAGGTGGGTATCCCAACTACCTCCAAAATCGATCGCGCACGCGCGCAGCATATCTTCCAATGTCTGGATCGTTCGTTCGCTTTGTCCATCCGTTTGGGGGTGATAAGCCGTACTCATGTCCAGTCGAGTACCTAACCCCTCTTGTAATGATCTCCAAAACCTTGAGGTGAACCGACTATCTCTATCGGAAATGATGGACACTGGGACTCCATGTTTTGAAACTACTTCTCGAATATATAGTCGGGCTAGCTTTTCCATTTTATCAGTTTCTTTAATCGGCAGGAAGTGCGCTGACTTAGTTAGCCGATCCACAATAACCCATATCGTGTCGTAACCCCCAGGTGTCCTTGGTAGTTTGGTGATGAAGTCCATAGAGATTTGTTCCCACTTCCACATGGGAATTTCTGGCTGTTGAAGCAACCCTGATGGTTTCTGGTATTCAGCTTTTACCTTTGAACACGTCAGGCACTTACTGACATACGTCGCGATGGCGCCTTTAAGATTGGGCCACCAATACAGCGTTTTAACATCTTGGTACATCTTGTCTGCGCCAGGATGTACGGAATATCGCGTCTTGTGAGCTTCGTTTAAAACTTGCTCGCGCAATCCTCCCTTGAGAGGGACCCATATGCGGTTAGCGAAATATAGATTGCCGTTCTCTTTCAGTTCCAAACTCTTAATCATTCCCCCAAGGGCTTCGTTTTTAACAAACTCTGGTTTCAAGGCTTCTTGCTGAGCGTCTCGGATGCGGGTAGAGAGATCTGCGTGAATGGTCAACCTTAGAGCCTTGACTCGTAGCGTTTTTATTCGCTCCTTCCTACTTAGCGCGTCTGCCACCACATTCGCCTTTCCAGGGTGGTATTTTATTTCACAATCATAATCGTTCAACAATTCAACCCATCTTCGTTGCCTCATGTTTAAATCCTTTTGATCAAATATATGTTGAAGGCTCTTGTGATCCGTAAAGATTATACACTTTGTACCATAGAGGTAATGGCGCCAAATCTTTAGCGCGAAGACAACAGCTCCAAGTTCCAGATCATGCGTTGTGTAGTTCTTCTCATTGGTCTTAAGTTGGCGCGAGGCATACGCTATAACTTTGTCTCGCTGCATAAGGACACATCCGAGTCCCTGGTGTGAAGCGTCGCAGTAAACAACGATGTCATCCGTCCCCTCGGGCAGGGATAAGATTGGCGCACTACATAACTTCTGTTTCAACATTTGAAATGCCGCTTCCTGATTCTCGCCCCAAATAAACGCCTTGTCTTTCTGAGTTAGCGCGGTCAGAGGTAGAGCTATCTTGGAGAAGTTCTCAATGAAGCGTCGATAGTAGCCAGCTAGTCCAAGGAATTGCCTCACCTCTGTTGGGGTTTTTGGCGCTTCCCAGTTTTCGATGGCTTTAACCTTAGAAGGATCGACGTGAATTCCTTTCTCGTTTACAACGTGACCGAGAAAGTGAACCTCTCTAAGCCAAAACTCACATTTAGAAAACTTTGCATACAACTTTTCTTTCCTTAACAATTCCAAAATCATTCTCAGGTGTTGCTCATGCTCGGCCTTGGTCCGAGAGTAAATCAGAATATCATCTATAAACACAATCACAAACTTGTCCAAATATGGTTTGCACACACGGTTCATCAGATCCATGAATATAGCCGGCGCATTAGTTAGCCCGAAAGGCATCACTAAGAACTCATAATGGCCATATCTAGTTCGGAAGGCTGTCTTTGGCGCGTCTTCCTCATGGACCCTAAGTTGGTGGTATCCTGACCGTAGATCTATCTTCGAATAATAACTGGATCCCTGCAACTGGTCAAATAAGTCGTCAATCCTCGGTAAGGGGTACCGATTTTTGACTGTCAGCTTGTTCAGCTCCCTGTAGTCAATACACATCCGGAACGAACCATCCTTCTTCTTTACAAACAGTACTGGAGCTCCCCAAGGTGAAAAGCTTGGGCGTATGAAACCCTTATCCAATAGTTCCTGTAACTGATTGGATAGCTCTTGCATCTCAGATGGAGCTAAGCGATAAGGCGCTCGAGCTACTGGCGCAGCTCCTGGGACCAAATCAATATGAAACTCGACTTGCCGCGGCGGCGGTAACCCGGGCAAATCTTCAGGAAAAACTTCTGGAAATTCGCGCACTACTGGTAAGTCTTCAATTCTTCGCTCATCTCCTTTCTTTACTACATGCGCCAGGAAGGCGTAGCACCCTTTCCTTAGGCACTTACGCGCCTTTAGGCATGAAATCAGTTTCGTCGCAACTCCCCTTCTTTCCCCTTGAATCATCAAAGTTTCTCCGTTCAACAGTGGAATCCGAACCTGCTTCTCATGACAAACAATCTCCGCGAGATTCTCGACCAACCAATCCATACCTACCACAATATCGAAACTTCCCAAATCTATTGGCAACAAGTTTATACTGAACTCATGACCTCCCATGACTAATACGCATTGCTCAGTCCTTTCATTCGCGCATAACTGCCTACCATTGGCTAGTTCTATAGTATAAGGTTTGTCTAGCTTACTGGTCGCTAAGCCCAGGGAGTTTTTAAACTCATGGGATATAAAACTTAGGTCAGCGCCAGTATCAAATAAGACAGATGCATAATGACCGTTAAGCAAAAACGTACCGGTTACCACATTCGGCTCTTCCTTTGCTTCACCCGCGCCAATCACAAAAGCTCTCCCGCGAGCTTGGTTTCCTTTCTGTGGGCAATCCCGACTGAAGTGTCCAGGCTTCCCGCATGCGTAGCAGCTGTCGCTCGATCCAGCTTCTCTGATGCGACAATTCATCGCCTTGTGTCCTGATCTGCCACATTTGGCGCATTCGATTTTTGCGCATTCACCCTCGTGGTGATACTTGCATTTGCTGCACCATGGGCGAGGCCCGCTGTATCCTTTTCTTGATGGTTCCGCGGCTTGAATCGCGTAAACCCTTGTGCTTTCCTGCTTCTTGGGCGGTGGCTGCTTGAAGTCTGATCCTCGGTGGGAGTTCCATTTCCTCTTGAAGTCAGAGGTTCGCTGCTCGTTCAAGCGAGCGGTCAACATACCCGCACGAACCGTATCCCTTGTAAGGGTGATGGCTCGCGCAACCGCCTCGTCAAAGGTCGGAGGTGCGGCGGCGTTGAGCGGGACTCTAACGACAGGAGGTAACCCAAAGATGTACCTCTCGATTTTCTTTTCTTCTGTGTTTGCCATGTCTGGCACCAGCTGGCAAAGCTCGTTGAAACGATTGGTGTAGGCATCGATATCCGTTCCTACCATGGTGTGGTTCCAGAATTCTTGTTGCAAGCTCTGAATTTCTGCGCGAGAGCAGAACTTTCTCATCATCATTTCTTTCAATTCTTCCCAGGTCTTGTGAAGAGCAATTTCTCGCCCCAAAGTCTTTACTTGGAGCTTCCACCAAGACGAAGCTGCTTCTTGGAACATGCAGGTCGCGTAAAGGACCTTTTGGTTTTCACTACATCCGCTGATGGAGAGAACTGTCTCCATCTTGTCAATCCAATTGTAGAGCCCAATGGCTCCTTCGGTGCCTTTGAACGGCCAAGGCCTACAGGCCATGAATGTTTTATAGGAGCATCCTTTGTCCAAGGCTCCTGATTCGGGTTCTGGGGTCTCGTTCTCTTGGCGACCCTGACTAGATTCGGCCTTGCTGGCCTCATGTGTTGCAATCGCCTGCGCGATTATTTCTGCGAGCTCCTCGGGTGTCATGGTAATTCCCTTGGCTCTGGTTGGAGGCATTCTTTTCATAAAAAGAAAATATAACAAACTTAGCGCATGTACTCAGAGCACATAATGTTCTTATCTCTAGACACTGTGACCCGTGTTCCTAAGTGCGTGTGTGATTTTTCTTTTGAACATATTCTTTTGAAAATATTTCATGCGATTCCCCAAAAGTTATAGTCTAGGTTAAAAACTTCTTTTCCTAGTTCGCTATAACCAGTGCTCTGATACCAATCTGTCACACCCGGCCCTGAGCGGCGGAAACAGCCGGGCGCGCGCGAGTGGGGATTGATAATTAAGCACGGGCCATTGCAAAACATTCAAAGATTTTCATTGCGCATGAAATGTTTAATACAAATGACATTGTTTAAGATTACATAAAAACATCCAAGTATAAAAACTGAAGATTTCCTCGCCATATCCCCTTGCGCGGCGGGTAACCGTGCGCATCGAGGGGATAAAACCAAAATCTTCCAAAAAGCTTGTTTTAGATGTTCAGCGTGTGGTGCTCTAAGTGTGACTCCATGCGCTACCTAGTTATCTCCTGAAAGACACGTAAAAACATTTGAATCAGTATAAACTGAGTGAGTTCACAAGTTTTAGTAACTTGATAAATCGTATTGCATCATAATCATTCTGAAACATATTCTGTTAGCCTCATTAAAACACATGCTTGGTAAGACAGTTATATTAACATATTCTGATAAAACCGTTCCGCGGGTTACGCGCGAACATTTCTGGGAACTGTGCTCGTCTGTGTAAGTGGCGCTGCCACTACGAGCTAAAATAATGTAATACCGTCCCGCGGGTTACGCGCAGACGTTTCTGGAAAACTATGCTCGTCTATGCAAAGAGGCATTGCCCCTACGAGCTAAGGATACTGTCCCGCGGGTTACGCGCGAACAATTCTGAGAAACTGTGCTCGTCCATGCAAAGAGGCATTGCCCCTACGAGCTAAAATAATAATTCCGTCCCGCGGGTTACGCGCGGACGTTGTGCCGGAAAACAAGGCGCTCGTCCATGCAAAGAGGCGCGACCCCTACGAGCGGGCTCAAACCCATAGTACTGCCCCATGACCATACTAGGCACTCGTCCATGCAAAGAGGTGCGACCCCTACGAGTGGGTGGATCAAACCAGCAGTCCCTACCCTTAGAGTTCCAATGGTAAAGTGATCACTTACTCGAGTTCTAGCGCACATACATTGAAAACCTTAGATAACCGTTTGCATTGCTCATCATGAAACATAACTTAAACACATAATCGCTTTCATAGCTTGTAAGTATACCATGATAAAACATTATTTAAGTACGTGTCCCTCGCCCCGAAAGCAGTTTAAAACAGTGAAAACAGTGAAAATAGGGGCTGTGAGACTCACCTGAGGTTCTTGTTAAGGGATTAATCGAGATTCGGGTTTTCTTGGTGTTGGCCTCGGAATCGAAGGTCTAGAATACGATCAAATAACAAGTATATATATTAAGATCAAGAAATAGGAGAATACAAGGGTTGGATAGTAGGTTTCAAGGTTATATTCTCGGCTTACCTAGTAACAAGATTGGAGCTGGAAACAACGGATGCTTGGGAAAGGATTAGTGCAAGTTCGTAGTTCTTTGAAGTGTGTTTTGGGTGATAATTTAGGCTACAAATTTATAGGCAAACTCAAGGGAACACAATCCCTTGCTTTAGGGAATTGTAATCTTTTGAAATGATGATAAAGTATGGAAATTATTATTATTTATTAAAAAGAGTAGAAAAGTAGATTAAAGATTCTGATTTGATATGGACAGGACATGCAGGGCTGTGGCTGGTGAGAGTGGGTGGCTGGCAGTTGACTTTTACAGTTTGCTTTTTCAGTGCTTTAGACAGTGTACAGTAAAAAGTAGTTTTCTGAAACACGCTACCGCCCTCTTTTGGGCGGGGACAATTTCCTTAAATCTGAACATTTTGACTAAGTGTTCTGCGCGTATAACTTGGTGCGCATAGCTTTCTGCGTGTAGGACATGTCTTTGCTGCGGGTAGGTGCGTAACCTTCTCGCAGTTAGGGACATTTGAGTTTCATTTGTAGATTCTCCAGGTGGTCTTGGTATTTCAACATAGTGATCAGTCATGTTGAAGTCAATTCCATCTTGGAGCTTCAGACAAACTAGCTCTCAACGTTCCCGCCATGCGGGTAGGTTAGTTCCCTTCCGCACGCGCATAAACGATGTAGGATGCACCCGCCTTAGCATCATGCGGGATGGTCAACCCATAGACAACATAACGTTTAAGTTACATGAAAACATAAAGCCAAATCATTCACGCATGGCGCATATAACATATGCTCACGCTGGTTCTTAACATGGTGCGCTCGCGCAGGGCGCACATAACACATGCACGCGCTGACTATCATGGCGCGCATAATATTACAATCACCTAATTATTAGGTTAATTACTTAGTTTAAGGGGTTGGGAATTTACCGGGTGTCACATTAAAACAGGTCAACTACGAATCCGTAAAATCAAAAAATCTTCACGGATCGCTTAAAACATTTCAAATAAGTGTTTGGTAAGTCTTTTTCGGCTTAACGGATGATACAAGGCTTGGTTTGTAACTATCTTTCGCGTTTAAATATATAGCGGGTAGTTAAACGAGCATGTTTTCGTTTAACTTGTTTGCTATCGAACTAAGGCCATATTACTAATATTTTAGCTTGCATAGATCATATATCACTTATAGATGGCACCCCGGGATATCCGGACCATAACCAGACCCGTTTGGTTATTCGTTTGTTCGTTACGCAATAAGCGGTTAAACGCTTATTCGAATTTGTAAGTACTAAGGTGTACTCGGTTTTGCCACGGATGTCACAACTTCCGTGGGAATTGGGATCAACATCTCCCACTTTGTTGAATTTTCGTACAACAATAGATATCACAGTAGCATTCAAGCGGCACCATATGAAGCGTTGTACGGGCTGAAATGTAGATCACCCTTGTGCTGGACTGAGGTGGGAGATACCCAAATTACACGATCTGACTTGATTCAAGAAACCACAGACAAAATCCGTAAAATCACAAGCAAATTAAAAAACGCCCGAGATCAACAGAAAAGCTACGCTGATGTTCGTAGAAAGCCGTTATCCTTTGAAATAGGTGATAAAGTATTCCTCAAAGTATCCCCGTGGAAAGGCGTCATTCGATTCGGAAAAACCGGTAAACTAGCTCCGCGATACATTGGGCCATATGAAGTAATTTCAAAGATCGGTCCTGTAGCCTACCGACTGAAATTACCTTTGGAGTTGAGTTCTATTCACGATGTCTTTCACGTATCAAACCTGAAAAAGTGCCTTACTGACGAAACCGAAATTGTGCCATTAAAAGACTTAAACATAAACGAAAAACTAAACTTCGTAGAGGAACCGGTGGAAAGATTAGAGGGGAAAATAAAACAATTAAGACACAACAAAATCTCTCTAGTCAAAGTTCGGTGGAATTCAGAACGGGGACCCGAATTCACGTGGGAGCGGAAATCCGAATTTAAAAAGAAATACCCGCACCTGTTTCCAAACAAAGACAAAGTTGAATAATCAAATTTCGGGGATGAAATTTTCTAACGGGGGGAGAATGTGACATTTGAGACAAAACAAGGTACACCTCAGTACGTATTTATCGATTCAGCAAATAAACGCTTTTTGCATAACAAATGAACGATTAACCGAATGGGTTTGGTTATAACCCAGATATAGTGGGGGGGCATCTATATGTGATATACGTTTAATATGAGCTAAAATATTAGTATTATGGCCTTAGTTCGATAGCAAACAAGTTAAACGAAAACATGCTGGTTTAACTACCCGCTATAGAATTAAACGCGAAAGATAGTTACAAACCAAGCATTGTATCATCCGTTAAGCCAAAAAAGAGTTACCAAACACTTGTTTGAAATGTTTTAAGTGATCCGTGAAAATATTTTCGATTTTTACAAACATATATTATGTTTTTATAATTTTACACAAAAATAGCCGAAAAACACTCATTTTCGCACTGTTTGACACACCCGGTATGTTTTTCGCACCAAAAACCGAACCTGAAATAAATTTGGACTCGGCATTTGAAGTTCGGGCACGTAAACTGAGAAAAGTGGGCCAAATGGGCCCAAAAGGGGGCCCAACAAGCCCAGCCCGCCAAAGTTGAAAAAAAAGAAAAAAAAAACTTTATTATTATTATTAAGTTTACTAGTATAAATCTAATAACCCTAGATATTTTTGGACATCAAAATTGATGAAAAACTGCTGGAAAACCTTTCTTCCTAAGCAAACTTTCAAGAAACCCTGAGGTAACAACATAAATAAGTAACTTTTACACTTGTTTAACATTGATTAATACCAAATAAACATAGTTTGATTGCCAAAAATCATTCCTACCCGTGTAAAAATCCTAAAAATGGTACATAAATATGTTTTGATCATACACATGGTGAGCAACCTGGTTTAATAGTTTTTTTGGCCATAAACACGGATTAAAGAGTTGAAACGGCATTTTTACGGTTCAAAAGTTTGTTTTTATACCCTAGCCGAAACCCTAAGTTGAAGGGCTGTTCTATTGATGAAACTTGCTTGGTTTGTGATATAGGACTTGTATCTAGCCTACATTGGATCACAAGAGCTTGAAAAGTTGATTAGAAGGCGGAAACGAACCAAAACCGCTAAGGTAATGCCGAAACACTCGCTTACGGGCTGTTTAGGTTAAGGTTGATATGTGCATATTATTAGGTCTTGAAATTTTTCAGGGACGTCAGGAACCATTTCAATGAGTCTCTGTTCAAATTTGGTAATTTTTCGACCATCCGAGAATATTTGGCGATTTTATTACCGAATTGGGACGTTTATTTGGGAAAAATAGCTAAAATACTTCAAAAATTATGAACATTTTCTGGGAACTCAGATTTGATGTATTTTGATCACATATGAATTTTGGGATCATTTGGAGAAGTTTAAATGTGTTTTGTGTATATGCGTTCGTGTGAATTTTTATAGCCAAATTTGGGCCGAAAAGAATATTGCTCGAGCTTTTTACATTCTAGAATTGATACAAGTTGTTTTGAGACATGATTTGAGTATTCTAAAATTTTTGTGGAATTTTTGGAAATTGTTTGGGATAAACGGACAATTTTCAGGCGAAATATAGCTGATAAAATGAATTTTTATAAATTAATAAATTAGTAAATAATTATAGAAATATTTTTATAAAAATATACATATTTTAATTGATAAGTGGCTAAATTTTCATAAATTAAGGATTAACGGTTAATTAATTATGCTAATTTGAAGATTAAACAAATTCAGTTTTTATAAAAACCGGCCAGTTTGCGACTAACGAATCTGCGGGAATATCAAAACACCAAGAGTGATCAAAAATCATATTTTTGGACTAATTAAGTAAAAACGAACTTTTCTATGAGAAACCTGGACAATCCGGATAGATTGTGCGCGTTTCTTCTTAAATCAAACTGAATAAACGGAAACGGGCCCCGTGGCTAATCCGGGACCCCAGTATGTGATCCTTCTTTATAACTTAATCATTTTATTAACCAATACATTTACCCAAGCTTATTTTCCCATAACTGTTTTCTGAACGCGTAAACGAACAACTTGGCCCAGCTGGGAAAACGGGAATCTGAGCCAAGTTCAGTTTTAAGTATTAGACATTGAACAACATCACAACCTATGCCTATTGCCACTTTCTGGGCGTTCCAGCTATACCCAGATTAGTTATACAGCCCAGTTTAGTATTGAGATTATAATAATATTAAAATATTAATATTATTATAATATTATTATAGGAAACCGTGATTGCAAGTTATACAAACCTCGAACCGACGTGCAACTGATTATCTACTAAACAGTGAGTTTCATGACCCCACTCTTTAAACAGTTTTACGAACTTTTGGGGTGGAAAGCATGTTTGATTACATATACATACCTGAAACATGTATTGATGTGAATTATCTAAGTGCTAACACACTAAAGTCCCCACGATCACAGTGATTAACTTCGAGCCGGTGGCTTGTGAATAATACTATTGGTTTTACCAACCCAAACGGAATCGGCCTGGTTGCCGTGTCACATAGCATCGTTTGCACATGACCATATTTATACAAACAGGCTATGTAGTGTTAGACATAGCTACCGGGGCATGTTGTGGGCGGAAGGGGAGCCACAGTGGTTGATTGAGCGTGGGAAATGGATGTACGCAGCACATATAGTCAAGGCTTCACTGTAGCTTAGCATAATTACATCATTTACATACATACATACTTATTTCATGATTACAAGTGTTAACTTGTGAATACTCATAACTGTTTTCTTGAAACTCATGAAACTCACCAACTCTAGTAGTTGACCTGTTTTAAACTGCTTTTCAGGTGTACCTAAATCGTAATGATTTGGTGATCTGTTACTTGCCTAAGGTGTGTGGCTGATGCTATGTGAATAGAGGCAAGGGTGTTAGTAGTAACAACGTATAGTTAACGAACTAGTTTTGTTTGTATCACCTAGACTGTAAAACAATGATAGAACAAAGAAATGTAATATATTGTAAATTAGTTTGTAATGTTTCTTTATAAACAATGTGTTGATACCAGAGCTGTCTGTTACATTCCCGTTTTACGCTTCCGCATTGTGCTAGTCGGGGTGTGACAAACTGGGCACACATATTATGCCTTTTTTCGAATTTTAAGGCCATCAGTTCTGCAAAACAGAAGAATAGTCAGTACACACAAAGCATAATTGATAGTCGAGGTTAGTTAGAGAAGAATAGTTTATTCAGTAACTTGTTCCGTAGTAATATGTGTACATACACAATTCAAGCAAACAATCGGTAATCAGTCAGTAGAAACCCTAATTTCAAAACTTAGGGCTATGATAACGACAATCGATATCTTACCAAGGTCGAAACAGAGCCAATGGCTGTATTCGAAGTAGTATAAAGCAAAAATAGAAAGTCCAAGTAAATAGGGGATGCACAAGCAAGAGGGCTTTTCAATTAGGTATAGAGTGGGAGAGGAAATGTGTGAAAAAGTTTCTAAGTCCCCCTTTTATACCTAACGTTTGGTTGGTACAGTACTTGTTTGTTGTCTAGTGTAGGACAGTTGTCATTTAATTCAAAATAAATGTACCACCCTTGCTCGAGCAAACAGCCAAATAAACAGCTGTCTCCTACTGTACTCGAGCCTTAACCAATGTCTAATGTTGCTAAATAAAGTGAAGTCACACACATGCTTGAGTATAAGGTCATGCTCGTGGAAGCAAGTATGCTCGAACAACTTTGAACCATTTTCTAACCCTCAACACATATGCTCGACGTTCATAATAAATAATTAGTTAATCATTCATACTCGAGACATATACAAAACATAACTCAACTCTTACTTGCACACACTTAGATAGTCCTGTACATACCTATGCTCATAGAGTATATGCATGGACAACACTTAGAAATCTATCATGACATAACATTTGCTCGTGAAGTACATGCATGCTCGAAAACACTTTACAGAATTTATCATGTGAACATCTGTGCTCGTAAGGCAACCTATGAGATATCTATGCTCGAAACACTTAAGAAAGTATATAGAGCATATCATTGTGCTCAAAGAGCAACAAATGAGATATCTATGCTCGAGATACTTATCAAAGTTTTCAAAGCATATCTTTGTGCTCGAAGAGCAACAAGTGAGATATCTATGCTCGAAACACTTGTCAATAAGTTTTCAATGCATATATTTGTGCTCAAAGAGCAACAAATAACACATAGAAGTAAAAAGTAAGCTTGAAGTATACTCTAATATCCAGACCATACTCGAAATTACTTAGAACAAAAACATATTGCATTTGTGAACACACCATCATTTGTCTAGCAGACTAGACAAATACCACACTCAAACTCTGCTTAAAACAAGTAGATAACTCATTTGAACTCTTGGTTTTATTTAAGCCCAAGTTTAAGATGGATAAGAGATCAAAATCCAATTAAAAATTCATTTCAAACCACTTCGGAGAGATCTCAACTTGGATCAGATTGTCCAAAGTCAGCCGTATTCATAGTCAGCCGTATTATGATTTAAGTCAGGTTAACAATAGGTAGTAGCACTTAGCATGATTATCATAACATTTGTGATATGTTTAAGGTTCAATTAGTTGCTTAAGATAGAATGGTTACATTTTGGACTTCAGGTTATCCCTAATCTCTTCTCAAAGCTTATTTAGCTTTCTTCAATCACCCCAATTTGACTTCAACCTCCTGATGCCTTGGTTAAAATTTGTTTATGAGCAGTTTTATTGAATATAGATAGATATATCAGACTATAAGGTTGAACGTTGGACTTACATGCCATCCGGACTTACATGCCTTACATTCAGAGTGTTTAGGACTTATTTGTATGCCCCACCCTTGTAGTTCTTGTAGTGCCCCCTTAAGTCATGATATATTATTACTTGATATACTATTTTGAAGCATTTTTCTTTTTCTTTCTTTTCCTTTTGATAAGCTTTTATATAGCAATACTTTTATATCTGCTCAGATACTTTGTAAATATATTTTTGTGTGACCAAAAACACCAACAGGCTCGTGTATGATTGGATAATTACCTTTCTGCCTATCATTCGGAGAGATGTGTAAGGAAACATACCTTGGTCTTCAAATGTGTCACCACGTCATACTTAGCATGATCATTATATTTGTATCACTTGTGTCACTACACTCATGAAAAGATACCATACAAAATGTCAATTTACTAATCAAAAATCCTTTAAGCTTGTAATCCATGGGTTAGGAGTTTAAACAATATACTATCATTTCCCAAAAGGTGGGATTCAATCTCCACATAAAACATTTTAAGCTTCTTCAAGGCTTGGAACTGAATAATATTATCATATCTCTTATGTGTTCACCGAAAACTGTTTGCTTAGTCAACAATCATTTATGCGTGATCTTTTATTTCGAGCACACAAGTATCCTATTGAGCAAACTGTTTGAGAAATTCATTTTGCATCTAATTTTGAAACACATTTTGTCATTGAAGCACATAAGACCAACAAACAACACACAAGTTACACATAATTTGCAAATTCACTCAATTTTGAGTGATCTTTTATTTCGAGCACACAAGTATCCTATTGAGCAAACTTGAAATTTATCATGTCAATACGTGTGCTCGATGGACTTAACACAGAAAATTTGTCAGTTTAATTCATGTGCTCGATGGACTTCATAGAAGTATCAATTTGCTCGAGTACAAGACATGTGCTCGAAATACATATGAGATGATTCGACACTATCATTGTGCTCGAGCCACAAATATATGCTCGAAAAACAAGAAAATGCTTTCAAAACATATTTCTGTGCTCGAATATCATATATAAGTCATCTTTTCTCGAAATACTTGAAGATTTTAAAGTATGCCTGTTTGTGCTCGAGGAGCAACAAACACAGCTCCAAGCACAGATCCATGCTTGAAATACTTAAAACTACAAAATATATCCTGTAAGTTTATAATTAAGTACCAGAGACACGAATATCACAAACATATCAAATTTCACACAAACAACTAAACAAGCATGATTCAATCAATCAACATGGTCATTCAAGAATACATCACAAATCATGCAATTCATTACAGTGAGCAACAAAAGATAGTCAGTAAGTATCTCACCTAAGCACACATCATCAATCAAATTTTATCAGCATTTATCATACCTAGGCATTTTAACAGAAAATGAAACCTGGTCTTATCTAAAGGTTTGGTGAACAAATCAGCCAAGTTGTCAGATGTATCTACCCTTTTCATTTCTATTAAGCCTTTTTCACTACCATCCCTAATGAAGTTATGCCTAATTTCAATGTGCTTAGTTTTAGAGTGATGAACATGATTCTTAACAATAAACATTGCAGCAGTGTTATCAATTAAGATAGGAGTAAGTATGAAATTCAGACCATAGTCCAGCAGTTGATTTTGTATCCATAAAACCTGTGCACAGCATGCAGATGCAGCAATGTATTCAGCTTCAGCAGTTGAAATGGACACTGTAGTCTGCTTCTTGTATTGCCAAGACACCAGCCTGTTTCCCAGAAACTGGCAGCCTCTTGAAGTCGATTTCCTACTCATGTTGCAACCATCATAGTCACTGTCAGTATAGGCCATCAAATCAAAGGAAAGGTTCTTTGGGTACCAAATCCCCAACTCTGGTTTTCCTTTAAGATATTTGAAGATCCTCTTCTGCTAACATGTGGGAGACCTTTGGATTAGCTTGAAATCTTGCACAGACACACACAACGAACATAATATCTGGCCTAGATGCTGTTAGGTACATCAGTGATCCTATCTGGGCCCTATATTCATGTTGGTCTACTGGCTCCCCCTTTTTATCAGGTACCATCTTCTAATGTGTGTCCATTGGTGTGCACACTATCTTGTAATCCTGGCACTTGAACTTGTTAAGAATCTCTTGCATATATTTTGATTGATTAATGAAGATTCCATCTGCCTTTTTCTGCACTTGAAGTCCAAGGAAGAAGTTCGTTTCTCCCATAGAACTCATCTTGTATTTTGATTTTATCACTTGCTTAAACTCCTTGCACATCTGTTCATTTGTAGAGCCAAAAATGATGTCATCAACATATACTTGTATAAGTAGCAGGTCCTTTTTCCAAGTCTTGTAGAAAAGAGTCTTGTCTATAGCTCCACGGCAGAATCCGTTATCCAGCAAGTAATTTGACAGCTCATCATACCAAGCTCTAGGAGCTTGATATAGTCCATACAATGCTTTGCTTAGCTTGTACACCTTGTTGGGATGGATTGGATCTTCAAATCCAGGTGGTTGTGTCACATAAACTTCTTCATCTATCTTTCCATTCAAAAATGCAGACTTGACATCCAATTGATAGACTTTTATATTCATGGATGCTTCATTTGCTAGGAAGATTCTGATTGCCTCTAGTCTTGCAACCGGAGCAAAGACTTCTTCAAAGAATACTCCTTCCTCTTGTAAGCACCCTAGAGCAACCAGTCTTGCTTTGTTCTTAATAACAATCCCTCTTTCATCCTTCTTGTTTATGAAAACGCATTTGGTGCCAATTGCATATTTTCCTCTTGGTTTGTCAACCAAATGGTAGACATGTAAGTCTCTGAGCTGAGCTAACTCTTCCTGCATAGCTTCCACCTACCTGTTGTCATTCAATGCTTGATTTATGTTCTTTGGTTCAACTTGGGATGGAAAGCAAGCATACAAACAGATGTTTGCCTTTTCAGAAGAGCTTCTTGTCACTCTTTCATGCAAGTCCCCAATGATGTTTTCAGCGGGATAATTTCTTTCAACAGAGGTAGTCTGCACAACTTGTTGTGCTGAAACTTCTGTTTCAAGATTTGTCAAGTTCATATCAGCAGCTTCATTTTCTATTGCCTCTTCATCTTCAGCAGTTAATTGAGTTTGACTATTTTCAGATGATGATCCTTCATGAGTTCCAATTCGGAGAGAATCAAACAAAGACTAAAGCATGTCTTCAAATCCATTTGTCTCTTCAGGTTGAATTGGTTGCTGACTCTGCACTAGTTCACTCTTCATGTCACTTGGTCCATCATTTGATACTTCTACTGTAGCTTCTTGATTAGTCACTTCCATTTCAATTGGTCTTCCATTTCCTCTTTCAAAGGTGAATCCTTGTTATTCTGAGGCAACTGTTGACCACATCTTGTCCATGTCATTTGCTTTTGCTTATCTTACCCTTCAATGCTTGTCCTGAACATGCTGTCATCCATATCCTCATTGTACATTTTGAATTATTTGATCATCTTTTCCAAGTCAAACAGCCTTGGGTCCTTCCACATTGTTAAAATGATTTTCATTAAAGATTATGTCAGACGATTCAATGACCACCATGTACTCCTTAACATAGACTCTGTAAGCCTTTGAATGAGAAGAATAACCCACAAAGAAACATTCCAAAGATTTTGATTGGAATTTGTTGAGATAATCCTTTATGTTCAATAGTGAGCATCTACATCCAAAAGACTTGAAGAACTTCACACAAGGTTTTCTATTGAAGATTATCTCATATGGAGTCTTGTTCTGAGTCTTGTTCAGCAGAACCCTGTTTTGCACAAGCAAGCAGTGTTAATAGCCTCTGCCCAGAAAGTAACTGGTATATTTGCATAAGCTATCATGGTCCTTGCAGCTTCAATCAATGTTCTGTTTCTTCTTTCTGCAACACCATTCTGCTCAGGAGTTCTTAGAGCACTATACTGTTGAAAGATCCTTTAGAGGTGCAGAATTCTTCCATAAGTCCATTCTTCAATTCAGCCCCATTATCACTTCTAATAAATTTCACCCTCTTCTCTAGTTGATTCTCCATCTTCAACACATAAGTCTTGATTAGCTCTGGAGTTTCATCCTTGCTTCCCATGAGGAAGACCCATGTAAATTTAGAATAGCCATCATTGATTACTAGACAAAATCTTTTCTTGCTAATGCTTGGAACACTTACAGGACCAAAGAGATCCATGTGAAGTAGTTCTAATACCTCATCAATAGTATTGATCATTTTGCTCTTATGAGAGGATTTGTGTTGTTTTCCCTTGAGACATGATGAGCAATTTTCTTCCAATTTGAATTCTCTTGTAGGAAGACCTACAACATGTTCACCTTTCACCAGCTTGTTCATGTTCTTCAGATTGACATGACACATCTTTCTATGCCACAGTTTTGTTTCATTCTCAGAGGCTTTGGAAACAAAACATGAAACACCTCTTGATATTGCAATATTCATTCCTAGCTCATAGAGGTTCCCATTCCTTGGAGCCATCATCATGATCACTTCAGGTGGAATGACAAATTCTGGCTTGAGGATTAGGCAATGTTCATCATTGAAAGCCACTTTGTATCCTTTGTCACAGACTAGAGAAATGCTGAGTAAGTTATATTGTATACCTTCAACATGTAGCACATTCTCAAAGGATACTTTGCCATTGGTGAGAGTGCCTCTACCTAGAATCTTTCCTCCATTCTCATCACTCCTAAAGGCAACTGGTCGCTCAAATTTTCTTTCATAATTGATAAGAGCTTCCTTATCACAGGTCATGTGTCTGGAACAACCATTGTCCATATACCATATATCATTGCAATTCGTGGAGTGTTCCTGCACATACACACACAAGAAGATCAGTTAGATGCTGAGTCACAAACTGCATCAGTTTGCAAATTAGAGTCAATTGGAGTTTCAACAGGAGTTGGAAGTGGATCTTCATAGACTACTTCACATTCATCATTTGAATTTGAGTCTGATATTATTGGTGACTTGATACTATTTTCAATTGGATCAAGCACACTGTCTTTCCATTCATTTAACCTCTTGCTTTGACTTCCACTAATAACCTCTTGGTTCAACTCCTTGTTTTAGCAAGAACTTTTCATCACCATTAAGAACACCAGGTCTCAGGTTTGGTTTTTCTTTCTCATTTGACCTTTTGTTCTTCACAGTTTTGCTTGAGACCATTGATTCTTCCTTGATTTTCAGCACAGATTTTAACTTTTTCTCAAGGGTCAATCTGCTGTCTTCTCCATCAGAAGAGTTCCTTTCTCCATTCAGATACTTTTCATACATTTCCTTATAACCCTTCATGTCAAATCCACTCACCACAATAGGAATTTCAAATGTATCTTCAACCACCCAGCAAGAATCAGTGTGATGTCCGTAGGCATCACACTTCTTACACCACACTTTTGCAAAACTACCCATGTCTTCAAGTAGTTGTTTGTCATTAATCTTGTCACTTGGCTTAGGAAAGTCAAAACCTAAGGAGGTTTTGGGGCATAAAGAACTGGTGAAGTCCATCTTAATGGGCTTGCTAATGTCGGGTATCTGTGGATATTTTTCTTTCACAAACACAATTTTCTTTAATTTTGATGGAGTTATTGAGGAGCTTGACTCTTGCTTTGTTGAATATCTTCTCATAGGTACATAATCAATATCCCCAATGTCAAAGAGTTCATGGTTTGAAAATACTGGATAAATTGGAGGATGGGTTTGGTCATAAGAAGATTTTCTTGATACTTCAGACTTTTTCTAGAACTCAGATCTGTCACAAAGATCAAACACTTCATGTTCTTTCCTCATCCTTTCATAATGTTTCTTGAATTTAGGGGTTATCTTAGGCAATTTTGGAATCCTTTGATCATCTCTTTTGCTTGATTCCTTTTTCTTTTGTTTGCCTTTTGAGGATTTGTTATTGCTGCAACTGCTCGTGCTCCCTTCACTTGAGTATTCACTCCATCTCTTCTTTTTGCTCATATCAGTCTTCTTGATTTCCTTCTCATTTGTCTTCTCAGTCTCTTTCACAACAAACTCTCCATCTTTGTTTATAGTTAGGTTTTCATATTGTTTCACAAACTCAGGTTTGTCCTCAAAGACATTCTTGAATTTCTTTAAGTATTGATTTCTGCTTTCCTTATCTACCTTCAGTGGATATTTATCACAAAAAGGTGGTGGCACCTTTTCGTATTTTTCCTCTTCAGTCATTTTGTCCACATACCCAACAATGTTACCTGTTGACACCAAATCTTCAAGAAGTCCATTTGGATCAACAACTCTGCATTCTTGAGTTTTTCTTCAGCATATATCTTCTTTAAGCCATCAATCTCAACACTCATTCTGGATTGGGTCATGTAGGCTTGCATACAGTCTTCTTCTAGACTCTTGATTTGATTTTCATATGTGCCCTCACTTGACTCAAATGCATTCAGAATGGCCTCTTTCCTTCCACACTCCGTTTTCACTTTCCAATCTCCTGATTTAACTCATCAATGGTTAATAGAAGATCATAAATAGAAAGTTCAGAATGTACCTTTGAACCAGAAGATTCTTCTTTCTCTTGGACCTTGGCCATAAAAGCCACATTTTCCTTTTCCATTTTAGCAGCATGGTTGCTCCAATCAAATTCTACATCCTATGGCCCTCTTGTAACTGCAACATTACCCTGGTCTCTTACTCGATTCACCACATTGGTATTTTCTCTGTTTTGGTTGTTCTGAATCTGCAATTGATTGTTTCTTTGAGGCTGGACCTGTTGTTGCTGGGGTATGTTCTGATTTTGGTAAGGATTTTGATTGACCATTTGATTTCTCTGTTGAGATCCCTGGTAATTCTGATGTTGATTTTGATAGAACTAATTCTAATTGACTTGATTACCAAAATTCTTAGGTTGATTACATTCTCTAGCAAAATGTCCTGGTTGCTGGCAGTTGTAACATATTGCCTTTGATTTATCAAATCCTATTCGGTCATTTGGCCTAGATAATGATGATTTCCCAGTTTCTTTATAAACCTCTTACTTCTTACTGCTAACATTGCAGCTTGCCATTTAATACCCATATCCTCCAGTTCATCTGCATCAATCTGTTCCAAATCTTCCTGCGCTACACTTGTGTGAATGATAATCAGTTCCTTGACATGATTTGTTTTGAACATAGGGAGGATGTCCACTAGCTGTAGAAGCAACATCATCCTCAGTCAATTGCACATTAAACCTTGATTGTCCTCCATACACCGAGCCAGATTCAGAAGGCTCTTCAACAATAGGCTGTTGGTTAGACTTGAGATAGAGATTTCCCATAGGTGCCACTAAAGCATTTCTCATTGGGAAGCTGGGCTTCTCTTCTCTTATCATATGATTTTTTATAATTTCATGTTCAGCAGCCTTCAGAAATGCTATCACATCATCCAGTTTGAAGCTAGGAAAACTTGCTTTCTCTTTGATAAACTTACTTGCAGTATACCACTCTCTAGACTGTGAAGACAACAATTTCTTGTTCAATTTGAAATCAGGGATCAGTAAATCAGTTGTTCTAATTTCATTCACAATGGTCATGAACCTCTGCAATACTTATTTTAGTCTTTCACCTAAAACAGTCAAGTTGATGCTTTAGTTTGTCTTTTTTGATGTCTATTAACTCAGTGTTCCCTTTAAACATTTCAATGACAGCATCATACATATCCTTAGCTGTTTTATGATAATTGACACTGGTCAAAATCTACTAAGAAAGACCAAGTTTTAGCAAAGACGGTGCCTTATCATCCATTTTCTTCATTTTGAGTTCTATTGTAGCATGTTGCCAGCTACAGTGGATGGAACATATTATCCTTCTCTAATGGAAGTACAAAGTTCAGGGTCGTTGTAGTTCACAACATCTTCAAACAGCACCTTCCATTTGATGAAGTTTTCTTAACCTAAAAGTCTTGGAATCTTGTTGGTTGAGACTTCTTGATCATCCATCTTGTTCAGATCTGAGATTTTACAAATGAAAACCTTGTAAAGCTTCAAGCTTTATCACAAAACTTCAGTCCCGTGGCCTTCAGCGAGCTTCCAAAGCTCTGATACCACTTGTCAGGACCAGGGATCGGGTGCAACCTTAGATAGGTTGACAAGAGCACACTGATCCAATACCCAAAGGCCAATCAAATATCCCGGCGGAATCAGGATATTCAATGGATGGGAACGAGGGTGTGATACAAAGATAAACGAAACAATAATATGATACTCAGTAAAAACAGATTCAAAGACAAGGATTTACTGTATTAAATGCATCATTCAATGAAACAGTAAATGGAATGTCTAGGGTTTCGTGACGGCAGCGGCGGTACGAGAAAAACAAAAGGAATATTCTTTTGGAATGTTTTCTAGTGATGCGTAGGTTGCCAGTGTCGTCCCTGAAATAGAAAACTAGGACGCTATTTATAGACCCTGACATTCCTTCTAGAATCCCTTAGTTATTACATAATGAAAGACAAATACAAATACAAGTGTAAGAGTCTTCGAGCATGATAAGTATCTTGCTCGAGTACACTCACAATGCAAGGTATGCTCGATGAGTGTCTTTGAGCATACTTTACTTAGAATATCTTCAGTGAAGATATTCTCCTCCAGCAAGCTTCATTCTTCTTGACTAATCCTTTCTTTGCTCGAACTAGTCCATCGAGCAAGCCCATTCTTCTTGATGCCTTCAATCCTGTCTTGAGACTTAAACAATCTTTAGCATGCTCGGATGTAAATCTTGCTCGGGGGACTGAACCATGCTCAAAGTCCTTTCTTTGAGCATATGACATCTTCTTATTACATCCATGCTTGTCACCGTGTGGTCGGACATCCTGTGCTCGGATCACTTGGTTAAAACTTGAATGATCAAGTTGTTTGCTCGATTGGCAATCCATACTCGATAGAAGAACACTTTTGCTCGTTGAAGCGTAGCTTTCTCGAAGCCTTAACACTTAGAAGAATTCACCAGAACTGGTACTGAAGACCTTGCTTGAGGTAGTAAACCATGCTCAATCGTCCAAGCTTGCTCGAAGTCCATACTTAGCTAATTTCCTGAGGATGTTGAGAAGATTCCAATCTTCCTTAGCAAATATCCGACTCAACATTGTTACTTAGATTATGTTGAAACTTTTGCTTATGTGATATTTATCTATGCATGATTTTGGCAAGTTGGTGCTCTTCAAGTTTATGACATGTTCTTGAATAGAGTTTAATGGTTGAATGCTTGTTTTAAATCCTAGCCTTATTAGTTTGATAGATGCTTAACCATAATATGTTAGAAAACTATGTGTTGAGTATTTGTTTATGAACTTAGTTTGTGTATGCATACTTTGTTTATATCACTAAGTTAGGAATGACTAGTGGAAGTTAACTTGGTTATGAATTTTAACAAGTATGAAACCTATCACTTGATATTGGAAAATTGTATGGTGATAACATGATTCTTTGAGTTGGTTGATGTTTGCTAGAGATTAAGGCCATAATTCTTAGTTTTCATTTTGTTAATTAAAAGATTCATGTGTTTAAATAGTGTTCTTGAACTTGTCTATTTTACATGATTTTAGGTGGTTAGTTTGTTGTTTTCATGCTAGCTTTCCTTTAATTATGAGATTAGGTAGTTTTGATAAACTTACTAATCTATGGTTATTACTTTGAAAAACACCCATCATGATGTTTGTTGTTAGTATTAGGTTGCCTTGATTGGAATTTGATATTGATGCTTGAATTATGATGTTTGCCATTATCATTGTTATTTTGTCACTAAGTTTAAGTGGATGCATAGTCCAAGTAGCTTTGTTTGGATTGATTGTTAGTCATATTTTATTTGTTTTGTCATTTTTATATGTTAGTTTAGTAATTTGAAAACTCAATTAGATTGTTTGTTTGGTTTAACCAATTACAAAGATTTATTATCAAAAGTTAGCCGTGTCCATGGATTAGCACTCAGTTCTTACCAATACTTTGCTACAAACGATAGGTACACTTGCCTTTCGTGTGTGGTTTGGTTGTTGGTGAAAACTACTTTTAAAACCGATTTGTGTGAAACTTTTATTCAAATTTTATATATATATTCGCAAATGTTAAGTTTTTGGCACCTTTGCTTGGAACACGGTGTTTTACTTTTCCAAACGATACGAGTAATTGATTTACCTTGTTGATATTTTTGCTCAATGTTATTTTAGTCTATTTCATTTTTTTGGTAGTATTCCGTGTCTTGTTTGTTTCCATTCCGCGTTTCTTTCGGGTGATGCATGTCCACGACACCCGGTCCTGATCTTGTTTCCCCCCTTTTTGAACCCGAGCGATATCTTCGAGAAGGTTTGAGGAGGAGAGCACGCGAAATTGCCAAGGTCTTTGAAAACGAAGTTGTAGAGGAGGAAGCGAATCCCAAGGTTGAAGAAATGGTGGACCTGAACAATCAAGGTCGCATGGATGACTTCGCCATGCCGTCCCTCGATGGCTATGGCAGCGGTGTTAGGATCCCGAGATTACCGTGAGTTTCGAGATCAAGTCAAGTATTATTCATATGATCGAAAATTCCGTTTCTTTCCATGGCCTATCGAACGCCTATCGAACGAGGACCCTCATTTTCATGTTGCGCATTTCATTCGATTATATGCGACATTCAAAATTCAGGGGTGTACGGATGATGCCGTGAGACTCTGAATTTTTCCGTTCTCACTTCGCGGGGCTGCCTTGGAGTGGTTAGAGGCACTCCCTTCCGGCTCCATCACCATTTGGAACCAATTGGTTCAGCAGTTTCTTCTTCAGTACTTTCCACCTGATAAAACTGCTAGATATCGGTCAAAAATCAATGGTTTCCGTATGTACGATGATGAGTCACTGCTTGCTGCATGGGAGAGGTTTAAGGGCTAGTTGAGAAAATGCCCTCATCACGGTTTGAGTCGTGGTCTTCAGTGTCGTACGTTCTTTGATGCGTTATCCCAAGCGCAGAAGCAGGCCGTTTATTAGGTTGTGGGAGGAGATTTCGGCAGGTGTACCCCAAATGAGGCGTTGGATATCTTGGAGAGAGCTGCTAAGAAGAGTTTTGCATATAATCCGCCTCATAGTATTCCTTCCACAAAGGGCGTTCTTCATGTTGATTCCAATACCCTTGTTTCCACTCAGTTAGAAGCCGTGACCAAAAGATTTGACCAGATGCAATCCGATCTAGCTAAGTCTAGCTCTCGTTGTGGGGTGTGTAATGGGAAAAACCAGACCAGTCAGTGCCAGTAGGCCATGGTGGTGGAGGATGTTGACATTGTAGGCTGCCAAAACAATGCCTACAGCAACTCCTATAACCCGGAATGGAGAAATCGCCCCAATTTCAGCTGGAAAGATAAGGTGGCACTCAAAATCAGAATCAGAATCAAAAGCCACCAGGGTATGACAGAAATCCAAATTACCAGAGTCAACCCCAGAACCAATCTTACTAGCAAAAACCTTAGTTTCAGGGTTCCAGTAGTAATGGTCAGTCTAGTGGAGGGTCTAGTGTTGAAAATCTTTTGACTCGGCTTTTGGCTAAAGCCAAGACCTCAAACAAACTGGCTGAACAGAGGAACCTGAAGATTGATGAGACTCTCCAGAGACACAATCTCGAGTTGAGGAATCAGAAAGCGTCCATTCAGACCATCGAGAATCAGGTTGGACCGATTGCTCAGCTCCTCTATGCGAGACCACAGGGTAGCCTTCCGAGTAACACTGAGATTAATCCGAATGCCGAGGCTAAGGCTATTACCCTGAGGAGTGGTAGATCTACCATTCCTGTGGATGCATTGGTTTCCACACCAAAACCAATTGCCAATGAGATTGAGACTGAGATTCCTGGTGAGGTGCACCAGAGGGTAACCCCAGAAAGTACCGCACAAACCAGTGAGCCAGTCAAGACTTATGTTCCTCCCATTCCATACCCAGACCGTTTGAAGAAGCAGAAGATGGAAGAGCAGTACGGGAAATTCTTAGAGCTTATTAAGCAGCTTCACATTAATCTTTCGTTTCTCGATGCGTTGAAAGAAATGCCTAAGTATGCTAAGTTTCTGAAGGAGGTTCTCTTGATCAAGAAGAAATTAGAACTTTATTGCGTGACTTTGAATGAGGAGTGTTCTACGGTCCTTCAGAATAAATTTCCCAAAAAATGACCGATCCGGGTAGTTTTACCATTCCATGTTTGATCGGTAGTTTGTCGGTTAGAAATGCTTTAGCCGACCTAGGTGCTAGCATAAACTTGATGCCTTACTCTATTTTTGCAAAGCAAAACCTAGGTGAGCCTAAGCCTACTCGCATGAGCATTTAGCTTGCTGACCGCTCCATGAAATACCCGAGAGGTATAGTTGAGAATACGTTTGTGAAAATCGACAAATTTGTGTTTCCGTTGACTTTGTGATCTTGGACATGGATAAGGATAAAAATGTACCACTCATCTTGGGTCGTCCTTTCCTAGCCACTGCTAGAGCTCTCATTGATGTCTACACCGGCAGACTCACTCTTAGAGTTGGAGATGAGGAGGTGACCTTCGATATTGGGAGATCCATGCGCCACCCACATGATCATGATGACGTGCTCTACATTGATACCATCGATTCTTGCGTTTGTGAGCACATAGAGGACATGTGTGAGGAGTACTCTTTGGATACTCGGTTGTGTGTTAGAGAGGTTTATGCCTTAGTCATTGAGCCTCTGTTTGAGGAGTTGGTCAATGGTGGGGACCACAAGCCTCCATAGTGTTTAGAGAGGATTGAGGATGTTGATCACGTTGCCGAGCCTAAGGCAAAACCTTCTGTTGTGGACCCACCATCTATCGAGCTTAAGGAACTCCCGTCCCATTTAGAGTATGCCTTTTGGAGGATGGGTCCCGCTTGCCTGTTATCATTTCTGCGAGTTTTTCGAGCGAGAAAAAGGTGAAGTTGCTCACGGTTCTGAAGAGGCATAAGCACGCGATCGCCTGGAAGATCATGGATATAAAAGGGATCAGTCCGTCCTTTTGTACCCATAAGATCTTGATGGAGGAGGAGTACAAAGCCGTGGTGCAGCACCAACGGCGTCTCAACCCTAATATGCAAGACATTGTGAAGAAAGAGGTCATTAAGCTTCTCGATACTGGATTGGTTTATCCGATCTCTGATTTCCCATGGGTGAGCCCGGTGCAGGTCGTCCCATAAAAGGGCGGTATAACGGTTGTTGTGAATGAGAAGAACGAGTTGATTCCTACACGTACCGTCACGGGATAGAGATTTTGCATTGACTATAGCAAACTCAACGATGCCACGACGAAAGATCATTTCCCACTCCCCTTCTATTGCTTTCTTGACGGTTTTTCGGGATACTTTAAGATCCTCATCTCTCCTGAGTATCAGGAGAAGACGACATTCACATGTCCCTATGGCACATTCGCCTACCGGCGGATACCCTTTGACTGTGTAATGCCCCAGCAACATTTAAGAGATGTATGGTGGCGATTTTTCATGATATGTTCTAGGACTCCATGGAGGTTTTCATGGAAGATTTTTCTGTTTTTGGGAATTTGTTTGATCATTGTTTGAGAAATTTGGAGAGAACGTTGGCTCGATGTGAGGAGACCAACCTTGTTCTTAATTGGGAGAAATGCCACTTCATGGTGAATGAGGGTATTGTGTTGGGGCATAAGATTTCAAATGCGGGGCTTGAGGTTGATCAAGCCAAAATTGACACCATTTCAAAGCTTCCGCCACCAAACTCGGTGAAGTCTGTAAGGAGTTTTCTCGGCCACGCGGGATTTTATCAGTGATTTATAAAGGACTTTTCCCAAATCGCCCGCCTGATGACGAAACTCCTCGAGAAAGATGCCCCATTTGTTTTCTCCTCCCAATGCCTTTAAGCATTCGAGTTGTTGAAGGAGAAATTGGTGAATGCCCCCTATCATGGTTGCCCCTGACTGGTCCTTGCTCTTCAAGTTGATGCGTTATGCGAGTGACTTTGCAGTCGGGGCGATCTTAGGTTAAAGGCAGGATAAGCACTTTCACCTGATTTATTATGCGAGTAGGACACTAAATGATGCGCAGGAGCACTACATGACCACTGAAAAAGAGCTCCTTGCTGTTGTCTTCGCATTCGATAAATTTCGGTCTTATCTTGTCCTTTATAAGACCATTGTGTTCACGGATCATGCAGCCCTTCGCTATCTTTTCAGTAAACAAGATGCGAAGCAGAGACTTATTCGTTGGATTTTGTTGCTGCAGGAGTTTGACAATGAGATCCGTGATAAGAAGGGTGCTGAGAATGTGGCGGCCGACCATCTCTCCTGTCTTGAGTGCTCAGCTTCATCGGAACAAGTGGGGGTTCACATAAATGACAATTTCCCCCATGAGTTCCTCATGCATATCGAGACGCGAGATGAGGATCATCCTTGGTTCGCTGACGTTGAGAATTTTCTTGATAGTGGGATCATGCTTAAGGGTCTTACTCACCAGAAAAAGAAGAAATTCCTTTATGATGTTAAGCATTACATTTGGGAGGATCCTTAATTGTTTCGTGTTGGTGCCGATCAGCTCGTGCGTAGGTGTGTGTATGGTGATGAGGCTCGAAAGATCTTGAAACACTGCCACGAGGGCCCGACCGGAGGACACCATGGAGCCAAATCCACGGCAAAGAAGGTCTTTCGTGATGCTCATGACATTGTGCAGTCTTGTGATGCTTGCCAGAGGGCAAGCAACATCTCATCAAGAGACGAGATTCCCCAGCGATCGATTTAGGTCTGCGAGATTTTTGATGTGTGGGGCATTGACTTCATGGGACCTTTCCCGACTTCTTTTAGCTACCGTTACATCCTAGTAGTCGTTGATTATGTTTCGAAATGGGCCGAGGCGCAAGCCTTGCCCACAAATGATGCTAGGTCGGTGGTGAAATTCTTGAAAAAGTTGTTCTCACCGCTTTGGCTCTCCCAAAGCACTGATTAGTGATTGAGGGACACATTTTTGTAATGCCCAGTTGGAAAAGCCATTGTCCCGGTATGGTGTCCATCAGCACTTCTCTACACCATATTACCCGCAGACGAGTGGGCAGGTTGAGGTCACGAATCGGGGCATCAAAAGGATCTTGGAGAAAACGGTTAGTCAGAACCATAAAGATTGGTCCGAGAAATTGGATGACGCACTGTGGGCTTTCCGTACCGCCTATAAAACACTGACTGGGACAACACCATTTAAATTGGTGTACGGGAAAGCATGTCATCTCCCTGTTGAACTCGAGCATAAGGCATATTGGGCATTAAAAAGTGCTAATCTTGATCTTGCATGTGCGGGTAAAAACAGGTTTGGTCAGTTGCATGAGCTTGAGGAGTTGAGAGGCCAAGCATATGAGAATTCACGAATTTACAAGGAGAGGAACAAAAAGCTTCATGACACCCGATTGAAGGACCACTGACAATTCCAAGTGGGGGATCATATTTTACTTTATAATTCTCGCCTTCGTTTATTCCCCGGGAAATTGAAATCCCGTTGGTCCGGCCCCTTTAGTGTGAGACAGGTGTTTGACTATGGTGCCATTGAGATTGGCCATGAGGATGGACGCATCTTCAAAGTGAACGATCACCGTTTGAAACACTATTTGGGTGAGCCGGTTGAGACAGTGTTGGAGATTGTTGACCGCCACCCCATGGACTAAGTGTGGGGAGTGTGAGTCTAGTTATCGACTCTGTCAGAATTTAGCATGTTTAGGAACTTTGTAGATTTTTTATGTGTTTTTTGAAGTATGCTTACCTTTGTTCCTTTCCGGTTCCATTCTTTGAGCTAGAGATTTTGGGTTAGGGCTCATAACGGTCGAAATCGGGAACCATTTTGGTGTTTGGGGTTTAGTGGGGTACTGTCAACTTGGCAGAATGGAAAATGGTGGTCAAAACGACCTTGCAGGGTCATCTGCACGGGCCAGCACGGCCGTGCGAACCACCTCGGGAACCGTGCAGTGGGTTTTTAATCAGATTTTATACCCACCTACCCCCATTCTCTTCCATTCCACTCTCCCAAACCACCGATTTTACCCCCTTTCCTCCTGAATCTCTTGTTCTCTACCGGATTCTCGCATCAAAGGTATTTTTAATCTTCCCTCTTGTCTTCATCTTCATTATCTTGTTAACCTAGTGTTTGTTCTTGAGAGATTTGGGGCTTTTTCAATCCTACCACTTTTGGGTCGGATTTGCCCTAATTTCTTGTTGTAGTGGTTAGTTTTAGGGTTGTCTTTGACTATTTTGGGCTTGATTGCGTTGATTTTGGTTGATTGAGTTGTTTTTCCGGCGACAACCGCCGCCGGTACTGTTTTTGCAGAACCTGCACGACCGCCGGCACAGGCCCGCACAGCCGTGCGTGGTCATTTTTCCAGCCAGTGCATCCCTAATCAACCAGATTGTTTTCTGAAGACCCCTGCATGGTCCTATCGGCCCGCACTGCCTTGCATTGTTTCCGGCATGACCATGTCAATTAGTCGACCGACCTGTTTTTTTCATTTCCTTTTGTTTATTTTTTTGCTGATTGTTCTCTTATTTGTCAGATGTCATCAGGACGGCAGCATCCATTTTGCTAGTTCGCAGGCAGTAGCGGCAGGAGCCGCGACGCCCATCGACGGCTCGGTGAGTTGTGGGCTAGAAGAGACAAGTTCATTATGGGACATGTTCCATGCTATGAGACGCTCAAGCACATTAATCAGCGTGAGTGTTTCAATGTTTTGCTCACTGAGCCATGGCGGCGTCTTTTCGCCGTTCGGCGATCAGTCTACCTCGAGCTCACCCTGGAGTTTCTAGCTTCCTTTTTTATGTACCCATTGATACGTGACCCCCACGACAGTAATTGCGGGGTTCGTTTTAGGTTGGGGTAAGTGGTATCTCTGGTCCCTTGCCACCCTCGCCAGCACTTTGGGATTGTACATAGACGAGGAAATATAAACGGAGCTGTTTGATGGCCTGTAGGATTTTCCGAGCACCGAGGCGAGACATGCGTTCTGGAGTCAGGTTACTAGTTTGTAGCATGATGGCCGGTCCTCGAAGGCCACTCTACTACTAGACCCGCTTCACCGCCTCCTACACCACATTATATTATACTGCATTGGAGCCCACGGTGATAGCGTGGTTAACGTCGTGACCCGGGACCTCTTTCACTTGTATTGCATCATTGATGGTCACGTCTGTAACCTAGGGATTAGTGTGGCAGAGTGTTTTAGTCGGGCGGGTGGTTCGACATCGAGTAGTTCCATCTGCGCAGGTATGCTCATCACTGAGCTGGCTCACCAGTTAGGAGTGAAGGATCTGTTGGCTGCTGGCCGAATGACACGGATGGGTGAGGGACTCGCAGTGGGTATTGCTCAGCTACGTTCGATGAGGATCGTCAGGACGGTCGGGAACCATACTCGGTTCGTTGACCCACGAGGGCACATTTGGGACCCACTGCCCCCGCCCGAGGATGAACGCATGCAGGATGAGGACCAGCCACCACTGCAGCAGCCCGAGGACCCGGAGCTTCTTGATTACGAGAGTTTATGGCAGAGGTTTGACCAGTTCAGCCTCAATCAGGAGCATTTCTGGGCCGCGCAGGAGCAGTTCAAGGTGGAGCAGATAAACCAGCGGGGCCTGATTGACTACACCACTGACTACACCCGTCGAGGCTTCGAGTGGGTTTACGCTTACGGTCAGGCCCATGCGGCACATAGTGGTTTTACGGTCCCCGCTGCGCCTTCTTGGTCCTACGGCGCTTCTTCGAGTCATCCTACGGGCGAGCAGCCACCGCCCTTTGATGTGAAGTATTCCCAGCCCGCCCTTTGAATCCCCTCGTGCAGCCTGGCCAGTTCACGGTTCGCGACCCCTATACCATGGTAGATCCTTACAGCTCCGACTTTTTCGCGAACCAGGATGCGGTTCCTTCTAGTTAAGTGTTTGATGATCGGGGTGATGATTAGCATTTTATATCGGTTGTCGCTATGTTAGACTTTTGTGACTTTTATTCTGTTTACTTTTTGTAGACTTTTATTTCGTGACTTCGGTTTATGTGGGATGCTATTGGTGAATAATGATGTGTAATGGATTATGTTTTGCATTTTGTTGTCTTGTTGTGGTTTTGTGTTGTCTTACTTTATCTTTGCAGGTGGCCCTACATTTGCACAGTTGGCGTTTCCGGGTCTTCACTGTTTGACCCTCCCGGTTCTCTCGTCTGGCAGCATGGCGGTTTTCAGGGGAGTTTTCTGTTCTCTCTCTTTTGCAATTATTTTTATAGTTTTTTGTTGTGCAACGAGGGCATTGCACAATTCAAGTGTGGGGAGGGAATTTTGTGAACTTTGTTTCTCCAAACTTCAAATTTTTTGCAAAACTCTTAACAAAATTTTTGTAGCAAATAATAACCACTATGCAATTTTAATTCAACTTTAATTATTTTGTCAAAGCACAAATCTTTAAGACATTCAAGCCAAAAATCTTTAAAAGACATACCTTTAAGCATGACAAACAAGATTCACATTCTTACCTTGCAAAAGTTACCCATTCCACCCGTTTCCGTGAGTTGGCCTCATTATTAATTTTTTCTCATGTTTTTGCGGGTAATTAAGTGAGTCGGGTGATTATTGTAAAGTAGAACTTGTTTTTGGGATTGCATTTTAAAACCATATACATATACATGGCATAAACCATTAAGGAATTTAGGATAAACCCCATGTCTAGCCATTTTCCACTTATATTTTTCTTACCCACATTATCCGCTCAGTGGCCCCTGTTTAGCCTTTTCCTGTGTTTTTATATTTTGTCCTATTTTTATCGCCACTTAGCCATATAGCCTTTTATTTTTCACCCATTTTTGGTTAGAAATCCGATTCGGCTAAGTTAGTTAGTTTATTTTTGTATTTCATTTGTGTTGTATTTTACTCACTTGGGAACTTTAGAAGCACAATGCTATCTTCCAAAGTGAACAGTTTGTATGTAAAGTTTATAAGTTGGCAAAAAAAAATCCTTAAAAGAAAAGAAGAGAAAAATAAGAAGTTAGTTCATCATATATTTGGTGAAACATGATTTCAAAGAGCAATTTTTGGTTTGTTAGCTCTCGGCCCGTTTAAACCATTTGGTTTAGTTAGTTAGATTTTGTTTTATAGCTAACTTAGTTTCGGATTCTCTAGCCGTTTAGCCACTTTCCCCAAAAATTCCTCACCCTAACCCTAAGCCAAGTTACAACCCTCAAGTACTCGTGTTTTATGCCATGTATGTGTTGGTTTGATTTGACCCTTAAACAAGCCTATGCCTTGCTTAGTCATCGTCTTGGTATCGAGTGTTCTCAACATGCACTATTACACGCATGATCACTAAAAATAGCAGAGTGTATGAGTGAACATTGTGAGGTTTGCAAGGTGGTAATGTGATGACAAGTTGTAATGTTCTCTAGACTATGTCTTAATTCTTAATAGGCTTGTTTAGACATATATACAATGCTTGCTTGATCTGTTAAAGAATTGAATGATTATTGCTTGCGGGTTATTATTGCTATTGTGGAGTTTGTTTCATTTGCTTAAGGACAAGCAAAGTTCAAGTATGGGGATGTTTGATGTAACACAAAGTGTGCATCTTATTGCATTAAATTATCCTCATATTTATGTCGAACTCCATGCAAATTCATTGTTTTAGGTACTTATTTGAGTTATTTGTGAATTTGCACGTCCGGGCGCCCACCCGACAAAGAAAACATAAAAAGAGGGCGTTTCGAGGACCAAATACAGCAATCTGCCAGACCTGCGCGCCCATGCAAGCCCGTGCCAGAATAGAGAAACTTGACTTTTTGGTCATATTAAAGCAAGGGGTTGACTTTCCACAATTAGGCACGACCATGCATGCCCGTGCAAGTGCCAATGCCAGACGTCTAGAAAGCATAAATACACCTCCATTATCTTCATTTTGGGGGTGGAGCCTTAGGGGAATTCCTTGAATTTGCTGGAAAATTATTGTGTGTAGGCTAGAGAGAATTTAAGGGTTCCATCTTTGTGTAATCATCCTTTCAAGTAGCAATCATCATTCATCTTAGTTTGCAATCTTTTGTTCTTGACAATGATTTGTAAGATTACATTGATTTTGATTGTTGTATCAAGCCTTATGGGCTAAATACTCTTGTTACTTAGATTATCTTGAAACTTTTGCTTCGGTGATATTTATCTATGCATGATTTTGGCAAGTTGGTGTTCTTCAAGTTTATGACATGTTCTTGAATAGAGTTTAATGGTTGAATGCTTGTTTTAAATCCTAGCTGGTGTGTGTCGGATATGTCTAAAAGAACGAATGACCCTCACAACTAAGCTTTAAATATAAAACGAAAATCCAAAACCATACACAACCGGCAAGTGTACCGATCGCAAGTAGTATGGACCTAGGAAGTTCGAGTATCGAACACGTGGACACGTCAGAACGCTAATGATCACTAACCTTAGACAAGACCTACCTAAGAATAATACTTAATTGATTTTTGATTTCTTTTAACTTAACTGAATTAACTAGACTGACTGACAAAAGTTACCAAAAATAGAAAACTTAACGACAAACTAACTGTGTTAAACTTCGGATGGAGAAAAACGTCTACCTAGGTCTGAATCAAACTGTAGGCCTAACAAGCTAATGGATTGAATGATATCTAGACACCGGTCCCTGAAGATGACACGACTAAGGATCGCTCAGGCTCACTGGATCACCTCTCGGTCTCACTCAATAAACCCTAACTACTCTTAATCGGCTAAAACAACCAAACCAGGAGACAATTGTTAACGTGTTCTAATGTTAACTCACCTCTCGGTCTCACCAACACTCGACCCTAATGGTAATGAATACTACACAACCAAGGATATAGGAACAATTTAACCTAAACCAAAATAGATCAACCCAGTCGCTCAAAACACCTAAACCTGACAAGAAACGAACTCGCTCTCGCGCAATTCTTATTCTAGCATGCAAAGGCAATGAGACAACCCTAACTTCTTATCACCTCTCGGTCTCTAAGAAGGTGTCTAACCGCTGTACTTTAACCTCAAATTCACGTAACAAACCCTACGCTTGATCCTACCGCAAACAAACCCTAAACACAAAGTCTAGAGTCAAACAATGCACCGATCAATCAACACAAAACTAATTAACCGACACAAGGGGTTTAAGCAATGAATGACCAAAATTTCCAGCCCTTAAACACAACCTATTTCATGTCTAAATCAAACTTTACAATAACAATTATCATCTATCAATCAAACAATCCATAAAACTTATCAAACACTAACATTAATCATCATTCCTATGTAGAACTAACAAGTTTAGCTGCTAATCATTTTTGGACAGCCATGAACACTCAATAAAATCATTAATAAACTCATCCCAATCATCTTAACAATCATTCAATGATCAACAAATATCAATAATAAGTCAATATCTCAAGCAATTGCAAAACTACTAATCAATTGAACAAGTATATTAAAGATAATGAACAATGTTATGAAAGAAAGGATATATAGATGAATAGGGGCTGTTCTTGGCTGCAACAATTGATGAAAAGGCTTCCCGAATACTTGCTCTTGCTCCTTCCTTCTTCCCTAGTCGCCACCAGTCCACAACCTAAGCCGAAAAAAAAACTTTCTTCCCTTGCTCCTAGCTGCTGTCTGCGATCGGACCAGTCAATGGGCGCTAGGGCTTATTTTTTTTTATATATCTTCATAATTTTGTAAGACTTGGGCTTTTCCAACATGTAATGGGCCGGGCTTTGAGTTTTACTTGAAAACGTATGCGTAAAAGGCCTTTAAACTGCTCAAGAAGCTCGATTTTCTTCCTTGTAACCCATAACCTACAATATGATTAAAACTATGTAAAACCTATATAAAACAAATTAAAATACATATAATATAATAAAAACGTGGATAAAATGTGCGGAAAATGCGTGTGTTTTACAACATATCAAATATCCCCACACTTAAGACTTTTTCGTCCCTGAAAAAGAATATTACACAGGATCATAACCGAGTTTAACTGACCACTCTTGGATTTATTTATTTATTATTATTATTATATATATTTTTTTCTTTTTAAAGTATTAGAACAAGTGACCCGTTACCCAAATACTTCTTCCAACTTTCACTTAATAAGCTAGATCAGGTCGATTGCCGGTATTACTGTCTGCTTAAACCCATACCCCTAATACTTACCGAGGCAAATAAGGCGTGACAATTCTATTAGTTTGTATGACTAAGTGGAACCCACACCTAAAGGCCCTGCTACCACTTCACCAATTTCATTATGGTTTTACCGGGCCGAGTCACCCCAACTTGACTTAAACCTATTGCCACATGATTAAAACATTTCGACTCATATACAAACTATAAACTCTAGCTCTCTTTCAAGTGCTCGCATTTACAAATGAATCTTTTTTTTTTCTTTTTCTGCCTTTTGGCTTTTTGCAATTTTTTTTTTTTTATACTCATAGTACATGGCTTTGCATGAATAGAAACAAATACAAAAGATAAAACAACTAATATACAGACGATCATGTGACTCGAGGCTTGAGTATGACCCAGCTTTTCATTCCAGTCCTGTCACGAGTTTAGTTAAACAAACAAAACCCCTAAGATGTTTCCCACTAAAGTCAGGCCATTTAAAAGGTTCAATTAGGTCAACAACCAAACCGCCCTTTCATTCTCAAAGGCTGAGCCTACCGACACATCGATTACTAAGTCTAAACCGTTCGGTTACCATACATTACGTGCGGGTCTAACGGGCACTGTTCTTTTTTATTATATATATATTTTTGAAACCACCAAGAATTTATAAAATAACCACTACTCGGTAATAATATCATTTCCTGTTTAACATAGGGAAAACAAATTTTAAGGGAATATTTTTTTTTCAAAAAAAAATTTTTTTTTTTTTTCAAAATTTTTTCTACAACTAAGTAAAATAAACCCCATCCCCAAACTTAGAACGAAATCGTCCTCGATGAGAACAAAGAAAATAAATAAAATAAAAATAAAAATAAAACAAAAATTAAAAAGATATTATACAAGACTAAAACAAAGAACGAGTTACTCCCCTGGTTTGTGTGTAGAATCATCAACAGCTGTGTAGTACCCAAACGACCGTATAGCATTTCATTCGCGGCCGCAACCTCGAGAGAACCTGTTCCAAGACGCCATCGTAGCTACCATGCGCATAAAATAACCTTCAAAACTCAAACTCGCTCGCATGTAGCGGCGTATAACACGGAAAACAAAAACATAAAGAAATAAATATTTTTGTGTTTTTGGTTTTTATAATTTTTTTTATATATTTTTTTTCAATAATGGAACACCCCTTAAATCGACCGACTCGAATGGAGATTGAGTACGAGCGGTTTCATCTTGGAACATCCTGAAATAGACAAAACAAATAAAACATATAGCATAAACATATAACAAAAATACAAACTCTACAACTCGGGCAGTCTCCCGAGTAGCACATCTATCACAACTACGTCTCGGAGAGCGAGTCAAGGTAGAATACCTCGACCGTCTGATCAGTCACCGGCTCGCCAATGTAGTGCTTCAATCTATGACCGTTCACCTTAAACTTCCCGCCTTTGTCTTCTATCTCAATCGTGCCATACGGGAAAACTTCAGTGACCGTGAATGGTCCCGACCATCGGGATCTCAACTTTCCCGGGAATAACCTAAACCGAGAATTATACAATAAGACCAAATCCCCACACTTGAACTACTTGTTACCCTTCAACTTTCTATCATGCAGTTCCTTCGTCCGCTCCTTATACCTGAACGACTGGGTGTAGGCGTGATCTCTCAGCTCCTCAAACTCGTGCAACTGGTGGAACCGAGTGGCCTCCGCGGTGGATATATCAAGATTGACCCTCTGTAGGGCCCACGACGCACGGTGCTCTAACTCAATAGGCAGATGGCAGGCCTTCCCATAAATCATCTGAAACGGTGTGGAACTGGTCGGAGTTTTGTAGGCTGTACGGAAGGCCCACAACGCATCATCCAACTTTTCGGACCAATCCCGACGATTCGAACCAACCGTTTTCTCAAGAATATGTTTGATCCCCTAGTTACTCACTTCTACCTACCCACTAGTCTGTGGGTGGTAGGCGGTCGTAAGCCGATGGGTGACCCCATAGCGTCGCAACGCCTTCTCCATCTGCACATTGCATAAGTGAATTCCTCCATCACTGATCAACGCCTTCGGGACACCAAAACGAGCAAAAAAGCTCTTGAGAAAACGGAGTACAACTCGGGCATCATTTGTGGGTAAGGCCTTGGCCTCAACCCACTTCGAGACATAATCAACCGCCACGAGTATGTACTTGTTTCCACGCGAAGACGGAAACGGTCCCATGAAATCATTGCCCCAAACATCGAAAGCCTCAAAAACCTGAATAGCATTCTAGGGCATTTCATTTCGCGAAGAAATGTTGCCGACCCGCTGGCAATGATCACAACTCCTCACAGACGCGTGCGCATCTTTAAAACTAGAAGGCCACTAAAATCCACAATCAAAAACCTTCTTCGCTGTCAAACTCGCACCGTGGTGACCTCCTGTTGGTCCAACATGGCAATGGCCTAGAATCTGCCATCCCTCCATAACGTCAACACACCTCCTGATCAACTGGTCAGCACCTATAAGAAAGAGATACGGGTCATCCCACAGGTAAAACTTACCATCAGCAAAGAATTTCTTCTTTTGCTGGTAAGACATTTTCGGGTAGTACCCGTCCGCAAGATAGTTAGCGAAGTTGGCGAACCATGGAAAACCCTCATCCTGAGCTGAAACAAACATGAGACTCTCTGTCGGAAAGTGGTCATTAATCCTGACCACCGGCTCTCCTAACTCAGCTTCCTCAAGACGCGAAAGATGATCGGCCGCCACATTCTCAGCCCCCTTTTTATAACGGATTTCAATATCAAACTCTTGACGCAGCAGGATCCATCGAATAAGGCGTGGCTTAGCATCTTGTTTGCTAAAGAGATAACGAATGGCAGAATGATCCGTGTACACAATCATCTTGGACAGAACAAGATAGGACCTGAATTTATCGAACAAAAACACCACAGCTAAAAGCTCTTTCTCGGTGAAGGTGTAACTCTCCTGTGCACCATTCAAGGTCCGGCTAGCATAGTAAATCGGATGGAAGTGTTTATCCTTCCACTGTCCAAGAACCGCTCCGACTGCGAAGTCGCTCGCATCACACATCAACTCAAAAGTAAGCGACCAGTCGGGAGCAATCATGATCGGGGCGTTAACGAGTTTGTCTTTTAAAAGATCAAACGCCTCGATACACCGCACAAAAAACACAAATGGGGCATCCTTCTCCAGAAGTTTGGTCATGGGTCTCGCGATCTTAGAAAAATCTTTAATGAACCAGCGATAGAACCCAGCGTGGCCCAAGAAACTCCGGATGGATCTCATAGAAGTGTGCGGGGGAAGATTAGAAATGGTCTCGACCATCGCTCGGCCGACCTCTATCCCCGCACTCGAAATACGATGCCCCAAAACGATGCCCTCGCGTACCATGAAGTGACACTTCTCCCAATTAAGGACTAGGTTGGTGTCAACGCATCGGGCTAACATCCTCTCAAGGTTGCAGAGACAATGATCAAAAGAGCTTCCAAACACAGAAAAATCATCCATGAACACCTCCATGGAGTCCTCGATCATGTCATGAAATATAGCCACCATGCACCTCTGAAATGTGGTTGGAGCGTTACACAGTCCGAACGGCATACGTCTACAGGCAAACGTGTCGTATGGGCAGGTAAACGTGGTTTTCTCCTGGTCATCGGGAGCAATAGGAATCTGAAAGTACCCGGAGAAACCATCTAAGAAGCAGTAGTACTGCTGACCTGCCAAACGCTCCAACATCTGATCGATGAAAGGTAAAGGAAAGTGGTCTTTCCTCGTGTCATCATTCAATCTGCGGTAATCAATGCAGACTCTCCAACTGGTCACAGTCCTAGTGGGAATGAGCTCGTTCCTCTCATTGGTAACGACAGTCATGCCACCTTTTTTTGGAACCACTTGGACTGGACTAACCCACGAACTATCAGAAATGGGTAAAATGATCCCCGCATCAAGGAGTTTGATAATCTCCTTCTTCACGACCTCCTGCATCTTCGGATTAAGCCGCCGCTGCGGCTGAACAACGGTCCTAAAATTTTCCTCCATAAGGATTTTATGCGTGCAAAACGAAGGGTTGATACCCTTAATGTCGATAATCTTCTATGAAATGGCCTCCTTGTGCTCTCGTAGCACCCTCAATAATCTCTCTCTCTAGACCTCCGTCAAAGCAGATGCAATAATAACCAGCAGCTTCCTCTCCTCATCGAAAAACACATACTCCAGATGGGCGGGCAAATCCTTAAGCTCTAAGGAAGGAGGGGGCTCTCGACGGAAGGTCGGTCCATCGGATCGTCTCGTACGATCCCAGCAGACACCTCAAACTCAGGGGTATGTAACTCGGTGTCATCTTCCGTTGACTGATCGGTCATGGCAACCATCTCAATCTCTGGAATGTCCCTATCGAGAATCTGAGTGTCGGAGGCAGATCCTCCACAGATCTCGCTGAAAAACTCCCCAACATGCTCCATGATGGCATCAATAAAGTACAATGAGTCATCAGCAGACTTGGGGTGTTTAAGTGACTGTCGAACGTCAAAGGTGACGTTCTCATCCCCAACTCTCAAAATTAACTTACCCTCGTAGACGTCGATCAACGCCTGTGCAGTGGTAAGGAGTGGTCGGCCAAGAATAAGCGGTACACTATCATCGTCGTTCATGTCCAGAATGACAAAGTCCACCGGGAAGATGAACTTGTCGACACGAACAAGCATGTTCTCGACCACCCCTCGAGGGTATTTAACAGAACGATCAGCAAGCTTGATACTCATCCTGGTAGGCCTCGGTTCGCCTAAGCCCAGCTTGCGATACAGGGAATATGGCATGAGATTAATGCTGGCACCAATATCAGCCAGCGCATGAATAACCGTATCATCACTCAGATGCAAGGAATCGTGAAACTCCCTGGATCGGCCATCTTCCCTGGTAACTTCCTCTGTAAGATAGCAGAACAGCTAGCACTCAAAGGGATGGAAGCTACCTCAGTTAACTTCTCCTTATTCGAGAGAATCCTTAAGGAACTTCGCATGTTTAGGCATCTGAGTTAGTGCCTCAAGGAATGGAATATTAACGTGAAGCTGCTTCAAAAGATCAAGAAATTTAGAATTCTGCTCCTCATCTCTATCTCTACGAAATCTCCAAGGGTATGGTACTCTAGGTTTGTAGACTCTCGGTGACTCGCTCGGTAGCTGCTGTCTCTCGGCCTGCGCTGAACTCCCTGGGTTGCTCCTCTATTGCATCTGGGCCGGTGGATACTCCATCTGAATCTCCTCATCCACCTGCTCCTCTACAACTACTGCAGGCTCCTCGACGACTCCTCCTCTAGACCTCTGCTGAATCACGGGCTCATCTCGTGCCCTGCACCGCTCCTCGTCGTCACAGCTTTCGCGAATCCCTTCGGGTTCTACTTGGTGTTACTCGGTAGCGAACCCTGCAGCCTCTCGTTCAATTGACTGGATATCTCCCCCATCTGCTGCTCGAGACTCTGAATCGACGCTCCCTGATTCCTCATGAAATGCTCGTGCTCGCGACACTTCTCCTGCGTCTCCTTGTGTCGGGAATCTTCATGTGTCATAAGCTGTGACAACATCTGCGTCTGCTGTGCCATCATGTCCTCCAAAGTGGGCTTCTTCTCCCCACTGCTCGCTCCCTCACCGGCATCCTGGAATAAACTCTGACGCTGCTGAAAACCGGACTGATTACTGCTCCTCCAGTTGGAGTTCTGATTGCCTCTCCATCCCGAATTATAAGAATTGAAATAATTTGGGTTTCGATTTGGATTTCCTATAAAGTCTATCTCCTCCTCCTGCGAACTGACTGGGCACTGAACGGTATCATGCCCTCCTCTGCATATCTCGCACAATCTGCTCTTCGTCTGCAAGTCCTTCACAATCTGCGCTAACGCCTCTACCTGTCCTGTGAGTGCGGTGGTCGTGTCCACCGAATGCATGCCGCGTGAAATAGAATCGACGGTCTTACCACCCTTGGAAGGTGGTCGCTGGTATCCACTCATAGCTAACCCGTTAAACAAAGCGATGCACTCATCCGGGTCCTTCGTCGTCAGCAAATTTCCTCCCGCCGCCGTGTCAAGCATGTTTTGTGTCACGTACGTCACTCCATTGTAGAACTTCTCGACAACCGCCAAATCTTGCAAGCCGTGGTTCGGGTACAACGCTAAAAGATTTTTAAAACGCTCCCATGCCTCGTAGAAACTCTCGGTGTCCTCCATCTGAAATGAATGAATCTGGTTACGTAGACGAGTGGCCTTAGCCGGAGGATCGTATTTCACAAGAAATAGGGTCTGCATGGCAGCCCAAGTAGCTATGGAGCCCTGTGGGAGGGACTCGAGCCACAGACTCGCTTTATCGATGAGTGAAAACAGAAAAACGCGGAGTTTCACAGCGTCTTCGGATACGCCGGCAAGATGGAAGGTGTCGCAGATACGCGCGATACGAGTGAGATGATGATGCGGGTTTTCATGAAGTAACCCATGGAGCAGAATGAGAAATGGTATTCAGAATATTCGAAGGAATCTGCCAGTTCACATTAACTCCAATGGCGGGTGGTGCGATGCTGGATTTCGCTCCAGCATTGGCCGGTCGGGCCCGGTCTGCAACGGTGCTCCTCGGTGGTGGATTGTCGCCCATGATCCTATCCCTATCTACGAAATCGGAAGATGTAGGAGATGATGATAAACTGCCAACAGATGATGAAGTGGATGATGGTGAAACGGTGCGACGTCTCTCACGAAACTCTCTCTCAGGCTCGGGAAATGCTTCAGTGTCAGGTGTTCCACGAGATCGAGTCTGTTGCATACAACTATACAAATCAATAAAAGAAGCCAAACTATCCTAATAAATAAACATAATAAAAAAATAATTACAAGTAGCACAAAAGGTAAGTCCTATCTCGGATTGCTCTCAAAACGGCTAAAACCGTGTCCTCGGCAACGGCGCCAAAAACTTGGTGTGTTTCGGATATGTCTAGAAGAACGAATGACCCTCACAACTAAGCTTTAAATATAAAACGAAAATCCTAAACCATACACAAGCGGCAAGTGTACCGATCGCAAGTAGTATAGACCTAGGAAGTCCGAGTATCGAACACGTGGACACGTCAGAACGCTAATGATCACTAACCTTAGACAAGACCTACCTAAGAATAATACTTAATTGATTTTTGATTTCTTTTAACTTAACTGAATTAACTAGACTGACTGACAAAAGTTACCTAAAATAGAAAACTTAACGACAAACTAACTGTGTTAAACTTCGGATGGAGAAAAACGTCTACCTAGGTCTGAATCCGAGTATCGAACACGTGGACACGTCAGAACGCTAATGATCACTAACCTTAGACAAGACCTACCTAAGAATAATACTTAATTGATTTTTGATTTCTTTTAACTTAACTGAATTAACTAGACTGACTGACAAAAGTTACCAAAAATAGAAAACTTAACGACAAGCTAACTGTGTTAAACTTCGGATGGAGAAAAACGTCTACCTAGGTCTGAATCAAACTGTAGGCCTAACAAGCTAATGGATTGAATGATATCTAGACACCGGTCCCTGAAGATGACACGACTAAGGATCGCTCAGGCTCACTGGATCACCTCTCGGTCTCACTCAATAAACCCTAACTACTCTTAATCGGCTAAAACAACCAAACCAGGAGACAATTGTTAACGTGTTCTAATGTTAACTCACCTCTCGGTCTCACCAACACTCGACCCTAATGGTAATGAATACTACACAACCAAGGATATAGGAACAATTTAACCTAAACCAAAATAGATCAACCCAGTCGCTCAAAACACCTAAACCTGACAAGAAACGAACTCGCTCTCGCGCAATTCTTATTCTAGCATGCAAAGGCAATGAGACAACCCTAACTTCTTATCACCTCTCGGTCTCTAAGAAGGTGTCTAACCGCTGTACTTTAACCTCAAATTCACGTAACAAACCCTACGCTTGATCCTACCGCAAACAAACCCTAAACACAAAGTCTAGAGTCAAACAATGCACCGATCAATCAACACAAAACTAATTAACCGACACAAGGGGTTTAAGCAATGAATGACCAAAATTTCCAGCCCTTAAACACAACCTATTTCATGTCTAAATCAAACTTTACAATAACAATTATCATCTATCAATCAAACAATCCATAAAACTTATCAAACACTAACATTAATCATCATTCCTATGTAGAACTAACAAGTTTAGCTGCTAATCATTTTTGGACAGCCATGAACACTCAATAAAATCATTAATAAACTCATCCCAATCATCTTAACAATCATTCAATGATCAACAAATATCAATAATAAGTCAATATCTCAAGCAATTGCAAAACTACTAATCAATTGAACAAGTATATTAAAGATAATGAACAATGTTATGAAAGAAAGGATATGTAGATGAATAGGGGCTGTTCTTGGCTGCAACAATTGATGAAAAGGCTTCCCGAATACTTGCTCTTGCTCCTTCCTTCTTCCCTAGCCGCCACCAGTCCACAACCTAAGCCGGAAAAAAAAACTTTCTTCCCTTGCTCCTAGCTGCTGTCTGCGATCGGACCAGTCAATGGGCAGCTAGGGTTTTTTTTATTCTTTATATCTTCATATTATTGTAAGAGTTGGGCTTTTCCAACATCTAATGGGCCGGGCTTTGAGTTTTACTTGAAAACGTACGCGTAAAAGGCCTTTAAACTGCTCAAGAAGCTCGGTTTTTCTTCCTTGTAACCCATAACCTACAATATGATTAAAACTATGTAAAACCTATATATAACAAATTAAAATACATATAGTATAATATAATATAAAAACGTGGATAAAAGGTGTGGAAAATGCGTGTGTTTTACAACACATCACTATCCTTGTTAGTTTGATAGATGCTTAACCATAATATGTTGGAAAACTATGTGTTGAATATTTGTTTATGAACTTAGTTTGTCTATGCATACTTTGTTTATATCTTTAAGTTAGGAATGACTAGTGGAAATTAACTTGGTTATGAATTTTAACAAGTATGAAACCTATCACTTAGATATTGGAAAATTGTATGGTGATAACATGATACTTTGAGTTGGCTGATGTTTGCTAGAGATTAAGGCTATAATTCTTAGTTTACATTTTACTAATTAAAAGATTCATGTGTTTAACTAGTGTTCTTGAAGTTGTCTATTTTACATGATTTTAGGTGGTTAGTTTGTTGTTTTGACAAACTTACTAATCTATGGTTATTACTTTGAAAAACACCCATCATGATGTTTGTTGTTAGTATTAGGTCTCCTTCACTGGAATTTGATATTGATGCTTGAATTATGATGTTTGCCATTATCATTGTTATTTTGTCACTAAGTTTAAATGGATGCATAGTCCAAGTAGCTTTGTTTGGATTGATTGCTAGTCATATTTTGTTTGCTTTGTTATTTTTATATGTTAGTTTAGTAATTTGCAAACTCAATTAGATTGTTTGTTCGGTTTAATCAATTTCAAAGATTTACAATCAAAAGTTTGACGTGTCCATGGATTGACACTTGGTTCTTACTGATACTTTGCTACAAACGATAGGTACACTTGCCTTTCGTGTGTGGTTTGGTTGTTGGTGAAAACTACTTTTAAAACCAATTTGTGTGAAACTTTTATTCAAATTTTATATATATATATTCGCACACGTCAATATGCTTCCCTGAAAACCCAAAAGTCTAGGGAAAACACTCGAGATCAAGAAGACTCTTGTGAAATTTCAATTTAGAAATTTTACTCTTTTGAAGAATGAGACTGTGGAAGAAATGATCAATCGTTTCTGTCATCTTGTAGCAGAAATGTCAGCTGTTAGACTGGAACCAACTGAGGTGGACAAGATTGATACTTTGAAGAATGCATTACCACCTTCTAACTCAACATTCTTACTTGTGCTAAAAGAGAACGGTTATTTTCGTAATGATCAACTTACTTCTGAACAGTTTATCAACAAGTTAGAAGAAAGAGAGTATGACTTGAAATCTCAAAAATCATTAAAGGATATTCAAAATCCTACTCTCTATGGTGGGTCGTTGCCTGCAAACAATGCTTCAAGTTCAGTCCCGATCACTGCTTTCTTCACACAGACATCACAAGAAGAGCCCCCTAATGGTAATGCCTCGCCTAATGCATGTTTTATGGCCCCAGGTGCCAACTCAAGTTCTGGTGCAAGCTCCTCAAGCTCTCTGCCTAATGTAAATCTGAAAGAAGCGAAGCAGCAGTTCGCATTTTTAAGTGCGTTTATGTCATCTTATTAACAACTTGTTGGAAGTAAGATTGCGACTAGTGAACTCACTGATGAGGATTACTACCAGATCGACCCTAATGATCTAGAGCTAATGGACCAGAAATTGAACATGGCTATGATAGTCCATAAGGTAAAACGGTTTATGCAATGAACTGGAAAGGACCTACCTACTCTAAACAAGAGGGTTGGGTTTGATAAATTAAAAGTTAAATGCTACAACTGTGGAGATTTTGGACATTTTGTCAAAGAGTGTGATAAGCCGAGGAAAGAATATACGGATCCTCGTAATGCTGAGAGATCTTTAGGAAAAAGTTCGTCTTGAACTGACAAGAAGAAATCATCAGAAGGGGATCACAATAAGACGGCTAACTCACAAGCTCTTGTTGCTAATGAAGGATTGGATTGGTCTCAACGATTACTGGTGAACCAAGCAAAGCTTGATGTAGTAGAACTGGTAGATCATTTTGAAGATGTGAGCGGCGATAACTTAACAAATGGGAGTGACACTTCTGATTCAGAGACTGATTCTGATCACTAGTCAGCTGAGCAAACAGAATATTTTGCCTGCATGGAAAAGATTGAATAGGTATGTACTAACTCTTCACTTAATGTATCCTTGAATGAATCACAAGAGACAGTAACGACCTAAGTTGTTACTGAGTGTACTAGTTGTGAAGAACTCAAAGTTAAACTTGAGTCTGCATTACAACAAAATACTACACTTGTGAACGAACTTTCCATGGTTAATGAATGTTTCAGACAAAAATCCAAACTGTTGGAACAATCTACACTTAAAATCAAAAATTTGTCTGTAAGCAATCATGATCTAAAAAAGGAAGTTAGCTATAAACTTGTGATAGTTGATCAACATTTTCAGGAGATTCTCAAACTTCGAACTAACATTACCAAACTAGAGAATGAAATTATGGAGTTGAAAAATAAACTGGGAAAATTTAGAGACTCTTCATTTCTCTTGAATGAAATCATTGAAGTCAATAATGTGCAAAATAAAAATGGTAAAGCGGGTTTGGGGTATGTTGAGATTCCTTCTCCTTTCAAAGGAGATTACACTAGCATTCCTGTTGTGGAGTAATCTACAAACTCATAAATGCCCGGTGTTGATTCTATAAAACTGAAAATGTTGAGACACAACTAAATAAAAAACTCAAGAACCTGTTCATATCAAAAGTAATTCACTCTTTACTGAAAACGAATTAGATGGTTCAATTGAGGAATTAATCGAACCAGAAGTGATTGTCAAAAATGATAACATACCTTCTGACAATCATATTCTGTGTGAACCTGAGGAATTCGAACAAGCTGTGTATGGTTTGAAGCGCTCGGGAGATTCCTTGAAAAAGCCGAAAGTTTCGTTTAATGTAAAGTCAAAGAAATCAGACAAGCCTACTATGTCTGATGAGGACTTGATGAAATTCATTAATCCACAACATGAATCAACCAAAGGAAAGGTTTTTAAGTTAAAAGGCTTATCAAAAATGTTTTCGGATAAAGAAGTTCCATTGAATCTTCTGAAGCCCGAAATGATTGAAATCGTTTTTCAAGACCATACTTCAAAAGTTGCCGAACTTGAACAAAAATTTCGTAAATCTAAATCAACAAATGTTCAAGTGAAACCAGTTGCAAATGTGTTTCAACCTATAAAGTTTGTGAAATCATCGGGATTGGAAAATTCCTTGAATACTACCAATCTTGAATTTTATAAACATAAAAAGGGATTATCTCATGAGGTTTCAAATTCAGTAACTGTTGAGAAACCAAAACTTGATATTCCTCAACCTACGCACGAAAACAAGACCAGTGTTCCACCACATAAAAGTTTAGACACTCGTTTGTGTTTTAAGTGTGGTGAAACTAGTCATGTGGCCAAGAAATGCAATGCCAAGGTTGATAACATCAAGTCATCAACTAAAAAACCCAGCCCTATGGTTGAAATGAAACATCAATCGAAAGAATATCAAGTTGATGATTCGTTCATAATGTATTCAAACATCAACCCGAGAAAAGTGGTTCAGGTTGAAGTTCCTAAAGTATTAAACAAATTTGTTGACTTTGCTCAACCTATTTGTAAAAACACATACTCGGGGGTAATTCGTGATGGCTACCTAAAGAAGAAAACAAAGAAACCCGTCATATATTCCCAAGTGCCAAACACGAGTATTAAATTAAACTTATCTCCGAAAATCTCAAAAGGAGAACCCAAGACTGAGGCTTGGGCTACCTTTTTGAACTAATCATTTTACGTTATGTGCAGAGTTTATCCAGATCCGTATTAGGACACAAATGGATATTAGACAGTGGATGCTCTCAGCATATTACCGGCAACCTTGATCTTCTTAATAATGTCAAAGATATTCAGGGAGGATATGTTGCATTTGCTGGTAATAATGGTGGAATGATTACAAAAGAGGGAAAGTCTCAAATGGGATGGTTACATTTCATTTGAGAGAGTTAATTATTTTAAAAAAGTATATTACAATCTGTTGAGTGTCTCACAGATATGTGACAAGAAATACACTACTATTTTCACATACAAGGAATGTGTAATTCTTCAACCAGGATACACAATTCCTAAAGAAATGGTTGTCATGTGATCTCCTCGAAAAAATGATATTTATGTCCTCGACATAAGTATTAACGTAAACGTTTCACCTTCTGAAACGTGTTTTGTCTCCAAGGCTATGGAGAAAGACTTGATTCTGTGGCATCGACGCATGGGGTACATCCACGTTCGCAAGAAGAATAATCTAATTGCTAATGATCTAGTGGATGAAGTGACCCTCAAGAATTTCAAGTTGCACGATCACTGTGTTGCGTGCCAGAAGGGGAAACAAAAGAAGAAGTCACACCCGAGCAAATCGATTAATTTGATTATCATGCCATCGGAACGACTTCACATGGATTTGTTCGATCCAGTAAAGCATGCCAATATTGCGGATGATTTGTATTGTTTGGTAGTAACCGATGACTTCTCGAGGTACTCATGGGTTTTATTTGTGGTTCTAAGGATCAGACACCTGTTTTAATTCAGAACCTTATCACAAAGATCGAATCACTTTATAAACTGAAAGTGAGACGAATTCAGAGTGATAATGGAACTGAGTTTAAAAACAATGTATTGGATTTCTTTTGTATTCAAAAAGGAATACATCAGGAACTCAGTGCACCATATGTTCCTCAATAAAACGGAGTGTCTGAACGGAAGAATCGAACGTTGATAGAAGCTGCTAGGACAATGCTTGCAGATTCTAAGCTTCCCGTTCAATTCTGGAACAAAGCTGTGAATAGTAACGCCCGTTAATTCCAGTTTCAAGAATTAAAGCTTGTAGAGTATGTATAATTCTCGGGATTTATCCGACGTTTCTCGGAAGCCTTTACGTCATCCTGGTATGTTAAAGAACTTAACTTTTCCTTCCATTTTGCCTTACACTTCAATTCGGAGGGCCCTGGATGTAAAATCTTTATATTATAATAATTAACAAAAACCCTAAACCCCCCCCCCTTGCAGCAGCGATCGGCCGAAGGCAGCCCCCTCCCCCCTTCTTTGCTTCGACTTTTTGATCAATTCCAAGCTCCTAGAAGTAGTTCAAGGTATTTACTACAATCTCCAATACTCTTTTCGTTCACCCCTAATCGTTTTGATGCTCAATTTTGCCGATACTTTTAGTTGGACAGATTTCAGCCAAAGTGTAATTGACCCACTTCCCGTGGATAAAAATTAGATTTTCTGGTGTAGAAAGATTCCCGGGTATGGCAGTTACATCATATTAAAATTTCATGGCCATTGGAGGTGTTTAGGTCGGTCAATCGATTTTAGTTCGAAAACTATGATTTATCGGGTGTAGAATTGTCAATTGTTGAGTTTGATGCGTTAATCGATTGAATGACCAACCGAATCAGTTTACATGGCCCTAGGGGATTCTAAGGACTGTGGGAAAATTATTTTTTTGATACTCGGGGCTGTTTTGGTTGGTGATTGGTCAATCGAGTCGGCGGTGCGCGAATTTTCATTTAAATGTTAAATTGAGAGTTGTAAAAAGGAACCGTCAACCCTATCAACTCTGGTGACATAATTATGATGTATGAAAAGGTTAAGATGGGAATTTGGTCCATTTGGGGCTGATTTGTTTGAAAATTGGTTTTAAGATTTATTACGCACGTATTCGACTCGATTTGATTACCGACGGGTGAGTTGTGCATAATGGTTAGCCACGACCATAATCGTAGGGTGGATTTGGTTATTTGAAAGGTTCTAGTGGCTGAGGTAAGTAATTGGGTATGGGTTGGGCCTCGGGCCAAAGTGTTGGGCTTGAACGGCCAATTAGGCAAGTGTGTTCTTACGGCCCAGTTTAGTGACGCGTTGTGTGCAATTTACAGGCCCTTACTTGTGAGTGAGCACTTAGGGAGTCCTTAGCTCGTTGTTGGTGTTTGGTTGACCTCAGGTTAGTTCTTGATGCCCCGTTTAACTCTTTTTAAGTTTTGGGCTAGCATGCACACCTAAGCGATTTTGCTTGATGAAATGTTTTAAACGATTTTACATAGGCTTGCTAGTATTAGTAGACCTTGGAATGTTAAAGAATGTGTGTATGTATATATATATATTATAGAATGGCCAATATTTGGCGAATGTTGTAGTCGTCTCGACTACTGAATGTTGCGTATGCCTACTTTGTGTTTGCATGCGTTGAATGTTACGTGTTTAGGTTGTACGTTTGCTCGACCCTGAATGTTATTATTGAATGTTATATATATATATATATATATATATATATATATATTTATATATATAGGAATGTACGTATAGAGATGTTCATACATAAGGATGATTATTTATTAAATGTGATGACCTAACTGAGGTAATTCCGTTTACAGTTTTAAAACCGTTGGAATGATTATTAAGACTTTTGTTACTTATTTAAAACTTGAACTCACTCAGCTTAAGCTGACTTTGTATGCATGTTAGTGTGAGTTTCAGGTATGGAAGAGGATGCCTTATCGCTTGGACGTGCACGAAGCTACTGGACGGTGAAGGGCATACGGGATTTGAAGATATTATTATTAAACATTTATTTTTAAAAATTTTTATTAAACATAATTATGTTGGTTTTGGGCAAAATTCCCGGCTTTTGGGAACTTATTTTATTATTTACATTTTCCACTGAATTTTACTCTGAAATTGGTTGCTTAATGGAACGCTTGAATTTTTGTTGTTTAAATATTTTATAAGGGTTTTGTATGGTTACCAACTGTGGGGTTCCCGGGGTTCGGGGCCTTACATGAATACTGCCTGTTATACGTTGAATCACGTCCTAACGGTAAAGAGGTTCAAGAAAACGAGTTATGAACTTCTGAATAACCGTAAGCCTATTCTAAAGTATTTGGAAGTGTTGAAGGGAGATGCCGAGAAATTTGACGAAAAGGCATATGAGGGTTACTTTTTGGGTTACAATTCTCCTAAGAAGCGAATATTCAATCTTTCTTCAGGATGTGTAGAAGAATGGTATCACGTAGATTGTCAAAGCTACTCTACACCTCCAGCCGGCAAAGGTCCTGATTGGATGTTCGACTATGATGGTTTATTTAATTCGTTTACACCAGTAGTTGATGAGAAACCTAAAGACTTTGTACGATCGTATTTGGAAGAACAATGTCTTCCTATTCCAAGTTCTTCTTCTTTTGATGTGAACGACACTCCTAATGTATCGAAGACATCTAATGATGGTTCTGAATCTTCCGATGATGCTGACTTCGTCGACTCATTTTCAGTTCCGTTGGATGAAGCTCAAGAACCAAATGAGCCGATTCTAGTTGAAGATGTATCATATACTGTTTCTTCAGACATGGCAGAGGAAAATGTCACCAATCTTGGTGATAATGTATCTGTACCTGCGAATCCTTCTTTAAGGATTCACACTAATCATCCACAGGAACAGATAATTGGGAATGTTAATGATGGTGTTCGAACGAGACACCAGTTGGCTAATGTATGCGACGACATGGTTGATTGTAACGTATCTCCTACAGATGATCCTATTTTGTGTGCTTATATGGATTTGCATTCAGCGGGGATTCTAAACATTGCACAATACACTTGATTCTTATCTCAGATAGAACCAACAAGTGTCACAATGGCACTCAAGGAACCATCTTGGGTTGAAGCTATGCAGGAGGAGCTGCAGCAGTTTGTACGACTAGGTCTATGGGATCTTATTGACAAACCCGAACGACTTAAAAGGGCGATACCGACTAAGTGGGTTTATAAGTCCAAGAAAGACGACCGTGGGGTTATCGTGAGAAACAAGGCACGATTGGTCGTATTGGGATATAATCAACAAGAAGGCATTGACTACATGGAAGTATACGCTTCAGTTGCACGACTGGAAGCGATACGCATATTTCTTGCCTACGCAGCCTACAAAAATTTCAAAGTTTTTATCAAATGGATGTTAAATCGGCGTTCTTGAATGGAGAAATTCATGAAGAAGTGTATGTGAAGCAGCCTCCCGGCTTTGAAGATCCGGACTATCCCGAGCGTGTTTATCATTTAAACAAGGCTCTATATGGTTTACACCAGGCCCCAAGAGCTTGGTACAGCACGTTGGCTGACCATTTGATTGATAGTGGTTTCAAGAGGGGAACTGTGGATAGTGCTTTTTATTTTACAAGAATGTTGGTGACGATCTGCTCCTCGTCCAGATTTATGTGGATGACATTATTTTTGATTCGATGAAACACAGTTTATGCAAAGATTTTGAGACAACGATGCAGAAAAAATTCGAGATAAGTTCGATGGGGGAGACGAGCTTCTTTTTGGGACTGCAAGTTCACCAATCTGATTCCGGGATCTTTATCCATCAAAAAAAATACGTGAACGATGTCTTGAGCCGATTCAAGATAACTGCCAGAAAAATCTTTTCGACACCTCTTCCCGTGGGTCACAATTTATCACCGGATGAATTGGAGGATACCGTTGATCCGACCCTGTATCGAGCCATGATTTGTTCTCTTATGTATTTGACTGCATCACACCCCGATATTATGCTTGTTGTTTGTTTATGTGCCAGGTACCAATCGAGTCCCCGAGTGACTCATCTGGCAGCAGTTAAGCGTATCTTACATTATCTGAGGGGAAATCCAGACATCGAGTTATGGTACCCCAAGGACAATAAGTTTGATCTGACGGCTTATACTGACTCGGACTACGGAGGCTGAAAGATTAATTTCAAGTCTACAACAGCGGGTTGTCAGTTTTTAGGAAACTGGCTTGTTTCCTAGCAGCGTAAGAAGCAGACAACGGTCTCTACTTCAACAGTCCAAGCAGAGTATGTGGCGGCCTCGAGTTGTTGTTCATAAGTACTCTGGATCCAGCAACATCTGCGGGATTACGGTTTGAAGTTTCTTACAACTCACATTTTTATTGACAATTCGGCCGCTATTTCAATACCCAAAAATACGGTTCAACATTTCAAAACAAAACATATTGAAATCCATGATACATGATTGTTTTGAAAAGAAATTAATAGATATTGAAAAAATTCACACGGATTTTCAAAAGGCTGACCTTTATACCAAGGCATTCGATAAAACGCGTTTTCAATACTTGCTTGGTATAAATGGTTTAAAAACGTTAACTGATATTTAAAAGCTCGGTTGAATCACTTTATTTTCATTTTTCTTGTTATTGTTCTATTTTTAGTTTTTAGGGGGAGAAAAATAAAAAAATCCAAAAATTTTATGATTTTTGGTTTTGTACAAAAAAATTAAAAACTCCAAAAACATTCACAAAATTCAAAAACATTGAAAAATGCTCCTCAAAATGAGTTCTTGAGCATAAAGGGAAAATGATAGTACATTGACGGAATTGATCTAGTTTATGAATAAATTCGATTAAAAATACGTAAGGCCAGCAATATGATATGTAATGATAGGCTTGACAGACTATATAGGAACTGATAAGTTATAAACATAACAAAATGCCGAATTTAGTGGTACGACACCTTGAAGTGTGATATTATATCTGATTTAATGAAAGTCAAAACGTCCAAAAAATTACTGTGTGTGCATGCGTTCATTTTTGAAGAAAATTCTGCTTTGTTTTATCTTTAATTTTGCAAAGAAATTCAGCTTTATTTTTTCTTTATTTTTATTCAAATATTGGATCTTCTCCTGCGCGATAAGATTATCCGACCTGTGGATTAATATTTGATTATTCTGCTTTGTTTTCTTGGTGTTTCATATGAAATCTTAGACTTTCTCGGCGCGATAATAAGGTATTATTCGAATTGGGAGTTAAGGTTTTGTACAACTTCTGCTTATTTTTATCATTTTATTTTTGTTAAAATGGAACCTTATCTGCGTGTAGTAATACCGATCTTAAGGGCAAATTTTAACATTCTGCTTTATTTTCATTTTATTCTTTTTGCATGAGTCACGGTATATCGAAAGTTTAAAGTCATATGAAAAACATACTTGTGAAAATTCACTGTATAAGATATAGACATATTATATCGGATAGGTGGGGTCTACATGAAATTCGTGCCTAACTGAACCATAATAATATCGTAAGGTTTCCGAAAAGTTTGTTTATAGTTTAATAGGATAACTATATCAACAATCATCGCTGGGTTATGTTTACAATAATATCGAAATTGAAGTGTTACTTAGAGATTTCTTCGTCAATATGATTCCCTGCACGAACTCACAAAAATATGTACCGCATTAATAGATGTCACTTGTTTACTGCTTTACATTTACTACCTTTTATTTTGGTTTACAAAATTTCAAAATCCAAAAAAATTTTACTTTTTCTGCTTTATTTTCGATTTACCGAGCTAGCGAATAGTATCAAATCAAAAATGACAAGTTTTACCCCAAAAGTTTTAAATTAATCGTGCTTAATGTATTTTTAAAGTAAAAATCATTTAAAGTTAAACATTGCCGATCTTCGAGTGATTGGGTATTTTAATACATTCAATTGGAACCCTAATTGGGTTAATTGATTATTTAATTCATTCATAAAACCATAATTGGTTTTCTAAATGATTATTTAATTCATTAATGAGATTAAGTCTCATTCGTTAATGATTTTGGTAATTCGTTAAATTGTTTTACAAATGTCAAGCCATATGTTGTTTATGCATAACGAATGACTTCATTCATTATGAAAGACATTTGCTTCCGCTGAGCTAACGAATGGAAGCATTCATATAAACTGTTGATGAATGAAATGTTAATGTATCATTCGTTAAGCTTTAACGAATGTGAATCAAATTCGTTATATGTTTAACAAATAAGATTTTTAATTTAACGAATGAGGACATTCGTTATTTAAAATTTAACGAATGACCTCGATTCGTGTGAAATTATTGCAATCCCAAGACAGACGAACGGACTTTTCATTCGTCTGTTCACTATTTCATTAAGAACTAAGGGAACCTCTTGCAAAATTTCTGTAGAAATTCATACGTACATTTCAGATCAATTGATTAACTTGGTATTATTCTACTAGTAATGGCGATCAATATGATATCAGATTCATGGAATATTATCCATGTTTTAGGGCTTAATTAGTTGATTGTATAAACTGATATAAACTTAACATTTAACCAATCTTAAGTTATCAATTTTGATGATTTTAGTGATATAGATTCATCGATTAATGTATGAAATGGATTTCCGAGTCTATTTATTGAGTTTAATCATGAAATGGTTATGAAATCAATTGATTCATTGACGACATTCGTCGTCTTTGACTTAATAAAGTCAAAATTCTTGGTATTATGACCTTTGATAGTCAAAGTTTATTTTTACACTGATCGTTGCTGTTTAACGAATGATCAACTCATTCGCTAAGTTAGCAAATGAGATTATTCGGGAATTCTTGTGATGAATAAGACCCGTGATTCGTTAAATGTAACGAATGTCTAATTATAATACAGATTCGTTAGAAGTAACGAATGTAACTGATTCGTTTTATACGAATGAGACCTTCGTTTGAATAATATGATAACGAATGAGGAGCTCATTCGTTAATCAGTAGGATATTATGGAATATTTTACTAATATTTTATTCTTTTTCAACAGAATGGCTGACGAGATTGTTCAGAATCCTATTCCCGAGCAACAACCACATGTTGTTCCTGAACAAAAACCTGAGATTCAGGCTCCAATACAAGCTACTGAACCTGAAGAAGCTCCTGTATTATTATCATGGGATAAAAAGAACAACATCTGTGCCTTTTTGCATGATAATTTCGAAGATTCACCGATCTTTGGCAGAATGATTAGTTTTTTATGACGTTCCAGAATCTACAAGGCGATTTCTACACAAACTTTGGTTTACCAAAGTATCATTCGTGCCTTTTAGGATACTACCAGATTCAATGAGAAAGAGAATCAGATTGAGGCAACGATTCAAAGGGAAACAAGTGTTAGTTGATTTAGGAGTGATTCGCGATGTTTTGGGATTCAAGGATACGATAGATGATCGGTGTGAGTTCGATAAGGTTTTAATCCGTGGATTGTTTGGGAGGATTCGATACAAGGGAGAGTTGGCTAAGTCTATGTACAACAAGGCAAACTTGTGTGAACAGTATAAGTATTTGATGCATGTGCTGATACACTATCTTGGTGGTAGAAAGGGTGGCTATGACGAATGTCGTGTCATGCTGCAATCGGCGTTTGTTGCTCTTGTACTTAACAAACCGTTCAATTTCTCTAAACTGGTTTTCTATCAATTGAAAGAGAATCTCACGAGCAGGCACAAGTTCTTGATGTATCCGAGATTCCTTCACCTTATTATTGACGATCTTCAGCCTACATTATTTAAAGATCCAGCTACGATTTGATGAGATTAGAACATATGAATTCTGAGACCATGAGGCGGTTACATTCTTACAGAGGTCAAAGTATTCAAGATCGGCCAAGGTACAAGCATTTAATTGGCCATCTTTCCAATATTGACTATGAAGCACCATCTCATGATCGTTGGCTCATGATGAGTTAGATTCTGAGCGTGAGGGTGGTGATGGTGGTGGAGATGATGGTGGTGATGGTGGTCAGGAGCCGAGTGCCGAATTAACGTATGCAATGTAAGAGGAAGGGTAAAGAGCCGATGGTGGAAAAGGGGGAGAAACCGAAGAAACAACGGGTGAGACGGGGTTCAGGTATTGAGATACCAAACCAACCATTTGAGAGACCGTCTGCACCAGTATCTATTCCTGCTTCGATTCCTTTTTCTCCAACTCCTACAATGATTCCGAGATCTCCTGTTGTTACTAGATCTCCTACTCCAGTTCATATGTCAGTATCTCTAGTACCTCCGACCATGGCTTTGATGACTACGGCTATGTCGGATCCGTACTTTGGAGACGTATTACAGACTATTTTAGCTTGTATGCCTAGTCCTCAACCGACTACTCCTGCTACTCCAGTCAGTCCGACTACGTTGCCAAGACCTGAGCACTCATTCATGTCATTCAATCTTCCTCAGGGACCTATGCAACTTGTCCATCCGAACTTCTATGGTATGTCTTCCTAAACTCAGATGCAAGCAGATCGGGCAGCTCATGAGCTAGTGTAGCGTAATATAGGCATATTCAGTTTATTCAAAAAGAGAACAGGTAACTGAAGACCCTGGTTGCTGCTCAGGGGGAGAGATTAGATAAACAAGATGAGATCATTCTTCAACTCACGTGTAAAGAAGACGAGCTGAAAAATTTGAGAAATGAAGATGAAGATCCGGATGAAGGGGGTGTAGGTGACCAGAAACCGGATGGTAGCAATACACCATCGGCAGGTAATCAGGCTAGAACGAGTACTGGTGGAGGTAGTGAGGGTAATAATTTGCAGATCGTGCCATACAAAGACTATACTCGAGCCAAGCTAATCTATGTGATACCGTCTAATATGATTTTATTTGTGGGTATTAATGGGATTGTCTACAGCATGGTTAACGTAGATGAGATAGAAGAGGGTGAGTTTGTTGATCATTCACTGACTAAAGAACAAATTGCTCTGTTTCTGGATCTAAATGAAGATGAGGTAGAGGAATTGAGAAAGACGGTTGAGGTGGAGATTGAGTTTGAAGAAAGTACTACTCCAGGCATTCCACGTGGGAATGTGCTTGAGTATGAGGAGGTGGAAGTTGAAGACGTGACTGCTGAAGAATATCCTGATCTTTATGCTGGTAACAACAATGATTCAGGTATTCCGTTTTTCACTACTGAACATTTTGAAGCAGCAGAGCAGCGTCTACATGAAGAACGATGGAACAAAGAAACTGAAACAAGTCACTTAATAGCAAAAGAGAAGAAAAGGAAACGTGCTTTGGATGGTATGTTTGGGCAAGACGTGAAGCGCGTGAACAAGATGATCGAGACCTTCAGATACAATGAACAAGAGGAAGTCAGACTTGCGAAGGTCCTAGCATCGGCATATCAGATGAAGAAGTACAAGAGTGCTAAAGATGTGAAAGGTGACTTGGTTGCTTGGCTATATGTTGCGGAGCTTAAAGGATATATCTTCAAGAGGGAACATGGTATTTATTATTTTAAGCGTCCACACGATATTTTGACTATGCCAAGATGGGATGTGAGAACCTTAGCCAACCGATCGTTTGTTAAACGGGGAAAAGATCAATGGGCTGATTGGTTCTATGATCATCTATAACATGAAACCAGATTTGGGATCAAATTCTTCAAGCCACAAGTGCCGAACCATAAGTATATATTGACGAGATTGATACATGCACCAGCTGGAGAAAGATGATCTTGCAAGTCAAGCCGCCAGAGATAATGAAGAGGGCTCCAATGAAGATCTTCCCTCAGAGTCTTTTCACCACATTCAACAGATGGTACTACGACAATCGGACGGGTGAAGCGGTAATAGTATTGGGTACCGAATCAAACACGAGTGTTATACCTGTAATCGATATGATGTGGCTCGTTAACTTATCGGAGTCTGATAACGATGTGTTATTTCACAATCAGATCCGATTTGCTAACATAAGCGATTATGATCTTGCAATGCAATTTCAGCGTGTTGTTTGTGTCTGTTATGCATTCAAGATTTAACGTGATGTTCCAGAAATGAAGTATAAAGAGCTCGAGACGAGGAGGAGTTTGTTGATACACGAATTGGGCGTTTATTATATTACTTGATAATGTAAGGGGTATTTTGGTAAATAACCCCATTCGCTCTATTGTAAGGCCATTCGTTACTCCGTCACGAATGAGCCACATTCGTTATAATGTAAGCCACATTCGTTAAACCTTGCTTAACGAATGTGACAACGGATGAAGGGCTATTCATTAGGGTTAATGTAACACGAATGAGTATGCTCATTCGTTAGTGTAAAAGTAACGAATGACACATTCGTTAAGTCTTAAGTTAACGAATGTGTCTATCTCCTATATATATCTGTAACATTATCAGTTATAGGATCGAAGTTTTTATTATTCTGTTTGTGCCTCGTTACTCTGCCGAAATTCTCTCAGAATACACACACAAACACACATTAATCGTATAGACTTCGTATTAATCGTATCGATAACATGAACATCACATTGTAATCAACGATCTAGATCCACATGAGGTTCCTCAAATACTTATAAATGCATCATATTATTAAGAATTAAGATCCGAATAAGGTTCGCAAATAGATAAAATGAAAACAAAACGAATACGGTAAAACCCGAAATGTTACAAGGGCCAGCACAATCCTTTTAGAGGCGTAAAACCATATGAGAATTTGATGCCTTTTTTTAATTTTATTGTTACAAGGCAAAACAATAACCAAGAATATGTTTATCTTTTCAAGAAACTTAAAAAAACACATTTTTATCATTTAATATGTGTTGAGACTATCTTTGGTCTAATATTCATCATTTAGTATGTTTTTTCTGTTTAACTTTAGTCTAAATTGAAGACCTTATGGCCTAATATAAGATATATATATTCTCATGTATTTGTATTTTTCATAATGTGGGAGCACGGTTCGTCACTATGGACTATTATTTGATCATTCGTGTTTGAAAATATTATATATATTAAATCATGAAAGACCTAGCATGTCTAACAAGTGTCACATTGAGTCATAAAGATCATAATAGGTCAATTTCGGTTAGTTTTTGGGTTCTTTTCCTAACCAAAAGTTAAATATTAAGTTTGATTTTTTTTTAAAAATTTATAAAATAGTAACCAACTTTTATTATTATACTCAAGTTAAATATTAAGTTTTAATTAAGTTACAAACTTTTTTTTTCTCATTTAGTTCACTCAAGTTTCATGTATGTACTAATGAAAGATTTTGCTTTTACCATTTTAGTAGGTTATTACGATGACGTACTGTATTTTCATTTTAAAAATGTTTGTTAATGATGACATCAATTGATGATAGAGGATTTAAAATTAGTGTAATAGATTTCGTTAATTAAATAAATTCAAAAAAACCTTGTTTTTTTTAATTATCAAGATTTGAAAAAATTAGTTTTCTTTTTCGAAAAGCATCAATATTCAATTTTTTAATAAAACAAAATTCTACTTTTAGTTTTAAGTTTTCATAGAATAATTAATTGTTTATCATTTAAAGGTTAGGTGTATAGCTAAATTCTAAAAAAAACGTAAAAATTAGTCATCTAACATTAATTTAGGTAAATTATATACTAATCCAAAAAAAAAACAATGATTCATCATGATCGGTTATAGATGATAAATTTTATGTTATTTTGAGTTGTTAATTATAATATTCATATAATTATAATTATATGAAGAAAGAGTGCAGCCCAGCACTACGGTTTAGTTGATAGAAGAAAGAGTGCATTTCAAACGAAAGGTGCATTTCCTCAGTTGATAGAAGAAAGAGTGCAGCCCAGCACTACGGTTTAGTTAGGGGGCTAAGAGTCATGGCTGACTTATAAGGAGAGTCATAAGCAAGAGAGTCCATTGTGTCTTTTTTCATTATTGTGTCTTTTGGTATTGTGTCTTTCAACTCATCATTGTGTTTTTTTAAATACTAATAATACCGTTGTGTAATAATAATATGTAAATATAATGAAAAATACCAACAAATTATCTAATACATAAAACACAATGATGAATACTACAATTTTGTAACCAAATTAGTAAGTGAAGTATGGTGCTTGATCGAAAATGAACGTGGAAATACTATAACACTAGGATTTGTTGTGACGAAAAAACCCGTTATCCTAAGGATAACAAGAAAAAAACCCCGGGCGATGAAAACTATCACCACCAGTTTATTAATAAAAGGTTACAAGTGTTGGAGCTAACTGGATCGTGTTACAATGAGCGATTACTGCTAAGTATCGAGTGCTAAAGGTTTAGCTCTATTTATTCAAAAATTCAACTAACAACAATGCCTAAAAATCAGGAAATACTAGACTACTTCAAATTATCCGTTAACTTCCATAACTTCCATTAAGCGCGTTTTCTTTGAAATAGTTGAGTAGTGGTCCGAGTCTTCAGGAGATCATGGGAATGTTGCACGACCTGGTAAACACTAAAGAAAAGAGATTGAACCGTTAGTATAGCAATATATTTAGGATACCTATAGCTTTGGAGGATACTATATCCTGTAGTTATCCTGAATATATCGCTTGCTTAGGATACCAAAAATCCGATGCCTAACAAATACATATTACACAATAACTAAAAACACAATGATGACTGAATTGAAGACAAAGACAAGATCTCTAAACCACGAAACCCCTCTGTCCCTCTTTTCGGAGAGGCGGGTTTCACAACCACCAAACCGCCGCCGCCCCTCTCTGTTCGCCAGAAAGTGTAAAACCCATCACAGGCCAAAAACGTCAGAAAAACGAGATCTAAAACCTGTAAATCGACCTACACCATCTCCATCACATATCTTTCTCTTGTGATCTGAATTATCACCATCTCACGAGTGATGGCAATGGTAGTGATGCATGATGATGATGGTGGTCGGCCGAAAGCAAGATGGTGACGGAATGGAGCCGTAGAGTTTCGGTCTTGCTAAAATTAATTAAAATATAGATTAATACATAGATATAATATGCATACCTAGGATAAAGTTAAAATACAAAGTATAGCAAAAATGAGAAGGATGAGAATGAATCTAATTAATTGATCTTAAATTTAAATGGTGGAGATTATTTTATGAATAAAAATTGATGAGAAAGGCATTAAGATAATAACCCAATTATAATGACTTTCTTTCTCCTATGCAAGCCACATGTCAATTTCCATAGTATTTGTCACTGTGTTACAATGAGCGCTTGATAAAGGAGACCACTTCTTTCTCCCTGACTTGGACAAATGCTGTAGCTTCGATCCACTTGGAGAAATAATCTGTCATGGCTAGCAAAAAGACTTTTCCACCAAGAGCCTTGGGCAGCTTTCCTACAATATCCATTCCCCATTTCATAAATGGTCATGGGGATATAATAGGATGTAGTGGTTCAGCTGGTTGATGCAGGATGTTGCTATGTCTTTGACAAGCATCACATTTCCTGGAGAAATCCATCGCATCCTTCATCATTGTTGGCTAGAAATAACCTGTTCTTAGTATCTTGGATACTAAAGCTTTGCCGCCAGTGTGATTTCCCAATCACCTTCGTGTATATCCTTAAGGACTTCTTGTATTTCATGGTGTTCCAAGCACCTCAAGTATGGATCTGCAAGTGATTTTCTATATAAAGTATTATTTAGGATAATGTATCGAGTTACCTTCATTCGGAAAGCTCTAGGATTTTCTCCTTCTGGGATCTCGTTATCCTGAAGATACCGTGTTATGGGACGGGTTCAGGATACTGGATTATCTTCAGAATTTGAAGTATCCATGACTTCGTGGTTTTCCTTAGTTGCTGGGGTCAAGATATTAACGATAGGTATCTTAATTTCTTCTGGTATCTTGAGAGCTGATGTTAAATTTGCTAAGGCATCTGTTTCAGCGTTTTCTTCTCTAGGTACCTGTACTATATCAAACATCTCGAAACACATAGCTAATTGCTTAACTATTTCTAAATATTTTGCTAAACTTTCTGCATTTACTGCATAAGAACCGTTAAAATGTTTAGCTAACAAATCAACATAAACCTGAAGATACCTGACCTTCATATCCTTGGCTAATTGTAATCCTACTATTAAGGCTTCATATTCAGTCTCATTATTAGTAGCCTAAAATTCACAAGATATAGATAGAGGTATAATGTCCCCCTGTGGCGATTTTAGCAAGATACCTAAACCTATTCCTCTTATGTTAGAGGCTCCATCTGTGTGCAAAGTCCAATTCTCCTTGACGTCCAATTGTTGAACTTCTTTTTCTACTTCTTCAAGGATATCCTGGCTAATCAGCCACAAAGTTGGCAAGTGACTGAGATTTGATTGCTGTCCTTGGTTCATACAAGATATCGTATGCATTAAGTTTCACAGCCCACTTCGCCATCCTACCTAACATTTCTGGTTTTCTCAAAACAACCTTAATAGGATAGTTAGTTTTTGCATTAATAACATGAGTTTCAAAATAACGTCTTAATTTTGTATAAGCCATTATAAGTGCTAATATTAATTTTTCAAGATAGGAGTACTTGGATTCAGCATCTAATAGGCTTTTACTTACATAATATACCGGGTGTTGTTGACCTTCGTGATCCTTGACTAGGACAGCGCTTATTGCACTCCCTGAAACTGCTAGGTACAAGGATAGTGGTTCACCATCAACTGGCTTCATCAGGAGTGGTGCTGAGGATAAGTATTCCTTCAGAGATACCAGTGCCCTTTCCTGCTTTCTCCCCATTCGAACTTCTGATTCTTACTCAGGATATCGTAGAAATCCTTGCATTTCTCTAAAGATCTTGAGATAAACCTGTTGAGAGCTGCTATTCTTCCAGTCAACCTTTGGACATCTTGATGCTTTTTGGTGATTTAATATCTAGGATAGCTTTGATCTGCTCGGGGCTTGCTTCTATTCCCCTTTTGGTGACCATGTATCCTAGGAATTTTCCTGCTTTGACTCCAAAGTGGCACTTGGCAAGATTCAACTTCATGTTGTACTTATCCTGTATATCAAATGTTGTTGCCAAGTCTTTGAGATGATCCTCAGCTCTTCTTGATTTCACCACCATGTCGTCTATGTAGACTTCCATCGTCTATGTTGACTAGCCTTTGGTATGTTGCACCTGTATTTTTTAGTTCAAAAGGCATTGCAATATAATAGTATATACCTGTGGGAGTCATGAAGGCTGTATCTTCCTGATCTGATGGCTCCATTTGAATTTATTGGAATCCCGAGGATGCATCCATGAAGGCTAGTATCTCGTGACCAGCAGTTGCATCTACGACTGAATCAATGTGTGGGAGTGGAAAAAGGTCTTTTGGACAGGCCTTATTCAGGTCTATGAAGTCCACACACATTCTTCTTCTGGACTACAACTAAATTGGCCAACCATCTAGGATAATGGACCTCTTGTATCATCTTGGTTTTGAGTAGCTTCTCTACTTCTTCTTGTATGATCCTCCGAAGATAAAGGCAATGACCTTTGCTCCGGGTGGTGGAGAAGGTGCCATTTCAAGTATCTTGGCAGGATCCTGACTCTTGTTCTTGTTCCTTCAAAACAGTTCCTTCAGGTATCCTTTGCTGAGTAGGTATCCTATTTCCTTCCGAAGTGTTATACAATAATCAGTGCGATGACCAAAGTCTTCGTGGTATGCACACCATTTGGACTTGTCTTTGCTGGATCCGGACTTTTCAATTTTCTTTGGCCATCTAGCCTTGTCACCTAAATCCTGCATGGCACATATCGCACCACTAATTTCAATATTAGAACAATATTCAGAAAGTTTAAGATACTCTTCATCATCCTCGTCTTTTTCCACAGCATTTATCCTGGGACTATCTTGTTTGGAATAAGGCTTAGGTCTAGAGAACTTTTGTGGAGAATCTGATTTTCTGTTGGTAGACTCATATCTCACCAAGATTCCATCAGCCTTCTTGTCATCCTCCAGCCGTATGTATCTTAAAGCCCTATTTCTGACTTCATCGAGATTCTTGCATGGTGTCATGACAAGATCGTCATAGAACGGATAATCCTTCTTCAATCCCATCTTGAGAGCTTCAACAGCAGCTGCCATATCGAGGTTGGCGATGCCCAAAGCTTCCCTACTAAATCTAGTTATGTAATCCTTTAAGGATTCATTATTATGCTGAACTATTCTATATAAATCACCTGTCATTTTCTCAATAGATCTACTACAAGAAAACTAATTATTGAACAAGTTAATCAAATGAGTAAATGAAGTAATAGTATTGGAAGGAATACTCAATAACCATTTGAGAGCCGGTCCCGTTAGTGTTGAACTGAATCCCTTGCATAGGCAAGCTTCTTTGATGTCAATGGGGATGGGGTTGATCTCCATCCTTTCTCTATACTGGGCTACGTCTTCCTCAGGATCCGTAGTGCCATCATACAACTTCATGCTGGGAGTTTGGAATTTCTTGGGGATCTCCACGTCGCATATAGGCCAGGTGAATCTGGATAACCTATGGCTGCTTACGGGAACTTCTTCTATGGGACGTATTATCCCAGGGATATTGGAAATCATATCCTTCATTTTTTGCAATTCTCTGGCTATCTCGGGAGATATCCCTTTATCCTGCACAGATCCACGATTAGTGTATAATTTACTTAATGCAAATCAAGAAGAGCTCGGGGACCTCGTGGAAGTCAATATCGTGCACAGGGGTGGAATCGGAGACCTCTTGGTTTTTCCTCTTCTTTGAACACATAAGACGGCTTCTTTCCGGCCTGGGCAGAGGACTCGGGGCGACTTCCTTTCTGACGGGGCTGCGGGTTGACACCATGTTCTCAATATCTTCAAGTCCAAAAGCGACAACAAACTTACCTGTTGAACTAGAGGTAAATATCTCTAAACCCTTAACCCTTATGACTAATATATTGTTGTTTCTTACCAGACATATCGGACTCCTCCGAGCGGGATGGATCTTGAAAGTTTGAATAAAAGTGGAAGGTCCTTTCTTCCTCATCAATGAGATAGAACGAGCTCACCTTATTCCTGGTTTGTCTGCCTGGGGGAGCAATCTCAAAAAACTTCAGAGCTGCAAAAAAGACAAGAAAAGAAGCATATTAGTATGATATGATTCAGCATACCGTCTAGGGATAACATATCCTACTTTTTGTAACCCAAAGATAAGGAAGGCTTCCGGGATATAGAAGAGAATCCCTTTTAACGAAGAAAAACTGTTTCTTCCACTGGTCATTGTTCTGAGTATTCTTCAGAACAAGAGGGGTTATGTCTGACTTGGTCTTAAGAAGATATCGAGAAGAGCCATGGCTATGAAGGTCATACACAAAGGCCAGTTTTGAAAGGGTAAAATCTAAAGCGTGGTCAGTAATCAACCTTTCAAGCACGAACAAGGTTCTCCAAACCATAGGCATTGTTTGGATATAGCTAAGGTCGGTCTTCCTAAAAACACAATGAAAGCTGGAAATGTGATGCAAATCAAGAAGAGCTGGTGGTCGACAAGGTGCTCTAGCCGAACATGTTGGTTGGCCGCCGGCGTGAGGTTTATGGTCCGAAATGGTGGGGAAGAGAATGCACAAACGAAAATGGATGTATTCTTTTATTTTTATATTTAAAATCAAATAAATAAATAAAATAATTATTTTGGTAAATACTTTCTACATCTCCTAGATTGGTAAATAGTTTTTCCCCACCACCCATTTTGATAAAAAAAATTGTGAGTAACCTTATTGAGACACAAAAGGTTATAGTAATCAAATTGGTATAGTAAATAAAGTTTGTTAATATTCTGTGAAGTTTTTCATTTTTCTTTTTCATTTTTTAAACTTGCATATTTAACTTTTATGCTACTAGTTCTTACTATCATATTATCATATAAGTATATTACTAACTATAAGGGTCTGTTTGGTAGGAGTAATAAAATAAATGAGAAAATGGAATATACATGTTAATGGAATGGGCAAAGGAACGAAATGGATGAATAACATTCCATTGTCATGTTTAGTAATTAGCACCTAGTAATGAAATGATAGGTTATTATTAGTTATAATAAAAAATAGTAAATAGTAAAATTAGTTACTAATAATAATAAATATTATTGTTATTATTATTATTAAATAATAACAATATTTACCTACTAATAATATAATTATTATTAATTATTTACTAATTATTATTGTTATTAGTGAATATTATTATTAGTAGTAAATAATAATAATAATAGTAGTAATAATAATAATAAATAAATAATATTAGTGAAAATATGAATATTCATAATAACTACTTTTTAAGACTCGCGTGTTAAAGTGTGATTATTTAACCGACTAAAAATAATCATAAAAACATTGAATCACGCATGCATGTTGTGAAATGTTAACTCGTCAAATTTAAATATGATAACGATATTAATATAATAATAGTTATATTATAATATGAAAAACAATAGTTATAATAATAACATAATATAATAATATTGATAATATATCAATAACTATAATATAATATTGATATAATAACAATTTATTATTATTATTGTTATTATTATTATTATTATTATTAATGAGTCTTTTCAATCCTTGAAAAAAAAATTTTTTTTAAAGGAATGAAAATCCTATTAGAAAGGAGTTTCATTCCTTAAGGAATAACTCATCATGACAACCAAACATGTTTTAATTCATTTCATTCCACATTCCGTTCATTCATACTAAACACTACCCAAGTATATTTAAATGAGTAAAGTGTCAAAATCGTCCTTCAGTTTCGGTCAATAATGCGATTTTCGTCAAAAAATTTATTTTTTGCATCTAGACCATCGAGGTTTCTCATTTTTAGCCATTTACGTCCAAATTATTAACCCCGTTATTTTCGTTGTTAACCTAGGGGCAATTATGTCTTTTTACCTATTTATTTGTTTTATTATTTTGTTTATATCATTCAAGCTCTCTTCCCAGGTCGTTTTCTTCACCGGTTCCACTCACTGCCCGTTGCAACCACTAACCACCAGTGGCCCACCACACCACTGTTGTTGCCGACCTCCACCATCACAAGCACACCTCCGGCTTCAGATCTGAAACATTATATCACTGTCGGATCTGAAACATGTCTATCAGATCTGAAAAACAATTTGGGGTTTTTGTTTATTTGATGAAGAAGAACTGTTTGATGAGTGTACGCTACATTTGATGATGCGAATTATAAGAAGAACCGTAATCATATCGATGCTTAATTTCGTCGCTGGTCACTAAAGAATCGGAATGATTACAGCTCCAAACGCCTATACCAATGTCGTATGCCAACAAAAACCTCAGCAATGCCTTTCCAATTCACAAACTTGAGACCGGTGTAGCAAGAAATTTGCGTGGTGGCTAGAACTGATTAGATATAGATCGGAATCGGTTAGAGCATGAGTCGGATGATGGGGTAACGGATTAGCTCGCTGGAATCGTTTCACCCACATTGCCATCGGAACCCTTGTCGGAAAACCGGTTCACTGTAGTGCACTCGGGAATCCACCGGGCAACAGATCGAGAGGTGATGAAGAACAGAAGAAGAAATGATATGCCTTATGGTGTTAGTGGGTCCAAAATATTTCATTTTTTTATTATTGTTTTTAATAAAAAATGTGAGGTCCACTAAGTTATAATATTCTTATTAATTCAAATTAAGTTTTAATAATAAAAGAATAAAAAGACGATCTTACCCCTCAGTAAACTGGAAAAAACTAAAGGGGTTAACGATTTGGATGTAATTAGTAAGAAATGAAAAACCTCGATGGTCCAGATGCAAAAAACAAACTTTTTGGATGAAAATCGCATTATTGACAAAACCTCAGGAACGATTTTGACACTTTACTCTATCTAAATATTTAATCTTGTGCCGTAACTCGTAAGAAGGCTATTGGTTTATTTGCGGCATAAGATTAGTCATCAAATCCTGTATCATTAGCTATCCAGTATTATTGGCACTTGCTTTAATTTTTTTTATGTATAATGCTAGTATCGTAACGAAACTAAACAATACCAACCGAATTTATGTCGTTTTGATAATAAGTTATATTTGTTTTCTAATATGTTAATTTTATTTTATTATAAACTATATGGGTGTCACTACTATTTTCGACTTTGAGAGATTAATGCTTTCAATTTAGCGTCGCTATCGTGCCGAACTTAACCCATAATGCACTGCCACTACATGCTTGAGTTTTACCGACCGAATAGACGTCGTTATAAGTATGTCGTAACCAAATATGATCGAACTTGTGCCGAGTCTTCGCCCCTAAGTTTTATCGACCGAATAAACATAAATTTATATTCGTTATTTTTGTATGATAAGCTATACTTGTTTTTTCTTTTTTTTTTTGTGTTTTAGTTCTGGTACTGTATCGAGCGCAACTGAAACTGACTGCCGCAACACTCGCGTTTTTCGACCAAATAAATGTCGTTTTAAATATGTTATTTTTTATATCATAAGCTATAGAAGTATTCTGGGTGGTTACTAATTTAATTTTTGGGTTTGGTTCTAGTACTGTAGCAATCCTTTCCAATACCAATCGAATTCGTGTACTTTAATCTAATCAGTACGTGTGACGATACTATTTTGGACGTTCACATATAATTTTTTTTGGATTCAGCATCATTGTTGTAACTAACTTAAATGATGCTGACCAAATTCATTGCGATGTCGACACAACGAGTTAATTTTTTTGTTATCCATCTATATACTAAAAGGCACTGTCGGGTGGCATGCGCAACATAAATCTACTCTTAGGCCACATGGCATAGCGATCTTATGCCATGGCAGTTGTTTCTTTAATTTTTTATAAGTATGCCATTCGAGTGTCAATGTTTTATATGTTTACTAACTTATTTTTTCTATTTAGTTCAAATAACGTATGTTAAAAAATTCTTTTTTTGTCTGCATCGTATATACGTACATGTTATGTACTTTTTTCATTTAATTCGATTGTCGATACTGTTTTGAGCGTTTACTATATATATTTTTTGTGTTTCATGTCGCTACTATATATTTTTATTTAAAATATCTTTTTTTTTTTGTATAAAAAATGTTGTTGCCTGTGATAAAATGTTTTTTGAAAATGTTAATTTTTTTATTATATGTTATGTGAGTGTCGCTACTGTTTTCTGCGTAGATACGTTAACTTATTTCATTTAGTGTTGCTATTGTAACGAAATTAAATCATTAACCGAATATACGCTAATATATGCATAGCTCTAACGCAACGGGTACAAAACTAATTTATGTGATTGTTGCTTTGAGTCTTTTAGTCACACTTTTAGAATCAAGGGCGTATTATTGTGAACAACCCTAGTGTTTTTTCGCTTAATTTACCATCGTTTATTCGCATAAATTACTCTCTCTTATTCGGGTTACAAATCCGTTTGCTAATACAATGTATATGAAAGTTCTAGGCTTATAGCGAATATCTTTAGTCACCAACATATTTAAATCAAATATGCCAACTATCCACCAACATGATCACTATTCCTTTCACGTACGTAATCCTATAGTTGATTTGACTTCTTACACAAACTGATCTTTTAACGTGCAATGATGCTAATTTGTTCTTCAATGGAAAAAAATTTTCTTAAACATTAAGTTAACCATATGTTATTTGTACTAATCAATCAAAATTAATCATGATGCTCGAGATAAAAAAGTATAAATGCTCAAAACTTTTGAGTCATTTTTAAATATAAATTAGTTTTATATTTCTTTATTGAAATTTATAATAAAAAAATAACTAAAGCAACAAAAAGATATATGCTTTGTTTTTGCATGGATGATCAAATTTGACCCAAATCAAAAACACGGTCTGATATATAGCCGCCGATGCTTCAAATATGAGAGATCAACTTTAAATTCATGAATAACTAATTTGTTTAGAATAAGGATAAAAAGCAACTGACCACAGGCTGTCATGAACATTATTCATAAGTATATTTTAATATGATAAAAAAAAACGTCTATAAATTTGAGTTGATGCATTCATCATTATTATCATCATTCATCTCATCCATGGCGGCTGCTTCTTCTTCCTTCCTTTTATTTCTCCTGTGTTTGTTCATTGTAGTCTCTTCTTGTTTAGCCAAAACATCACCTCGTCCTATTCTCCAAATTACCAAAGATGCAAAAACACTTCAATATGTCACCCAAATCTCTCAGAGAACACCTCTCGTCCCTGTCAAACTAACCCTCGATCTCGGTGGCCCGTACATGTGGGTTAACTGTGAGCGAGGCTATACCTCCACCTCCTATATTCCTGCCCGTTGCGGGTCCGCACCATGTCGACTACTCAACACCACTTCATGCACAACCGGAACCACATGCAACCCGCCTGTCCCGGACTGCTTCAACAACACTTGCGGCCACGGCCCCGACAACCCCATCGCCAACACCGGCACTAGCGGCCAGCTCGGAGCAGACGTCTTCAAGATACCGTCTTCCGACGGGAAGAACATCTTGTCCCAACTCACTGTCCCTCGCCTTTATTTCATATGCGGTAATAACTTTGTGAATGATGGGCTTGCTAGCGGAGTTGCGGGCATCGCTGGTCTCGGAAGGACTAGAGCTTCACTACCCGCTCAACTTTCCGCTTATTTTAGATTCGATCCCAAATTCGCTTTATGTTTGAGTTCTTCAACAAGAGCTAGCGGAGCCGTGTTTTTCGGAGATGGACCGTACACTCTGCTTCCGAATGTTGATGCATCTTCCTCGCTTACCTACACCCCACTCATCATAAACCCGGTAACCGAGAGTGGGTTTTTGGGTGACGCGTCGCCTAAGTACTTCATCGGGGTCAAAGCGATCAAAGTAAACGATAAACGTGTCACTGGATTCAATCAGAGTTTGTTGTCTATTGATAGTGAAGGTAAGGGTGGGGCATCGATCAGCACGGCTGCGCCGTACACTGTCCTGGAAACAACAATATACAAAGCGCTAGTGGAGGCATTTGTGAAAGCAATGCCAAAGAATGTCGGAAAGGTTGCGAATGTTGCGCCGTTTGGGGCGTGCTTTAGCTCCAAGAACATCGGTAGCACGCGTCTTGGTCCGGCTGTGCCTTCCATCGAGCTCGAGTTGCAAAGCAAGAATGTGTGGAGGATTAATGGTGCAAACTCTATGGTTTCGGTGAAGGACAATGTTTTGTGTTTGGGATTTGTGGAAGCCAGGACAGATTTTGCACCTACCATTCCAGTGGTTATTGGAGGCCATCAAATTGAGGATAATTTATTGCAGTTTGATCTCTCTGCATCAAGGCTTGGATTCAGCTCGTCTCTTCTTGGACGATCAACTACGTGTGCCAACTTTAACTTCACGGCATAGATGTCCTTCCATTTTACTAATATATAACTAGTCATGTCATGTATTAGAATAAATGTTATGACTTCAATCATGGCACGAAATCCGATTCCCTGAAATAAATAAGACATATGTGTCACTTATTATATAAATGCTGGATCTACAGTTGCGGATAGACATTATAATATAATAGTATATGGCCCATGGGTGTGCATTTATGAACACCAGGAGACATTTCCAAAGAAAAATAAATGCGATTGAACACAAAACAAATGTTTCATTACTAAGCAACAAACTAAGGATTGAATAATTTTTAGACAAAGTAGCAAAACACATCTTTTATCTTTTATATGCTTGCTTCAATATTAAGTGGTTGTTCTTTATTATTATAAGTGTTAGAAAAAATCGTTTATATTTAAAAACTCTATGACGTTATGTTCTTTAACACTAATGCAATTAAAAATTTTCACTAACCCAGACATTTGCAAAACACATAAGGATAGTTTTGTAGTTTTACATAATTATTTAAAATTTAAACTAAATAAAAAAAACGTATTTAAACAAAAAAATAAAACTCTCTATTATCTATCCACCACTCACCTCATCTTCCTTCTCGAATGATGCAAGGCCAAAGCCTATTATGAACTTCATTAAGTTGTGATTCCAAAATGGCTATTTAAGTTATTTTAATTCATTCGTATGACTTTACAATTATTATTTTAGTTTTAGTACTCACTATTTTAATTTTAGTACCAAAGCCTATCACTAATTTAGGAAAAGTTTCTAAATAAAAGATTTTCATAACATCCTAGTTCTGTAGACTAGAGATTTTTATAATTTTAGAAATTTATTTATATTTTTTAAGTGTTACTCAAATTAAAGACATATTCGGTACAAACTAATTAAAATACTTTTGCTTCTTTTTAAACCTTAGATATGGTATACCATTCTTAGCTATCCTCGTTCAAGCCTAGACTAAATCAAGTCTTGTAATTTTTTATTTAGGTTTTATTCGTTGAGGAACTAATCAAGTTTCTTCTTAAACCAACTCTCTCACTCGTTGTTTAAGGTGAGTACTTACGTTTTATACTTTCGGGGTAGCATGCATAACCATATTCAAACCAACATGTTTTAAGACCTCAAACCTCACCCACAATTCCTCAATATGTGTTTATATGACTAATTGCTCGATCACTCGTTTATGCCTCAATTATATATAACTAGTTTTTCTACCCGGCGCGTTGCGCCGGGACAACTGACAAAACCCCAGCGTTGAAACCCGGGCGTTGGTAAAATCCGAACGTTACGACAACGTGTCGACACGAATTCGATCAGTACCGGCTGAATTTATTACGATATAAACACCATCTGTAAAATTTGAGGGTTAAAACACAAAAAATTAATTCGTCAAATTTACTTATAAAAACATTAACATATAAGAAAATAAAATATTTAAGACGATGTTTATTTGGTTGGCAAACCTGGGCGGTGGTAAAACCCAAGCTTTGTTAGTCACGAGCATTGAGGCGGTAACTTGACATGAATTCTGTTAGTTTTGATTACGTGTCTTAAGGTACCAGAACTAAAACACGAAAAAATACATATAAACCTTAAGGTGGACCAATGACCAATTGGGGGGGGGGGGGGGGTTCTATGATTCACCTCCGAATAATGAGTAGATAGGGAAGAGCTTTTTATTTGCGATCATGGGCTTTAAATAAGGCCGCGAGTCTACGCGAACTCGGTCGGTTCCTTTTAGATTTGTTATGGTCTTGGAACTAAACAAAAAAAAATTGCCGTTTGGTGGGCTTATTATGGTAACTGAAATGAAAAAAATCATCGACCAATACGGTGCCGCCAAGTGACCCAATAGGCCACTTGCGGCACCAAACTTTCTAATTATATATAGTAAATAATTTTATGCTTAGGTGTTTATTTGTGGTTTTGACTCATCCTCATCCTCATCCTCATCCTCATCCTCATCCTCATTAAGTATGATTATACGTCACTTCTACTAATTTGGTTGTTACCAATTTGGTTATTATTTGAACATATGCAATGATTGTTGTGATATTCTATTTACACATAAGAATTGTGTTTTTGGCTCATATTGTAATTATAAAGTCTAGTGTATTGCTCACCAACATTCGTGTTGATCAAATTTATTTTTATGCATGCAATAGGTTTGATTATGGGTTAGATTATGAAGATTTATCATTTAGATTGGACTTTAGGGTTTGTAACAATCGAAACAATTGTGACCTTGTTAGATGTTTTAATTTGAATCATTTTATTTTATTACTTGGACAAGTTGTATTTCAGTTTGAATAAATAAAAAAGAGTTGATTAATTATTGTCACTTAATAGCGTCTTATGCTTATGAGCAATCAACGTCGCGCCCGATATGTTTCACCGCTTTGATCGGGGTGTGGCACATATAAACAACAAGAAGAAGAAATGGTTTTAAGAGAAAGTCCCAAGTACTTTCCTTAACATGAGTACATTGTCAAGTTCTGAAATAGCTTGTGTAAGTACCAAGTACTTGCACCTTACCAAGTTCATTTGAGAAGTTATCCAAGAAAGTGTCGCAGGTTCATTCTTGGTTTTAAGAGAAAGTCCCAAGTACTTAGATGATTGAAGAATCATCTAAGTGTAAGTCCCGTGTACTTCACACTTGATGAATAAATGATGGGTTGATGAGTGTCGAATAAATGTAGGATGGCTAAGGATAGGATCCAAGTTCATTCTATACACGAGTACAATTAGGGAGTTGATATATTGTGTCTTATGTGATACTCCAAGTACATGATGAGTCACGAATCCATGATATAAGTCATAAATACATATGGGTCTCGAATATATCCTAGACGATGGATATTGGATATGTAACATTTGTCGAATTTCAAACCCGAAAACCGGCCCGTAAAAATGTTTCTTTTATTATTATCATTATGATTATTTATTGATTTATTAGTCAAACGTTCGTTATTAAATAAAGACGACGGATTGTATTTTAAGTGGGTCATTTCTTGTTTAAATATGTTACGTATCACTCGACTTTACTTTTGCTCGTTAATCGAATTTTTAAACTACTGCAAAAACAACCCTTAGCTATGTTTTAAATCGTTGGTCGCTAGTCAGGCGGTGGCTTAGGGACTAGCGCTTAATAATCGGGATTAATCGGATTGGAATTTTATATGCAATTTTTCAAAGTTATATATATAGTTTAATTTATGATTTAATAAGTTTAGTTCAATTTTGATAGAAAATACTATAAAAACAAAAGGTAGATGAATAAAAATAAGTATGTTTTTTAACCTAAATATGAGCCCACTGTTTTTTAATCTCGTCTCTTTCATCAAGATCAAATATTATCAGCCGCGATCAACTCATTTTAACAAAGGAACCCATGGAAGCCATCTTGCTTCATCTTCTATGACATGAAGTCGTCTCGTTTAATTCCAATGCGCTCCAAGGGTTGTTCGATTAGCCGGAATCTAGCTAGAATCTTTCGTCGGCCACCGATTTTTGGCAGATTAAGAGCACCTAAGTCTGACCAAGACCGCCTTTGACCATCTACCGATTAATGGGCCGATTAGATGAAAATTCCTCGGTGAACCTCTAATTTGCGACTAGTCGCTGGTTAATCGATGGTTAATCGCGATTTTTGCAAAACTGCTAACAACTGATGCAAAAAATCCATCATACACAACAATATAAACTATAAAAACTACACCCTTTTAACTAGTCCCATTGTTGGATTTTTCCACCACAGTGTTTCCTTGCCAATTCTATCACCCGTCGCTTGCATTCGCTGACATCTAAAAGAAAAATACTTGCGACATAGAATATTCTAAGAAGATTTAACTGTTAAGTCATTATAATATCTTCATCAATGAAACCACAATCACAAACTTCATTCTTACACTTAAATCACTCCATGTGCCTCTCATAATACACGCCGCATTATGTGAAAATTGCATTTTCCTTTTAAATTAAAATAATGCATATATGTAACTGATGTGTGCATAGAGTGGTAAAAAAAGCGTTCATTTTTCAAAAAGGTTTTGTTTCACACAAATTCGAGTTTTAAATTTATAAAATGATTTTTATCTTAACTAGACTACACACAAATAGGCAAGTGTACCTATCGTGTATGTAGTATAGTATGGGTAAGAAGTAAGTATTAATCCACGAACACACTTGTTTGATTTTTACTACTAAAGAAAGAGATATGCATAACTTCATGGCCTCCATAAAAACATCATTTTATGTAAATAAGTTGATTTATATTAAGTATTCATGATGTAAAATGAGACAGTCTCTTAAATTACTTAGTGAGTTGTCCATGTTAATTTAGTAAAAATATCCTTTGGACTATACTTAAAATACCAATTAAGATTAGTTAAATTGAAAAGGATTAACCTTGAATTATCAGGTATTAACCCGCATACTATTGGAAAATTATAGAACTTGTAATAACCACAAAGAGTTGTTTGAAATAGATTATTGTAACATCCCAAGTTTCGTTGGTATTTAAATAAATCGGGTTCTAAATGAATTACAGAAGATAAATGTAATTATCTAAAGTATGAGGGGGTTAAGTGTCATTAGATGAAAAGTTAAACATGAAACCCTACCCCTTCCTATAAATATAGCCAACATCTCATTTTATAATCATCTTCACCTCTAACCTCCTTCTTTACCAAAATCTCAGTTTTGAGAGAGCAACTCGCAAAGATCCGACTATTTCCGGAGATCTAACCGTCGGATCGGTCTCAAATTTTAATTGACTGTTCATGAATATAATTGACGATCTCCATCGGTCGGGTCTTCGATCAGAAGTCGGGAAGTCTATTTTTTATCAAGGTAAACTTAACAGTGGAAAAGTGAGTTTTCCAGAAACTGTTTGGGTTTTCCAGCGACTGTGGCGGCAGATTCCGGCAGTGGCAGTGGGCGGCGCTGGTAGAGATTGGTGACCCAGTCGTGTGGCCACTTGAATTACTCAATTCCGAGTTCGTTTGATTTAGTTTTGGGCTATTCAAGTGATTTCGAACATAAACCTCATATGTACGTTTTTATTAAAAAGACTTACTTTTAGTGTATGGAATTGTATGAAACTTGGTAGGATGATAGATCGGGTCATGATATTTTATAAAGTAATGAACTTGTGAGTAAATAGGTAGGTTGCTTAGGTTCGGGTAAAACGAGTAGCGTTCGGGTCGTGAAAAGGGCGGGTAAACAAAGTCGGTTTTTGCATGAAATTTGAAAGGAAAGTAAATCGGGTTGAAACATGTAATAAAAACATAAACTTCGTAGTAAAAGAGTTAAAGGGTGAGGTTCGGGATGAACGAATATGTTTGGACCATGTAATACCCAAGTAGATATGGTTGTTATGACCCAGAACTCGTTATAATAATGAAACGAGTCATAAGGAAAGAGTAGAGGATGAAAATATTTAAAGAGCAATATTAACGAACAAAAAAATCGAATCGCAAAAAGGAGCAGAATAGCATCGCATGGAAACGCGATGCGATTCGTTGGAAATGCGATGCGATTTGGGTGAGGAATGCGATTGCAATTGCTAGCCAAGCGATGCGATTTGTTTGCAGCCATGCGATGCGATTGGTCTGCATCCATGCGTTGTGATTGGTTTGCACCCATGTGATGCGACTAGTTTGCATCCACACGATGCGATTGGTTTGCACCCATGCTATGCGACTGGTTTGCATCCATGCGATGCGATTGGTTTGCACCCATGCGATGCGACTGGTTTGCATCTGTGCGATGCGAGTGGTTTGCACCCATGCGATGCGATTGGTTTAAATCCATGCGAAGCGACTGGTGTGCATCCATGCGATGCGATCCGATTATGTCATTTGAATGCGATCCATTTGGGGAATGCGATTGCTTTCTAGTGCGATTCAATTCAGAACATTAACCCATTAACTAAGTTAAAGTAATTGACTAGTCTAGAAAGTATGACCTGATTAGAGGTAGTTAATTAACAGTTATAATTGTTACATAGTTAGTCGTGCCTAGCTGAAGATGGGTGTTACAATTAATTCAGAAAGGAACAGAACTAGGTGAGTTTCTAGCCCTTTTCTCTGTTACATTTTCCGGGACTGTGTGCATACTCTATGTGATAGGTTAATACACTTATTATATTTGGTAAGTGTATGATATGTGAACGTGTATGTATAGACGTATATTATTATATGATAGAAGGTATGTATGAATGTATGATTGTATGGTCGTATGGTTATCCGTTAAGAAGGGACCAAACCCTAATAATATCTGAGGTAGAAGGGATCAGACCCTAATAATATCTGAGATAGAGGAGACCAAACCCTAATAATATCTGAGATGGTAGACACCAGACCCTAATAATATCTAAGATAGAGGGGACCGAACCCTAATAATATCTGAGATGGTAGAGACCAGACCCTAATAATATCTAAGATGGAAGGGGCCACATCCTAATAATATATGAGATAGAAGGGATCAGAACCTAATAATATCTGAGATTAAAGGGACCAGACCTTAATAATATATGAGATGGTAAAGATAGTTATGTATGTAGTATGAAAGTATGAAAGAATGTATGTATGTATATATGTATATATGTATATATGTATGTAGGTATGAAAGGAAAGTAAGCAGGTTAAGTATGCAATATGTACATTCGGATACGTATACATAAGTGGGTGAATGTAATGTATGTTGCCTGATTAACTAGAACTTACTCAGCATAGCTGACTTTTAGTATGCAGGCAGGCAAATAGGATGATGTAGCTGGCTTGAGGGAGACACATAACATGAACGGAAGAGACTAGCATATGAAGATGGATTGCTATGATGTTTTGAGTATGTTTAAAGAAAATATTTGAATGATTATATATGAATGATTGATGTTTGTATATTCTACGAAAAGTTTTAATTCACTATGATATTTAGAGCTGTGTTTTTGAGTAAATCAACACCCAATGTAGGGCACCGGGATCAGGGCCTTACAAGTTGGTATCAGAGCATAAGTTCGAGAGAAATAAGCATCTTATATGCTTAGACTCGAAAAGAGAATGAAACTTAAAGAAGAAAAGAAAGAAGGTGCTAATTCAAGAAAGCCATGTGTCGCTCAAGCAAGCTCGATTAAGGTAAAGTACATGATTAAGTTCATGTAAGGAATTAAAAATATATGTATATATAGTTTTAATGAAAGTGGAAGAATGTATAAATGCTAGCTTAATTTCCATATAAGAATGTATGTATGTTAGCTTAATTGCTAGAGAAGAATGTGTGTATGCTAGCTTAATTGCTAGGGATAAGAAAATAAGTTATTTGTATGTTTGCATGATTGAGTAATAGAAACTAGCACAAGTAAATTTTAAAGGGAAGTATGTAGGACCTGAGGAGTAATGTAAAGAGTTAATTACACTTGGCCACTGTCATTTACTACTTACCTTACAAATCATGTGCTAAATAATTCCTGGAGTCATAATGTGTAACGCCCGTTAATTTTTTGTTCAAAGATTTGAAGCTTGTAAAGTATGTATATTTCTCGGGAGTTATCCGGCATTCCTCGATGACCTTATCATCTTTCCACCAAGGTGAAGGTCTAAAACTTCAATTGAAGGCTAACCGGGTGGCTGTCCAATTGAGCAATTTCGGGACTGTTTTGGTGGAGGTTTTTGCACCAACATCTTCTTAGGCGTTTGAGTTGTGGGGATACTTAGGGGTTCTCTAGCTCGTGGTGAATTCGTGCCTTATGTCAGGTGAGTTCATGATGCCCCTTTTTACTCTTTTCAAGTTTTGGGCTAGCATACACACTTAAGCGATTTTGCTTGATGAATAGTTTAAATTATTTTACATGGGCTTACTTGTATAGAGTAGGCCTTGGGATGATATTATTGTATGTTTGTACGTATGTTTATCCATGTATTAATGTATGGCCAATAACTGGCGATGTTAATTAGTCGTTATCGACTAAGGATGTTTACGTATGCCTACTTTGTGTTTGCATACGTTGGATGAGATGTTACGTGTTTGGGTTGTACGTGTGCTCGACCCTGATGTTATTACTTGGATGAGATGTTACGTGTTTGGGTTGTACGTGTGCTCGACCCTAATGTTATTACTTGGATGATATTTATAGGGATATCATTATATAGATATACATATAAGTATGACTACTTATTGTTGATGATGGCCTAACTGTTCGTATCTCGTTTTAGTTTAAAACTCTTGGAATGATTATTATAAATGTCAATTATTAAAACTTGAACTCACTTAGCTCAAGCTGACTTTGTGTGTATGTTAGTGTGAGTTTCGGGTTTGGAGGAGGATACTTACCGCTTGGACGTGCTCGAGACTACTTGGACGGTTGAAGCCATATCTAGTCGGAAAGTTTTGTTAATGAACATTGTCCCTTTCAATTAATACTTAATACATTTAAATTTGGTTTTGTGCATAATTCCTGGGTTTTGGGAACTTGTTTTAATAATTATGATTTTTCCGCTGATTTATACTCTGAACTGGTTTTTGAAATGAAATGAATTGTTTTGATTTTAAGAATTTTTGTAAGTTTCGTGTATGATCACCAACTGTAGGATTCTCGGGATTCGGGGTCTTACATAATGTTTGTGTTTCCTTAGAGAAAAGATAAGATGAATGCCGCAAAGAGACGAGCACGAGGAGGTCGTACTGGACGCTGTGGTAGGACACGTGCCAACCAGACACCTTTTGAAGAAATGTGTAACATAACGATATACGAAAGCAGTAGGACTCCAACTATAGAAAGTAATGAAGACGGATCACACTTGGAGCTTGTAGTCAAATACACTAAGGGAGTTGCTCAAGTGTTTCGCATTTCAATGCCAACAAAGCTCACTGAAGCATTAAATACTACCCAGATTAGGAATCCAAGTGGAAGAAACATGAAAGAAACGGGGATAAGTCAACTGAAATGAGCTAAAACATGTAGTATGCATGCGATAGTTAACTCCATAAGGGAATTTGTTGGGATTGTGAGTGACGAAGCGAATATTGATAAAGTAGAAATGATTGAGGAGTATAGGTGACTATCAAGGAATCCTAATAGAAAAGGGCATGAAAGGCTGAGGCTACATGGTGTAGCGACTGTGAAAGAAGAACACCAGGAAGAATGAGTTGGGTACCTAAGACTGTTATGAAGAGACCGCTAACGATGCTTTAGCTAAAATGATGAGAGTGGTTAAGAATTATAAGATAGAACTAGGGGGCGTGATTTCCCTTTTACTCTTTCCATAATAACCTTAGGAGAGTTTGATGTGGTTTTGGGAGTGGATTGGTTGTCTGAGTTCGAGGCTCAGATAGTATGTAAGAGTAGGTTGATAACTTTAAAATCATTGGATGGTGGTACGATGACGGCTTATGGTGATAAAAAAAGTTCAGGGCTTAGCATTATTTGGATTATAAAAGCCGAAGGTTTGTTAAGGCGAGGGTTTAGTGCCTACCTGGCGTATGTTGTCAAAGCTACGGCCGTGACGAGATAATTGAAAGATGTTCATGTAGTGTGTAACTACCCAGAAGTGTTCCCAAAGGACTTTCCGGGGTTACCACCGGAACGAGAGATAGATTTCCAGATACCAGGAACACAACCCGTCGTGAAAGAACCTTACCGCTTTGCGCCATACGAGATGAAAGAATTAATGTCCCAACTGCAAGAACTCCTTGACAAAGGGTTTATAATACCGAGTGTTTCCCCGTGGGGTGTGCCGGTGTTGTTCATAAAGAGGAAAGACGGAAGTATGAGAATGTGTATAGATTACCGTGAGTTGGATAAGCTTACGGGGAAGGACGGATATCCGTTGCCATGGATTGACGATCTGTTTGATTAATTGTAAGGTGATGGTTGGTTCTCCCGAATAGATCTCAGATTTGGTGATCATCAACTTAAAGTGAATGAGGCAGACATCCCTAAGACAACATTTCGGACGCGGTATGGACATACAAGTTTTTCGTGACGTCGTTTAGATTGACGAATACTCTAGCATCATTATTGTTATGATGAATATGGGATGTTGTCCGATGTTGGACAAATATGTCGTTGCATTTATTGATGATGATTTTGATTTGTTCAAGGAATAAGGCCGGCCATGTTGAACACTTGAGAAAAGTGTTGGAGACGTTGAAGAAAGAGAAACTATATGCTAAGTTTTCAAAGTGTACCATCTATACAGATCATAAGAGTTTGAAGTATTTCTTGAAGCAGAAAGAACTGAATAGGAGGCAGAGAAGATGGTTAGGGTTGATAAAGGATTTTGATTGTTAAATCAAGTATTATCCTAGTGAGGTCAATGTGGTCACTGACGTAGTAAGCCGTAAAGGTGAAGAAGTTATAGCGAGAATTAAGTCATATAAATTTGTTAGCACTTCGGATTGCATGAGTGAAATATGCGAGGCATAGTAGAAGTTATAAAGGGTGAGAGCAAGATGAAAAAGGAATTATTTTTCGAGTTACACCGAGGTTGGGAAGATAATACTTATGATGAGAAAATTAGATTTGGTCGCATGTGTATTCCACGCCATGGAAATCTTCGAGGCCGAATCTTAGATGAAGCTCATAAGTCTAGATACTCGATTCATCTAGGGTCCACCATGATGTACCAAGATTTGTAGAAATACTACTAATGGCTGGGTATGAAGAACGAAGTGATAGCATATGTTAGTAAGTGTTGACTTGCTTGCCAAAACAGAACACCGGGAATCGTATGGAAAGATACAACCGTTAGAAATTCAAGAATGGGGTGGGCCCACATCACCATGGATTTCATAACTTAGCTACCACGTACATCTAGAAACCATGATACCATCTGGGTGATTATGGACCGTTTGAAGGAAGGTGCTCACTTTATACTAGTACGAGAAGCAAAGCTTTATTGTATCTTGTGGGTTGTCAATCTAGAAAGTTCACTCGTCTGGCCGATTCTATAGTTTTATTTGTATCTTGTGGGTTGTCAATCTAGAAAGTGTCAGTCTCGAAAACTGGGTATGACCTTAAACTTTACTAGTATTAACGGCGGTAATTGACATGCCTATGACGAAGGTTGATGTTTACTTTATAGTTTACTTAAGGGCAAGCAAAAGATAAGTGTGGGGATGTGATGGTTAGGTATTTTGTATATATATTAGTGTGTTAATTGTGTACTTTTATTGAGTATATTTTTAGAACTTTGGTACTTCATATATGTTTTTGTATTTCATGTTATTGATCGTTAAATATGCTAAATTGGAGACTTTTACAAGCATGGGATGATATCTCGGGAAGACCGGAGCATAACTTGATGTCTTGGGAAGTGTTAAAGGATTTGGGAAGAGTTTGGATAAGAAACCTAAGGCCGATGCTAAAACTGAACAAAATGGGTTGACAAAAAGCGACCAAGAAGTAAAACGAGCATATCCTGGGCTAGAAAATGAGTTACAAGACTAATAATATATGAATTTTGGGTTTATCAGCGAGAGGAATCCAAAATGAGGTTATCTTCCATCGCGGTACGCGACCATATGGGTGTACAGCCATCGCATATTGTGACGGACAAAAAAAAGAAAAAAAACAGGTTTTGACCTATATCTTCTATTTTACGAACCTAATTAGTTAACACGATTTCTAGCCATTTTGGGACGACAGGGGGCGATTCTAGGAGCCCCGAATCACCTCCGATCACCTCGGGATTCGTAGTTCATCATCCTGAATCAATAGCCGAAAATTACGAAGATCATAAGCGGCTGAATCCTCTTGAGTCATTCCGGTATGTAGAGTATTGTAACCTTTCAATATTTTCTCATGTATTAAAACTAAATGATTGTAGTTACTGATATAGATCTATGAACATTAATGTTTGGTATTGTTGAGCATTCAGACGATTTAGGTTTATTTCGATCATAACAATTAGTTTGCTAATTGCTGTGATACATGTTTCATAGGGTTTATTGTTTAGTTTAGGTCAATGAAGCATATAATTGCCCTTAGTTGAGTCACATTGGCAGGGACCATTTTGATAGCCAGTGTCGCGTGTTAGTGATTGTTAATGCCTAAGGTGTTAAGTAACTTGAGATTACTATTTTGTTGCATGCTTGAACCCTAAGTGTGATTCTGTTCTCATTGATTGTTAAACTCTTTTAAGTTCTCGTTGCCCCAAACAAAACCTGCTAGTGCGATCAGCACTCGACAAATCTTCATAATTGTTTCTTTATAATTGTTTTGTAAATATAGTTAAATAAACGAACAAACGTATGACATTGACCACATGCTCCTCTGGATTCGATACCTGACTTACACTATCTATAGGTAAAATTTGGTTTTTGCATGATCGATACGACACGGTCATCATATGGTTGGGTTATTTCAATTATATAAAAATATAGTTTTAAAAATTAGTGGTGAAACGTGGTCATTATATAATTATATCTAATTACGAATCAATTAATTACTTAAACACTTTTATTGGTATTCCTATTTTGGTGAAATTACAAGGTAGTTATGGTGTGAAATAGGTGGGTTCAATACGTAGAATGTAAAAAATTTAGTTGTTAAAAAAAATACTAATTGAAAAGGTTATGATGATATATAAAATAATAAGGCTTGTTCGTAGAAAGTATAATAGTGTTGGGATTAAAATGAGCATGTAAGAGTGACAGGTGAAAAACTGACATACCAAGCTAACTCCGTGTGCATATACATCTTGATACAAAGTGCAACAAATGCCATTTGTTTCGATATAACGTCGCTGATGAATCAATTATTATGAACAAAAAGAAGTACGAATTACAAAACAAACAAGTTCGAAGTAGACTTATTTTTTTTTAATCATATGATTCCAAACCTTTTAGGCGTTTGAGGTAAAATTGAAGTTAGCACATGTTGTTTGTCGAAACAAGAGTGAGGAGCTGAACCCAAGTCTAGATCTAGCAAGATCAAACTGCAGCAGATTATCCTCGATCTGATGTCCACCGATCACTATCGAAGTCATCGGATTCACTCCTCCATCCACAAACCCAAGACACGAAGCATCCTTGCTCACTTGCACCATAGAATTTGCTCCGAAGATCCTCCAGAAAACATCAGTGTTTTGGAGAACCAAGTCGATCTGAGGGACGCCCGGGCCTACTCGTGTACTCCCCAGGCTCGTGGAGTTGAAACATAAACCAAAAGGCGCAACCGATGGTACTCTAGGCACTCCAGAGAGAGCATTACCAAACGCTTTAAGAACAGCCTTGTATATTGACGTTTGCATGACGGTGTACGGATTCACTGTGCTGATCTTGGTGCCACCGTAGCCTTCGCGGTTAATGGTCAGCAGCGTCTTATTCACCGGGACAATCTTGTCATTGATCTTGATGGACTTCACACCAATGAAGTATTCAGAAGAAGCGTCACCTTGAGTGAAGGCGGAAGCCGTGCTGACGGGGTTTTTGATTAACGGCGTGTAGATAAGGTTACTCGAGGCGTCGGTGTTTAATAAAAATCTATAAGGTCCGTCCCCGAAGAAGACGACGCCAGGAGCGTTTGAAGATGAAGTTAAGCATATAGCGAATATCCGGCCAAAGCTAAAAGCTGAAGAGAATTGAGAAGGAAGTGATATCGTGGTTCTTCCAAGCCCCGCTGAAGAGGTATGTACCCGCCTCAACACCAAGCAAGGCGGGTCAACCCACAAGATAAAGACATTATGAAGGCACAAAGCCAAAACCTATGCGCATGGCGCATACAAAACATGCTCAGGCATCATATGCCCAGGCACACATATGCTCGCGCATCACATATGCGCGCAGCGCATCAGCGCGCGGCGCATATCACATGCTCGTGCATATCACATCTGCGCATGAAATATCTGCGCGTGAGAATAAAGAGAAGACCCCGCGCATCCTCAGGGTGAGCGCATATCATACGTGCACATAATCAACCTCGTCCTTATCCAAATCAGGATTAGGGCAACCTTGATTGTGCACATCAGACAACCTTCCAGAAGGAATCTTTTTAAGGAGAAAGAATATGCTAATGTTGATAGCTGCCGAATGAAAGGTCGACAACTCAGCATGACACATGTGTTACCACGTGATCACAACCAACGAGAAAGCGCCAGGTGTCCCAGAGGACACGTGGCGCAGTGCGATTGGAGGAAGCCAACGAGGTTGAGCCCAACCGGTGGTAACCCTAGCACTATAAATACAGCATCAACTCCACTTTGATGACAGATTCACACTCAATCATTGACAGTTACAAGCAGTGATATCACATTCAATCATATTGAATTACATTCACTCACAGTCAGTTACAGAAAACACACAGTCACACAATCAAGAGTATTCAGCGATTCAGCAATACTCTGCAGATTCACTGACTCACACATTATTATCTTCTCCACAAAGATACTGATTCTCACGCCGGAGGGTTACCCTAAAGAGGACCCCTCTGTCCCTTTCTGAGGGGTAAGTAACGGCGCTGTTCATTTTGTAGGTGGAAGAACACGGATTCAGACTGAAACTCCTCCAGACGATCACACGTTACAAAATATGGCCGGCGCGAAGCTGAAAGGACCAATGGGTCCAGAAGATGAAGCAAATGATCCGAATGAATGGCTCATAAACGAGCAGCGGCGTCTGATTGAAAAGTACAACGAAATGGTCAAGCAGAAGAAGCTAGCCGACCAAACACAAAGGCAAGCTTTTGATAAGCAGACTACAAAAAGGCCGCGCGCGCCGGAAGAGGGACATTCTGTTCACACTGCACACACTGAGTTCAGTGATGAAGAAGTGCATAGCATGAGGAAGACACGGGATACTCATGCAGGAGGCTCACAGCTCCGCGCGCCTGTGAACATGGCGCCTGGAGCCAGAGCAGATCTGGATCTGCACATGCCCTACAGCCCACCGATCAGAGGGCAAGTGGACGTAACCACGCCCTACAGACCAGCCATCCTGGTAAAACACTCAAAGTTTACTGCGCGCATCGCGCAGGCTCCCATCCAGCACAAGACAAAGATGCCAAGTGGTCTGGGCAAATATGATGGCACAACAGATCCAGATGACTTTTTGCAAGGTTTCTATAACACGGGAAACCTAGAGAGCTGGACGATGCCAACATGGTGTCATATGTTTGCTCGCTGCCTCACGGGCGCCGCGCGGGTATGGTTCGAAAGCTTGCCGACAGGGCAAATTGATGGGTTCGAGGAACTATTAGAAAAGTTCCAAGCCCACTTCGTACAGCAGCGCAGGCACACGCGCGATCCTGATGACATCATGCACTGCATACGCAGGAATGATGAAACGATTGAAGATTACATCACTCGTTTCAATCAGGAATCCCTGGCAATCGGGGGTATAACTGAGCAGCTCCTGCGCGTGGCCTTTATACAAGGCGCGCGCAGTGATCAACTCCGCCGGGCTCTCGTAAGCAAAGATGGTATGCCCACCACGTGGGCCAAGTTAATGGAGGCATCGCGAGTTTTCGCGAGAAATGAGAAACAGATTGCCCAAGATAGGGCAAGAGAAAGAGCGCATCAGGCAGAATCACCGCGCAGCAAAGATAAGAGGGCCAAACAGAACTCTGTATGGTCCAGGTTGCAGCCAACAAGTTTTTCTTCCGCGGAAAAACAAGCGCAACCAACCTCACCACAGCCCCAAAAAGAAGTTCGTAATCGCGGGGAGGGTGACAAGAGGGAGGGCGGCAGAGATCCTAGCAGACCTCTGCCAAGAATATGGACGCCCCTCACTAAAACACCTTCACAGGTGTTAAGTACTGAGAATGTCCAATTCAAGCCCCCCAAACAACTACACTACAAGGGACCGCAAAACAGTGGCAAATATTGTGAATTTCACAGGTCCCCGGGCCACAACACCGATGCATGCCATCATTTAAAGGATGCGATCGAGAAGGATGTAAAGTCAGGCAGGCTGGCTCACTTGGTAAAAAACCAAAGAATAGAAGATGAGCAACCGGAAGGAGCCTCTGCCAACAAGAAATATAAAAGAATCTGTGTGGCTGAGGGGGGACGACAGGGGCAGACGTCAAAAAAAAGAAGCGCGCAAATCCACGGAGATTGGCGCGAGGAGCAAGTCATCTTCCCAAGAATCAGGGGAGGCCCTTCAATAAGCAGTCCTCTCGTCATCACCACACACATTGCTCATTACGAAGTGTCAAAGGTCCTGGTGGACACTGGAAGCGAATCTGACATTATGTATGAGCAGTGTTTCAGAAAGTTAGACCCGGCAGACCAAGCGCGGCTCGAAATTGTGAACGCACCAATCTGTGGTGTCTCAAATGAAATCATACATCCCCTAGGCCAGATTCAGTTTGAACTAACTATGGGGGATGATGAGCACAAGCGAGCCGAAGTTGTCAACTTCTTGGTCTTGCCCACCACGTCATGCCACAATATGATCCTGGGTAGGGGAACGATTGCCCAATTTAATGCTGTACCGTCGCCAGCGCACGGCGCATTGGGGATCCCTACACCAACAGGCGTAACATTTGTTTACCGCGATCATTTGTGCGCAGTGACAAGCACGCCGCGGGAAGGGAGAATGAAACTTCCAATGGCTGACAATGCGCCAGAGAAGTGGATTTTAAACCCAAAATTCCCAGAGCAAACGGTCACAATTGGCGCTACCATTTCAGACGAAACGAGATTGAGAATGAAAAAGTTGCTCACAAAATACACGTCGGTTTTCGCGTGGCAACACTCCGATATGACGGGAGTCCCGCGAGACTTGGCGCAACATTCTCTTAACACGTTCAAGTCGGTGGAGCCAATTGCTCAGAAAAAGAGAATCATGGGGGATGAAAAGGCGAAGGCCATGAATGAGCAAGTGGAGGACCTGTTGCGCGCAAACATCATCTGCCCGATCCGATACCAGACATGGGTAGCCAATCCTGTGATGGTAAAGAAAACCAACGGGTCATGGAGAATGTGTATTGACTTCAAGGACCTCAACAAAGCATGTCCGAAAGACTGTTACCCCCTCCCAAACATCGACGCAAAGGTGGACTCCGTGGCGCCATTCAAGCTCAAATGTTTCCTGGATGCCTACAAAGGCTATCACCAGATTCAAATGGCACCACAGGATGAAGACAAGACTGCCTTCAGAACCGACAAGGGTGTTTTTTGTTACACAAAAATGCCCTTTGGTTTAAAGAATGCGGGCGCAACCTATCAGAGACTTATGGATTCGGTTTTCAGTGAACAAATCGGAAGAAATCTAGAAGTCTACGTTGATGATTTGGTGATCAAGAGCAGGGAGGAGAGACAAATGCTCAAAGACATCGAGGAAACTCTTCAGCGCCTAACGGAAGTTAACATGAAGCTCAACCCGAGCAAATGTACTTTCGGCGCAGAAGAGGGGAAATTTCTTGGTGTAATGGTCACTAAGGATGGTTTCAAGGTGAACCCGGAAAAGGTGGAAGCCATCCTTGACATGCCTTCACCATCCACCATGAAAGAGGTTCAGAAGCTGAATGGTAGATTGGTGTCAATCAACAGGTTCCTAGCGAACCACGCCAGCAAATCTACTCCATTCGTTAACACCTTGAGGAACTGTTTGAAGAAGAGCCAATTCAAGTGGACGCCTGAGGCTGAGCAAGCTTTCACTGAGATAAAAGAATGTCTCATAAAGTTGCCAGCGCTCACAGCTCCACTTCCTGGCGAGACCCTTACATTATACCTGTCAGCTGGAGACCGCGCGATCGGCGCAGTATTATTGGTGGATCGCAAGGGGATACAAACGCCAATATACTATGTGAGTCGGGTGCTCACAGACCCTGAGACGCGCTATTCCATCATGGAAAAGTTAGTTTTGTCACTAACACACGCGTCGCGCAAGCTCCATAGATACTTCAATGGTCATCCTATTGAAGTTCTGACTGGTTACAACATCCAACAAGTCTTGCGACGCCCCGCGCTCTCCGGAAGGCTGACAAAGTGGGCGCTGGAATTAGGTGAACACACGATCACTTATAAGCCCCGTCCAGCGATAAAGGGTCAAGTTTTGGCGGATTTCATCACGGAAATCCCAGACGGAAAGATTGAAGAAGCTCAGCGCGAGGTAGACCCTCCGCGAGCAAATGATGAAGAAGATGTTTGGAGGCTATTCACTGATGGAGCCTCCAACAGCGAAGGGTCCGGCGCAGGCCTCAAACTGGTGGACCCTGATAATCATGAATATACTTATGCTATCAGGTTGGACTTCAAGAGTACCAACAATGAGGCTGAGTATGAAGCCCTGCTGGCTGGTCTGCGCATCGCGCGCAAGTTTGGGGTTAAAAGACTAGAGGCGCATGTTGATTCTTACTTGGTAGCTGCTCAGGTCAACGGCCTATATGACGCCAAGGAGAACACAATGCCTCTGTATCTAGAGCAGGCAAAAAAGCTCGTTGAGCAGTTTGACTTCTTCAGAATCATACACATCTCGCGCAGCGAAAACAAGTCCGCTGACGCGTTGAGTAAAATGGCATCAACTAATTTTGATCACTTTGGCAAAGATGTCAGGGTTGAGGTAATGAGCAGCCCGTCAGTGCAAACGCAATCGGTCCTTGTAATTCATACAACCCCTTCATCCTGGATAACTCCAATAATGGAATTCCTGAAGGAGGGGAAGTTACCGGACGATCGCGCACAGGCGAGAAAGATAAGACACAACGCACAGAACTATGAATTACTTGATGGTACATTATATCGGCGCTCTTATCTTGGACCGCTCATGAAGTGCCTGGATGCTGAAGAAGCAACCTATGTGATTAGGGAGATTCATGAAGGAATCTGTGGAATTCACGCTGGTCCGCGCATGGTGGTTGCCAAGGCGATGAGCTCAGGCTACTATTGGCCAGGCATGTACTTGGGTGCGCTAAAAGAAATCCAAAAATGCAAGGCATGTCAGAGCTACGCGCCAAACACCATGCGTCCAAAGAACAACTTGATTCCAGTCACCTCCGCATGGCCTTTCCACAAATGGGCCATTGATATTGTGGGGCCCCTGCCGCAAGCGCAAGGGCGAGTGAAATTTTTGGTAGTGGCGATAGACTATTTCACAAAATGGGTTGAGGCCAAGCCACTAGTAAAAATCACAGCTGAGGCGATGAAGCAATTTATCTGGAGCCACATCATTTGCCGTTTTGGACTTCCTATGGAAATTGTGAGCGACAATGGAAAACAATTCACTGACAGGAAGATATCAAGCTGGCTCAAAGAATTGCACATCAACCAAATCTTCACGTCCGTCTACCACCCTCAGGGGAATGGCCAAGTGGAGCGCGCGAATCAAAGTTTGCTAAATGGGCTGAAGAAAAGGTTGGAGGGAGAATCCCATTCTTGGGTCGAAGAGTTACCTAATGTCCTGTGGGCGCACAGGACATTAAGCAAAACTAGCAATGGCGAATCCCCGTTCAGCCTAACCTATGGGACAGAGGCTATGATCCCAGCAGAAATTGGATGCCCATCCCATAGGGTACTCATGATGAGCAAAACTGATAACGAGCGCGAAAGAAGATTGGACCTTAACTTGCTTGAAGGGCGCAGAGAAGCGGCTATCATTAATGAAGCCAGATACAAGAAAAAGCTGGAAAAATATTATAATCAGCGCGTTAAAGAGTGCCACTTCAAGAAAAATGATTTTGTCCTTCGAAACAATGAAGCTAGTCGCGCAATACCCCCAGGAAAAATGTCCCCCAATTGGGAGGGACTTTATCAAATTTCAGAAGATTTGGGGAAAGGCGCGTACACTTTAAAAGATTTGAATGGAAAAAAGATACCGCGCGCGTGGAACGCGGCACAACTTAGAAAATGCTTCATGTAAAAAGTTCAAATTTGTAATCAAGGCTTTTAAGCCATCATGAATGATGATTCGCGCTATCTTTCAATATTTGTTCTATAAACCTTTGCATACATGTTTCACGCTTCCTTTATTAATTTGGAGCAATATGACAACACTATATTGACTTCAAAACAAAATAAAACGAAGTAAAACATACATGCGCGAGCCTTAGCTCAAACGCGTTAACGAGTCTTAACTCTAAAACATCAGGGCCTTAGCCCAAACCTACGAGCCTTAGCTCAAACATGTTAATGAGTCTTAACTCTAAACACGTCAGGGCCTTAGCCCAAAACAAAGAGCCTTAGCTCAAAACACTCACAAACATCCATCTTACATCCCGCGCAGCTTGATCATAAAACTCCTTAAACGACTAAGGCAAAGTACATGCCATAACATAGTTGTTAAGGTCTCAGGTCGAGATCGCGCGAGGAATCAAAGTGGATATCTGACTAACACATGCTGACATGTAATGGCTAAAACTCATACTTCCATGTAAAAACAGCGCGACTATGACGCGCGAAAAAGGAATTGTGAAAAGTTATCGCGCATGTCAGCATAAACGAGATACTGCGAAACCACTTACAAAATAGGACTATGGTTAAGTGAATAATTTCCTTACAACCTTGTTCTTATTTTAACGTCCAACCATATCTTATATCTATACAAGCAAACATGAAGAGATGAATGGAAATGCACAAGATGAAAGAAGGAGAAAACAAGTTTCATTCCATTGCATTGGAATTTACAAGTATGATGAGTTACAAATTACAAGTACAAAAAAAAAAAATAAAAAAAAAAATAAATATACAAAATTTGATGAAGGGCTTCTCAAGTCTCCACGTCGACGTCAGCCGCTTCATCACCCTCATCATCTCCCGCAGCATCTGGCGCGGTCTGCTCCTCATCCCCGAACTGACCATAGTCAAGTTCTTCCTCCTCATTGGAGTCTTCGATCACAACGGTGTCAGGAGCAGATTCTTTCGCCGCGCCAGAGCTGCTGGCAGGGGCAACATCCCCCGCGCCACCATCATCGCCACCAGCCCTCTCGCAATCATCAAGCAACTTCTTTAGCGCGCCGAGGTCGGGCTGGTCAGCAAGCGCAGCTATCTGTAAATCATTAGAAAAGTAATGAGTACAAAACACTTAGAAAAGTTAGTCAAGTAAAACTCATTAAGATCAAGGTACCTGCATAAGGATGGGGATGGGAGTATTCATATACTTTTCCCCCACCGCGGCCATGTCCGCGCAGGCCGCATCGCTCTTGTAAGGGTACTCGGATGGGTTCTTCCTCAACATGCCATACTCATACCCATCCGTAAACCCTTCAGCTCGGCCCACCAAACGCGCGGCGGCATTGCAGTCCATCACAAGGGCTTGAAACTCGGCGGAATATTTCATCGCCAAAGCGCAGCGAGCCATGCCCTGTGACACCAGCCATTGGCGATCCTGCGCGAGGCCAGCAACAGACGTCTCGAGGGCAGGAACCTGAGAGTTTAATAACTCAACAGTTTCCTTAGTCTTTTTTAGTTCCTCCTTATCAGACGCTGCTGCCGCCAAAATTTTTTCTTTCTCCGCCTGCGCAGCACCAAGTGCTTCCTGGCTAGACGCCGCCGTCGCCAAGGCCTCATCTCTATCAGCCTGCGCGGCCGCCAAATCCCTTTTCAGGCCCGCAACCTCGCTCTCCAGTGATGATTTCTCAGTGATACTCTGGACGATAGCTTGGTCACGCGCCTCGGCCTGCTGTTCCAAGACACGCACTCTGTGCGCGTACTTGGCAACTTCGGCCTCCGCCAACTGCTGCTTCTCCCGCGCAGCTTGGAGCTCATGCCCGCGCTTGATGTATGCGGTGTTGGCACTTGCTCGGTTTTCACTGAGCTCCGCCTGGAGTTTCTCAGCTCGCGCGCGAGCATCAGACAGGTTCCAGGCGGCCACCTTAGCCTCTCGCTGGGCTTCCACAAGAGCGTCGCGTACTTTAATATAATCACGACGAAGCTCTTGGGAAGCAGCGAAGAAAGCCGACCCAGCGAAAACATGGTCGTTCAGCAAGTCCGCTCGGGTGCGCTCCTCCTGATACCTCCTTTCAGTAGGAGGCACGGCATGAGCCCAGAAGTCCTCGCATACGCCCATGGATTGAAAGGAACTCTCTTCAATAATATTCCATCTCGGGCGGTAAACGTGGTCACCTTCCTGCAAAACACAAGAAAAGTTCTAAGTCATAAAACATACTTATATGGAGGTACGCGCAGCGGACCGACAAATCAATACATACCTGCGGGGATGAAGCAGGAAAGTCAGCGCCAGCCCCACCAGAAGTCTGCGCTGCGAACACTTGCGGCATCGCAGGGCTGGCGCGGTCTCCCAAGGAGTCTTCAACTTGAACCCCCTCGTCCTCCTCATCTTCTTCAACAGGCCTCTTCTCCTGCGACCTGGAAGGCTCCAAACCAGCCTCGCGGGGAGGGCTGCGTGCAAGAGGAGGCGAGGGAGGTCTCGACGCCGCCAGTTCGGCGCGCAATACGGTTTCCTGCTCCTTGGTAATCCCAATAAGGGGAGACTCAGCACTAGCAGGAGCAGGACCAGAACCAGCGGCGCCGGCAGCGGCGCCAGGAGTATCACCAGCAACTGTTGCGCCAGCTACAACAACTATGAACAAATAAACAAGGAAAAATTGTTTATGACTGACTCCAAAGGGAAAAATTCAGAAGACATATGTGCAAAACTTACCTTGGCGCAATTCTGTTCGCGCATCGAACATCGCCATAAAATCCATTCTTCCCTTTTCAGAGGGTAGAACAGGGGACTTCGATGGAGTCCCCGGCGCAGCCGTGGCACCTTGTGGCGCCTGCGGCTGATCTGTTACCGTCGCTGCCTCTGCAAACATTTAAAGGAGCAAAGGTTTAATAACAATTCAGCCAGATGAAGATAAATAAAGTATACCTGTTGCAGGCGCGGCACTGCTTCTCTCTTCAGCCGCGCGAAAGGAGGAGGCGACGCCACCATACCTCAAGTGGACAGGAGGTCTGCCCACTCTCACAGGCAGAGAAACTAAAGAAACCTTTGTGGTAAACACCTGGGTTTCCTTAGGTCCCTTCGTTTGAGCATGGGGATGAGCGACAGGGGTGTCATCTTTCTTCTGTTTCTTACTGGCCCCTGCGCCAGATTTCCCCTTAGCTTTGCGCTTTAGTAGGGGCGCCTCCTCTTCCTCCTCCTCCTCTTCCGCGAGCTCTAGCTCGTAGTTTTCAAGCGCATCTACAAAAACAACCAACAGAACTGTTAATAAACTTGGATATTCTATAGGAATGAGCATAAGTGCGAAGGCTTACCAGGCGCGTCACTGTCAAAGTCAAATTCCAGATCCACTGGGATGAACATGTCATCGAAGCGATCCGGGAAACCAACCTCCCCAGCGCCAAGTTCGACGGAGCCGCCCTCCACATGTTCATCATAAGCGGCAAGGATGTAATCCTTGGTGACTGCGCAAAGACAAGTTAAATGATATCAGCAAAAGAACGATGTTCGCGCAAAAAAAAAAAAAAAAAAAAAAAAAAAAAAAAAAAAAAAACTTACACAACCCGTCGACTTGGATAACAGGCTCAAGCGCGCTGTCGGCCCAGAGCCTGCTCATGCCGACCCCAACCAGCGCCTCCTCGCAAATTTTCTTCGCGGGGGATGGTTCGGCGGTCAGTTTCTTAACCCATGCGCCAGTTGGGTTCTTGAGGACACCATCATCCGCAGGCGCAGAAGTGATAGAGCGCATGGTCATACGGATGGGGATCACACCGGCCCTAATGTAAAAAAACCTCTCAGACCAGTCATGAAGGCTCTTGAATGAAACAGTGGAGCACTTCACCTTCTGACTGCGAGGAATAAAAGAGATCCAATTGTCTTGGATCTTGGCCTTATAAAAATACTGAAAGCGCCGAGGAGTGGGTTCCTCGCGCTGGGATTTGCACATGAACTCAAAGTGAGTCACGCGCACGAGTCCAAACGGATGGACTTGGGATATGTGAATCCCATAGAACTTCAGCAGTGCACCCACAAACCTTGTCATCGGGAGACGAAGGTTGCAGTGGGTGAAAAAGTGGCTATATAGGGATATATAGCCGGCAGGCGGGTCCGCTGCCGTTTGCCCGGACCTAGGCAACATGCAGCCAAACAGGGTGGGAAAGCCCTGAGAGGTGATGAGGTTGTCGAGATCTGCCTGCTTCAATTTGCAGGGGATTTCATTCCACCTTTTGGTGGCCTTGGTCCTCCCTACTTCCTCCGATGTGGTCTCAACAACCTTCTTCCCCTTCCCCTTTTGCTTCAATGTCGACATCACCACAGATTTCATACGGCGTCTTCGAGAGGCAACGGAGGTGATTGAAGGGCTAGACGAGTATGAACTATCAGACATACAACTGTAATAGCCGATAATCGAGGATTCGAATCGATGTAAACACTTAAATCAGAATGTGAAAGCAGAAACTTGAATTTTAGCAACAATGAAGATGAAGATAAAAATTTCCTAAGGGCCTGCTTTTATAGGCCCAGGAGAGAGAAATGTGGCAGCTGATCGGATTTCACGCGCCCCCACTCGCAGGGACAAGCCAACGAAGGCGCGACACGTGTCCCTAACAGCTGTGTGAGGGGACAAAAAGATGTAACCGACCTGCCACGGAATAGAGACGCGCCCCCACTCGCAGGTACTAACCAATGCGAGTGCGACACGTGTTCAAGACAGCTGTGTGAGGGGACATGAAAGGCAACTGTAGCACCTCGAGCACACGAAACGTCTGACACGTTTACGGCGCACGTCATCACCAACCAACCACGTGTTTGGACCTTTCGTTTTCAACCAAATGGATAGAACTTCGCGCGACGATGGAAACAACCAAGAAAACGACAAAACCCCCTTTAAAAGGACAATTCAGTGAGTCTAATATCTATCTTACCGCGCTCGCGCAAGATAAGACACACATTAGACTGGGGGGCTTGAAGAGGTATGTACCCGCCTCAACACCAAGCAAGGCGGGTCAACCCACAAGATAAAGACATTATGAAGGCACAAAGCCAAAACCTATACGCATGGCGCATACAAAACATGCTCAGGCATCATATGCCCAGGCACACATATGCTCGCGCATCACATATGCGCGCAGCGCATCAGCGCTCGGCGCATATCACATGCTCGTGCATATCACATCTGCGCATGAAATATCTGCGCGTGAGAATAAAGAGAAGACCCCGCGCATCCTCAGGGTGAGCGCATATCATACGTGCACATAATCAACCTCGTCCTTATCCAAATCAGGATTAGGGCAACCTTGATTGTGCACATCAGACAACCTTCCAGAATGAATCTTTTTAAGGAGAAAGAATATGCTGATGTTGATAGCTGCCGAATGAAAGGTCGACAACTCAGCATGACACATGTGTTACCACGTGATCACAACCAACGAGAAAGCGCCAGGTGTCCCAGAGGACACGTGGCGCAGTGCGATTGGAGGAAGCCAACGAGGTTGAGCCCAACCGGTGGTAACCCTAGCACTATAAATACAGCATCAACTCCACTTTGATGACAGATTCACACTCAATCATTGACAGTTACAAGCAGTGATATCACATTCAATCATATTGAATTACATTCACTCACAGTCAGTTACAGAAAACACACAGTCACACAATCAAGAGTATTCAGCGATTCAGCAATACTCTGCAGATTCACTGACCCACACATTATTATCTTCTCCACAAAGATACTGATTCTCACGCCGGAGGGTTACCCCAAAGAGGACCCCTCTGTCCCTTTCTGAGGGGTAAGTAACGGCGCTGTTCATTTTGTAGGTGGAAGAACACGGATTCAGAGGAACCATCGGTGAAACAGTTTAATCATACCCGAGGAAAGTAGATCTGCTACCAGTGAGTAGATCCACGTTTCTTCACCCGCCATGCCGACAACACCGCTAGCAAGGCCGTCTAAAGCAGACCCACAAACGAAAAGGAATTTAGGAATGCTGACAACCCGACCAGGGTTGTTACCGTCGGTTGATTGGATGGAAACTATGTCCGAACCGAGGTCACCAATGGTTGCAACACGTGTGACAGTGTTATCTGGCATCAGAGCACACGTGTTGTTGTTGCATCCGGGCTTTGAAGCTCCCGGGCAGTCGGTGGAGCAGGCGGTGGACTTAGCTAGCGAGCATTGTGCGGACCCACGACGAGCTGGACGGTATGTGGAAGATACATAGCCGGTGTAGCAGTTAGCCCACAAAAACTGACCACCCAGGTCAAGGGTTAGGGCCACCGGGACAAGAGGAGTTCTTTGGTTGATGCGAGTTACGTACTGTAGAGTAGACGGGTCTTTGGTGACGGGGAGGAGGAGTGCTTTAGGCCAGAAACTGGTTTGAGCTCTACATGATACGCCTAAGAATATTGACAAGAGGAGAAAGTAGTGAAACAAAGAGGGTGCCATTTTGAAAGAAATAATATTGTTCAATTGTTCATCCAATAGTAACAATGGAATTAGATGGGGATGTTAAATAGATCTGGATAAACAATTGGGCAATTAAATAACATCAAGGATAAGCTTTATTTCTTTGACTATGACATTTTACACGTTAGATTATATGATATTATACCTTGCGTAAGTTGTGCTAGACCACTACATTCATGTCTTTTGAAGGGGTTATTATTTCCCGCCCGAGCTTATCACGTCATTAATATATATATATATATATATATCTCGATTCACTAGATATGAAAACTTTGGGAGTTTGTGGTTTTCACAATATTAAATCCCTTTTATATATGACGTTAGCACCAGAAAACTTTCGCATTTAATATGTTCAATACGCTAAACGCGTAACGTGTTGCATTTGTTGGATAAGGGCCATAACAAAGGTCAACGTGTTGACATATAATGTTATGAAATTATGACATAGCATTGAAAGTAAAACTAATAATTTATATAAAAGAACTATCATCATAAAAATGTAACTAAGTAAAGAACTTCACACGGTTTCTTAGTGGCTCACGTTAGTTTGTACATATCTATCTATCTATCGAAATAGCATTACCATATCAGGCAGGGCTATCTCCGAAAAAATTAAATAACTCGAATGAACCAATAGAAATAAAAGGCTTCTAGGCTCTAACAAGTAAAAGTAATTTTTTAAATGAAATATTAAAGTTATATAACGACGATAGCTTCTAGAGTAGAATAAAAAGTATTGGGTCTGGAAATATGGAATCCAATCGATAATTGACCGTTGTATGCTTTTGTTTATTTATTTATTTTTCAAATTTAGTTTGAGTAGAAAAGCTTAAATGAATTACAGATAAAAAATAATGTAAGCGTAATATATAATAAGAGAATAAAGTGTCAAAATTGTCCTTCAGGTTTGGTCAATATTGCGAATTTTATCCAAAAAGGGTTTTTTTTTCGTATACAGACGATCGAGATTTCCCACTTGTTGCCAATCACATCCAAATTGTTGACTCCGCTAATTTTATTCGTCAACTTAAGGGTAAAATAGTCTTTACAGTTTTAAGTATTTTATTAATTATTTTAATCTTTTATCCTAAACATATGTGTTTCTCACACATATCTTCATCTTCATCGGTGCATCACTACCTACCGCACCCCAACCCACCCAAACCCCACCCCACCGTTGTAGCCACTACACTACCACAACTTCGGCTGCCTTCCTCCACCCAAAAAAATCAGACCGCCACTTTACATCAACCACCATTTTGCAACCACAACCTCCTGTCTCTATCGGTCTACTCGGCTACCCTATCTCCACTGAGCAATGAATTGATCTTCAATCGTCACAACAAAAACTCGACAAAGATCTGCACTCCACTCCGATCTCTGGCGACCACCACTCTTTGGTGATACCACCGTCACATACCCATCATCTCCTCCGCTTGTATTTTAGATTCCCTATCAAAATACACACCATCACTATAAGAAGCCACAACAGGAACCCACAATCTCGTTCCTTCAAACCCTAATTCAACCTCTTGTACCTGCAGTTGGATCCCACTTCAACCATTTGACCAGATCTTCTAGATTGTATCTTGTGAAGGGAAATTCAACCTGAAAAGATGATTGCAACCGGATCCATACGCGCTTGCAAGGAAACTCAATTCGAAGAAGATGGTGGTGCACTCGTCTACTCATACAAAAAATATATTTCCTTTTATATTTAGTTTTAATTGTTTGTTGTTAAAATAAAAAGATTAAATAATGAATAAAATAACAAATAGGCTGAAAAGACAAATTTACCCCTGCCTTGACGTTTAAAAACTAACGGAGTTAGTGATTTGGACGTAATTGGCAAGAAGGAGGAAACCTTGTGTAACATCCCGAAATTTCCAAAATAATATCAATTATATTACCTAATAATAGAGGGAAAGTTTACTCGGGTTATCAGGAAATAAATAAAAGAATAGGAGTTGGTATGGGTCGGGCTAGTGTCGGGTAATGGATGTGGGTTATGGGCTTGGATTAATAGAGATGGGTTAAATGAGAATGGGCCTTAGGTCCATGGGATTTCAGGGATATAAATACCCTAACACCCCAAAATATCTTCATTTCTATCATTATCCAAACACACACGCCACAACTTCGCCGGCCGAGCCAAGGGAAGAATCGGGCAGGTCCGAGAGAGGGCGATTAGTGTGCTAGCAAGTTAAACGAGATCCAAACAAGCTCAAAAAGTCAGCCGTGCACAACTGAAGAAAGGGATTACGATTAACGGTGTAACCGTGTTCAGGTGAGTTTCTAGCCCCATTCCTTATTATGTTTTCGGGGCTGTATGCATACTCAATGTGATAGTTAATACACTTATCCTAAGAGATAAGTGTATGCCTTATGTGGATAATGTGAAATGTATGAATGATTGCTTGATGGTACGTGAACGATCTTCGGATATTGCACGTACTGTCAGGTTGTAACGCTATGTACAAGGTAAGTATGTTAGGTATGTTTATGTGTATGAACATGATGGAGATAATAGAAGAAAGAAATGATAATGTATGGTTGTATGGTTACGAAAAGGGTACCGAGCCCTACTAAAACTCGAGGTATGATGTATGGTTGTATGGTAACGAAGAGGGAATCGAACCCTACTAATATTTGGGAACTAGGGAACCGAACCATACCAATAACCGAGAAAAGAGGTGTATGCCGTGTATGACATATGTGATAGATACGATTGATTGTCTGACGGTACGTGAATGATCTTCGGATATTGCACGTACTGTCAGGATATAAATAAAGATATTAATATTGCATGTAATGTAAGGATGATGTATGAACATTATGAATGAAAGCTTGTCGGTACGTGAACGATCTTCGGATATTGCACGTATCGTCAAGGGAAGTGATTAGCTCCTTACATGGATATTAAATAATAACGTATAGATAGTGTTCCTTTTATGGAAAGTATAGTGTTCCTTTTATGGAAAGTATAGTGTTCCTTTTATGGAAAGTATAGTGTTCCTTCTATGGATAGTAAAGTGTTCCTTCTATGGAGAGTATACAGAGTGTTCCTCCTATGGAAATTATATATAGTATGGTAATGGTAATGGTTCTTTTAATAGATATTACGTGACGATCCTCCTATGGATATTTATACGAGGTTAAGATAGTAATATGTGTCTTCGGATACGGGAAGAAATATATGGGAATAAATTGTATGTATGGTAGCAAGTATGTAGGTAGAACAGAAGGGAAACTAGTGAAGTATGGATATGTATCTACAGATATGTATGTATGTGTATGTATTGTATGGCATTCGATTAACTAGAACTCACTCAGCGTAGCTGACTTTTAGTATGCACGCAGGTGAGCTGATTACAGAGCTAGCATGAGGATGACACACGGCATGGATTGAACGGCTGGCATCTGAAGAAAGAAGTAAAGATGTTTTAAAAATAAAGTTTTGTGTTATGGTATCAAAGAAAAGATTTAATGTTTTGTAACAAATGATTGATGTTTTATATTCCGCGAAAAGTTTTAATAAACTCTGATTTGAAGAACTGTGTTTATGAGTAAATCCGACACGAAAGTAGGGCCACCGGGTTCGGGGCCTTAAAAGTTGGTATCAGAGCATAAGTTCGAGAGATTTAAGCATCCTACATGCTTAGACTCGAACAGAGAATGGGATTTAAGTAAGAAAGGAAGGAAGATGCCAGTTCAAGAATGCCATGTGTCGCTCAAGCAAGATCAGTAAAGGTAAAGTGTATGATTAAATGATATATGTTAATGAGAAAGGAAAGATATGTGAACGGCAGGGATAGGAATAATTGATTGTTGATTTGGCTAACTGCTTAAGTAGAACCAACACAAATAGACTCATAAAGGGAAGTGTATAGGACACGGAAAGCAACGTGATCAGCTAGTCACAGCTGGCCACTGTTATTACCTGTTAGCCTTGCTATCCTTGTACTAAATAGTTCCTTGAGTGATGATGTTTGTGTTGTCCCTTTTAGAATACTGATGGCTGGAGCTGGAGAATTTGTGGGAACTGGGGGTCGCACTGGACGTCGTGGCAGGCCTCGTCTTGTCCGGCAACCCTCGGTAGAAGAAGTTTCCCACACCGAAGATGAAGGAAGCGCCGCTGGAGGAGACCAGAACAACAACGAAGAAGTTCAACTTAGCCCTGCAGTTCAAGCAGCCATTGTTCAAGCTGTAGTTGCTGCGATGAAGAACCTGAATCCCGAAGGATCTGCTGGAAGCCGTGAACGAACTGCTGAAGGGGCGGGTGGTGATGGTAGGAAGGATGGGGAAGGAGAAAGAGGGGCCTCGAGTGAGGATAAGTCTGTGGGAGATGATGACAGGAAGAGGGGCCGAGGCGGTTGCAACTATAAGTCCTTCAAAGGTTGTGACCCGCCTAAGTTGACTGGTTTAGGAGACGCAATCGCTACTCTTCAGTGGATAACCGCCATGGATAAGGTTATCCGCATTAGCGAGTGCCGTCCTGACCAAGCTGTCGGTTATGCCACCCAATCATTTGATGATGAGGCTATGTATTGGTGGGAGAGTGTGGAGCAGAGGAAGACCCGTGAAGAGATCAAGGCGATGAGATGGAATGACCTAAAGGACATGGTGATGAAGAGGTTCTGCACTGATACAGAAGTTGAAAGAGTGGAGATGAAGTTTCTGAACTTGAAAGCGGAAGAGATGACACAACAAGAGTATACTACTGAATTCAACCGCATGTCTAGGTTGGTACCTGACATGGTGAACACCGAAGCTAAAAGGATCAAGTGTTACGTAAGGGGACTTCCACGGAATGTTCGCACTTTGGTTAAGTCTAGTAAGCCCGCAACATTTGACTCGGCCGTGGAATTGGCCGAAATGATTTATGAGGACCTTGCCATCTGTAAAGAGGAGAAGATGGAACCGAAGAGAAAGAACCCGACCCCAGAACCAGAGGAAACCAATGAGGTGGATCCACGCAAGAAGAAGGCGAGGCAGAAGGGGTTCACTGCTTGTGAAAAATGTGGGAAGAGACACCCCGGAGAGTGCAGAATGGGATTAGGTGTTTGCTACAGGTGTGGAAGAGCAGGACATTCCTCTTGGGAATGTAATGATTACCATAGGTGTCACAACTGTGGAAGACGTGGGCACCTAGCAATGGATTGCAAGAAGCCAAAGGGAGGACATGAAGGAGAGAAGAGTGCTTGAGGTTTAACAGATTCCTCCGTACGCTTAGAGAAGCCATTCAAGAAGGCCAGCTGCTAGCCATAAGTATTAAAACTATGTGTAACTTATTGATGACTCGATGCGGGTTGTTTTATGTTGAAGTTTAGAGTGGTGTTTATTAATTATTGTACGAATTGTCTGAATGCATGTTAGTCATGATAAATTGTTGTGTTGTGATAAAGTGTCGACTTAGGCTGTAGCATTAATATGATTTAGGACAAAGCCTCTTGAAGATCGAAACGAGACTTGGTACATTGAGGGCCTCATGGACAAGCTACCTTAAATAGCTAATACACATGACCACCATTCGATGACTGCAAAGTCGGAAGTAAGAAGGATAACTCAGAAAACGAAGGCGATTCAATAAAGCGTGTAAATATAAAATGTTTTCCTTTTATAGGGAATAAGTTAGGTTTCGGGGACGAAACCTCTTTAAGGAGGGAAGACTTGTAACATCCCGAAATTTCCAAAATAATATCAATTATATTACCTAATAATAGAGGGAAAGTTTACTCGGGTTATCAGGAAATAAATAAAAGAATAGGAGTTGGTATGGGTCGGGCTAGTGTCGGGTAATGGATGTGGGTTATGGGCTTGGATTAATAGAGATGGGTTAAATGAGAATGGGCCTTAGGTCCATGGGATTTCAGGGATATAAATACCCTAACACCCCAAAATATCTTCATTTCTATCATTATCCAAACACACACGCCACAACTTCGCCGGCCGAGCCAAGGGAAGAATCGGGCAGGTCCGAGAGAGGGCGATTAGTGTGCTAGCAAGTTAAACGAGATCCAAACAAGCTCAAAAAGTCAGCCGTGCACAACTGAAGAAAGGGATTACGATTAACGGTGAACGTAACCGTGTTCAGGTGAGTTTCTAGCCCCATTCCTTGTTATGTTTTCGGGGCTGTGTGCATACTCAATGTGATAGTTAATACACTTATCCTAAGAGATAAGTGTATGCCTTATGTGGATAATGTGAAATGTATGAATGATTGCTTGATGGTACGTGAACGATCTTCGGATATTGCACGTACTGTCAGGTTGTAACGCTATGTATAAGGTAAGTATGTTAGGTATGTTTATGTGTATGAACATGATGGAGATAATAGAAGAAAGAAATGATAATGTATGGTTGTATGGTTACGAAAAGGGTACCGAGCCCTACTAAAACTCGAGGTATGATGTATGGTTGTATGGTAACGAAGAGGGAATCGAACCCTACTAATATTTGGGAACTAGGGAACCGAACCATACCAATAACCGAGAAAAGAGGTGTATGCCGTGTATGACATATGTGATAGATACGATTGATTGTCTGACGGTACGTGAATGATCTTCGGATATTGCACGTACTGTCAGGATATAAATAAAGATATTAATATTGCATGTAATGTAAGGATGATGTATGAACATTATGAATGAAAGCTTGTCGGTACATGAACGATCTTCGGATATTGCACGTATCGTCAAGGGAAGTGATTAGCTCCTTACATGGATATTAAATAATAACGTATAGATAGTGTTCCTTTTATGGAAAGTATAGTGTTCCTTTTATGGAAAGTATAGTGTTCCTTCTATGGATAGTAAAGTGTTCCTTCTATGGAGAGTATACAGAGTGTTCCTCCTATGGAAATTATATATAGTATGGTAATGGTAATGGTTCTTTTAATAGATATTACGTGACGATCCTCCTATGGATATTTATACGAGGTTAAGATAGTAATATGTGTCTTCGGATACGGGAAGAAATATATGGGAATAAATTGTATGTATGGTAGCAAGTATGTAGGTAGAACAGAAGGGAAACTAGTGAAGTATGGATATGTATCTACAGATATGTATGTATGTGTATGTATTGTATGGCATTCGATTAACTAGAACTCACTCAGCGTAGCTGACTTTTAGTATGCACGCAGGTGAGCTGAATACAGAGCTAGCATGAGGATGACACACGGCATGGATTGAACGGCTGGCATCTGAAGAAAGAAGTAAAGATGTTTTAAAAATAAAGTTTTGTGTTATGGTATCAAAGAAAAGATTTAATGTTTTGTAACAAATGATTGATGTTTTATATTCCGCGAAAAGTTTTAATAAACTCTGATTTGAAGAACTGTGTTTATGAGTAAATCCGACACGAAAGTAGGGCCACCGGGTTCGGGGCCTTACACCTTGATGGTCTGGATAAAAAAAGAAAACTTTTTGGACGAAAATCGCATAACTTACAAAACCACAAGAACGATTTTGACACTTTTTACTCATAATAAGATAATTAAAATCCATACATATTTTATATATAAACAAATTAATATATATGTATAAAAGTCATATAAAAGAATTGGCCTCGGAAATTATTGGTCTTGGCTGGTTTGCCGGCTCACCCTATGCTTAGGCCGGCCATGGTATCAGGTCACATATATATCTGGGGCTGTAAGCGAACCGAACGTCCCGGACATTCGATCGTCTGTTCGGCGGAAAGTTCGTTTATGTTCGTCCATTTAATAAACAAACCGAACATGAAAAAAAATTCGTTCGGTAAACTTAACGGACGAACACGGACAGAGGCCGCGTTCATTCAATAGTGTTCATGAACGTTGGGTAATGTCCGCCCGATTCATTTTGTTTATGTCCGTTCATCGGTTAATGTGTACCGTTCATCGGCCAATGTGTAGATAATTAATATGTTTTTATTTTTTTCTACTAGATGTACCCTAATGTATAAACCAAGTGAAAAATAAAACAAACTCTAAAACTCTAAGACATTATTTTGATGAGTTTGGTTATAATATGAAGTATAGTTTTTATAGGAAGGATAAGAAGTAATCTTGTCCATTGATTTTGAATATGGAGGGTTAAGATTAGTTTATGGGGAAATCAAGTGTGAAAGAAGGGAGGAGGGCATAAAAGGAATAACACATTTGTTGACTTTCTCTCTCCACATGCAAGGAACATGCCAAATTCCCCCATCATTTTAAAACGTCAATAACTTTTTTTACTACGTTTTTATTGAAAAATAAGTTCACCATAATAACGAGTGTCTTTTTATCTTTAATATGAGTACCATATTGTAATATAAAAATTAAAAAAAAAATTAGTTGGTTTTTTACAAATTGTGTTTTACAAAATTGTGTTATACAATAGTATTTTTCATTGTGTTTTTTTTTTCATTGTGTTTTTTACATTGTGTCATACAATTGTGTTTTTTATTGTGTTTTTATCATTGTGTTTTTCATAGTGTTTTTTCGGATTTTTCCGGCGAGGTGGTGGCGGTGGGTGACGGGTGTGGTGGCGGTGGGCGGTACTGTATGGTGGTGGTGGATGTAAGAGATGAGTGAAGATGTAATTGGGTTTTATGTAAGTGGGTTTTTGAAATTAATGTAAGTAGATTTTGAGATTAAAGTAAGTGGGTTTTGATTTAAAAGTGTTAAGACAAAAATACTCTCCTTCCTAGCCTTCTTAGAAAAATCAAACTTCTTATTTGAACCTAACCCTTATTTTGATATGATTATATGTTTGGTTATTATGTCAAGTATTAAGTATTTTTGGATAATATGTGGTGCAATTTTGAATGTGTCTGAACTTTTGTAGATTTGTGATTATTCTTTTCGAATTAGTATGTAATCGTTTATGTTTTTTGTTCGTTAGAGTCGTTTATATTTGTTTGTCCATTAATGTTGGTTAGTGTTCGTTAGTGTTCATTTGTCCATTAGTGCCTGTATGTTCGTTAGTCCATTAGTGGCCCTTAGTGTTTGCTTGTCCATTAGTGTAAGCCAATGACGGATCTTTATATGGGCCGAACCGGGCCGTGGCCTCATCATGTTTTTCGCTCGGTAGTGTCTTTTTTTCAAAAAAAAAAAATCAAGAGAATATATATATATGTATTGAGTCCAGCCCAGGCAAGTTATTTGAATTCGGCCCATCCATATTATTTGAGTCCTGGCCAAGCTTGAATTTTTATAAATGTAAAGTTTGTTTAAAGCCGAAGATCAGAAATCGTTTACGAAATAAGCGTAAAGATAAAGAAAGGAAAGCTAAGAAATAAAACTCCATAAGACCAACCCCAAACCCAAATAAACTTTACAAAAAAACTAAACATTAAGCCCAAAATCTAACCGTAACATATGGTTGATGCTTGAACACAACAACAAATGGAGGTTCCATTGTGCGATGGCCGTTGTGTGAATTACTGACTTATGAGTTTCAGCACAGAAGTCAAAACAGAAGATGAGAAGCAAGCAAGTGAATTGATGAAATCGTTTGGATGTGAAATCGATTGATTGATTGATTGGCACTGTAGTTGTCTGCTGAGGCCTGAGGTTTAGAACTGGCTCATGTTGGGGTGAAATCGATTAATCGAAACAGTCAACAGAAGCAAGCAGAGACCAAGTTCGGTAATACGCATTTCACCATTTTGTATTTCTTTCAATTTGGTATGTTAGGGTTTGGAATTATTGTTTGACCTGACCCGATACTTAGAAGTAGGAAAAAAAATATTTTATTATCGTGACTTTCGGCCCATTCATACTAACTGCTCAAGATCCGCCACTGGTGTAAGCGTCCATATGAAATAGTAACGAACGAACACAAATGGATAGGAACAAACTTAGTTCCTTATTAAACGGATACGGACACGAATTTTCGCTCGGTAGAGTGTTCGTGAACCGTCCGTTTGTTCGAAAAAAGCTTAACGGACGAGCACGGACAAGATCTCGTCTGGTTTGATTCAGTCCGCTTACAACCCTATATATATCTATCGTAATTGAACAAAACACTCTAATGCATTTGATGCCATTTGTGATATTGATGATGAGTTAGATGAGAAAGAATATAAAAAAATATTTGGCTAAATGGATGCATTAATTTGTGATCTGATAGGGAATTAGAAATAAGAGAAATACAGAACGTTCGGAAAGAAAGAGAATACGTGAGGACCATGATATGAAATGCATTTAGACATTTCTCATTGGAAATAAGTAACTAGGAGTAAACATGACCTCTTTTAGGCAGATATCATTTTTATCATTTTCAATTGGTTGTTCGGTAGACGGTTACGGGTACACGTGTTTAATAAGAAGCAGATTAGTACGTTTAATGAATGTTTTCGATGCAATTTTGAAAACGAACAATTGCTCAAGACATTTGTGATTAATCAAAGATTATAATTGAACCAATGGTTCAAGAGTCAAGACTAAATTTCTTTATCAATAAATTTAATCAAAAGCTAATTAACTAAACAACCTTGTAATCCTATTTATTAGGGGTGTTTAGCGATCGGAAACCGCGAAACCGTCTAAGCCGGTCATCGGTTTGGCTTCGCGGTCGGTTTTTTTTTTACATTCGGTCGGTCGGCTTCAAAATTTTCAACCGTAATGAACGGTTTGGTTTGCGGTTTTTATTAAAAATCGGCCGTAAAAAACCGGACCGGACCGAAGGATTTATTTATATATATTTTTTATTTTTTGATATTAGATTTATATAATTATTTATAATATATCATATGTTTTAAAAATTGGGCTTCTTGTCTTAGCCCACTATAAGATGCTAGTGTGTCATTTAGTCCAACTTTACTAAAAGTCTAGTATCCAGTCATGTTCTAGGCTTAAATTTTGAACAATATGATTAATTATGGGGAACTTGCAATTTGGTTATTTTATTTTTGGACAGCTTGAAATCTGAACTTGTGAATTAGAGTTTAAGTTTTTGACAATAGCATATTAATACCTAAACCGTGAAACCGGCCGGAGCCAAACCGTTAGTAACGGTTCGGTTCGATTTGGTTTTTATTTTCAACGGTTTGGCTTCGGTTTTTGATTAGCAAAAACTGTACTAACGGTTCGACTTATAGTTTGACCCAAAAACCGTCAAAACCGGACCGTGAACACCCCTACTATTTATGCTAAATAAAGAAAATCGATAAACATGAAAACGAAATAAACATAAAATATTTATGAAGCTAAACTAACAATAATAAAATCTACTACCCTATTAAAACTCTCTTTTTCTAGGGACCTTTGCTAACGTAACCAATGCCAATCGGATACGCCTCAACTTGCTGTCGGAACGCTCGGGTTTATCAATGACCAGGCTTCAACACTCAGATTTTACCAACGCCCGATTTTTACAGATCGAATAAACACTGTTTTAAATATTTTATTTTTTTTGTAAACAAATCTTTTTGTATGATAATTCAATAAATTTATATTTGGGGTTTTATTAAGGTACCTTCACTAACGTAACCAATACTCACCGAATGCGCGTCAAGTTATTGCTGTAACACAATGCCCAATTTTACCGGCCGAATAAATATTGTTTTAAATGTGGTAATTATAAAAATAATACGTTAGACGAGCACACTAGTTTTATTATGTTAATATGATGATATAATTTTTTAGGTTTAATTCCGGTACCGTAATGAGCGTAGTCAATACAGACAAAATTCACGTTGTAACACCCCGGTGTAACATCCTGGTTTTGAATGTAAATAAAATATTTTAGTTCATACTCAAGGATAGTTGAAACATGTGCTTGGTAAGTTGAATGAACCTTTAAGATATTGAAAGTTTATACGAGTATTTAAATTTTGTTAAACGAGTAAGTAATGAGTAAAATGGTTATATAAGGTATGAGATATTGAGACAAATGATTAGTATTATGAAATGCCATGTAATAATAATAAAATATATTATATTTGACATTGTTCCGTTTTTAATGAAACTTAGGTCAAAACGTAGAGAAAAATGAGTACGTTTCAACGACATATTTGTAATTCTATAAAACGTTATATTTTAAAAGTTTTATAGGAAAAATGAGATTTGAGCTAAAATTAATATCACAATAATATAATAATAACAATTATGTACATTGAATTTGGAAGTAAATTGCAGGCCATGCACCAGATTTTATTTATTAGATTAAATCAACAATGACATTAAGTCGGTTAATGGCCTTATAAATAGGAACTATCTTCAACTCATATTCAAATATAATCTTTTCAACTTTCTACAACCAGCGCCAATAAGGAACTATTTTTTTCTCTTCTTTAGTATTTTAATTAGTTAATTACTTTAATAAAATTAATAGATAGTTAAATATTATTTAAATGGAAATAATATAAGGACCTTGAAATGACCTGTAGAGGTAATAGTTGTATTTAATAGTTTTATAAAATTACACGGAGACTTAAGAATGGCAACGCAATATAGTAGGGCGTATGGACTCAACATAACATGTCTAGTACGTGCACACCTGACTGTGTGGTATGGTATGACCGCTTTGTTCATAAATGGTTAAGATTAAATGTAAATTATCGGGTATGGTTCTTGAACCATAAAATGTCTGGACTTGAATTGTTATGCATGTTAACGACGGTTGTTATGTGAAGGGCCTGTAAGTATTAGAATATTACTTCATAGATATAACTAAATAACCTAGTTTATTAAACTATAGATTCCAGTTAAAGTGGGATAAGCCAGGGTAGCTGAAGAAAGGCTATTCAGGTGAGTTACTTAAACTAATTTCAAAACTCTGATACATGCTCATAAAACTATTGACTGTGATGAATCATGTATTTGCATGGCACATTTGGTGTGGCACCCAAGGTGCTATATATATTATAAGGATGATCATTATATTTTCTCGATGGGACATGTACTTAATACAGTAGCAGACATGCGTAAAGTCTGTATGTGCGAATATATAATGCTGACCCGACTTTAACGTGAGGCGGGCAGGTTATAATTATGGCATGACATGCAATAAGCTCATACTTGATCAATAAAATTGTTTTAGCTCAGTTTATTAAATGCGTCGGTTTATGTGACTCACCAGCTGTGTGCTGACGTATTTTTATCCCAGGCATGTATTACAGGTTGACAAGGATGGGAGGTTAGCTGCTAAGTGTTGGACGAGTTTGGATGCTTTACTTTTGGTTGTATTATAATCGTTAGACATGTAGCAAATGTTTTAGTTTTTATATAAGATTATGTTTCTGCTGTAAGTCTGTGCTGACTGGTCGCAGTAAGTGCCCCATCCTGGGTGGGGTGTGACACCCGGCTAAAGCGGAAACGCCTGAGCGTGACGTACAGATTGTTCAAACACACGTGACACTATTATGTGACAATATTATCATTAATTTATTTTAAATCTCAAATACACAAGTTTGATCATGAAATACATTCAAATAAAAGAAGACAAATATAATAATGGGTTGTTTATTATTGATAACTTAAGTCTAGCGTCTTCGTCACTTCAACCTCTAAATATAGTACCTGTAGCATGCATATAAAATAAACGGTCAACTACAAGTAGTTAGTGAGAATCACATAGTTTGATATAATACGTAAAAATCATACAACTCTACGAACATGTGTAGCAACGCAAGTAAGGTCCTTTCCAATTGGTTACAACCAATGTACTCGAGTAATAGCACAACGCACGCAAGGTCCTTTCCAGATGGTAACAAACAACGTACTCGGATAATGGCACAACGCACGCAAGGTCCTTTCCAGATGGTAACAACCAACGCACTCGGATAATAGCACAACGCACATAAGCAAATAAATACAAGTCCATAATGTGAATTTTAGTTTTGTAATGAAAAAGTAAATAAGCATTTGGATACGGTATACATGCTACCCCCAAAATGTAAAAATGCTAAAAGGGGGTGTTAGAAACTCACCTCGAAATAGAAGATAAACTTGAAATATAAACCGAAAGCGCGTTAAAGAACCCGAAATGATTGAACTTCAAGAACTATAATTGAAACAAAAACAAAATCTAACTAACGAGATTATAAAAGTTAAATACTTTGGTTAAAGGGATCACGTATTATTTTAATATTATTTTAAGGCATATTATGGCATTTCTATTATAATATTATATTTAAGTTTCAGGAAATTATAACGATGTTTATTATTTATAACTTAATGCTAATATGAAAGCTACGATAATTACAAGACACTGATTTTAAATAAGAAATTTATCTTGAACGAATATAACTATGTTAATGAAAAAGAAGTATAATATTAGCGTTTATATTATTTAAATATTATCTCAACTAACATGAGAATTCTTACGTTTTATGTTATTTTAATATTATTTAATTAGTAACTTAACACAAATAAGAGAATTATAAATCTTTTTGTACATCGAATTTAGCGGTTAGATCCTATCTTGTCCACAATTACTTAACATATTTAAAGATGTTAACAAAACGAATAAATAGTATTATAATATTAACGGTTGTCGAGCAACGAAAACAAAGTCTTTTTAAGAAAAAATGATGAAAATAGTTTATAACAAACTTTATTTAACTTAGATAAATTTTATTTTAATTAAAAAAAAAGTAAAACTAACATATTTAATTAGTTAAAAGAAAATGGGTTTTTTTAAAAATAAAATTATGGTTTAAAAAGGCCTGACCTGGGTTCGAACCCAGGTCCTTCCGTTTATACCTAAATGTGTTAACCAGTGAACTGGCTTGACTAACTGGTAAGGAAACAAGAAGAATTATACTTATCAAACAACCAGGTTCATCATATATTTCCAAAATCCTAGAGTTCCAATTCAATAAATCCGTTCCATGTATGTTTTAATTAGGTTAAGGGCTTAAGGCTTTGATTAACACTGAAATAACGATGCAAAACATGTTTTAATTACCTGCAATTGTAACGAAATGATAAAGAACAAGGAGTCGCCAGAATAATATACTTGACGGAAATAGTACGCGGTTTTGAGAGAAATTTAGTATGTTTTGGTGATATGAGCACACTTAGACGAGGTTGTTTGGTCTATTTATAGTCTCAGTTGGACCGTTGGGTGTTAAATGTTCATAATTGTATATTAACCTATTTCCGGCCGTTTAGAAGAAGTTAAATCAATATTATTCGCTTGCTAATACACGTTATTTTGGCTGTTTATAATTTGCCACTAGCGGCGAAAGGTATTACTGTTGGACTCGGTCTGCCCAAGACACATATTATAATTGATGTGGCTAGTACGTTATGATCCAAGTCGGGTCATATCCAATAACAAGCTAGACAAACACCAATAATATTTATTTATAGATGATATGATCATAGTAAATAAATATTAACACTTACGATATTTGGAAAAAGGTTTCTAAATACATTGCACTTGTGAAATAAATAAATCATATGGATGATTTATATTTTGAGAGAAGACATTTCATAATATTATTTAAAATTGTTTAAATAACTATATGTAAAGCCTATTACATTTGCATGTTACTTATGTTACGTCACATTTTATAACAATAAACTTAACATAAGTTTTATAAAATTTATTTTGGTTTTTGAATTTGAAAGGGGAGCCAAGGTGGCCCCCCCTCTTTTCCATCCTCTCTTTCATCTTTTATATTAATAAGAACATGCAAAGGTTTTTGGTTGGCTGGCTTGGGTGATGCTTTGAAAGACCATCTAACACACACTCTCTCACATACACAAGAAGCAAAATAGAAAAACCCTCTCTCTTTCTATCTTGATTTCGGCCAACATAGAAAGGAGAAGAATGAGGAGTTTTGAAGTGGAAAATCCTAGCAACACATGGTATCTGTTGGAGGCTTGAGGGTATACAAGCTTGAGGTTTTCTCCTTTGAAGACTTGTCATTCAACCATCATCTCCTTCAATCTTCTTAACTCTTTGAAAGGTTGACATGCATGAACTTCTTATGGTTGTTTGTGTTGGTAAGCATGTAGGTTCGTATATGGATCCGGGATTTGGGTTTTACATATAAAATCGGTTTTATATTCATCTAAATAAGAAGATTTAAAAACTATTTATCCGCTGTGTTTTTCGTATAAAAGAGGTTATATGACTTTCATAATCTTGTTAAAACCTAACAATGGCATCAAGAGCCGCTTATACGAATGCATGCTTCAATAGATCTAAAATTTTCGGGTTTTATGGTGTGGTTCACCATATGGCCGAAAGTTTTCGGGTTTTTGGTTACCCCTTGGTTTTTCAAGATTATACTTTACATGCGTGTGGTAATCTTGAAGAATTAAGTCATTTAGATGATTGGTTGTTTTGTTTGGACAAAACCTGAAACTTTCGGTTTGTTTTGCCTTCGCCGAAAGTTTAAGGGAAAAAATAGCCATGGCCTTGTGTTTGGATGAATGCTTGTGTTGTGATTCATTTGATTATTCAATATGGTTGTAATATTCTTTTATTTGGGTTTGTAATCTATTTATTTATTTCATATTGGTTTGTAATCAAAAGTAGATTAGTTGTATTTCTTTTATTATAGAAAAATGTATTAGGATATATTTTGTAAAAAAAGATGCAAGAAAGAAAGCCCAAATGAAGTGGAGGAGTCACAACAAGAAGTGGACGCTTGAGGCATTTGGATGCGGGATCAAGTGGGAGTTCACTGACACGAGCCTTGTGTCATTTATTGGTCCCTTAGGAGAGACTTTTTGGAACACTTGTTTCGGTCAACAAGTGTTGCCAAGATTAGGTGGCTATGGTTATGGAGTTGTGGTTGTTTTAATTTATGCTTGTTTTGGTTGATTTATTTTGTTTTATTGTCACACCCTGTTAAACGAATTGCGGAAGCGTAAAACGGAAATGCAACAGATATAACTGGTATCAAATACATTGTTCATAAAGAAACATTACTAACTAATTTACAATATATTATATCGTTCTAACATCTTTTACCAACTAGGTGATACAATCAAATCGGTTCTTCAATTACTTTACTTCTAACTCAAATGCCCATGACATCAATCACCAATCAGACACGTAACGCACAGGAAATTACTTCTCATATATGATTACCTGAAAAGCATGTTAAAACAGGTCAACTACGAATAGTTGGTGAGTTTCATAAGTTTAACGAAATCAGTTCTGCGTACCACACAGTCATAGTTTGTATGTACGCGCGTATGTAAAAATATGTATTTACATTTGTATAAATATGTACAGCCATATCCTTGTGTGTGCATATGCACACATGTAAGTTTATAATATGAATTCGAAATTTCGGTAAAATCGTGATTGTTTGTTCGTACTACATGTTTCCAATTTCCGTGTTTAACCAACCACTGTGGACCCCCTTCCTCCCACAACGGTTCCACATAAACTCAACCACTGCGGCCCCCCTTCCGCCCACAACGGTTTCGCGTTAACATCAACCACTGTGGTCCCCCTTCCACCCACAATGATTCCACGTAAACTCAAACATTATATAGTGTACACGCAAATAATTAGTATATTCTACACATAGTATTTCCTACGGCTAATCACATAGCATGTATATAGACACATATACACATATAGTATTTATCACGTATCACCAAATACTGTGGCTCCCCATCCGCCCACAATACGCATAATCACATTATTTTCTTAACATTCATGTCATAATCAAGTTAGTTCGTTTAGTAAGTTGCAGCAGAACTTGGCTCATAGGCCATACTCAACTTTAGTTTATAAGTTGCAGCAGAACTTGGCTCATAGGCCATACTCAACTTTAGTTTAGTAAGTTGCAGCAGAACTTGGCTCATAGGCCATACTCAACTTTAGTTTAGTAGGTTGCAGCAGAACTTGGCTCATAGGCCATACTCAACTTTAGTTTATAAGTTGCAGCAGAACTTGGCTCATAGGCCATAATCAACTTTAGTTTAGTAGGTTGCAGCAGAACTTGGCTCATAGGCCATACTCAACTTTAGTTTGTAAGTTGCAGCAGAACTTGGCTCATAGGCCATACTCAACTTTAGTTTAGTAAGTTGCAGCAGAACTTGGCTCATAGGCCATACTCAACTTTAGTTTATAAGTTGCAGCAGAACTTGGCTCATAGGCCATACTCAACTTTAGTTTATTACTATTGTGGCCCCCCTTCCGCCCACAATAGTCCCATAATCATCACAGACCACGTTATCCCCATGGCCATTACAGACCATGTTGTCTCCCAAATTAGTTATGTTTAACATTACATAACGTGTTTTTATAAACATGCTGTAATGTGTAATTTCATTATGTTTTGCAATTCGTATTATCTCCACTCAATATATCAATCAACGATAATAATCATCTTTTATCAGCATGTAGTCAATCATTATGTTTGTAGGGACTTTTCATATATAAATGTTCAGATAATTTATATCCTGAACCGTTTTTAGATAGATAACGTGTATAAACATGCTTTCCACCACAAAAATTCGTAAAATAGTTTAAAGAGTGGGGTCATGAAACTCACAGTTTTGTGGGCACTCAGTGCGAGGTCAGCTCGGGGTTCGTTTCCCTTGCTATCACTTAGTCCCTATAGTCCATATTATAATAATATTAATATTTTAATATTATTATAATCTCAGTACTAAACTGGGCTGTATAACTAATCTGGGTATAGCTGGAACGCCCAGAAAGTGGCAATAGGCTTAGGTTGTGATGTTGTTCAATGTCTAATACTTAAAACCGAACTTGGCTCAGATTCCCGTTTTACCAGCTGCGCCAAGTTGTTCGTTTACGTGTTCAGAAAAAAGTTATGGGAAAATAAGCTTGGGTAAATGTATTGGTTAATAAAATGATTAAGTTATAAAGAAGGATCACATACTGGGGTCCCGGTTAGCCACGGGGCTCGTTTCCGTTTATTCAGTTTGATTTGAGAAGAAACGCGCACAATCCACCCGGATTGTCCAGGTTTCTCATAGAAAAGTTCGTTTTTACTTAATTAATCCGAAAATATGATTTTTGATCACTCTTGGTGTTTTGATATTCTCGCAGGTTCGCTAGTCGCGAACTTGCCGGTTTTTATAAAAACTGAATTTGTTTAATCTTTAAATTAGCATAATTAATTAACCGTTAATCATTAAATTATGAAAATTTAACCACTTATCAATTAAAATATGTATATTTTAATAAAAATATTTCTGTAATTATTTACTAATTTATTAATTTATAAAAATTCATTTTGTCAGCTATATTTCGCCTGAAAATTGTCCGTTTACCCCAAACAATTTCCAAAAATTCCACAAAAATTCCTGAATGCTCAAATCATGTCCCAAATCAACATGTATCAATTCCAGAATGTAAAAAGCTCGTGCGTTATTCTTTTCGACCCAAATTCGGCTATAAAAATTCACACGAACGCATATACACAAAATACCTTTAGACTTCTCCAAATGATTCCAAAATTCATATGTGATTAAAATACATCAAATCTGAGTTCCCAGAAAAATTTCTTAATTTGTGAAGTATTTTAGCTATTTTTCCCAAATAAACGTCCCAATTCGGTAATAAATTCGCCAAATATTCTCGGATGGTTGAAAAATTACCAAATTTGAACAGGGACTCATTGAAATGGTCCCTGATGTCCCTGCAAAATTTTTAGGCCTAAAAATATACACATCACAACCTTAACCTAAACAGCCCGTAAGCGAGTGTTTCGGCATTACCTTAGCGGGTTTGGCTCGTTTCCGACTTTCTACCCAAGTTTTCAAGTTCCTGTGCTTCTATGCAAGCTAGATACAAGTCCTATATCACAAACCAAGCAATTTTTCATCAACATAACAACCCTTAACTTAGGGTTTCGGCTAGTGCACAAAAACGAACTTTTGAACCGTAAAAACGCCGTTTCAACCCTTTAATCCGTGTTTATGGCCAAAAAAACTATCAAACCAGGTTCCTCACCATGTGTATGTTCAAAACATGTTTATGGACCATTTTTAGGGTTTTTACATGGTTAGGAATGATTTTTGGCAATCAAGACATGTTTATATGTTGTTAAACGAGTTTAAACAAGTCGAAAATCGATTATTTAAGACCTCTTTACCTTGTTTCTTGCTGGTTTTGGCAGGAGAAGAAGAGTTCCAGAAGTTGAATGTGGAAAATTGTGTGAAAATATGTAAAATCTAGTTTATATGTGAAAGGAAAATAAAGGGGTAAAAGTCTTCTTTGGCGGGCTGGGCTCGTTGGGTCCCCTTTTGGGCCCATTTGGCCCACTTTTCTCGATTTACGTGCTCCGAACGTGAAATTCCTAGTCCAAATTTATTTCGGGTTTGGTTTTTGGCGACAAAAATATATAGGGTGCGACAAACGGAGCGAAAACGAGTGTTTTTCGGCTAGTTTTGTGTAAAATTTTAAAAACATACTATACGTTTGTAAAAATTGAAAATATTTTCACGGATCGCTTAAAACATTTCAAATAAGTGTTTGGTAAGTCTTTTTCGGCTTGACGGATGATACAATGCTTGGTTTGTAACTATCTTTCGCGTTTAAATCTATAACGGGTAGTTAAACGAGCATGTTTTCGTTTAACTTGTTTGCTATCGAACTAAGGCCGTATTACTAATATTTTAGCTTATATTAAACGTATATCACTTATAGATGGCACCCTGGGATATCTGGACCATAACCAGACCCGTTTTGTTATTCGTTTGTTCATTATGCAATAAGCGGTTAAACGCTTATTCGAGTTTCTAAGTACTAAGGTGTACTCGGTTTTGCCATGGATATCACATTTATCTTATTTGAAATATGGATAATTAACAACTAAAAATCAACAACTTGTATAAAATCGGTTCCTTAAAAATCGTTAGGTAATAAAATCGGTTTTATTAAAGGTTAATGATTTCACAATAAAATGGGTTTTATTGAAAGGAACTTTGAAAATAAGTTTTCAACTAAGTACCATATATTTGAATACATGCAAATGCAAGGTACATAAATTGTCTTCCAATCTAGAATTTAGAAAACGAAAATCCCTTTTATAAAACAAGTTAAACACCATCCTTTTATACAACACTCGAATCACTTGGGAACTAGATGTGGGATGAAGGTCACCTAACCACATTGGAGGAAACTTGTGAGTTGAGGTGGGTTTACCATGTTTGTGGGATATTATATGTGTAAACTCACATGTGTGTGTAAGTAGGACGACTTAATTTGGAAACCATGTGAAAAGGGTCACCGAAGCATGGCGTACAATGGTGTTGATAGGATTAAACATGCTAACTAAACATAAGATGTTTAACCGATCCCATAAAACTAGAAGTTGCAAAGGGTTGCAATTGTCAAACGTTGACTACCTTGTTAATTTAAAATAGTAGGATAAAGGTCACCTAACTACTATTTGAATGTAACGTTGGGTTCTAGATTTTAATCATTAATTGTCTAGGAGACATAAGGGTATTAACGATTAAAATTGATTAATGATATCGAAAATACTAAGATTGAGCTTTATTAAATTATGTAGATGGCCGCAATCAACAATCCACCTAACGTAATTATCCCACCCGTACATAACCTATCACTAAGAGCCATACTCGATAAGGATCGTCTCAACTATAACAATTTCATGGATTGGTATCGAAACTTGAGAATCGTTCTCAAGAAAGAAAAGAAATCCTACATATTAGACGATCCCATTTCCCATGAACCTAACATTGACGATGTTGAAGCCTATAACAACTGGTTAAAACACACCGAGGATTCGGCACAAGTTTCTTGCCTCATGTTGGGAACTATGATTCCCGAGATTCAAAAGGATTTTGAACATCATGGGGCATACGACATGATCACCCAACTAAAGGAAATGTTCCTTACACAAGCTAGGGTGGAATGCTTCGAAACAGTTTTAGCGCTTCATGCATGTCGTATGAAAGAAACCCAATCGGTTTCATCTTATGTACTTAAGATGAAAAGCCACATTGATCGAATTGAGCGGCTAAATTGTCCCATATCAAAAGAGTTAGCCACGGATTTGATCCTCAATGGCCTAACCAAGAAATTGGAGACTTTTGTAATGAATTATAACATGAATGAATGGGACAAGGGCATTGGTGGGCTTCACGCAATGCTCAAAATGGCTAAAGTAGGAATGGGTAAAAAGGTTTTACCGGTTCTCACGATCAATGAAGGTGGAAATAGGAAGAGGCATCACCTGGAACCTAAAGCAAAGGTTGCCAAAGGTAAGGGACACGTCAAGGGTAAGTTCAAAGGGAAGGCTAAAGCGGAACCACCCAAGCCAAAAGAAAAGAAGCTAAAGGTTAGCGCGGAGGACTAGTGTTTTGGTTGTGGTGAGATAGGACATTGGATGAGGAATTGTCCAACCTATCTTAAAGAGTTGAAAGAGAAGAGGGATGCAGGGCAAACCTCAGGTACAACTTTCATGATTCACATTGATCTTAATATTGTTTCTTCTAGCACATGGGTATTGGATACCGGAAGTGATCATTTTAAGAAAGGAGATATAAGTCTCTTCATTGGCAACAGAGCAAAGGTTGATGTCGAAGCCTGAGGAGACTACATTTTGAAGCTTCCAAATGGTTTGGAAGTTATTTTAAAAATCATTTTGTATGCTCCTAGTTTAACTAGGAATATTATCTCCGTTTCTCTTTTAAGACAATGTGGTTATGATTTGAAATTTGTGGACAATTGTATTTGTGTTTTTACGAATGATGTCTTTTATTTTAAAGCAATGCCGTCTAATGTCATTTATGAATTAGTTCATAATAACACATCCTTTGATAACACATTGTACCAATCAAGCACTAAGAAACTCAAAGTGGATTTCAGTAAGACCTATCTTTGTCATTGTCGCCTTGGTCACATAAACAAAGATCACATACATACACTTCAAAAGAATGGTCTTGTTGATACACGTTTTGTACGTCTCAGTCTTTATCAGGGCATTAATGTATTTAGTATAAAGTATAGGGGTCTTAATGTAAATATGGCTAAATGAGCCATTCGCTCTAATGTAATGTTACATTCGTTATCCTGTAACGAATGTAACACATTCGTCTAATTGTAAGCTCATTCGTTAACCCAGATTAACAAATGAGACAACGAATGAGGGCTATTCGTTATAGGTTAAAGTATTAACGAATGAGGAGTTCATTCGTATGGTTTAATGTAACGAATGACACATTCGTTAACTGTTGAGTTAACGAATGTGGTCATCCCCTATATATAGTCTGTAAATTACTCATTAATGTAAGTTTTCAAGTTTTCAGTTCATTCTCTCTCGTTACTCTGTCAAATTGTCATCTCCATAACGTATTCCAGCTTAATAGTATATCAATCAACATGTGTATCGTTGTTATCAAGATCTAGATCAGTATTCAGGTTCTTTCAAGTGGTATCAGAGCCTTGGATCTGATCTACGATACATAATCGAGTGTTAACCGTATTCAATTGATTTGTTTCATGATGAATTGATTGAGTTTTAAGGTAAATTGATAACTGTAGAAACTTAACCAGTTTGTTCTGTGATTGTGAGTTCGGACTAGGCAATTAAGGTTCGGATTTGGTTTTGGATTGTTTTGATATAAGTTTTGAGTAGTTTCAGTAAGATTCGGACGAGTTGGAAGTTGAAATTGGAAGTTTGAATCGTTGAAGACTTATTCGTTATGATGAAGTCTTATTCGTTAGGAGGAAGCCTGATTCGTTACACTGTTTACACTCATTCGCTAAGACCTAACCACTCATTCGTTACAATTTCAACCTCATTCGTCAAGGTCAAAACTCATTCATTCAATCTTATTCGTTAAGCCTGATTCGTTAAGCCACATACATTAACTGACATTCGTTAGCAAAATTTTAACGAACAACTCATTCATTAAAATAATCAATTTTTAATGAATATCTCATTCGTTAAAGTATTAACGAATATCCCATTCGTTACTGGTTCATTCGTGTGAACAGTAAACGAATAACCTTTGAAAGTTTGACAATTTTAATCCCTGAAGTTTATCATGGCTGCTCAGAATTCATCTTATTATGCATTAGCATCACAGAATGTCTTATTACAACAGATGCTGACGATGGATAACGAGATTGGCAGTCATAATAAGTGTCCCAAGCTGTTGAAACTATCGGATTTTGCCCGTTGGGAACCAAGATTCCGTGCACATCTGGGATCCGTACATCCTAGCAGTGTTCGTTTTCTTGATGATGTTTATGCTGCACCACTGATTGGTAATGACAATACAAGTTGGACTCCGAAACCTTTTAAGGATTATGAGACACATGAGTTGAAGGACTTTGAAAGTGAAACGAAAGCGTATTCTACACTCACTATGGCGTTACCGGAACATATTTTTCATCAATATAGTACGATCAAAGTCTGTGCTTCACTGTTTACTACCTTGAAAACTAGAAGTTTGGGAAATACTCTCGAAAGCAAGAAGACTTTGGTGAAATTTCAATTCAGAAATTTTATCCTGATGAAAAATGAAACTGTAGAAGAAATGATCAACCGTTTCAGCCATTTGATTGTTGAGATGTCATCTGTTGATCTTGAGCCAACTGAACAAGATAAGATTGATACTTTAAAGAATGCTTTACCTACAGAATATTCAACTTTTTTGTTCGTGCTTAAAGAGAACGGTTTCTTTCAGAAACCTGAACTGACTGCTGTACAATTCATTAACAAGATCGAAGAAAGGGAATTTGATCTTAAATGTCAATCTACCTTGAAAGAAAATCAAAATCAGCAGTCATCAACTCAGAATCCGTTACTTTATGGTGGTGCATTACCGGCAAACAATGCGACAAGCTCAGTGCCTATTAATGCATTCTTTGCTTAATCTCAAGAAGGTCTTAACGTAAACAATTCTCCTAATGTATGTTTCATGGCAAGTGGTGCAACTGGAAACTCAAATGCTCATACTTCAAGCCTACCCAAGGTTAATTTACAAGAAGCTGAACAACAGTTCGCTTTTGTATGTGCGTTCATGACTTCATATGAACAACTGGTGGTAAGTAAGATTGCTACGAGTGATCTCACAGATGAGGACTATGATCAAATCGACCCAGATGATCTTGAGCTTATGGATTTCAAGTGGAACATGGCCATGATTGTTCGAAAGGTTAAAAGATTCATGCAACGAACGGGAAAAGATCTTCCCACGTTGAACAAAAGGGTTGGATTTGATAAATTAAAAGTCAAATGTTATAATTGCAGTGAATTTGGCCATTTTGCCAAAGAGTGTGACAAGCCGAAGAAAGATTTTTCTGGCTCACGCAATTCTGACCGTTCTTCTACAAAGTCTTCATCTGGAGGAGATAAAAGTAACACTACTAGCTCTGGTGATCAAGAAAAATCTCCAGTTACTCAAGCTTTGTTGGTAAATGATGGACTTGATTGGTCTCAGCGTTTATTGGGAAATCAGGCAAACGTTGCTATCGTTGAGCCTGTGGAGAAGTTTGAGGATGCAAGTAGCGATAATGTATTAGAAGGTAGTGATTCTTCTGACTCAGAAACTGACAGTGATCAATCTCTGTCATCTTCACAAGAATGAAGAAACTGCATTTATGCCTGCATGGCTAAGATTGATGAGGTATGTGTTACACCTCAAAGTAATATAAATGAATCTGCATCAATAATGGTGGATTGTTCTGAGTGTGCTATGTTAAAAGCCAAACTTGAAACAACATTAACTCAAAACAATACATTTACTAATGATTACTTTACGATCAAGGAATGCTATAAGCAGAAATCAAAATTGCTTGAACAAGCTAATCTGAAAATTCAGAAATTATCAGATAATAATCATGATCTTAAAGCAAAGGTTCATTGTAAAATTATTGAAGTGGATCAACATTTAAAGGAGATTCTTCGTCTTCGAACTTGCATTTCCAAACTCGAACAAGAAAAATTGGAATTAAATCATAAACTCAGTAAATTCAGAGATTCTTCTTTTCTTTTGAATGAGATAATTGAGGTTAATTATTCACACAAAAAGAACAGAAAAGTAGGTTTGGGATACGTCGAAATTCCTCTTCCATTTAATCAGGATTACAGTAGCATTCCTAAGGCAGAAAATTCTTTAAATATGCCTACTGTTAAACCTGAAAATGTTAAGTCATGTGAACTGACTCGTGAACCAGCTATTATTGAAAGCAAAAAGGTGTTTACCAAAAATGAAATGGATGGTTCAATTGAGGAGTTGACTGAAACAGATGTGATTGTTAAAAATAAGGACATTCCAATTGATAATCACATTCTGTGTGAACCAGAAGATTTTGTGTGACATTTGAGCCAAAACAAGGTACACCTCAGTACGTATTTACTGATTAAGCAAATAAACGCCTTTTGCGTAACAAGCGAATGATTAACCGAACGGGTCGGGCTATGACCCAGATATCTCGGGGGGCCATTTATAAGTGATATACGATCTATACAAGCTAAAATATTAGAAATATGGTCTTAGTTTGATAGGAAACAAGTTAAACGAAAACATGCTCTTTTAACCACCCGCCATAGAATTAAACGCGAAAGATAGTTACAAACCAAGCATTGTATCATCCGTTAAGCCGAAAAAGACTTACCAAACACTTATTTGAAATGTTTTAAGCGATCCGTGAAAATATTTTTGATTTTTACAAACATATAGTATGTTTTTATAATTTTACACAAAACTAGCCGAAAAAAACTCGTTTTCGCGTTGTTTAACGCACCCGATAAGTTTTTCGAGCCAAAAACCGAACCCGAACTAAATTTGGACCGGGCTTTTCGTATTTGGGCTTGAGAAATCAGAAACTTGGGCCAAAATGGGCCCAAGGTGGGCCCATGATGGTCCGATCGCAATCAGCAGCCCCCCCTTGTTTATTCTTTCACATTTAAACTAGGTTCAAGCCATTTTAACATCATTTCTTGGAAAAATCTGGACACCCCTTCTGTTTCAGCAAGAAAACTTCCAAAACCCTAAGGTAAGAGCTTAAATAAGTAGCTTTTTTACTTGTTTGAACTTGTTTAATACCATAAAAACATGTCTTGGTTACTAAAAATCATTCCTAACCGTGTAAAAATCCTAAAAATGGTCCATAAACATGTTTTGATCATACACATGGTAAGGAACCTGTTTTGATAATTTTTTTGGCCATAAACACGGATTAAAGGGTTGAAACGACGTTTTTACGGTTCAAAAGTTCGTTTTTGTGCACTAGCCGAAACCCTAACTTAAGGGCTGTTATGTTGATGAAATATTGCTTGGTTTGTGATATAGGACTTGTACCTAGCTTTCTTAGAAGCACAAGAACCTGAAAACTTGATTAAAAGGTCGGAAACGAGCCAAACCCGCTGAGGTAATGCCGAAACACTCGCTTACGGGCTATTTAGGTTAAGGTTGTGATGTGCATATTTTTAGTACTTGAAATTTTTCAGGGACATCAGGGACCATGTCAATGAGTCTCTGTTTAAATTTGGTAATTTTTCGACCATCCGAGAATATTTGGAGAATTTATTACCGAATTGGGACGTTTATTTGGGAAAAATAGCTAAAATACTTCAAAAATTATGAAATTTTTCTGGGAACTCAGATTTGATGTATTTTGGTCACATATGAATTTTGGGATCATTTGGAGAAGTTTAAAGGTGTTTTGTTTATTTGCGTTCGTGTGAATTTTTACAGCCGAATTTAGGCCGAAAAGAATATCGCACGAGCTTTTTACATTCTGGAATTGATACAGGTTGTTTTGGTACATGATTTGAGTATTCAGGAATTTTTGGAAATTTTTGGGGGTAAACGGAAGATTTTCAGACGAAATATAGCTGATAAAATGAATTTTTATAAATTAATAAATCAGTAAATAAATTCCAGAAATATTTTTATAAAAATCTATATATTTTAATTGATAAGTGGTTAAATTTTCATAATTTATTGATTAACGATTAATTAATTATGCTAATCTGAATATTAAACAAATTCAGTTTTTATAAAAACCGGCAAGTTCGCGACTAGTGAATCTGCGGGAATATCAAAACACCAAGAGTGATCAAAAATCATATTTTTGGACTAGTTAAGTGAAAATAAACTTTTCTATGAGAAACCTGGACAATCCGGGTGGATTGTGCGCGTTTCTTCTAAAATCAAACTGAATAAGCGGAAATGGGCCCCGTGGTTAATCCGGGACCCCAGTATGTGATCTTTCTTTATAACTTAATCATTTTATTAACCAATACATTTACCCAAGTTTATTTTCCCATAACTGTTTTCTGAACGCGTAAACGAACAACTTGGTCCAGCTGGGAAAACGGGAATCTGAGCCAAGTTCAGTTTTAAGTATTAGACATTGAACAACATCACAACCTAAGCCTATTGACACTTTCTGGGCGTTCCAGCTACACCCAGATTAGTTATACAGCCCAATTTAGTATTGAGATTATAATAATATTAAAATATTAATATTATTATAATATTAATTATAGGAACTACTGATAGCGGACTGAACAAACCACAGTACAGTACGGAATATCTACAAAACCGTGAGTTTCATGACCCCACTTTTAAACTGTTTTACGAACTTTTGGGGTGAACAGCATGTTTGCTTATATCTATATACTTATCTGAAACATGTGATGATGTGAATTATCTAAGTGCTAACACACGAAAGTCCCCACAATCACAGTGATTAACTTCGAGCCGGTGGCTTGTGAATAGTACTATTGGTTTGACAAACCCAAACGGAATCGGCCTGGTTGCCGTGTCACATAGCGCCGTTTGCACATGACCATATTTAAACATACAGGCTATGTAGTGTTAGACATAGCTACCGGGGCATGTTGTGGGCGGAAGGGGAGCCACAGTGGTTGATTGAGCGTGGGAAATGGAGGCACGCATCACGAACAGTCCAGGCTTCACTGTAGCTTAGCATAATTACATCACATACATCATTTACATACATACATACTTATTTCATAATTACAAGTGTTGACTTGTGAACACTCATTACTGTTTTCTTGAAACTAGTGAAACTCACCAACTCTAGTAGTTGACCCGTTTTAAACTGCTTTTCAGGTGTACCTAAATCGGAATGATTGGGTGATCTGTTACTTGCCTGAAGTGTGTGGTTGATGCTATGTGAATAGAAGCAAGGGCGTTATTAGTAAGAATGTATAGTTAACGAACTAGTTTTGTTTGTATCGCTTAGACTGTTAAACAATGATAGAACAAAGAAATGTAATATATTGTAAATTAGTTTGTAATGTTTCTTTATAAACAATGTATTGATATCAGAGGTGTCTGTTACATTCCCGTTTTACGCTTCCGTCTTGTGCTAGTCGGGGTGTGACATTTTGAAAAAGTTGTTTATGATGCAAAATCTTCAAATGTTTCTTTAAACAATTCAAGTGTTCCTAATGAGCTTCCTAAAGTAATTCCAAAAGAACAAGTTAATGTAACTTCCACAGACAAGCTTTCAGTATCTGATGAGGAATTAATGCAATTTATTAATCCTCCACTGAAAATTTCAACTGGAAAAGTATTTAAATTAAAAGGTCTCTCAAAAGTCTTCTCAGACAAAGAAGTTCCATTGAATCTTTTTAAACCAGAATTGATTGAAAGTGTATTTCAAGATGAAACTACTCACATGACTGAACTTGAGAGGAAATTTCTTTAATCAAAAACTAGTAATGTTCAAAAACAAAAAAACAAATGTTTTTAAACCTATAAAATTCATCAAATCGTCAGGTTTGGAAAATTCATCGAATTTGACAAATCTTGAATTTTACAAAACGAAGAAGGGTTTAAAACATGAGTCATCAAAAAAGGTCACTTTTGAGACACCTAAATCTGATAATCTGAAAACTTTGTTATCACAACCGACCGGTACATCATCTCAACAAAGTTTAGACTCTCGACTATGTTTCAAGTGTGGTGACCCGGGTCACATTTCAAGACGATGCAAAGCAAAGATCGATAATATAAAAAAATATTCAACTTGCAAAACGAATGATTTTTCTAACATAAAAGAAAATCAAGTTGATGATTCTTTGATAATGTATTCAAACGTCAATCCGAGGAAAGTTATTCGGATTGATGCACTTAATGTATTGAACACATGTGTTGACCGTGCTTAACCCATTTGTTCAAACACAGATTCGGGAAGAATCCGTGATGGTTATCTTAAGAAGAAATCTAAGAAAACTGCCACTTATTCTCAAGTACCGAATATGTGTGTTAATTTATTAAGTTCTCCAAAGGTTTCAAAGGAAGAGTCCAAGACTGAGGCTTGGGCTGCCTTTTTGAACTAATCATTTTATTTGATTATGCAGGGTACATCTAGGTCCGTATCAACTCAAAAATGGATATTGGATAGCGGATGTTCTCGGCATATAACCGGTAACATAGACCTTCTGCACAACATTAAAGATATTCAAGGGGGTTATGTGGCGTTTGCTGGTAATCAAGGATGGATGATTATAAGAGAAGGAGAAGTTTCAAACGGTAGAATTACGTTTGAAAAGGTTAATTATTGTGAAAAGGTGGATCACAATCTGTTGAGTGTTTCACAGATTTGCGATAAGAAGTTTACCACCATTTTTACCGACAAGGAATGTGTTATTCTTTAACCAGGATTCACAATTCCAGAAGACATGGTTGTCATGCGATCACCTCGATCAAATGATATTTATGTACTTGAAATGAGTTACAATGTCAAAGTTTCGCCCTCATCTACTTGCTTCGTGTCCAAAGCAACAGAGAAAGACTCTATTCTTTGGCATAGACGCATGGGACACATTCACTTAAGAAAAATGAACTTTTTGATGACAAATGATTTAGTGAATGGAGTGTCACTCAAGAACTTTAAATTTAATGATCATTGCATCGCATGCAAGAAGGGGAAACAAAAGAAGAAATCTCACCCGACCAAATCACTAAACGATATCGTTACTCCTCTGGAACGACTTCATATGGATCTCTTTGGTCCAGTGAACCGTTCTAGCATTGCTGGAGATTTTTATTGTTTGGTTGTGACAGATGATTTCTCTCGTTACTCGTGGGTGTTATTTATGGGATCGAAAGATCAAACTCCTGTGCTGATTCAAAACCTTATTACAAAGATCGAATCATTTTACAATCTGAAAGTGAGACGAATTCGTAGTGACAATGGAACTGAGTTCAGGAATAATGTATTGGATTTCTTCTGTATTCAGAAAGGAATTCATCGGGAATTCAGTGCACCTTATGTTCCTCAACAGAATGGTGTGTCTGAGCGAAAGAATCGTACGTTGATTGAAACTGCACGTACAATGCTGGCTGATTCTAAGCTACCTGTTCAATTCTGGAACGAAGCTGTGAATACCGCTTGCTACACTTTGAATCGCGTACTAACGGTAAAGAAGCTTAAGAAGACTAGTTACGAGCTTCTACATAATTGTAAACCGAACTTAAAGTATTTGGAACCATTTGGGTGTCCATGTACTATGTTGAAGAAAGATGTTGGAAAGTTCGATGAGAAAGCTTTTGAAGGTTACTTCTTGGGTTATAATTCTTCGAAGAAACGGATTTTCAATCTTTCTTCTGGTTGCGTAGAGGAATGGTATCACGTTGATTGTCAAAGTTATACTACTCCACCAACTGGTGCAGGACCCGATTGGATGTTCGATTATGAACGATTATTTAATTCATTTACATCAACAGTTACTGATATACCTGAAGATCTCGTTAGATCGTATTTGAAGGATCAATGGCTTCCAAATCCAAGGTTTTCTTTGGTTGATGCAAGTGACTCTCCTAATGTATCTGAAACGTCAAACGATGTTTCTGAATTTTCCGATGAAGCTGATTTTGTTGATTCATCGTCTGCACTGGTAGATGATGCTCAAGAACCTACCGAGCCTATTCTAATCAGTAATGATTCATCATCTGTCTCTTTAGACACTGCGGAGGAGAATATTACTAATTTGGGTAATAATGTATCTGTTCCTGCGAATCCTATTTTACGGATTCATTCGCAACATCCACAGGATCAGATAATTGGTGATGTGAACGAGGGGGTTCGCACAAGGAACTAGTTGGCTAACATATGTGATGATCAATCTGATCATAATATATCTCCTACTGAGGATTCGATTGTTTGTGCTTATGCGGATTTGCACTCTTCGGGTACCCTTAGTATCGCACAATACACCTGTTTTTTATCACAGATAGAACCAACAAGTGTCGCAATGGCACTCTAGGAACCATCATGGGTTGAAGCTATGCAGGAGGAGCTGCAACAGTTTGTTAGACTGGGTGTATGGGACTTAATCGACAAACCCGATCGCTTTAAAAAGGCGATTCCTACAAAATGGGTTTTTAAGTGCCAGAAGGACGATCGTGGGGTTATCGTGCAAAATAAGGCGCGTTTGGTCATTCTTGGTTACAATCAACAAGAAGGCATAGATTATACAGAAGTGTATGCTCCGGTGGCACGACTGGAGGCTATACGAATATTTCTTGCCTATGCAGCCTACAAAAACTTCAAAATTTATCAAATGGATGTAAAATCGGCATTCTTGAACGGAGCAATTCATGAAGAAGTGTATGTGAAACAGCCTCCTGGCTTCGAGTATCAAGACTTTCCTGAGCGTGTTTATCGGTTAAACAAAGCTCTATATGGTTTGCATCAGGCCCCGAGAGCCTGGTACAGCACGTTGGCTGACCATCTGATTGAAAGTGGATCAAGAAGGGAACTGTGGATTGTACGTTATTTTACAAGAATATGGGTGATGATCTGCTCCTCGTCCAAATTTACGTAGACGATATTATTTTTGGTTCGACAAACGATAGTTTATGCAAAGTCTTCGAGAAAACAATGCAGACAAAATTCGAGATGAATTCGATGGGAGAAATGAGTTTCTTTCTAGGTTTGCAAGTTCACCAGTCTGACGCCGGGATCTTTATCCATCAGACAAAATATGTGAACAATGTCTTGAGACGATTCAAGATATCCGATGGCAAAATTCCCTCTACTCCTCTTCCCGTGGGTCACAATTTATCACCGGATGAATTGGAGGATACTGTAGATCCGACCCTATATCGAGCTATGATTGGATCACTCATGTATTTGACTGCTTCTCGACCGGACATTATGTTTGCTGTCTGTTTGTGTGCTAGGTATCAATCGAGTCCCCGAGTGACTCACCTGGCAGCAGTAAGGCGTATCTTACATTATCTGCGGGGAACTCCAGACATCGGGTTATGGTACCCCAAAGACGACAACTTTGATCTCACCGCCTTTACTGACTCGGACTATGGAGGTTGCAAGATTAATTTCAAATCGACAACGGCGGGATGTCAATTCTTAGGAAACCGGCTTGTTTCCTGGCAAACGGTCTCAACTTCAACAGCCGAAGCGAAGTATGTGGCGGCCTCGAGTTGCTGTTCACAGGTCCTCTGGATCCAGCAACATTTTCGGGATTACGGTTTGAAGTTTCTTACTACTCCTATTTTTATTGATAATTCTGCTGCAATTTCTATCACCAAAAATCCGGTTCAACATTCAAAAACAAAACATATTGAAAACCGTTATCACTTTATTCGTGATTGTTATGAAAAGAAATTAATATCAATTGATAAAATTCATACGGATTTTCAAAAGGCTGACCTTTATACTAAAGCTTTTGACAAAACGCGTTTTCAATACTTGCTTGGTATAAATGGTTTAAAATCTTTCACAGAATTTCAAAAGCTTGGTTAGATCATTTTTTTTTTGTTTGTTATTTCATTTTTTTACTGTTTTTAGGGGGAGAAAAATAGAAAAATACAAAAATAGTGTGGTTTCGTTTGCACAAGAAAAATTCTATAAAATCCAAAAACATTCAAATATTGAAAAATCCAAAAACATTGAAAAATGCTCCTCAAAACTGAGTTTTGAAGCAAAAAGGGAAAATGATAGTACATTGACTTAGCGGACCTAACACATGAATAAAGTAGACTAAAAAGTGCCGTAAGATCAATTGTATGATGTGTATGATAAGCTTAACAGATCGCATAAGTGCTGAAAAGATATAAACCTAAATGCTTGCCAAATCTAGTGGTGTTACATCTTGATGCATAGTTAATATCTGTATTAAGTATCAAAAGATTTTAAGATTGCTGTGTGTGCATGCGTTCATTTTTGAAGAAAATTCTGCTTTATTTTATTTTTTAATTTTGCAAAGAAATTCAACTTTATTTTTTCTTTATTTTTATTCAAATCTTGGATTCTCTCCTGCGCGATAAGATTATCCGACCTGAGGGTTAAGATTTGGATATTCTGCTTTATTTTCTTGGTGTTTCGTATAAAATCTTGGACTTTCTCCGCGCGATAATACGGGATTATCCGAATTGAGAGTTAAGATTTTATGCAACTTCTGCTTATTTTATCTTTTTATTTTTGTTAAAATGGAACCTTATCTGCGTGTAGTAATACCGATCTTAAGGGAAAATTTTAACTTTCTGCTTTATTTATTTTTTATTTTTGTTATATTTGTATGAGTCACAGTTAATCAATTCAAAGAAGAAAAACATACATGTGAAATTCAATGTATAAGAGATATAAAACTGTGTCTGACAGGTGGGTTCCACATAAGATTTGTGCTTAATTGAACTTTAAAATGTATTGTAAAGTTACGGACGGATCTGTCTAAAGTTTAAAGTGGACAATTATATCTGCAATCATCTTTGGGTTACGTGCATTATAATGTAGTATAGGACGTTATTAGTCAATATGATTCCCTGCTCAACTCACAAAAATATGAACTGCTTTTCATTTACTGTGTTTAGTTCTTTGCTACTTGAAAATTTTCAAAATATACAAAAAGATTTTATATTCTTCTACTTTAGTTTCGATTTACCAAGCTAGCGAATTAATCATTGAGAAAAGGAAAAAGAGTTAAACCCCGGAACAAAAGTTTAAGTTAAATCGTGCTTAACGTATTTTCAATTGGTAACAATTGATGATTTTAATGTAAAAATCCGTTTAATTTAAGTATTACCGATCCACGGTGATCGGGTATTTTAATGTATGCAATTAAAACCTAACTTGGATTTAATTGATTATTTAATTCCTTAAAATGAGAATCTTGTCTCATTCGCTAAGGAACTTGGTGATTCGTTAACATGTTTAACGAATGTAAAGCCATTCGTTATTTAAACATAACGAATGAGTTTCTCATTCGTTATAAAGACATTCGCTTCCGTTGTGCATAACGAATGGAAGACATTCGTTTAAACACTTATCGAATAAGAATGGTTAATGTATTCATTAAAGATTAACGAATGACTTAGTTATTCGTTAACAATTTAACGAATGAGAGAAGATTCGTTAAAATTTTTAACGAATGAGATTCAACAGTTAACGAATGAGGCCATTCGTTAGTTCAAATTTTGAACGAATGACCTTGATTCGCGTGAAATTATTGGATATAATCCCAAGGTTAGACGAATGACGGTTCATTCGCCTAATTCCTATTACATTGTCTTTTTTAACGAAACTCTGCCAAAATTTCATCAGAATTCATTACTTGCATATTAGCCTCATTGATTGATCTCTTTGGCTTCAACAAGTAATGGCGATCATAACTATACTATTCTCGTGGAATTTCATCAGTTTTTGAGTGTTAATTGCTTTAGTAAAGCTATGAATATTCAACGATGAATTAACTGTTACTGAAATTCTTAAATGAATCAACATTAGACCAAAAATCATTGTTTTAAGTACATGCAACTGATTTCCGAACATGTGTGGTCTGATTAATTGTTAAAATGTTTGGAAATGAAGAAGATTAATCGATAAATATCGTCGGTTTTGACTTTGATTAGTCAAAATTGATTATAATTTGACTCCTGGGTTAGTCAAATTGATAATTGAGTTTGATTCGTTATCTTTATAACGAATGTAACATGATTCGTTAATGGATTAACGAATAACTATCTGATTCGTTAATGTAACGAATGGATAGTTGAATCTGAGTTATTCGTTAAACTTGATTCGTTACTTGTAACGAATAGGTTAATGATTAACGAATGTCTCTTTTAATGTATAACGAATGTCACATTCGTTTAAAGTTTTTAGCGAATGTGATAGTCATTCGTTAATATGTTGATTATTTTGGAATATTTTACTAATGTATGTTTGTTCTTCAACAGATATGGCACTGTATTGGAATAAGAGCCACAACATATGTGCATTTGTAGAGCCGAACTTTGAAGATACTCCTATCTTTGGGGGTATGATTCGTTTTCTCATCCGCTCGAGAATCTACAAGGCCATCTCTAACCGAACAGTTGTATATCAGAAGATTATTAGGGAATTCTGGAATACTGCCAGCTTTAATGAGGCAGAAAATCAGATTAAAGCAGTTGTTTAGAATAATTGTGATAGATGTTGGAGTTATTCGAGACTCACTGGGTTTTCATGATACTATTGATGATAGGTGTGAGTTCGATCGAGTGTTGATTAGAGGATTATTCGGCCGAGTAAAGTATAATGGAGATTTAGGTAAATCAATGTACAACAAAGCGAACTTGTGTGAACAATACAAGTATCTGCTTCATGTTCTTATACATTGCCTGGGTGGTCGGAAAGGAGGTTTCGACGAGTGTAGGGTGATGTTACAATATGCTTTCGTGGCCCTAGTGCTGAATAAACCATTCAATTTCTCTGAATTGGTTTACTATCATCTGAAGGAGAATATCACCAGCAGACACAAATTCTTAATGTATCCTCATTTTCTGCAAATGACGATCAACGACTTGGTGCCAGACTTGGAGAAAGATCAAGTTGATGTTATGAAGCTAGAACATATGAACGAAGAAACTATGAGACGGTTGAGATCTTATAGAGGTCAGAGTTTGGAAGATCGACCAAGGTATAAACGTTTGATTGGTCATTTAGCAGATGTTGATTATGTCTCGCCATCTAATGATCGTTGGATTCATGACGATTCCGATTCGGAACGTGAAGATGGTGATGGTAATGATGGTGGGGATGATGGTTGATGTGTGTCTAATAACCCTATAAATATGACCCTCACAACTAAGCTTTAATATTAAAATGAAAATCCTAAAACCACACACAACCGGCAAGTGTACCGATCGTAAGTAGTATAGACTTAGGAAGTCCGAGTATCGAACACGTGGACACGTAAGACGCCAACGATCACTAACCCTAGACAAGACCTACCTTAGAATAACATTTAATTGATTTTTGATTTTTAATTACTTAACTGAACTAACAAGACTGACTGACAAAAGTTACCTAAAATAGAAAACTTAACGGAAAACTAACTGAGTTGACTTGGATGGAGAAAAACGTCTACCTAGGTCTGAATCAAATTGTAGGCCTAACAAGCTAATGGATTGGATGACTTAAAGACACCGGTCCTTAAAGATGACACGACTAAGGATCACTCGGGCTCACTGGATTACCTCTCGGTCTCACTCAACAAGCCTAAACTACTCAAAATCGGCTAAAACAACCAAACCGGGAAACAATTGCTAACGTGTTTTAATGAAGGATCACTTCTCGGTCTCACCAACACTCGACCCTAATGGCAATGAATACTACACAACCAAGGATAGAGGAACAATTCAACTTAAACCAAAATAGATCAACTAGTCGCTCAAACACCTAAACCTGACAAGAAACGAACTCGCTCTCGCGCAATCCTTATTCTAGCATGCAAAGGTAATGAGACAACCCTAACTTCCTATCACCTCTCGGTCTCAAAGAAGGTGTCTAATTGCTGTACTTAATCCAATTAATCATGCAACAAAACCCTACGGTGGTACCTACCGCAAACAAACCCTAAACACAAAGTCTAGAATCAAACAATGTACCGATCAATCAATACAAAACTAATCAACCGACACACGGGGTTTATGCAATGAATCACCAAATTTTCCAGCCCTTAAAACACAACCTATTTCATGTATAAATCAAACTTTACAATAACAATTAAGGTCTATTAATCAAACAATCCATAAAACTCATCAAAACCTAACAATTATCATCATTCCTAGGTAGAACTAACAAGATTAGCCAAGCATATTAATTGGACAGCAGCAAACACTCAATAAAATCATCATAAAACTCATACCAACCATCTTAACAATCGTCCAACAATCAATCCTAATCATAAACAATTCAATCTCTCAAGTAATTGCAAAACAATTCAACAATTAAGCAAGAAACTAAAAGTGTATGAACAATGAAAAAGAGGTAAGGATATGAGGTGTTCCGGAGCTGCTCTCGACTGTAAAAAACAGTGGTGAATGATCCCGAGGCTTTATTCTTGCTTGTTCTTCCTTCCCTAGCCGTCACACGATCAAAACCCTAGCACAAAAAAGCTTTTTCTTTCTTTTTTCTTGCTGGAAATTCCGATCAGCAGCTGTTGTGCTGCTGTTGGCTGCTGTCGTGCTGCTGTTGATGCTGTTGTTGTGCTGCTGTTGATGCTGTTGTGCTGCTATTGATTCCGATCAGCAGCTCTCTTGGCTGATTAGGGTTTTATTTTTTTTATATAATATAATATAATATGGTCTTGGGCCTCCATGATGCATACGGGTCGGGCCTTGAGCTTTGTCTTGAACTTGTATGCGTAAAAGGCTCGTAAAAAGCTCGAAAAGTCCCGGTTTCTTCCTTTCTTTTACCCAAAACCTACAAGATTAATAAATGTATGTAAAACCTATCTAAAACGAGTAAAAACACATAAATATAATATATTACGTAGATAAAAGGTGCGGAAAATACGTGTGTTTTACAACACATCAAATATTCCCACACTTAAGACTTTTTTGTCCCTGAAAAAGAATACTACACAGGATCATACCCGAGTTCAACCGACAACTCTTGGTTTTATTTATTTACTATTATTATTAATATTTTTTTCTTTTTAAAGTTTTAGAACAAGTGACCCGTTACCCCTTCCAATTTTCACCTAATAAGCTAGATCAGGTCGATTGCCGGTATTGCTGTCCACTTTAAACCCATGCCCCTAATACTTACCGAGGCAAATAAGGCGTGACAATTCTATTAATTTGTATGACTAAGTGGAACCCACACCTAAAAGCCTTGCTGCCACTTTACCAATTCCATTATGGTTTTACCGGGCCGAGCCACCCCAACTTGACTTAAACCTTTTGCTACATGATTAAAACATTTCGACTCAAATACAACCTATAAACTCTAGTTTGGTCAAGATCGACCGACAGTAGTTTCCTTCATGGTGGTTTTGATTTAAAATAATTTTTTCTGCCATTTGGCTTTTTGCATTTTTATTTTTTTTATTTTTTTTATATATATATATATTTTTTATTATACCATGTTGGACGAAACTACAGAAATGCATCAAGGCTCAGATCTGCGCCACCGCGCAACAGAGGGCCGAGCAAAACTGTCTTCTGCTAGCATCAACGTTCAGGTCTGCGCCACCGCGCAACAGAGTACGGAGCTTCACAGGAATAGACACATATACAAAAGATTATACAAATAATATACAGACGATCATGTGACTCGAGGCTTGAGTATGACCCGGCTTTTCATTCCAGTCCTGTCACGAGCTTAGTTAAACAAACAAAACCCCTAAGATGTTTCCCACTATAGTCAGGCCATTTAAAAGGTTCAATTAGGTCAACAACCAAACCGCCCTTTCATTCTCAAAGGCTGAGCCTACCGACACACGATTACTGAGTCCAAACCGTTCGGTTACCATACATTACGTGCGGGTCTAATGGGCACTGTTCTTATTTATTATATATATATTTTTAAAACCACCAAGAGTTTATAAAATAACTACTACTCGGTAATAATATCATCTCCTGTTTAACGTAGAGAAAACAAATTTCAAGGGACTATTTTTTAAATTTTTTCAAATTTTTATTTTTTATTTTATTTTTATTTTTTTTCAAAAGTTTTTCTACAACTAAGTAAAATAAACCCCATCCCCACACTTAGAACGATATCGTCCTCGATGAGTATAAGGAAAAGAATTAAAAATAAAACAGAAAATAAAAATAAAGTATACAAGACTAAAACAAAGAACGGGTTACTCCCCTGATTTGTGTGCATAATCTTCAACAAATGAGTAGTATCCAAACGACCGTATAGCATTTCCTTCGCGGCCGCAACCTCGGGAGAACCTGTTCCACAACGCCATCATAGCTACCATGAGCATAATATAACCTGCAAAACTCAAACTCGCTCGCATGTAGCGGCGTACAACACGGAAAACAAAAACATAAACAAATAAACATATTTTTGTGTTTTTGGTTTTTATAATTTTTTTTTCAATGAAACACCCCTTAAATCGACAGACTCGAATGGAGATTGAGTACGAGCGGTTTCATCTTGGAACATCCTGAAATAGACAAAACAAATAAAACAGATAACACAAACATATAACAAAAATACAAACTCTACAACTCGGGTAGTCTCCCGAGTGATGCATCCACATGTCTACGTCTCGGAGAGTGGGTCAAGGTAGAATACCTCGACCGTCTGATCAGTCATCGACTCGCTAGTGTAGTGCATCAGTCCATCACTGTTCACCATAAACGTCCCGCCTTTGTCCTTTATCTCAATAGTGCCATCCGAGAAAACCTCAGTAATCATAAACGGACCTGACCAACGGGGTCTCAACTTTCCCGGGAATAACCTCAACCAGGAATTTTACCATACGACCATATCCCCACATTTAAACTGCTCAATATCCTCTAACTTACGATCTTGCAGTTCCTTCACCTGTTGCTTATAACAATCTGACTGCGCGTAAGCACGGTCCTGTAACTCCTCCAACTCAAGAAACTGATGAACACGGTGAACTCCGGTAGATAACTCAGAATCGAAGGAAGACGACTCAATGTCAGCATCAGGGGGTGTTCAGTCAAGGCGACCATCTCAACCTCCGGGATCTCCCTATCTAGGATATGTGTGTTTGAGGCGGGGCCTCCACCGGGGTTACTGGAAAACTCTCCCACATGAGTCATGATCGTATCAATGAAGCATAGGGAGTCATCAGTCGATTTGGGATGCTTAGGTGACTGTCGAACGTCAAACGTGATGTTCTCATCCCCGACTCGAAGGATCAGTTTGCCATCGCGAACGTCGATCAACGCATGTGCGGTGGCAAGAAAAGGTCTGCCCAAAATGAGTGGAACATTATCATCCTCATTCATGTCAAGAATAATGAAGTCCACCGGGAAAATGAACTTACCAATGTGAATGAGCATGTTCTCAACAATTCCACGCGGATACTTCACGGAACGATCAGCAAGATGGATACTCATCCTGGTAGGCCTCGGTTCGCCTAAACCCAGCTTGCGATACACAGAATACGGCATGAGATTGATACTGGCACCAAGATCAGCCAGCGCATGAACCATTGTATCATCACTCAAGGTGCAGGGAATTGTGAAACTCCCTGGATCGGCTCTCTTCTCTGGTAGCTTCCTCTGTAAGATAGCAGAGCAATTAGCACTCAGAGGGAGGGAAGCTACCTCAGCTAACTTCTCCTTATTCGAAAGAATATCCTTAAGGAACTTCGCGTGTTTAGGCATCTAATTGAGTGCCTCAAGGAATGGGATATTAAGGTAAAGCTGCTTCAGAAGATCAAAGAATTTGGAGTTCTGCTCCTCATCTCTATCTCTACGGACTCTCCCGGGGTAAGGCAATCGGGGTTTGTAAACTCTCGGTGGCTCGCTCGGTGATTGCTGTCTCTCGGCCTGTGCTGAACTCCCTGGGATGCTCTTCTGATGCACCTGGGCCGGCGGGGACTCCATCTGAATCTCCTCATCCACCTGCTCCTCTCCATCGACTGAAGGCTCCTCGACAACTCCTCCTTTAGATCTCTGCTGAATCATGGGCTCATCTCGTGCCCCTGCACCGCTCCTCGTCGTCACAGCCTTCACGAATCCTCTCGGGTTTTGCTCGGTATTACTCGGCAATGTACACTGCGGCCTCTCATTTACCGACTGGCTATCTCTCCCATTTGCCGCTCGAGATCCTGAATCGACGCTGCCTGATTCCTCATGAATTGCTCGTGTTCGCGAAACTTCTCCTGCGTCTCCTTGTGTCGGGAATCCTCACGCGCCATAAGCTGCGACAACATCTGCGTCTGCTGCGCCATCATCTCCTCTAAAGTGGGCTTCTTCTCCCCACTGCTCGCCCCCTCACCGGCATCCTGAAACAAACTCTGACGCTGCTGATAACCTGACTGATTGCCGCTCCTCCAGTTCGAGTTCTGATTGCCTCTCCATCCCGAATTATAAGAATTGAAAGAATTAGGATTTCAATTTGGATTTCCTATGAAGTCTACGGCCTCCTCCTGCGAACTGACTGGGCACTGAACGGTATCATGCCCTCCTCGACAAATCTCACACAACTTGCTCTTCGTCTGCAAGTCCTTCACAATCTTCGCTAACGCCTCGACCTGTGCCGTCAGTGCGGTGTTCGTGTCCACATAATGCATGCCACGTGAAATTGAATCGACGGTCTTGCCACCCTTGGCGGGTGGTCTCTGGTATCCACTCATGGCTAACCCGTTAAATAACGCGATGCACTCATCCGGGTCCTTAGTCGTCAGCAAATTTCCTCCCGCAGCCGTGTTGAGCATGTTTTGCGTCACGTACGTCACTCCATTGTAGAACTTCTCGACAACCGCCCAATCCTGCAAGCCGTGGTTCGGGCACAACGCTAGTAGATTCTTGAAACGCTCCCATGCCTCGTAGAAACTCTTGGTGTCCTCCATCTGGAAAGAATGAATCTGATTACGCAAACGAGCGGCCTTAGCCGGAGGATCGTACTTCTCGAGAAATTGGGTCTGCATGGCAGCCCAAGTGGCTATGGAGCCCTGTGGGAGGGACTCGAGCCACAGACTCGTTTGATCAGCGAGTGAGAACGGAAATATGCGGAGCTTAACAGCATCCTCGGATACGCCGGCAAGATGGAAGGTGTCGCAAATACGCACGATGTGAGTAAGATGAGAATGCGGGTTCTCGTGAAGCAACTCGTGAAACTGAGCAGAATGAGCAATGGTATTTAGAATGTTTGACGGGATTTGCCAGTTCGTAGCAACTCCGATGGCGGGTGGTGCAATGCTGGATCTCGGGCCAGCATTGGCCGGTCGGGCCCGGTCCGCAACTGTCCTCCTCGGTGGAATGTCGCCCATGATCCTATCCCTATCGTCGGGGTCTACGGATGAAGAAGTGGACGAGGGTGAAACGGGACGATGTCTCTCACGAAACTCTCTCTCTGGCTCGGGGAATGCTTCAGTGTCGGGTGGTCCACGAGATCGAGTCTGTCGCATAAAAACTATAATTATAAATAATATTATCTAAACTATTCTAACAAATAAGTAAAATAAAACAAAAAAAAAAAATAATTACAAGTAGCACAAAAGATAAGTCCTAACTCGGATTGCTCTCAAAACGCCTAAAACCGTGTCCCCGGCAACGGCGTCAAAAACTTGATGTGTGTCTAATAACCCTATAAATATGACCCTCACAACTAAGCTTTAATATTAAAATGAAAATCCTAAAACCACACACAACCGGCAAGTGTACCGATCGTAAGTAGTATAGACTTAGGAAGTCCGAGTATCGAACACGTGGACACGTAAGACGCCAACGTTCACTAACCCTAGACAAGACCTACCTTAGAATAACATTTAATTGATTTTTGATTTTTAATTACTTAACTGAACTAACAAGACTGACTGACAAAAGTTACCTAAAATAGAAAACTTAACGGAAAACTAACTGAGTTGACTTCGGATGGAGAAAAACGTCTACCTAGGTCTGAATCAAATTGTAGGCCTAACAAGCTAATGGATTGGATGACTTCAAGACACAGATCCCTAAAGATGACACGACTAAGGATCACTCGGGCTCACTGGATTACCTCTCGGTCTCACTCAACAAGCCTAAACTACTCAAAATCGGCTAAAACGACCAAACCGGGAAACAATTGCTAACGTGTTCTAATGAAGGATCACCTCTCGGTCTCACCAACACTCGACCCTAATGGCAATGAATACTACACAACCAAGGATAGAGGAACAATTCAACTTAAACCAAAATAGATCAACTAGTCGCTCAAACACCTAAACCTGACAAGAAACGAACTCGCTCTCGCGCAATCCTTATTTTAGCATGCAAAGGTAATGAGACAACCCTAACTTCCTATCACCTCTCGGTCTCAAAGAAGGTGTCTAACCGCTGTACTTAATCCAATTAATCATGCAACAAAACCCTACGGTGGTACCTACCGCAAACAAACCCTAAACACAAAGTCTAGAATCAAACAATGCACCGATCAATCAATACAAAACTAATCAACCGACACACGGGGTTTATGCAATGAATCACCAAATTTTCCAGCCCTTAAACACAACCTATTTCATGTCTAAATCAAACTTTACAATAACAATTAAGGTCTATTAATCAAACAATCCATAAAACTCATCAAAACCTAACAATTATCATCATTCCTAGGTAGAACTAACAAGATTAGCCAAGCATATTAATTGGACAGCAGCAAACACTCAATAAAATCATCATAAAACTCATACCAACCATCTTAACAATCGTCCAACAATCAATCCTAATCATAAACAATTCAATCTCTCAAGTAATTGCAAAACAATTCAACAATTAAGCAAGAAACTAAAAGTGTATGAACAATGAAAAAGAGGTAAGGATATGAGGTGTTCCGGGGCTGCTCTCGACTGTAAAAAACAGTGGTGAATGATCCCGAGGCTTGATTCTTGCTTGTTATTCCTTCCCTAGCCGTCACACGATCAAAACCCTAGCACAAAAAATCTTTTTCTTTCTTTTTTCTTTCTGGAAATTCCGGTCAGCAGCTGTTGTGCTGTTGTTGGCTGCTGTCATGCTGCTGTTGATGCTGTTGTTGTGCTGCTGTTGATGCTGTTGTGCTGCTATTGATTCCAATCAGCAGCTCTCTTGGCTGATTAGGGTTTTATTTTTTTATATAATATAATATAATATGGTCTTGGGCCTCCATGATGCATACGGGTCGGGCCTTGAGCTTTGTCTTGAACTTGTATGCGTAAAAGGCTCGTAAAAAGCTCGAAAAGTCCCGGTTTCTTCCTTTCTTTTACCCAAAACCTACAAGATTAATAAATGTATGTAAAACCTATATAAAACGAGTAAAAACACATAAAATATAATATATTACGTAGATAAAAGGTGCGGAAAATACGTGTGTTTTACAACACATCAATGGTGGTGATGGTGGTCCAGGACCACAAGCTGAGTTAAGTTATGAACAGAAGCGTAAGCGTAAAGGTAAAGAACCGATGATAGAAGAAGGGGAGAAAGTCAAGAAACAAAGAGTTAGAAGGGGTTCGGGGATTGAGATACCAAGCCAGCCTTTTGTACCTTCTACTGCTATTTCTACTCTTATTATATCTTCTACTGCTTCTCCAGTTCTAGGTGCACAGATTCCACGATCTCCTACTTCTAATATTATACCAGATTTTCCTTGTTCTCCAACAACTGTGCAAATGCCTACGTCTCCAATGCCTCCAACTCTTACTACTATGAGGCCTGATATTCAGTTTGGAGATATATTACATAATGTATTGGCACAGATGCCTACACTGCAGCCAACTACACCTGGTACTCCTGTTACACCTATACCGTTGCCGAGGCCTGAGCATTCCTTTATGACATTCAGTCGTCCTTAGGGTCCTATGCAACCAATACATCCTAATTTTTATCTTATGGCTCCTCACGCTCAATGGTTTCATATGATGAATCTGTTGCATTTACAACACACACAAATGCAAGCAGATCGAGCTGCAAATGAGCTAGCGCAATGAAATTTACTGAGACATCTTCTTATAGCTCAGCGTGATAATAAAGAACCTCGAGCCCTTGTTACTGCTTAGGGGGAGAGGTTGACAAACAAGAGGAGATAATTCTTCAACTGACATGCAAAGAAGATGAATTGAAGAAGTTGAAAAATAATGAAGATGACCAGGATGGTGCAGGGGGTGGGGTAGATCAGCAACCGGGCGGAAGTTCGACACCGTCGGCGGGTAATAAGACTGATGCTGGTGTTGGTGGTGGATCAGAAGCGAGTAATCTACAAATTGTTCCATATAAAGATTACACGAGAGCCAAGCCAATAGATGTTATTCCGGCTAATATGCTTCTGTTTGTAGGAATGGATGTGATTGATTACAGTATGGTGAATGTTGATGAGATCGAAGAAGGTGAATTTGTTGATCTTTCGTTAACAAAAGAACAAATTGCCTTACTTTTGGATCTAAATGATGATGAGATTGAGGAATTGGGTAAAAATGTGGATGTGGAGATGGAAGATCGTACTGATACAGGTATTCCTCATGGGAATGTACCTGATTTTGAAGATGTGGAAGTGGAAGATGTTACTGCTGAAGAATATCCAGAGTTTTACACAGATAATAACAATGACTCGGGTATTCCGTTCTTTACAACTGAGCATTTCAATGCAGCAGAGCATCGATTACAGGAAGAAAAAGTTAAGTTAAAAGCTGCTGAATCGAGCTATGTGTCCACTACAGAGAAGAAGAGGAAACATGCTTTTGATGGTATGTTTGAGCATAATGTTGAAAAGATGAATAAGATGATCGAGACTTTCAGATATTATGATCGAGAAGATGTGAAAGTTGAGAAAGCTTGAGAATCTGCATACCAGGTGAAGAAGTATAAACCTGTTAAAGACGTTAAAGGTGATATGGTGGCATGGCTGTACGATTCAGATCTTAAGGTATATATCGTTAAGTGGGAGCATGGTATTTATTATTTCAAACGCCCACACGATATTTTATCTATGCCTCGGTGGTATCTACGAACCTTAGCTAATCGTCCGTTTGTTAATCGTGGAGAGGATAAATGGGCTAGCTGGTTCTACAGGCAGTTATTGCATGAAACCCGCTTTGGTTTCAAATTCTTCCAGCCTCAGGTGCCGAAACACAAATATATTGACGAGATAGATGCACGCACAGGATGGAGGAAGTTAATTTTAATAGTGGAACCGCTGAAGACGATGAAGAGGGTTCCGATGAAGATATTCCCTCAGAGTCTTTTCACCTCATTTAATTATTGGTATTATGATAATCGTACAGGTGAAGGGGTTATTGTTTATGGCTAGGGGTCACACACGAAGACGTTACGTGTAATTGATCCAATGTGGCTGGTCAATCTATCTAAGTCTAACAACGACGCGTTATTCACAAGTCAGATCAGATTCGCTAATGTAAAGGATTATGATCTTGCAATGCAGTTTCAGAGGGTTGTTCGTGTCTGCTACGCATACAAGATTCATAGCTGCGTTGATTGGAAGACAAAGATGTTTCAACGCTAAAGTATGATAAAGAGCTAGAGACGAGGGGGAGTTTGTTGATACACGTTTTGTACGTCTCAGTCTTTATCAGGGCATTAATGTATTTAGTATAAAGTATAGGGGTCTTAATGTAAATATGGCTAAATGAGCCATTCGCTCTAATGTAATGTTACATTTGTTATCCTGTAACGAATGTAACACATTCGTCTAATTGTAAGCTCATTCGTTAACCCAGATTAACGAATGAGGGATATTCATTATAGGTTAAAGTATTAACGAATGAGGAGTTCATTCGTATGGTTTAATGTAACGAATGACACATTCGTTAACTGTTGAGTTAACGAATGTGGTCATCCCCTATATATAGTCTGTAAATTACTCATTAATGTAAGTTTTCAAGTTTTCAGTTCATTCTCTCTCGTTACTCTGTCAAATTGTCATCTCCATAACGTATTCCATCTTAATAGTCTATATCAATCAACATGTGTATCGTTGCTATCAAGATCTAGATCTGTATTCAGGTTCTTTCAGGTCTTTTAGAATCAAATGAAGATGATTCATTTGATAAGTGTGAATCTTGTTTACAAGGAAAGATGACCGAGGAACCCTTTAGTGGAACAAACGAAAGGGAAAAAGACTTATTAGGTATCATACATTCGGATGTATGTGGTCCTTTTAAGAAAATGACAAGGAATGGTGAAAGATACTTCATTACCTTTATTGACGATTACAGTCGTTATAGGTATGTGTACTTGTTAAGACACAAAGATGAAGCTTTTGAAATGTTCAAAGTCTTACAAAATGAATTACAAAATCAACTCAATAAAACCATCAAAGTACTTTGTTCGGATAGAGGTGGTGAATACCTTACTGATGCCTTCCAAGATTATTTTAGGAGTTGTGAGATCATCTCACAACTTACTCCACCCGGAACACCACAACATAATGATGTGTCAGAAAGGAGGAATCGAACTCTATTGGATATGATTCAATCTATGATGGCTAGAAGCATATTGCCTCTATCATTTTAGGGTTTCGTATTGCTCTCCGCGGCTTGTATTCTAAATATGGCCCCAACCAAGAAAGTGGACAAGACACCTTTTGAAATATGGAATGGAAGGGTTCCATCATTATCATATTTAAAGGTATGGGGTTTTGAGGCTTATGTTAAGAACAACAACCAAAACAAACTTGAAAGCTGATCCACTAAGTGTATCTTTTTAAGATATCCCAAAGACTCTATGGGATGTTATTTCTACAACCCAACTGAGCAAAAGGTGTTCATTACTCGAAAGGCCGAGTTCTTGAAAACTAAGTTCCTTATGGAAGGAACTAGTAGAACTGTGGAACTCGAGGACGATCGAGAACCACAAGCCGATACACGTTTGGTTGATACTAGCAATCAACAAGAGGTTGTTGAGAATGATCAAATGATTGATCAAGACACACTAAACATTCACAAATCTAGTAGAATTAGTCATGCACCTGAACGATATGGATTTTCATGAATGAATGCTATGTGGTAGATTCGGATGAACCCACCACATACCATGATGAAATATCACAATCTGATTGTGACAAATGGCTTGAATCCATGAACGTTGAGATGCAATCCATGCATGACAACCAAGTATGGGATTTGGTTGTACCACCTCTTAATTCCAAACCAGTCGGAAGTAAGTGGGTTTTTAAGAAAAAAAGTGATATGCATAGAAACTTGGATACTTATAAAGCAAGACTTGTAGCAAAAGGTTTTACTCAAACTCAAGGGGTTGAGTATGATGAGACCTTATCTCCCATGGCAATACTAAAGTCGATTAGGATATTATTTGCCATAGCTGAATATTATGACTATGAGATTTGACAAATGGATGCCCAAACCGCTTTTCTAAATGGGCATCTTGAAGAAGATGTCTATATGGTTCGGCCCGAAGGTTTTGTTGATCCACAACATCCTAATAAAGTATGGCAAGTTAAAGAAATAATCTATGGATTGAAACAAGCATCTAGAAGTTTGAATCACCGTTTTGATGAAGAAGTTAAGAAATTTGGATTCATCAAGAACGCTGATGAAGCTTGTGTGTACAAGAAAGCTAGTGGAAGCATCATCACTTTCTTAGTATTGTGTGTTTATTTAGAAATGACTTTCCAACCATGGAAGGTGTAAAAACCTGGCTTGGGGTTTGTTTTTCCATCAAAGATCTTGGTGAAGCCGCCTATATTTTGGGAATAAAGATCTATAGGGATAGATCAAGGCGGTTGATAGGTTTACATTGACAAAATCTTGAAAATGTTCAATATGGCTCTAAGAAAGGGTTGGTACCAATTCAAAGAGGAACGACATTGAGTGCATCTCAATGTGCAAGCTGAAAGGATGAGCAAGAGAAAATGAATGGAATCCCATACGCATCGGCTATAGGATCCATCATGTATGCAATGATATGTACTAGACCGGATGTGTCATGCGCTTTGAGCATGACAAGTAGATACCAACAAAATCCAGGAAGTAGCCATTGGATGGTGGTTAAGAGTATATTGAAATACCTTAGAAGGACTAAGGACATGTTTCTAATATACGGTTCTGGTGAGGAGGAACTTGATGTAAAGAGTTACACGGATGCGAGTTTCCAAACCGATCGAGATGATTCTCGATCATAATCGGGATATGTTTTTATTATGAATGATGGGCAGTCTATTGAAAGAGCTCAAAACAAGATGTGGTAGCATTGTCCACCATATAATCAGAATACATCGCTGCCTCATTGGAAACCCAAGAAGCTATTTGGATAAGGAAGTTCATTGCCGACATAGGGGTGGTCCGTATCATTCAGGACCCTCTAGATATCTTTTGTGACAATGAGGGTGCGATTGCTCAAATCAAGGAACCTCATGCACATCAAAAGACGAGGCACATCGAGCGGAGATTCAATTACATAAGGGATGAAGTTGAGAAAGGAAAGATATGTATTCGCAAAGGTCACACCGATCAAAACATTGTGGATCCACTAACGAAGCTCCTTGAAAGGCTAAAGCATGAAGGTCACATTTATGCCTTAGAACTTTGATATTCTAGTGATTGGATTAGATATATTTTATATTTGGATATCGGAACAATTGTTATTTTCACTCATTCATATGATTATGGTTTATGATTATGACATTTTGAGTTATGTTCCATTTTAGCATGTTTAAATCCATGAAAAGTTAATTATTCTAAATGTTTGTAGTCGTTCATATTTGTGGGAACAAGTATGAATGTAAGACTATTATGAACATGGATTGGTGGATATTCATAAGGTATGAATATAGAGCAAGAAGTTGCTGCCAAGTTTCATAGATATTTATGGGATATAATTATTGGATTGACCCCCTCTCAAATGTTACTACATGGAATCTTTGTGATTTATCATAAGTAAATTTGAGTAAAGGCGAATATCATAGTATCCTCCAACCTGAGATACATATTGGGTCTTGATATCCACCAAATATTATACTTTGGTTTAGTTCTTCGCTGCCCTGAAACATCATAACTCAAAATGTCATAATCATAAACCATAATCATATGAATGAGTCAAAATAACAATTGTTCTGATATCCAAATACAAAATTCGATCATATCCAATAACTTGAATATCGAAGTCCTAAGGCACAAGTGTGACCTTCATGCTTTGGCCTTTCAAGGAGCTTCGTGAGTGGATCCGCAATGTTTTGATCGGTGTGAACTTTGCGAATACATATCTTTCCCTTTTAAACTTCATCCCTTATGTAGTTGAACCTCCGCTCAATGTGCATGAGGTTCCTTGATTTGAGCAATCGCACCCTTGTTGTCACAAAAGATTTCTAGAGGGTCCTGAATGGTACGGACCACCCCTAGGTCAGCAATGAATTTCCTAATCCATGCAGCTTCTTGAGCTGCCAATGAGGCGGCGATGTATTCCGATTCTGAGGTGGACAAAGCTACCACATCTTGTTTCGAGCTCTTCCAAGAGACTGCCCCACCTTTCATAATGAAAACATATCCCGATTGTGATGGAGAATCATCTCGATCGGTTTGGAAACTCGCATCCGTGTAACCCTTTACAACGATTTCTTCCTCACCCGACCCGTATATTAGAAACATGTCCTTAGTCCTTCTAAGGTATTTCAATATACTCTTAACCCCCATCCAATGGCTACTTCCCGGATTATGTTGGAATCTACTTGTCATGCTTAAAGCGCATGACACATCCGGTCTTGTGCATACCATTGCATACATGATGGATCCAATAGCCGATGCGTATGGGATTCCATTCATTTTCTCTTGCTCATCCTTTGAGCTTGGACATTAAGATGTACTCAATATCGTTCCTCTTTGAATAGGTACCAAACCTCTTTTAGAGTTCTCCATCTTGAACCTTTTCAAGATTTTGTCAATGTGTGCACTTTGATTTAAACCTATCAACCGCCTTGATCTATCCCTATAGATCTTTATTCCCAAAATATAGGCGGCTTCACCAAGATCTTTGATGGAAAAACAACTTCCGAGCCATGCTTTTACATCTTCCATGATTGGAATGACATTCCCAAATAGTAGTATGTCATCAACATACAATACTAAGAAGGTAATGATGCTCCCACTAGCTTTCTTATACACACAAGCTTCATCACCATTTTTGATGAATCCAAATTTCTTAACTTCTTCATCAAAATGGTGATTCCAACTTCTAGATGCTTGTTTCAATCCATAGATTGATTTTTTTAACTTGCATACTTTGTTAGGATGTTGTGTATCGACAAAACCTTCAGGTTGAACCATATAGACATCTTCCTCAAGATGCCCATTTAGAAAAGCGGTTTTGACATCCATTTGCCATATCTCATAGTCATAATGTGCGGCTATGGCAAACAGTATCCTAATAGACTTTAGCATTGCTACGAGAGAAAAAGTTTCATCGTTGTCAACTCGTTGAGTTTGAGTGAAACCTTTTGCTACAAGTCTTGCTTTATAAGTATCTAAGTTTCCATGCATATCAGTTTTCTTCTTGAAAACCCATTTACTTCCAACCGGTTTGGAATTAAGAGGTGGTACAACCAAATCCCATACTTGGTTGTCATGCATGGATTGCATCTCAACGTTCATGGCTTCAAGCCATTTGTCACAATTGGATTGTGACATTGCATCACGGTATGTGGTGGGTTCATCCGAATCTACCACATAGCATCCATCCATGAAAAATCCATATCTTTCGGGTGGATGACTAATTCTACAGGATTTGCGTACGTTTTGTGTGTTTTGATCAACCATTTGATCATTCTCAACAACCTCTTGATGATTGCTAGTATCAACCAAACGTGTATCGGTTTGTGGTTCTCGATCCTCCTTGAGTTCCACCGTTCTACTAGTACCTTCCCTAAGGAACTTAGTTTCCAAGAACTCGGCCTTTCGAGCAACGAACACCTTTTGCTCGGTTGGGTTGTAGAAATAATATCCCATAGAATCTTTGGGATGTCCTACAAAGATACAATTAGTGGATCGACATTCAAGTTTGTTTTGGGTGTTGTTCTTGACATAAGCCTCACAACCCTATACCTTTAAATATGATAATGATGGAACCCTTCCATTCCATATTTCATAAGGTGTCTTGTCCACTTTCTTGGTTGGGCCCATATTTAGAATACGGGCCGCGGAGAGCAAAGCCAAACCCCAAAATGATAGAGGCAATGTGCTTCTAGCCAACATAGATCAAACCATATCCAATAGAGTTTGATTCCTCCTTTCGGATACACCATTGTGTTGTGGTGTTCCGGGTGGATTAAGTTGTGAGATGATCCCACAACTCCTAAGATGATCTTGGAAAGCATCACTTAGGTATTCTCCTCCTCTATCCGAATGAAGTACTTTGATGGTTTTATCGAGTTGATTTTGTACTTCATTTTGGAAGATTTTGAACATTTCAAAAGCTTCATCTTTGTGTCTTAACAAGTACACATACCCATAACGACTATAGTCGTCAATAAAGGTAATGAAGTATCTTTCACCATTCCTTGTCATTGCCTTAAAAGGACCACATACATCCGAATGTATTATACCTAATAAGTCTTTTGCCCCTTCGTTTGTCCCACTAAAGGGGTCCTCGGTCATCTTTCCTAACATACAAGACTCATATTTATAAAATGAATCACCTTCACTTGATTCCAATAGACCATTCTTTTGAAGTATATGTATGCGATCTTTGTTTATATGACCAAGGCGACAATGCCAAAGATAAGTTTTACTCAAATCCATTTTGAGTCTTTTGGTGCTTGATTGGTATAACATGTTATCATAAAATGTGTTATTATGAACCAATTCATAAATGCCACTAGATGGCATTGCTTTAAAATAAAATACATCATTCATGAAAACATAAATACAATCATCCATAAACTTAAAATCATAACCATATTGTCTTAACAAGGAAACGGAGATAATATTCCTAGTCAAACCAGGAGCATACAAAACATTATTTAAAATAAATTTCAAACCATTTGGAAGCTTCAAAGTGTAGTCCCCTCGGGCTTCGACAACAACCGTTGCTCCGTTGCCCATGAAGAGACTAATATCTCCCTTCTTAAATCATTCATTTCCTTTGAACCCCTGCAACAAATTGCAAATATGAGTTCCACATCCGGTATCCAATACCCATGTGTTAGAGGAAATAATATTAAGATCAACATGAATCATGAAAGTTGTACCCGAGGTTTGCCCCGCATCCCTCTTAGCTTTCAACTCTTTGAGATAGGTTGGACAATTCCTCGTCCAATGCCCTATCTTTCCACATCCAAAACAAGGATCCTCCGCACAAACCTTTGGCTTCTTTTCCTTCGGTTTGGGTGATCCCGCTTTCGCCTTTCCCTTGAACTTAGCCATAACTTGTCCCTTACCTTTGGCAACCTTTACCTTAGGTTCCGGGTGATGCCTCTTCCTATTGCCTCCCTTATTTATCGTGAGAACAGGTAAAACCTTTTTACCCATTCCCGTCTCGGCCGTCTTGAGCATTGCATGAAGCTCACTAATGCTTTTGTCCCACCCTTTCATGTTATAATTCATAAAAAAGTCTCAAATTTCTTGGTTAGCCCATTTAGGATCAAATCCGTGGCTAACTCGTTTGAGACGCGACAATTAAGGTGCTCGAGACGATCAATGTGGCTTTTCATCTTAAGCACATAGGAGGAAACGAATTGGGTTTCTTCCATAAGACATGCATGAAGCACTCGAACCGTTTCGAAGCGCTCCACCCTAGCTTGTGTAAGGAACATTTCCTTAAGTTGGGTAATCATGTCGTATGCCCCATGAAGTTCAAAATCCTTTTGAATTTCGGGAATCTTAGTTCCCAACATGAGGCAAGAAACTTGCACCGAATCCTCATTGTGCTTTACCCAATTGTTATTGTTTTCGGCATCGTCAACACTAGGTTCATCAGGAATAGGTTCGTCTATTACGTAGTATTTCTTTTCTTGCTTGAGAACGATTCTCAAGTTACGATACCAATCCATAAAGTTGGTATAGTTTAGACGATCCTTATAGAGAATAGATCTTAGTGATAGGTTATTTACGGGTGGAATAATAACGTTAGGTGGATTGTTGATTGCGGCCATCTACAAACATAACAAAGCTCAATTTTAGTATTTTTGATATCAATTATTTTAATCTTTAATACCCTTTATGTCTCCAAGACAATTAATGATTAAAATCTAGAACCCAACGTTACATTCAAATAGTAGTTAAGTGACTTTTATCCTACTATTTAAATTAACAAGGTAGTCAACGTTTAACGATTGCAACCCTTTGCAACTTCTAGTTTTATGGGATCGGTTAAACACATTATGTTTAGTTGGCATGTTTAATTCCATCAACACCATTGTACACCATGCTTTGGTGACCCTATTCACATGGTTTCCAATTTAAGTCATCCTACTTATACACACATGTGAGTTTACATATACAAGTCGTTAGGTGACCTTTATCCCACTTATATGGTAAACCCACCTCAAACTCCCAAGTTTCCTCCAACATGGTTAGGTGACCTTTATCCCACATCGAGTTCCTAAGTGATTCGAGTGTTGTATAAAAGGATGGTGTTCGACTTATTTTATAAAAGGGATTTTCGTTTTCTAAATTCTAGATTGGAAAACAATTTATGTACCTTTCATTTGCATGCATTCAAATGTATGGTACTTAGTTGAAAAACCCATTTTCAAAGTTCCTATTAATAAAACCCATTTTATTAAGAAATCAATAGACTTTAATAAAACCAATTTTTATTACCTAACGATTTCTAAGGAACCAATTTTATGCTAGTTGTTGATTTTAAGTAGTTAGCAAACCATATTGCAATAACACAAGCAAAAGAAAATCAACCATGCAAGCATAAAATATACAACCATAAGTTCATAACCATAGCCTCCTAATGTTGACTACACTTGTTAACCGAAGACAAGTGTGTCAAAAAGGTCTCTCCTATGGGACCCATAAGAACATGACCTTGTGTTGGTGAACTCCCACTTGATCCCGCATCCAAATGCTCCAAGTGTTCACTCTGTGTTGTGGTCTCCATCTTTTACTTGGGTTTCCTTCCTTGCATCTTCTTTTACAAAATATATCCTAATACATTTTTCTAGTAAAAGAAATACATCTAACCTATTTATTATTACAAACCAAATGAATGAATAAATAGATTACAAAACCCAAATAATATTAAAACCATATCGAATAAATTATCAACCACAACACAGTCATACAACCAAACACAAGGCCATGGCTAGGTTATGAACATCTATTACACATCCAAATATGCAATAATCCAAGACCAAAAAATGGTTCCCCTTTCCCTCAAAACTTTCGGCCCAACCTTAACCTAACCGAAAGTTTCGGGTTTTGTCCAAACGAAGTAAACAATCATCCAAATGACCTAGTTTTTCAAGATTACCACATGCATGTAAAGTATAACCTTGAAAAACCATGGGGAAATCAAAACCCCAAAAACTTTCGGCCATATGGTAAACCCACCATAGACCCAAAAATTTTTGGGTCTAATGAAGCATGCATTCGTATAAGCAGCTCTGATACCATTGTTGGGTTTTAACAAGATTATCAAAGTGATAAAACCTTACTTTTACCAAAAACGCAGCAGATAAATGTTTTAAATCTTGTTAGTTTATAGTGTATAAAACCAATTTTAAACATGCAAAACCCAAATCCGGATCCAAATACGAAATACATACTATCAAACACATGCATGTCACTATAAGTCCATGCATGTTAAGACTACCTTTCAAAACCAAGGAAATATGAAAGGGATGATGAATGGTAGGCTAGAACTTCAAGATAGGAGTTCCTCAAGTTTGTATACCCTTCAAGCCTTCAAGCAAACACCTTGTAGCTAGGATTTGCACTCAAAAATTTTCTTCCTCCCTTGGCTCCTCCTCCTGGCCGAAAATTAGGGAGAAGAGAGAGAGAGAGTAGAAAACTTTTTTGTTACTTGCAAAAAAATGAGAGTGAAAGAGGAAGTAAGTGTGTATCTTTTGGCACCACCCATGGAAACAATTAGAAACCTTGCATGTCTCCACTAACATTTGAAATAACAATAAAATAATAAAAGAGAAAGAGATTCATTCCTTGTTATTATTATTATTTTATTATTATTATTATTATTATTATTATTATTTTAAACCTTCCATTTATATATTTGTGTTATAAAACTTATTACTTATAAGTGTAACACAATATATAGGCAACATGCTAGGTAACCATTTTCACATATTGTTATTTAATCATCTTAAATAACACTATGGAATGTTCTCTCTCAAAACATAAATCATCCATATGATTTATTCATTTCACAAGTACATTGTATTTAGAAACCCTTTTCCAAATAACATAAGTGTCAATATTATTTACTTATGATCATATCATATATAAACAAATATAATTAGTGTTTGTCTGGCTTGTTATTGGGTATGACCCGACTTGGATCATAACGTACTATCCACATCAATTATAATATGTGTCTTGGGCAGACCGAGTCCAACAATACGTTGACCACATCTTCTACGTTGACCTACACTTATCCCTTAACAAACATTTACATTCCATACTTATACGTTAACTTTCTTACATATCCGTTGACCAAGAGCAGAACTTATGTGTTGACCTTCTTTGACCAAAATGGAAAACATTAGTGCGTTTGTGTCACAGCCTTCTGCATTGCTTCAGAGCATTAATCTCGAGAACGAAATGGGAACTTCAAACAAGCCACCTAAGCTTCTTCGTATGGAAGATTATCTGTCTTGGGCTGACAAGTTTGAAACATATGTACAAGCTTTGAACTACGAGACTTGGACAGCTGTTGAGGAAGAATACATTATCCCGAATAATGAGAATGGGAGCAATTACAGGTTGTCACAAATTGCTGAAGGTGACAAAGATCAGTTCTTAGGAGAAAAGAAGATGTTGAATATGTTTCAACAAGCCATTAAAGCTGAAAATTTTCAATTACTACAACACAATGGCTCGTGCTACTCAATTTGGCAAGCTCTACTAAACAAGGACAGAGGAAACCCTGATATGAGGAAAAGCAAGATGGCACTGCTGAAGAAAGAGTTTGATATCTTTACGCAAGTTAAAGGGGAAACTTTTGCATAATTGGTTGAGAGATATTGCCACTTGGTGAATGAAATGAAAAGATTAGGCATTGACAAGCCTGATTATGAGTACATTGATAAGCTGGCTGACGCACTTCCTGAAGAATGGGGCACTTTCATAATGATCCAATAGTCAAATCCTGTTGCATATGCCCGATTAAACCTTGCTAGATTTATTGAAAAGCTTGAGGCACATGAATTAGAGCTTAGGAAAAAGTAGAAGATGAAATCAACAGCAGTTTCACAAGATGTTGGGTTGTATTTCAAAGGTTCACAATCTGCTACGTCTTCAAATCCAAAAATTCCCACAGCTTTTTGTGTTGAGTCAACTGGACAAGCTTGTGTTTCCAATGTTACGGCTACTCCACATTTCAGTATAGTTATTCTAAAACGATTCCAGGAACGATTCTAGCTTCTATCACACAAGATCCTGATATTGTACAGTGCAACATTGCTGTAAATCTGAAGAATACAGGAAACTTGACCACTGACACAATAAAGGAACATATGACATTCCTTGGATCAGTTTTAGAATCATACGAGTGTGTGGTCGCAGGTTGTATTGGAAATTATAATATGACAAAAGAAGACTACGACCAGATTGATCCAGAAGAAATGGAAATGATTGATATACGGTGGTGCATGGCAAGTGTGATTAGAAGGGCTCAAAGATTCAAGGAGATAATCGGTAGAAATGTGCTAGATGCATCAACATAAAAGTTGGGTTTTGATAAGTCTAAGGTGAGATGCTTTAGGTACAAAAATATAGGACACTTCAAGAGGGATTGTACAAGCAGAAATGTGGATGATAATACTGCAAATCCCTTTGGTAGGGATTACTACAAACAGGCAATTTATCATTGAACTGAGGCAGAATCATCAAAAAGCAAGAAACCGACAGAAGCATCAACCTCACAACAAAACGCTGCTACAGCTCAGATGGACAAGGGTTTCGATTGGAATTTGGTGTTCCAAGCAAATGTGGCAGAAATGGTGGATGAAAAGGTTATTAATAATGATGAGATTGTGATTGAAGTGGTTGAGGACAAAGGGAATGATTGTATTGAAAAAGAAAAGAGTATAAATAAGAATGAGGAATGTGAAAAGGTTCATCATGTGGATGATCAGAAGACTTCAGATGACGAACTTCCATGAACATATGATAAAATTCATGAGGTTCCTTCTGACTATTTGATTTCATTATTTCCACCTGATATCATAGAAAGTTTTGCAGGTTGGTTTAATAGTGAAGAATTACCTCATGGAAAGATTGACTTTGGAGATGAAGTAGACGAGGTGATTGCAGAAGTCAAAAGATCAGATGATAAGAAGGAATCAGTTGAGTTAAAAGAGGAGTTCGTTGAAGGTGTGGTTACAGATGAAGATTCTGAAACTTCAAGTGAAGAATGTTCTCCAACAGAACAGGCACTCATGGCACATCAGGTAACTCTAACTCAAATGTATGTGAAAAGTGCGAATTACCATGTAATGAGTGTGACTTTAAAACTCTGGAAATTAAAGAGTTAAAAAAACATTGTGATCAAGCTTTGTTAGATCTTAATAGGGTTAATAAGGCTTATATGAAATTGCAAAAATGTGAAAAGAATTTGTGGCCAAGTATTCAACAAAATCAAAAGACAATTTCAATGTTAAAACATACTGTGGAAGATAAACAAATTGCCATTAACAGACACATTCTCATACTCGAGTTGCAAACACTCAAAATTGAGACAGAAAGAGTAAACTTGAAATTAGTGAGTTATGCTGCTTCATCTTATGTTCTTAATCACATTATGACTGGAACTAAAATCAAGGATGATGTGAACAAGAATATAACATCATGTGGTGATTATCATGCTGTGCCTCCACCAATGTGGAATGCTTATCTTCCAAACAAATCTAAGGGGTTGAAAAAGGCACTGAATGTGGAAATTGAAACTCCATTGCATGATAAAAATGTGTCTGATAATGATGAGTTTGTTGAAATTGAAAAGTTGGATAATCCTAGTTCTGATTGTGAGATGACAATCGGAATCAAAGTTGCAGAATCAGTGTTAACTGAAGAAAAAGTTGTTGAAAAGGAAAATCATGTTGATTTGAAGAGATTTGCTAAAACAAGTTTTATTCAAAGCAATCTCATCGGGTCAAACCAATTAATAAAATTGTGTATGGTAAGACCTCGGAATCTGAAAAGGAAGCAATTTTTAGAAATCAATCTAACCGGGTGTTTTATCAACAAAAGGTAGAGCGTGAACAATCTGAAATGACATCTCAGGTTAACAAGTTTGTTGACCGGAGACGTTGTTTTTGCTGTAATGAAATTGGGCATGTTTTCTATGCTTGTCCCAATCAATTTAAGAATGATCATGCTCCATCTCAGAATACTATTACCAAGAAACCTGGTTTAGGTTATGCGAGTGAAAAGAAACCGGTGATTGTTCCTGAAAATGTAAAAATTTTGAAACGCGATGAGCTTGTTAAAACTAATGATGAAAAGAGGGTTAAAGTTGATGTCTCAAAGTCAAAGGTTTCAAAAATAACTCAAACATCTTTTTACAACAAGAAGCAAGCTATAGGTCAAAATTGGGTGGCTAAAACTGTGGTTAAACCACCAGAGGTTGTTGAAAAATAAAAACTGACTCTGATTCACAAGTAATTAATGAGGACTTGTTATCTTGTGTTTCAGATATTGATGATATTAGGTTGTTATACAAAAACTTCAAACAACCCAAGACCAAAAAGGCTTGGGTTTCCTTGTTTCACTAAAACTGTTTTTTGTATGCGCAGGGGCTTCCAAGATCTCACGATTCTCGTTGGATAATGGATAGTGGAGACTCTAGGCACATGACGGGTACTCTTCATCTTCTCAAAGATGTAAAATCTATTCATGGAGGGTATGTCGGTTTTGCAGGAAACCAAGAAGGTCAAATTATTGGGGAAGGTACATTGACGAATGGAAAAGTTATTTTTGAGAATGTTAACTACATTTAAGACCTGGAGAATAGTTTGGTGAGTATATCACAAATTTGTGATAAAACTTTCTCTACACATTTCAATGCTCAAGAATGTTTAATTTTGAAACCGGGTTTCAAAATACCTGAAGAATGGATTCTTATGCGTGCTCCTCGTGAGAATGATCAATATATCATGAATATGAGTACCGCATCAACATCTTCGGGTTCTGCTCAATGTTTTATTTCTAGGGCATCAGAACGAGAATCAGTTCTATGGCATCGAAGAATGGAACAAATTAGTGTGAGGAAGATGAATCATCTGATTCATAAGAATTTGGTTGAAGGAGTGAATGTGAGAAAGTTTCAGTTGAATGAAGAGTGTTTGGACTGTAAGCAGGGAAAACAGACCAAGAAATCACATCCGAAGAAACTAATTAACTCCATCAACTTTCCTTTCTAACGTCTACATATGGATCTCTTTGGTCCGGTGAATGTCAAAAGTATCACAGGAGAACTTTATTGTCTTGTGATTACTGATGATTATTCGAGATTTTCGTGGGTAATGTTTTGGAATCAAAGGATGAAACGTATGATTCCCTCATGATTTTATTCAGGAAATTGGAGACGTTGTATAATCTACTGATCCGTCGAATAAGAAGTGACAATGGGACGGAGTTCAAGAACAACAAAATGCTTGAGTATTGTAATGACCGGGGAATTCTTCATGAATTTAGTGCACCGTACACTCCGCAACAAAATGGGGTCGCTGAACGAAAGAATCGGACATTGATTGAAACGGCTCGAACTATGCTTTCAGATTCAAAATTATCAGTTAATTTTTTGTTAGAAGCCTTAGCTGCAGCTTGTTATACACTTAACCGGGTGCTTACTGTAAAGAAATTTGGCAAGACGTGTTTCGAGCTACTTAATCATCGAAAACCTAATTTGAAGTGGCTTGAACCGTTTGGATCAACGTGCACTGTTCTTGAACCAAGTGGGAAGTTTGGTCCCAAAGCTGTTGAAGGTTTCTTTGTGGGGCATGCTAGACCTCTAAGACGTATATACATTCCTAGCCTCCACAAATTTGTTCAAGTCCAAAATGTTGATTGTCAAAAATATACTCCTACTGTTCAATGACCAGGGAATTCTAGGCTGTTTGATTACGAAAGCCTATGGGAGAGTTTCAAACTCCCTGAGGAAATTCTTTCTAATGAAGCTTTATTGATGTTATATAGTCAACAGTTATCAGAAGATTGTGTACCAACACCTGAAGTTCCTGTGTCTGTTTCTCAAGAGGTACCTGATAATGTTCAATCTGATGACATGCCAAAGACTACTGTTTTTGATGATAATAGTGAATCTCATGAGAGATTATCGAAGCTATTTCTCCATCTATTTCTACTGAAGAGAATGTGAATAATCTTCAATCTGAAGTGTCAGTTCCTACAGAAGTGGTTCCAAGAACTTTATCCTATCATCCTGAGGATAACATCATAGGAGATTTGAAATAGTGGAGTTCAAACGAGACGTCAAATCGATCAAAATCTCCAGTGTTTCTACTAAAAGGTAACTCCTTTACAAAATCAATTCTCATTCAAGTGTTTTATTTCGCAGATCGAACCTAAAAGGTGCAAGGAAGCCCTGACCGAGGAAAGCTGGGTTAATGCTATGCAAGAGGAACTAATGCAATTTGAGAAGCTTGGGGTTTGGAAATTGGTTGATTTGCCTGAAGATAAGAAACAGATTAACACCAAATGGGTGTTTAAGTGTAAACGAGATGAGAATGGAATCATTGTTAGAAACAAAGCAAGACTTGTTGTATTGGGTTTTAACCAGAGGGAAGGTATCGACTACAACGAAGTGTATGCACCAGTCGCAAGGCTAGAGGCAATTCGGATCTTTCTGGATTTTGCTTCTTGGAAAGGTTTCAAAGTTTACCAGTTAGATGTCAAGTATGCATTCCTTAACGGAAAAATCAGTGAAGAAGTCTATGTGGGACAGCCACCGGGGTTTGTCGATCCAATCCACAAAGACAAAGTGTATCTAGATAAAGACCTATATGGTCTCCATCAGGCCCCGAGAGCCTGGTATGAGACGTTGTCCCAACATCTTTTGGACAACGGGTTTCTCAGAGGAACCGTCGACTGTACACTCTTCAATAAATTTGTTGATGGACATCTACTGATCTTGCAGATATATGTCGATGATATCATCTTTGGGTCGACAAACGATGCTCTGTGCAAGAAGTTTGAAGAAGTAATGAAGAAGAAATTCGAAATGAGTGCAATGGGGGAGATGAAATTTTTTCTTGGACTTCAAGTAGAACAGTTGTCAGATGGTATCTTCATCCATCAGACCAAGTATGTAAATGACGTATTAGCAAAGTTCAACATGACTGATGCATCGGCTATCAGTACTCCTCTACCATTGAATCATGGTATTGGTCTTGATCCCAACGGGGAGAAGGTTGACCAAACTTTATACCGATCCATGATAGGCTCATTAATGTATCTTACTGCTTCTCGGCAGACATCATGTATGCTACGTGTTTGTGCGCCCGATATCAATCGAATCCAAAGATCTCACATCTCATGATCATCAAAAGAATTCTACGTTATCTCAAGGGATGTCCGGGGGTCGGTCTCTGGTATCCTAAAGACGATGAGTTTGTGTTGAAAGCGTATTCCGATTCAGATTATGGACGCTATAAGCTAAATGCCAAATCTACGACAGTAGGGTGTCAGTTCTTCGGCAAGCGTCTTATCACCTTGCAATGCAAGAAACAAACCACGGTTTCGTTGTCTACTCGTGAAGCTGAATATGTAGCTGCTTCCAGTTGCTGCTCTCAGGTTCTTTGGATACAACAACAGATGCGTGACTATGGTTTGAATTTTCTTACTACCCCTATCTTCGTAGATAATAATGCAGCTATTTCCATTACTAAGAATCCAGTAAATCACTTTAAAACTAAGCATATTTAGATACGGTATCACTTCATTCGTGATTGCTACGAAAAGAAGTTAATTACTATAGACAAAATTCACACCGATGAACAAAAAGCAGATCTTTTCACCAAAGCTTTTGATAAGTCAAGATTTCAATACTTATTAAAAATTAATGGTTTAAAAGTTTTGGGCGGTGTTGATAAGAGGGTTACAGAGATAACAAGTGTTTTGGATATCTTGTGAATCCAAACATCAGAGTCAAATTTTCTTTTGTAAATACGTTTTTGTATAGTTTTTTATTTTAGGGGGAGAAATTTCATGAAAAACCAAAAACATCAAAAAAATTTGAAAAACCAAAAACATTAAAAAATATTGCTCCTCAGAAAATGAGTTTTTGAAGCAAAAAGGGAAGATGATAGTACATTGATCATCTGGTCCCAAATCCAGTAAAAAGTAGGCATAAAAGGCTGAGTGCTTAAATGTATTGGTGCTTTGGTAGGCCTTTAAAACAAACAAGTAAGAGAAAGTAAGTGATATAAATCTAAATTGCCAAATTTATGGGGTATTAGTTTCTAGCAAAAGTCTTGATAATGATGGCAGAAATGTAAATATGTAGTCATACTCAAGCCTTTTAATTAGAATGATTGGTTAAATTTGTTAAAAAGAAAAAATATAGCTTTCAGTTAGTGGTTAACGCTTCAACGATGTATGGTCTTATGGCCTTAAATCCTGTATTGATGGGATGCTTTAAGGTTCCTAGATCCATAGGGTCTTTATGCGGTTTATCATCTGGGTATTCATTTCGATGAATATTTCAAAATGCTTTAAAAGCAAACTCGCAGTACAAGCAGCTTTATAAGTCATTAAACTTGATCGCATATGTACTCATGTACTAAATTCATTACTGACTTGATCAAAATCCGTTATTAGACACACGTTGTCCCCTTGATCGCGTCTTATTACAGTTAAGAAACGTACCACATGGGACACAACGTTTGCAAGCCAACAGATGAAGTCATGCATACTCATCCATGGGAAAGGACCTTAGGGTATTGCTTGATAACGGGGGTATGTCTTGTAGTGGGGATTATTTGCTGATATGCTTAAAATAAAAGTATGTTTATCTTCTAATTCTAAGGTTTAAGTCAAGTTGGGGTGACTGTGTAAAAAATCAAATTATGCCTGAATCAAGATTAGAACTGATAAATCCTGAAATCTTGTGCTTAAATGTACCAAATTAAATGTATCACAAAACTCTCTGAATCATTTGTTTGGAAGGTTTAGGTGGACAACAATACCATTGACCGACTTAACTCCAATCATAATGAACGCTGAAAATAAAACTGTGATGGAAGGGCAATTTGGTCAATATGATTCCCTGCTCAAACTCACAAAAATATGTGATTTTAGTATTGTTAAGTTTTCTAGTTTCATTTATTATTTGTTTCTAATTGAAAAATCCAAAAAGATTTTTTTCTGATTTAGTTTACGACTCTTGATGTGCAGATGAACTATTTCTCTGTGATGTTTTCATTGGACAACAAATCTTGTTATGTTTTGTCAATTCAAAATCAAAAAGATCAAAATGTTTATCTGTTTCATGCAAGGTCATTAATTTGAACTTGGTAAACAGTAGATTTTCACAAATGAGTTTTTAAGTTACTCTTTTAATGTACAAGGACATTAATTTGTACTTGAGACATTGCATCGGTGAGAACAAGTCATGAAATCAAAATTTTTGATAGGTCATACTTATGCAACGTATAAGTATGAGACTTATACGCCGCATAAGTTATGTGCCGTATAAGTCTTACACTTATACGCCGTATATGTCTGGGTATTTATAGTGTGATATACGTCGCATAAGTATACATATGCGCCTGCCAGACTCTTTGATACTCTCTGTTATTGAAACATTACTTCTTGCCGTATTTTTGCTTGTTGATATCTGTTTTGGTGATTTGCACATCAATCCAGATTAAGAAGGTGAGAATGGATCTATGGTTATACAGATTTCATGATGAACAGTAACTGTGGTTACGTATAGGTTAGATTTAACTAGAATAATCATGTTGTGATCTAATTCATCATCATTTAAACATTCAGATTGAAATTCCGAAAGTTGTGATTACACTTAATTGGACTACTAAATGTTTATTGGTTCAGATCTAAAATGAATCGACATATCCGACATATAATCTGTTTTTGGACCATGTAAACATTGATTAACTGCCAAATTGAAGACGAAAATATAATAAACAGTCATTACCAATGATTGATTCAATAGATGTTTTGTTCACTGGTTTTGCAGATCTTGATTTTTTATTTTGGTCAAAACAATGACATATACGCCGCATATGTCAAGACATATGCGGAGTGTAAGTTATACGTTGACTATAGTCAATAACCAACATATACGTGAACTTAAAAGATATGTGTTATGAACTTATCCGTTGATATGACTTATACGTTTAGTCAAACATGTACGTAGAGATAATGACATATGCGTAATATTTTGAACATATGTGTTGACTGATGAAATGTGTATTAACATGTTTGTGTTTGCAGATGGGTAAGAAAGTAAAAGTCACAGATCCAAAGCATAATATATGTGCTTATCTGAATGAGGAAGATCCAAAGGCTAGCAAGTTTAAAGTGATAATGCCATTCCTGAAGAGATCCATAATTTACAAAGCGATTACACATTTGGTGGATCCTTACGAGAGCGTTGTATCCGAATTTTGGAAGAATGCTAAAGTAGTGGGGAAGGATATTCATTCAAAGGTGCAAGACAAAGATATTGTGGTGAGTGAAGAGTTAATCAGGAAAGTCTTGGAATTCAAGGATGAATCATCAGATCCAGTTGATCTTGATGAGAAGATGGTGAAAGGATGCATACTTCGTATGGGTTACAGAGACTCACTGAATCGTTTAGCATTCAAGAAGACCAATTTATCTCGACCATATAAGTATTTGGTGCACGTAGTGGTTCATTTTCTTGGGCATCGCAAAGGGGGATATGATGATATATTGGATTATCAGATGAGTACCGTGGCTGCATTGTGCTTGAATCTTAAGTACAAATTCTTCTAGATGATATTGGACAATATGAAGATGACTTTTGGAGATGACCAGTGGTTTCAGCATATCCAAGATTTGTGCAGATGATTGTTGAAGATGTATTTCCTAATGTAAAGAAGGAAGGGCCTAAAATTTTTCTTGATCACGTCACTGGTAACAATCTGGCCAAGCTAGCTTCTTATAAAAATGTCAAAGAAGCTGATATTCCGAAGTTTAGAGGTTTATTTGGACATTTGAAGAATCCTGATTATGTTGCTCCTCTTGATAACAAATGGAGACATGATAATAGTGATTCTGATCAAGCTGAAGAAGAAAGATTGATGTTAGAATTTAAACCTATTGGTAAGAGATTCATAAAGATTGAGTCTGATTCAGAAAGTGAATCTGTTGCTCCAAAGAAAAAGAAACAAAAGGTTGTAAAGAAAGAAGTTGTCACTCCAGTTACTCAAGAAGAAGTATATTCAGCAACATCTGATAATGACCCTAAGGAAACAGAGTCAGATTCTGAGGGTCGGAGAATTAAGTTAGCCAATCCCAGGGCTAAATTTGAAAAGCGTGCAGAAAGATCAAAGAAACGTAAGTCTACTGATGAACATGATGAGGCTTATGATCCAAAGGTTGCAGTTGAGAAACTAGTTAAACCGAAAAAGATTCGTATCAAAAGAAAATCAAAAAGAGCTACTTCACCAAAGCTAAAGTTGATTGATGAGCCTGATAGTGAAGAACCTGAGATTATTATCAATCCAGCTTTTGTGGTTGAGGAACCAGTTGTCGACTTGGGCAGAGATAACAATGTATTGAAGACCCCATTTGTGGAACCATATCCACATGCTCAAGAACCACATGTTTCATCAAAACCTACTAATAAAGTTCCTGATTTTAGCTTACCATCTCTGGATGCAAGTTGTTTTGGTGATTTTCCTACTTTTCGTGATCATGATTCATTAAAGGCTACTGTTACTGAGAAAGGAATAAGGATTGATAGTTTGGTAATGGAGAATGAAAGGTGGAGAAATGAAAATACTGAACAGAAGAAAATTATTGAAGATGGTGAGTTGAGAAGAAAACAACAGGCTGATTTGTTAAATCTTCATATGAGATACTTTACCATATTGGAAGACAGATTAGGGATCAATTTTGTTGAAGAAATTGGAAGGACTGAAGACAGAGTATTCACAAAAGTGTATGGTGGAGAAGCTTTGTCTGAAGAAATTAATTTCAGAGTACAATATGATCAAGACCGTGTTGAAGCTAAAGGTAAAGGGAAAGTTGATGAACCAACAGTTCATTTTGAAATTCCAGAGGTTGGTGGATCATCATCAGGGTATGTACATGAACCAGAGCAAGTGGATGAACAAATTATTGCTGAACCAGTAATAGAACAGGTTGTGATTGAACTAGTAGTTGCCGAACCTGTTAGACCTAATGAGCTAGAAGTGGAAGAAGAAAAAGAAGATGAAGAGTTATTGGATTATGATGATTCTCCATCTCTTGATGATCATGATGATGATGATCAGGATGATCCAATTTCTGGTGGTGGTTTAGGTGTGTGGATTGGTGCTGGAGTGAGTGCAAGTACTGAGAATGTGTATGAACCTGTAACTGAAAGTGAACCTCCTCAAGAAACTACTCATTCTGCTAGTAATGTTGATGAGCTTCAAATACTCGATGTCGATCCAATTGCTTATAAACCTCCTGTGAGATTTTCATCTACTGGAGAAGAATTAGAAGAAGGTGAGATCGAAGTTACACGTGCAGATTTAGCTCGTATGCTAAATATTACTGAAGAAGAGTTTGAGTTTGATTTTGAGAAGGATATGGGATTAGTTGAAGAGAATGTGTTGATGAATGAACACATTGTTGAGGAAGAATTGGACAAGGAGCCGGTAACGTATAATAGTTACTAACCAAGTGTTTCCTGAGTTCAATGAAGAATTTGATGAAGAAATTGACATGATTAGTCAAGAATTTGATGAAGAATTCCTCATCCAATGGCCAATCTCCCCACATCCAAATCATGGATCCTCCACGCTAACTGTTAGTGCATAATGTCTATTGCTAGGGTCTTTAATGTATTAGATATGATTGTGTAGAACTGAAATGTCAACTTTATAGTTTATGTTTGTTAGTCAACGCATAAGTCTTCAAGTCAAGGCATATCATATGCGGCGTATATAATATGCGCCGTATATCATATACGGACTTGATGTGCTTGTTCATGTGTCCTATAAATAGGGGACTTATGCGTTATTATGTAGACTTTTGGGTGAATGTTAGAGTGAGAGAGTAGAGAGAGAAAGTTGCTACAAAGTCATATCTTGTAATCTTTGAAGTTATCAATGAAGAATATGCTTAATGTTTACTTGTTTTGTTCACTGTCAATGGATTCCGCACTTTGAGATACAAGATGTAACATCTAGAGATCCTAATTGTTGTATACATCAGCATGGCAGCCTCCTTCACTAACCTTTAGTTTATTTGGTTTGGGTGGTTCCCTTTTTGCCATTCCCTTAAACTTGCCCTTGACTTGTCCCTTACCTTTGGCAACCTTTGCCTTAGGTTCCGGGTGATGCCTCTTTCTATTTCTACCTTCATTGATCATGAGAACGAGTAAAACCTTCTTTCCCATTCCCGTCTCCGCCGTCTTGAGCATTACGTGTAGCTCACCAATGCTCTTGTCCCACCCATTCATGTTATAATTTATAACAAATGTCTCAAACCTTTTAGTTAAGCCATTTAGGATCAAATCGGTGGCTAACTCTTGGGAAACATGATAATTAAGGCGCTCGAGACAATAAGTGTGGCTTTTCATCTTAAGCACATAGGAGGAAACAAATTAGGTTTCTTCCATACGACATGCATGAAGTGCTCGAACCGTTTCGAAGCGTTCCACCCTAGCTTCTGTAAGGAACATTTTCTTAAGTTGGGTGATCATGTCGTATGCCCCATGAAGATCAAAATCCTTTTGAATCTCGAGAATCATAGTTCCCAACATGAGGCAAGAAAATTGCACCAAATCCTCATTTGCTTAACCCGATCGTTATGGTCTTAGAAATCGTTAACGCTAGGTTTATCAAGAATAGGCTCTTCTATTACGTAGTATTTCTTTTCTTGCTTGAGAACGATTCTCAAGTTTCGATACCAATCCATAAAGTTGTTATAGTTTAGACGATCCTTATTGAGAATAGAACTTAGTGATAGGTTGTTAACGGGTGGGGTAATAATGTTAAGTGGATTGTTGATTGCGGCCATCTACAAATATAACAAAGCTCAATTTTAGTATTTTTGATTAATCGTTAATACCCTTTATGTCTCCTAGACAATTAATGATTAAAATATAGAACCCAACATTACATTCAAATAGTAGTTAGGTGACCTTTATCCTACTATTTAAATTAACAAGGTAGTCAACGTTTGACGATCGCAACCCTTTGCAATTTCTAGTTTTATGGGATCGGTTAAACATCTTATGTTTAGTTGGCATGTTTAATCCCATCAACACCATTGTACACCATGCTTTGGTGACCCTATTCACATGGTTTCCAATTTAAGTCATCCTACTTGTACACACATGTGAGTTTACATATACAAGTGGTTAGGTGACCTTTATCCCACAAATATGGCAAGCCCACCTCAAACTCACAAGTTTCCTCCAACATGATTAGGTGACCTTTATCCCATATCAAGTTCCCAAGTGTTTCGAGTGTTGTATAAAAGGATGGTGTTCGACTAATTTTATAAAAGGGATTTTCGTTTTCTAAATTCTAGATTGGAAAACCTTTTTATGTACCTTCCATTTGCATGCATTCAAATGTATGGTACTTAGTTGAAAAACCCATTTTCAAAGTTCCTATTAATAAAACCCATTTTATTATGAAATCATTAGACTTTAATAAAACCAATTTTTATAACCTAATGATTTCTAAGGAACCAATTTTATGCTAGTTGTTGATTTTAAGTGGTTAGCAAACCACATTGCAATAACACAAACAAAAGTAAATCAACCATACAAGCACAAAACATATACAACCTTCATAACCATAGCCTCCTAATGTTGACTACACTTGTGGACCGAAGACAAGTGTGCCAAAAGGTCTCTCCTAAGGGACTCAAAAGGATATATGCTTATGTCGGTGAACTCCCACTTGATCCCGCATCCAAATGCTCCAAGTGTTCACCCCCGTGTTGTGGGTCTCCATCACTTTACTTGGGTCTCCTTCCTTGTATCTTCTTTTACAAAAAATATATCCTAACACATTTTTTCTAGTAAAAGAAATACATCTAATCTATTTATTATTACAAACCAAATGAATGAATAAATAGATTACAAAACCCAAATCATATTACAACCATATCGAACAAATTATCAACCACAACACAATCATTCAACCAAACACAAGGCCATGGCTAGGTTATGAACATACATCCAAATATGCAATAATAGAAGACCAAAAAATGGTTCGCCTTCACCCCTAAACTTTCGGCCCAAAAATAAACAAACTGAAAGTTTCGGGTTTTGTCCAAACAACACAACCAATCATCCAAATGACTTAGTTTTTAAAGATTACCACATGCATGTAAAGTATAATCTTGAAAACCCATGGGTAACCAAAACCCTAAAATTTTCGGCCATATGGTAAAACCTCACCATAAACCCGAAAATTTTTTGTCTAATGAAGTATGCTTCCGTATAAGCGGCTCTTGATGCCATTGTTGGGTTTTAACAAGATTATCAAAGTCATAAAACCTCACTTTTATGAAAAACGCAGCAGATAAAAGTTTTAAATCTTGTTAATTTGATATGTATAAAACCAATTTTATACATGCAAAACCCAATCCCGGATCTAAATACGAAAAACATACTAACAAGCACATGCACACCTCAATATTTTCCTAAGGATGGAAGACATCCGAATATTTGATTGGGCGCACCTCAAAATTTGGCTAAGGATGGAAGACAACCAAATATTAGGTTGGGCACACCTCAAAATTCGTCTAAGGATGGAAGACATCAGAATATAAAGGTTGGGAATCCTTATAAATCCATATGGCTGCGCGCTAAATATTAGGTTGGTCACACCTCAAAATTCGCCAAAGTATGGAAGAGATCCGAATATAAAGGTTGGGAATCCTTATAAACCCATATGGCTACGCGCCAAATATAAAGGTTAGGAATCCTTATAAACCCATACGGCTACGCGCCGAATATAAAGGTTAGGAATCCTCATAAACCCATACGGCTACGCGCCGAATATAAAGGTTGTGAATCCTTATAAACCTATACGACTATACGCCGAATATAAGGGTTGGGAATCCTTATAAACCCATATGGCTACGTGTCGAATATATAGGTTGGGAATCATTGTAAACCCATACGACTGCGCACCAAATATTAAGGTTCAAAATCCTTATAAACCCATACGGCTTCGCGCCGAATATAAAGGTTGGGAATCCTTTTAAACCCATATGTTGGGCACACCTCAAAATTCGCCTGATTATGGAAGACATCCGAATATAATGGTTGGGAATCCTTATAAATCCATTGGCTACGTGCCGAATATAAAGGTTGGGAATCCTTATAAATCCATACGACTACGCGCCGAATATAAAGGTTGGGAATCGTTATAAACCCATACGGCTATGCGCCAAATATAAAGGTTCAGAATTCTTATAAACCCATACGGCTTCGCGCCAAATATAAAGGTTGGGAATCCTTATGAACCCATACAGCTACGCACCGAATATAAAAATTGGGAGTCCTTATAAACCCATACGGCTACGCATCGAATATAAAGGTTGGGAATCCTTACCCTTACGGCTAGGCGCTAACTATAAAGGTTGGGAATCCTTATAAACCATACCGCTACGCGCTGAATATATAGGTTGGGAATCCTTATAAACCCATACGGCTATGTGCAGAGTATAAAGGTTGGGGATCCTTATAAACCCATACGACTTCGTGCCGTATACAAGGTTGGACACGCTCCACATACTGGACGTGCTCCTTTACACCCAAACTGGCCATAATGATTTAAAACCTCTTACAACCCGAAGCAAGTTAGGCATATGTGTAAAAGGGTACATGTTGGAAGTACTAGGTCAAAAAACCATTAATCCTCACCTCCGAACACTACTCATAAGTCCAGAACCCTACCTAACTTCTTGCACACCCAGGAGTAGCACTAGGGTACTTGTTAGGGTAGGGTACGTCAAACCCCGATACGACCTTTAATTTATTGCATTGTGTATTATATTTATTACATTATTCTTGTCTACTAACTAAAGCCAATGGGCTGGGGGGTTTGTGGAGGTAACCCCTAACTGGGTCTGGCCTAATATGGTTATGGTTTCATGATAATAGCCATGGAGTTCCTATATAAAGGGTCTTCAACTCTCATTAGAAGGATCCCTTCTTGGACACTTGGCCTCCACATATTTTTGTGTCTGTAAACAAGAGGAAACTCTTAGCAGTCACCTCCGCCCCCCCCCCCCTCATTTCCATGGCAGATCAATCCGAGAGAGCGGTTCATATGGTAAAACCGAACCTGTAACACTGCCTATTCCTGGTTCAACCAGTTAGATCGGATGGTCCGAATTTAAAAACATTGTTGAAATGTACCGTCGCCGCAGCATTGCGCGGGTTCCCTACTAGTGTGTGTGTGTGTGTATGTGTGTGTGTGTATGCATGTATGTATGTATATGGTTTCAGAACTCCAAAAAAGTTAAGAACTTCTAGAAACTCATAAGAACCAAACATTTTTTTTTAATTTTTTTCATATATTAGCATTGTTTGAGACTAGTTTTACCATATTTTAAATATAAATTTTTGATTATGTAAATCACAAGTTTACATATGTGTAAATTTATGTAATAAAAAATTTACATGTATGCAAAAAAAAATTAGATACATGTAAAAACTAACTTTCATAATTATAATCGTAAATATAGATAACAAAAGTGATAAAACTACAATCAAATAACATTAACATCAATTTTTTTATATATATAAAACGCGAGTTATTAAGATTTCATTCAAGTTCTTAAATAATTTAAATGTTCTGTAACGATAATCATATATATATATATGTAACCCCAAATATTAACCGAGCTCCTCTCATGTCTATACTAGTTCTTGTTTATTATTCCCTTTTTAATCATTCAAGTATTATTTATTGTTAGGAGGTGTTTCCATCAGGTTCAGTTTTGTCGACTCACTTAAGTCAAAATTCTCTTTTATTTGTTATTTTTTCTCGCCTACTTTTAAGGTGACCAATTCACACCCTCTTTTTTATATTTTATTTTCGGGGTAGCATGCGTACCACAAACCAATAATTTTCGTTAATCGAGTCTTCAACCACAACTCTACATTATCCATTGTTGTGTGTTGCACGATTAGTTGTTACACGCTCACTTGTCTACATGTTTATTTATTGTTGTTGATTGGTGGCCTCTTCCTCATCCTAATCCTCATTAGTATGATCATACGCTGTACGAGTAATCATGTCCGAACTAGTGTCATGATGAAAAGACATATTTGTTTGTTTATTGTTATTAACATATTCGAGTAACTTGACTGATAGAGTGTCTTGGTGAAAAAATTGATTGTATAATTAATTGTTTCTAATACGGCATTCGTATATGAATTGTCTTTTTACTATTATTATATATTAAAACTTGTAATTTACTCACACAACATGTGTTGTTAACAAATATATTTATTTTTACGTATCGTTTAGATAATTGAAGTTTAAATCTTGTAGTTATGGACTAGGATATCAACGATAAAAACATGTTTATTTAAATTTGTTTTGTTTTGAATCACGTTGTAATTGCTATTGTGTATTTCAATTTTATGCGAATAAAATAATTAGATATTGAAATTAACTTAATAGTACTGAACAATCAGTCGCGTCCCGATATATTTCGTCGTAGGTTGGGGTGCCACATTAACTTATGACTTTTATAAATTGAGTTTTTAAAAAGTGTTTGGATTAATTTATGTGTTGTGAAAAGTCAAAATAACTAAAAAGAACCTTCTTTTCTGAAAGGAGTGTAATGGGTTTTTAGGTTTTAGGGGTGTAATGGGTATTAACATATAGGCCTGCTTATAACTTTTGATTTTTAGAAAGAGAAAATAGTGGAATGAGATTAAAACAGATTTTTTGGTTTAAAATTTGAATGCAATTAAGTAATATGTCTTATAAGACATATTAAATTAAATATATAAAAAAGTATAAATCAAGTCATAAAATATATTTTTCTGAAGCATTTTAGTCTGAGTTATGAAAGAAAATATTGAAAACTAAATTTTGATCTTATTGCTAAAGCCCTTTATACTACACAAAAGAGGCATATAAATAAATGACAGATAGTTCATATTTGTTAATCCTTATATATATGGATTATAATTATAATATTAAATTCAATGACTTAATGCTAAACACCAAGATGTATATAATAGGTTTTCTTCATGTTTGTAATATTTATATAAAATGTTTGAAGAAAATTAAAAATTATATATATACATTTTCCTCAGTTCAAATACATATGAGAAAATTTTAAATCCAAATTTGAAACCAAGCTTATATAAAAAAATTATGCAATACTGCTCGATCATAGTTTAAAAACAATTTTTAGTTTACCATACAAATTCAAATTCTTCTAAAATGATGCACCTCTATTTTCTTTAATTTTCTATTACACGTGAATTTAAAATTTTATTCTAACAAACCTACAACTTCAATTTTGATATTTTTTTACTTTTTTGTTGCACCATTAATGTTAATAACTGAATTGGTTAGGATTTATATTTAATAAATATAAACATGAATTCAAATATTAAAATGACTTCAAAGATAAGGACCATATATTGAAATTTTTTGAAAAACAGATGAAAAGGACTATATGATTGACAAGTGGCAAGATTAGAGTACTCTTTTATTTTTTATTAGAGTAGATAGATTTTCCTGTTAGAAAATAGCATAGTTATTTTCAAAGTTATGATATCACAAAATAAAGAAAAATTCGATTATAAACCTATTTTTTTTTCCAATATGCGATTTTGACTTTTACCAATCCGTTATAATTCTTTTTTATTTTTCTAAATTAATTTGCCCTTAATTTTAATTAACTCTCGAAAATATGATCCATGTGCAATATTTTTAAAGGTGGTTTATTAAAATAAGCACAATAAAGATATCAAATTGCCCTTGCTTGTATTTAAATGGTCTAGCAGTTTCTAAAATAATTAGTAGTTAGATCTTGACCATCAATCATGATTATTTGTCTGGATCTTGTGGTCCGGATCTATTCTCATCATTTCTACACAAAACTTGTTTTCTATTATATAAAATATATTAAATCAAAAAACAACCACGACGGTAAATGCATGTCGCCCCTTTATCGCCCCTCTTGTCGCTGGGGGGGGGGGGTGTTCTCACCCGTTGTCGCCCCACACACAAATAGAAAAGTGTACCTATCGTGTATGTAGATTAGTATCAGCAAGAACCAAGTATCGACCCACAGATACACTTGTTTGATTTTTACTACTAAATCGTTGTATTTATTTTAACCGGAAATAAACATTATGGTAGTTTGGTTTGACATGTAAATTTTAAAAGAAATTTAAAAGCATAATTTAAAGACAATATTTTTGGGTTTTAATATTTTAGTGAATGAAATAGGTTAAACTCCTCTAAATTTGGTTTGGCAATTAATTGGTAATTAATTGGTAGCAATTTCTCTGCTTATCGTCAAGCTCGACACTTGGTGTCTCTTTTAAGGCTCATATCTTTGTTAACCAAGGCCTCACAAGAGTGGCAGTTCCCTGCCTTATCATCAAGCTTAGCACTTGATACAAATTTTAAGAGTATTTTAACATTCAACAACATAACCTTTACTTTTTATAAACCAATTACATGTTTAACCAATATTATTAAACTTCAATCAACATTTATTATAAACCAAGATAATGCTATGAAAGTTTAGCGAATAGTAAGCATAATTCAAAGTAATAGATGCAGACATGATCTTATTAGAACAATCTAACCAATTTGGATGACTAATCTTTGATGTTAATGACTTCTTCCAAGAGCTTAATCTCCTTGATCTTCAAAGGATGGATGAATGAGATAATTCCGTTATTAATGGTGGTGAAAGGAGGTGAGTGAAGTGGATTTAATGTTATTGAAGGTGTCTGGAATGTGGAAAATGAGCATTCACTTTATAGGCCGTTTAGGTTGAACATGGGCCATGTGGACTCAACACTGCCCTTTATAGGCTGGAATGTGGACTCAACACTGCCCGTGTTGAGTTGGGCACGATCGTGTTGATCACTTCGTCCTATTATATTTAATGCTCGTTTTCAGAAGGTACAGCAAGAGAGAGAACACAGCTGTGTTGACCTCTTAACACGGTCGTGGTGAGTCCAGAAGAGTCCACATTTGTCTTTTCTCTTGTACTATCAACATGGGCGTGTTTAGGTTGAACATGGGCCATGTTGAGCTTCAGAACCTTCTATTTTGTCATTTTTCTTTTGTACTTTCAACAAGGGGTGTGTTAAGGTTAACATGGCCATGTTGTGACTTACTGAATTTTGTCTTTTATTCATATGTTCTTGGCATGGCCGTGCCTTGATTTACCATGGGGTGTGTTGAGTTCCTTTTCATCGTTTTTCTTCATTATTCTTTGTATATCTGCTCGTTTTATTCTTTGGGGTTAAATTTATCTATAGATAGAAATTATAAACATAAATGGTTATTTATTCTAATATAATTGCTGATATTACTTTTATTTGGAGATATTTTAGTGCCGAAAAAATTAATAAAAATTTATATACCTCAAATCTGCCCACACTTGAACCTTGCTTGTCCTCAAGAAAGCTTTGAATAAATTCTTGTTGCAGCACATCGACCGAAGCCAAACATCCCTAGAAATTTTAGAAAGTCTAGGTAATTCAAAAGAGAAAAACATGTTAGTATATGTAGAGATATTTAAAACTATAGATTGCTTTTATAGGCTTCTTTTTATGCAAAACGTCACGTTCTCGAAATGTTCACACACACTCGGCTTTATATCTGGGCATACATGTAATGTTGTATGTATAAACACTCTTAGCCAAGATACAACTTATAGAAAATATGCTTGTCGAGAGATCAATTCTCCACCCACCTTGTGAAGTGCCACATACGTTAAAATATAGTATATTTCTAAAGGTTTTGGGTGTGGGTGATCGTTTTTGTTGGGTATTTTGGCAAGGGTATTTTTTTGGGAGGGGTATGACTAATCGAGCTTCTTCTTCAAAGTTGTCTTCTTTTTCTTGTCTTCGCTCTTTACTTCTTCCTGAAGTGTGGTGAATCATCAGTTTTTTTTACAATCCTAATGGCACTTTTAAGTTCATATCATCAAGACCGATTTCATCTAAGATGTGGATCAGTTCTCCTCAGTCCTTCTATGAAGATAACTTTCAAGTCTGATGGATCGTTCGACTTTGAGCCTAATAGCCTCATCCTCATTAGTTCAATATATTCGTATTGGGATTGGGTTTGACTTACTCTACATCATTCTTCGTAAGACCAATTTCTACAGCCCAAACATCATTCATATCTTTTTGCTCTTCTTTTCATTACACATTTGGAGATCCCACCTCTTGGTGCTACTTTTTCCTCACCTCATTGCTAAAGAGAAAGATTTTCTCCCTAAGTTCTGGAGGCAACCTATGTTTTGCGAATTGTAGGCATCAAAGTAAATTAAAATCGAAAGAATGCATTCCAGTTCTTTAGAGTCTTCCGGTAAAAGACAATGCTTAAATTATACCGGTGAAAGGTTAATTTGGTAGAATACGGTTCCGGGGTTGGTTTAGTGTTTTGGTGATCGGAATAGGGTTTGTTTGTTTTGGTTTTGAATGTGGTATTCATGGTTTTTTTGTGGGAATATATTACATTTCTTTTATGCAGCATTTCGTCTGATCTTGAATAGAATATGTAGGTTCCCAGCCGGATCTTCACGGAATATCTCGTTCTACGTAGGTGCGGAATCCCTACGTAAGACGTTACGAGCGTAGAAGATGATATACGTTAACACAATCGAACACACGTTACAATAAACAAAGACACGTTGTATTGCAACTGAAACACGTGATATCAAATCACTGATTACACAAATAGTAAACTCATAAACTCTCTAACTCGTACAATCAATACTGAATTCAGCCGTAACCTAGCTGCTTATAAAGACGACAACTTCGCCTAGCATGTTTAGGCGAAGTTGTCCCTAACTTCGCTTGTTCCACAAGTTCGCCTATATCAAGCGAACTTGTGAGAACTTCGCTTACATACAAAACACAAATTTAACTAACTCGATTACAGACACCAGACACTGAACTACTGACATCATGCACCAACAGACTCCCCCTTGGCAGTAGCTTCATATCTCTATCTTCAAGCACGTGTCTTGTAATCTTCAACAATCTTGTATCTTCATCTTTAAGCATGAACTCCTTCTCGTACACAAACCGAAACAATTCTTTGATATTTCCTCGCTTCTTCTTTCCAAGCAGGAATATAAAATATCTTCTTCTCATTCAGCACCTGCAGATCAGCTTGAGACAAATTCACCAAGTGCATTGGATCATACACTCTCAGCAACTCTTGTTCATCTTCGTCCTCCATTACCGCTTCAGCTGTTTCACAATCTACATACCACCACTTCAGATCTTTGAGCACATCCTTGGGCATTTGTTTCATCGGCACTTCTTTCAAACACCGGATCGGCTTATACTTCATAATCATCCAAGGCTTGCCATCTGCTCTCATCCCTCTATCTTTGTCTTCAATAAGTTTTCCCTTTTGTGGTTTCAACAGCTCGAACTTCTTCTCCTTTATACTTTCCTTCCAAACAATCTTTCCAATGACTCTAGCCATGTTATCATCACTCCTGTTTATTAACCCCAATCTGGCTAAGTCTTTAACTTCACACTCTGGCAATGTATTCAACGATCTCAACAGCCTTTTGAAGTACTGAACACCATCATATCTTTTAATCACAAAGAGCCTCAACTGGTCATCATATATCCAGCATATAATCCCCTTCTTCGATTCAGCATAACCTCTAATGTTGTAACTCTTCTTAAACATAGTAGGGACCGCCGGTTTCTTCGTTTTTACGAACCACTGAGCATAGCCTTCTTTCCATCTTGGCTGCTCTTCCCATTCCGTCTCATCACTTCCCATATCTTGACTCATATCTGCCTTATAAACATCCGGAATCTCATGCTCAACGTTCTCTTCTACAATCTCTCCCTCTTCAATATCATTATCAATAACAATCTCTGCACCAATCTTATCTATCTCTTCAACTGGTAACACATCATCATCACCTATAAACTCATCATCCATAATCTCAGCAACATCCACGACCACCACATCATCACCGCCAGCTGCACTTGTTGACTCCCCCTGAGATGTGGAAGTCCCAAGAGCTTGTTCAGTTCTTGGCAACTCTCCACCTGCACCTTTCGATGCATTGGGATCATCGTCTCGATCATTTCGCTTCTTAGTCCTCAGCTCATCGCCCTTACAGCTCGTCTCCCCCTGAGATGCCAAGAACTGCTTCAAAGCATCAATGATTTTGCCATGTTCTACCAGCAGGGACGACTGTATCTGATTCTCTGCAACGAGGCGCTGAATAGCATGGGTCTGGATAAGATTTACCCTTGATTGTTCTGCCACGACCCGTTCAAGCGCTGCTATTCGTTCCGAGTCTGATAAGGTTGCATCGAAATCAAACCTCAGATGTGATATATCTTGAGTGTACTGAGGAGGGATTTCCAACGTAACCGGGACCTCAGAAGTAGGCGCAAACGTAACCGCAGGTGGTATCGTAACTGACAACCCTGCAGTCGCTACAATTGTCGACTCAATAAATCTTGCCACGACCTCCGTTGGAGTAAGAGTTGGAGGTGGCAACGATACAATCTCCGGAGTCGATAGCTGGAATGTAGTGGGTGGGAGGCCGAATGAGGATGAAGTAGCCACCACGGGAACATCCGTGGCGCTCGGTCCTGTAACAGGCAACGATGAAGGAACTATAGTCATACCGGACAGTGCGGGTGGAGTGAAACGAACCACCCTTGAGCTCTCAGCAGCTCCCGAACCTGCACCTGTCCGTTCCCTTCTTGATCTGCGAACCAACTGATGTACTTCTTCCTCATAATCTGACTCGCTGTCATCATCGGTTCTCTTTCTTTTCCCATGAATTCTTTCTTGGGTTACCAAAATTCGTCTCGCTTCATCCACCTCATCATCAGAATCAGAATCAGCCACCGTAGTAGCTGTCCTAGTAACATTCACACTCGAAACTTGTGCAACCGAGACTTGTACATTTTCTTCAGGATCAACACTCTCCATATCAAAAAATCCTTGTCCGCCAAACATAGCTTCAAGGTCTATATTTTCCTCCGGTTGCACAACAGGAGCAGCAGGTATAGCTTGAGGTGCTCCAGCCTGTTGTGGTTGAGGATCCCGAAACTCGTCCCCACGAGCTGGAACATACTCTGGGTTGATCAAGTACCCAAATAGTGGAGTATGTCTAGGACGGAGCTCAGGTTTACTCCTCGCACTGGATGATCTGCATTGAGCGAAGATCCTCTTGCTGACACTTTCGACATATCTAATTGGGCGGCGCTGAGGTAACGTGGGAGCAACATGATTCAAGATCATTTGGAGGAATCTTGGATACATGAGAAATCTCTCACGCGCCACCGCTCTTCTTTGACGATCAATCTCATAGAATACCATCTGACTAAAGCTGTAACGCTTATTGTAAGTCAAAGCATTCATCGCCGACTGCATGGTCGCGCCCATCCCATCAGTACCAGCCTTTCTCCCAGACATGCACACGATCATCACGTGCATGAGAAAGCGCCACTGGTCTAGCAAGAACCCCTTGCGTCTCTGAGTATCTCCCAAGGGACCAGAATATCCCATCCTCAGAAACGCACCATCTCGGAATGGAGCCACAAAATCTGTCGGATCGTCTCTCGTTTCATCTCCGAACTGCAAAGCCACCCGGATCTGTTCAGATGAGAACTGAACAATCTGATTATTGACCGTTGCACGCATGACCGGGGGTTCGACTCGACAGTCATATTCCACTGTCTGCCAGAAATCTTCAATGTTTGGCAAAGATATCGGCAGTGTTGTGGTAATCGCGTGGAATATACGCGAGCGTAGTAGAAACGTGATGATTTCGCGGAAATCATCAACACCGCTCGCATCCGGGTCCAATGTGATGTACATGTTGTGCCCCGGGAAAAACTGTCGGTTGTTGTCTCCACCGTCATCACCACCTGCACCACCTGCTCCAGCTACAGCAGCCATTTCTGCAACAAACAGGCTAAGTTAGATAAACGTCAAGGCAAATCACAAGTTCGCCTGTCACCATGAGCGAAGTTATGATTTATTCTGTATAGGCGAAGTTAGAGGTGGGGCGAAGTTGGGAACAACTTTGTCTCAACTTGAACTTCGTCTGTTAACTGTTAAGTAAAAAGGGCCAGGCGAAGTTAATGATAACTTCGCCTAACCACAACATCACCTCAAATACTGTTACATAATTAATTATCAGGCGAAGTTAAACCTCAGGCGAAGTTAAGAATAACTTCGCCTAAACTGTAAGTTCGCCTGAATATGAATCGGCAACAGTTAGGTTTTCGAATCGACGTGTAGTTGGTGAATTGGGTCAATTTGGAGATTGCTGACTCCGTAAAACATGATTTTATGACGATCTAGACGATTAAGTTGATTATGACCACGTGAAAACACGTTTGAAAATCGGGTGTTTAGGTTTAAAATAAACGAGGTCACGAAACGGGTCGAAACGACCTTTGATTAAGATCAATGACAGTGATTATACGATTATATCGACACTACACACCTTTAATCGGATTAGAATCGAAGGAAAAATTAACATAGATGAGTCGATACTTAAGTTCGCTTAGGGTTACGAAAGATAAGTTCGCTGGGTTTTGAAAATAATAACCAGTTTGACCTTAAAATTCCTTTATATAGGGTCAAGGTGTCACACCCGGCCCTGAGCGGCGGAAACAGCCGGGCGCGCGCGAGTGGGGATTGATAATTAAGCACGGGCCATTGCAAACATTCAAAGATTTTCATTGCGCATGAAATGTTTAATACAATACATTTCAATGTTTAAAAATTACATAAAAACATCCAAGTATAAAAACTGTTGAAGATTTCCACGCCATATCCCCATGCGCGGCGGGAACAACCACGCGCATCGAAGGGATAGAACTAAAATCTTCCAAAAAGCTAGTTTAGATGTTCAGCGTGAGGTGCTCTAAGTGTGACTCCATGCGCTACCTAATTATCTCCTGAAAGACACGTAAAAAATATTTGAATCAGTATAAACTGAGTGAGTTCACAAGTTTTAGTAACTTGATAAATCGTATTGCATCATAATCATTCTGAAACATAATTCTGGTAGCATCATTAAAGCACAAGCTTGGTAAAACATAGTTATATCAACATATTCTGATAAAATCGTTCCGCGGGTTACGCGCGAACATTTCTGGGAACTGTGCTCGTCTGTGTAAGTGGCGCTGCCACTACGAGCGAAACAAGTAATACTGTCCCGCGGGTTACGCGCGGACACTTCTGAAAAATCGTGCTCGTCTGTGTAAGTGGCGCTGCCACTACGAGCGAATAATACCGTCCCGCGGGTTACGCGCGGACGTTGTGCCGGAAAACAAGGCGCTCGTCTGCGTAAGAGGAGCGACCTCTACAAGCGGGCTCAATCCCATAGTACTGCCCCGTGCTAGGCACTCGTCTGTGTAAGAGGTGCGACCCCTACGAGTGGGTGGATCAAACCAGCAGTCCCTACCCTTAGAGTTCCAATGGTAAAGTGATCACTTACTCGAGTTCTAGCGCACATACATAGAAAACCTTAGATAACCGTTTGCATTGCTCATCATGAAACATAACTTAAACACATAATCGCTTGCATAGCTTGTAAGTATACCATAATAAAACATTATTTAAGTACGTGTCCCTCGCCCCGAAAACAGTTTAAAAATAGTGAAAACAGTGAAAATAGGGGCTGTGAGACTCACCTGTGGTTCTTGTTAAGGAATTCGGGTTTTCTTGGTGTTGGCCTCGGAATCGAAGGTCTAGAATACGATTAAATAACAAGAAGTATATATATTAAGATCAAGAAATAGGAGAATATAAGGGTTGGATAGTAGGTCTCAAGGTTATATTCTCGGCTTACCTAGTAACAGGATCGGAGCTGGAAACAACGGATGCTTGGGAGAGGATTAGTGCAAGTTTGTAATTCTTTGAAGTGTGTTTTGGTTGATAATTTAGGTTACAAATTTATAGGCAAACTCAAGGGAACACAATCCCTTGCTTTAGGGGATTGAAATCTTTTCATATCTAGGTGTAATGATGATAAAGTATGGAAATTATTATTATTTATTTAAGAGTGGAGTGGTGGATAAAAGATTTTGATTTGATTTGGACAGAACATGCAGGTCTGGGGTTGGTGAGAATAGGGTGGCTGACAGTTGACCTTTCATGTTACAGTGTGCTTTTTCAGGTACTTTTGTCAGTGTACAGTAAAAAGTGGAAAATCTCTGAAACACGCTACTGTTTCCTTTCGGGCGGGAGTAATCTCCTTATAACTGGAGAATAGACTAAGTGTTCTGCGCGTATAACTTTGTGCGCATAGCTTTCTGCGTGTAGGACATTTCTTTGCTGCGGGTAGATACGTAACCTTCTCGCAGTTAGGGACATTTGAGTTTCATTTGTAGATTCTCCAGGTGGTTTTGGTATTTCAACATAGTGATCAGTCATGTTGAAGTCAATTCCATCTTGGAGCTTCAGACAAACTAGTTCTCAACGTTCCCGCCATGCGGGGAGGTTAGTTCCCTTCCGCACGCGCATAAACGATGTAGGATGCACCCGCCTTAGCATTATGCGGGGTGGTCAACCCATAGACAACATAACGTTAAGTTACATGAAAACATAAAGCCAAAACATTCACGCATGGCGCATATAACATACGCTCACGCTGGTTCTTAACATGGTGCGCTCGCGCAGGTTGCACATAACAACTGCACGCGCTGACTAACATGGCGCGCTCGCGCAGGGCGCACATAACAAATGCACGCGCTGACTAACATGGCGCGCTCGATATTTACAATCACCTAATTATTAGGTTGATTACTTAGTTTATAGGATTAAGAAATTTACCGGGTGTCACATTCTCCCCTCGTTAAACGAATTTCGTCCCGAAATTTAGGAGACGTTGCTGGCAGAAGCCATGCTCTGAAAGAGGTGTGGGTATTTCTTGCGTATCTGGTCTTCTCTTTCCCAAGTGAACTCAGGCCCACGCCTCGAGTTCCATTGAACCTTTACTAACTTGATTTTGCTTCTGCGTAACTTTTGTTCTTTCCAATCGGTTACTGCTATAGGTTCTTCTACGAAGTGCAGCTGTTTGTCGATGTGAATCTCTTCCAACGGCAAAATCAACGTTTCGTCAGATAAACACTTTTTGAGGTTGGACACATGAAACGTATCATGAACTCCACTGAGTTCGGCGGGTAAACGGAGCTTATAAGCAACCGGACCGACCCTTTCCAGGATCTCAAATGGTCCAATGTAGCGCGGATTCAACTTTCCTCGCTTGCCGAAACGGGGGACTCCTTTCCATGGAGAGACTTTCAAAAGTACTTTATCCCCTACCTGAAACTCCAATGGTTTCCTTCGCACATCTGCGTAGCTCTTCTGTCTGTCGCGTGCTGTCTTAAGGCGATCCCTTATCTGAAAAATCTTGTCTGTTGTTTCTTGGATCAATTCTGGACCAGTCATTTGCTTGTCACCCACTTCAGCCCAGCACAGTGGGGATCTACACTTGCGCCCATACAAAGCTTCGAACGGCGCAGCCTTAATGCTTGTGTGATAGCTATTGTTGTAAGAAAATTCAACCAATGGGAGGTGAGTATCCCAGCTACCTCCGAAATCGATTGCGCACGCGCGCAGCATATCTTCCAATGTCTGGATTGTTCGCTCGCTTTGCCCATCCGTTTGAGGATGATAAGCTGTACTCATATCAAGGCGAGTACCTAGAGCTCCTTGTAACGATCTCCAAAACCTTGATGTGAACCGACTATCTCTATCAGAAATGATGGACACTGGGACTCCATGTTTTGAAACTACTTCTCGAATATACAATCTGGCTAACTTTTCCATCTTATCGGTTTCCTTGATCGGTAGGAAGTGCGCTGACTTAGTTAGCCGATCTACAATAACCCAGATCGTGTCATAACCCCCAGGTGTCCTTGGCAGTTTGGTGATGAAGTCCATAGAGATTTGTTCCCACTTCCACATGGGAATTTCTGGCTGCTGAAGTAACCCCGACGGCTTCTGATATTCAGCCTTTACCTTTGAACACGTCAGGCACTTACTGACATACGTCGCGATGGCGCCTTTAAGATTGGGCCACCAATACAGCGTTTTAACATCTTGGTACATCTTGTCTGCGCCAGGATGTACGGAATACCGCGTCTTGTGAGCTTCGTTCAATACCTGTTCGCGCAATCCTCTCTTGAGAGGGACCCATATGCGGTTAGCGAAATATAGATTGCCGTTCTCTTTCAGTTCCAAATTCTTAACCATACCCCCAAGGCATTCGTTTTTAACAAACTCTGGTTTCAAGGCTTCTTGCTGAGCGTCTCGGATGCGGGTAGAGAGATCTGCGTGAATGGTCAACCTTAGAGCCTTGACTCGTAGCGTTTTTATTCGCTCCTTCCTACTTAGCGCGTCTGCTACCACATTCGCCTTTCCAGGGTGGTACTTAATTTCACAATCGTAATCGTTCAACAATTCAACCCATCTTCGTTGCCTCATGTTTAAATCCTTTTGATCAAGTATATGTTGAAGGCTCTTGTGATCCGTAAAGATTATACACTTTGTACCATAGAGGTAATGGCGCCAAATCTTTAGCGCGAAGACAACCGCTCCAAGTTCCAGATCATGCGTTGCGTAGTTCTTTTCATTGGTCTTGAGTTGGCGCGAGGCATACGCTATGACTTTGTCTCGCTGCATAAGGACACATCCGAGTCCTTGATGTGAAGCGTCGCAGTAAACGACGATGTCATCCGTCCCCTCGGGCAGAGACAAAATTGGCGCACTACATAACTTCTGTTTCAACATTTGAAATGCTGTTTCCTGATTTTCGCCCCAAACAAACTTCTTGTCTTTCTGAGTTAGCGCGGTCAGAGGTAGAGCTATTTTGGAGAAGTTCTCAATGAAGCGTCGATAGTAGCCAGCTAGCCCTAGGAATTGCCTCACCTCAGTTGGGGTTTTTGGCGCTTCCCAGTTTTTGATGGCCTTGACTTTAGAAGGATCAATGTGTATTCCTTTCCCGTTTACAACGTGACCGAGAAAATGAACTTCTCTAAGCAAAAACTCACATTTGGGAAACTTCGCATACAACTTTTCTTTCCTTAGCAATTCCAAAATCAATCTCAGGTGTTGCTCATGCTCGGCCTTGGTCCGTGAGTAAATCAGAATATCATCTATAAACACAATCACAAACTTGTCCAAGTATGGTTTGCACACACGGTTCATCAGATCCATGAACACAGCCGGCGCATTAGTTAGCCCGAAAGGCATCACTAAGAACTCATAATGGCCGTATCTAGTTCGGAAGGCTGTTTTCGGCACATCTTCCTCATGGACCCTAAGTTGGTGGTATCCTGACCGTAGATCTATCTTCGAATAATAACTGGATCCTTGCAACTGGTCAAATAAGTCGTCAATCCTCGGTAAGGGGTACCGATTCTTGACTGTCAGCTTGTTCAGCTCCCTGTAGTCAATACACATTCTGAACGAACCATCCTTCTTCTTAACAAACAGTACTGGAGCTCCCCAAGGTGAAAAGCTTGGGCGTATGAAACCCTTATCCAATAGTTCCTGTAACTGATTGGATAGCTCTTGCATCTCAGATGGAGCTAGTCGATAAGGCGCTCGAGCTACTGGCGCAGCTCCTGGGACCAAATCAATACGAAACTCGACTTGTCGCGGCTGCGGCAATCCGGGCAAATCTTCAGGAAAAACTTCTGGAAATTCGCGCACTACTGGTAAGTCTTCAATTCTTCGCTCATCTCCTTTCTTCTCTACTACATGCGCCAGGAAGGCGTAGCACCCTTTCCTTAGGCACTTACGCGCCTTTAGGCACGAAATCAGTTTCGTCGCAACTCCCCTTCTTTCCCCTTGAATTACCAAGGTTTCTCCGTTCAACAGTGGGATCCGAACCTGCTTCTCATGGCAAATAACTTCCGCGTGGTTCTCGACTAACCAATCCATACCTACCACAATGTCAAAACTTCCCAAGTCTATTGGTAACAAGTTAATATTGAACCCGTGACCTCCCATGACTATTACACATTCTTCAGTTCTTTCGTTCGCGCATAACTGCCTACCATTGGCTAGTTCTATAGTATAAGGCGTGTCTAGCCTACTGGTTGCTAAGCCTAGGGAGTTTTTAAACTCAGCAGATATAAAACTTAGGTCAGCGCCAGTATCAAATAAGACAGATGCAAAATGTCCGTTAAGCAAAAACGTACCGGTTACCACATTCGGCTCTTCTTTAGCTTCGCCTGCGCCGATCACAAAAGCTCTCCCGCGAGCTTGGTTTCCCCTTTGCGGGCAATCCCGACTGAAATGCCCTGGCTTTCCGCATGCGTAGCAGTTGTCACTGGCTCCAGCTTCTTTAGCACGGCAATTCACCGTCTTGTGTCCTGGCCTGTTACATTTGGCGCACGTGACGCTCGCGCATTCACCCTCGTGGTGAAACTTGCATTTGTTGCACCATGGGTAAGGCCCACTGTATCCTTTTCGTGGTGGCTCCGCGGCCTGAATCGCGTAAACCCTTGCGCTTTCCTGCTTCTTGAACGGTGGCTGCTTGGAGTCGGACCCTCGGTGGTGAGAGTTCCATTTCCTCTTGGGATCAGAGGTTCGCTGCTCGGTTCCGCGCGTAGTTAACAAACCCGCACGGACCGTATCCCTTGTAAGGGTGATGGCCCGCGCTACCGCCTCATCAAAGGTTGGAGGCGCTGCGGTGTTGAGCGGAACCCTAACAACAGGAGGTAACCCAAAAATATACCTCTCGATCTTCTTTTCCTCCGTGTTTGCCATGTCTGGCACCAACTGGCAAAGCTCATTGAACCGGTTGTTGTAGGCGTCGATATCCGTTCCTACCATTGTGTGGTTCCAGAATTCCTGTTGCAGACTCTGGATTTCTGCGCGAGAGCAGAACTTTCTCATCAACATTTCCTTCAGTTCCTCCCAAGTCTTGTGGAGAGCAACTTCTCGCCCCAAGGTTTTCGTTTGAAGCTTCCACCAAGACGAAGCTGCTTCTTGGAACATGCAGGTCGCGTAAAGGACCTTCTGGTTCTCACTACATCTGCTAATGGAGAGAACTGTCTCCATCTTGTCAATCCAGTTGTAGAGCCCAATGGCCCCTTCGGTTCCCTTGAATGGCCAAGGCCTACAGGCCATGAATGTCTTGTAGGAGCATCCTTTGTCCAAGGCTCCTGATTCGGGTTCTGGGGTCTCATTCTGACGACCCTGACTTGATTCGGCCTTGCTGGCCTCATGTGTCGCAATCGCCTGCGCGATTATTTCCGCGAGTTCCTCGGGTGTCATGGTAATTCCTTTGGCTTTAGTTGGAGGCATTCTCGCTTTAAAAGAGAATGGAAATATATCAAACTTAGCGCATGTACTCTGAGCACATAATGTTATCATTATTTACTAGACAGTGTGACCCGTGTTCCTAAGTGTGTATAGTTTCTTTTGAAAATATTTTCTTTGAAAAATATTTCATGCGATTCCCCAACGGTTATAGTCTAGGTTAAAACTTCTTTTCCTAGTTCGCTATAACCAGTGCTCTGATACCAATCTGTCACACCCGGCCCTGAGCGGCGGAAACAGCCGGGCGCGCGCGAGTGGGGATTGATAATTAAGCACGGGCCATTGCAAACATTCAAAGATTTTCATTGCGCATGAAATGTTTAATACAATACATTTCAATGTTTAAAAATTACATAAAAACATCCAAGTATAAAAACTGTTGAAGATTTCCACGCCATATCCCCATGCGCGGCGGGAACAACCACGCACATCGAAGGGATAGAACTAAAATCTTCCAAAAAGCTAGTTTAGATGTTCAGCGTGAGGTGCTCTAAGTGTGACTCCATGCGCTACCTAATTATCTCCTGAAAGACACGTAAAAAATATTTGAATCAGTATAAACTGAGTGAGTTCACAAGTTTTAGTAACTTGATAAATCGTATTGCATCATAATCATTCTGAAACATAATTCTGGTAGCATCATTAAAGCACAAGCTTGGTAAAACATAGTTATATCAACATATTCTGATAAAATCGTTCCGCGGGTTACGCGCGAACATTTCTGGGAACTGTGCTCGTCTGTGTAAGTGGCGCTGCCACTACGAGCGAAACAAGTAATACTGTCCCGCGGGTTACGCGCGGACACTTCTGAAAAATCGTGCTCGTCTGTGTAAGTGGCGCTGCCACTACGAGCGAATAATACCGTCCCGCGGGTTACGCGCGGACGTTGTGCCGGAAAACAAGGCGCTCGTCTGCGTAAGAGGAGCGACCTCTACAAGCGGGCTCAATCCCATAGTACTGCCCCGTGCTAGGCACTCGTCTGTGTAAGAGGTGCGACCCCTACGAGTGGGTGGATCAAACCAGCAGTCCCTACCCTTAGAGTTCCAATGGTAAAGTGATCACTTACTCGAGTTCTAGCGCACATACATAGAAAACCTTAGATAACCGTTTGCATTGCTCATCATGAAACATAACTTAAACACATAATCGCTTGCATAGCTTGTAAGTATACCATAATAAAACATTATTTAAGTACGTGTCCCTCGCCCCGAAAACAGTTTAAAAATAGTGAAAACAGTGAAAATAGGGGCTGTGAGACTCACCTGTGGTTCTTGTTAAGGAATTCGGGTTTTCTTGGTGTTGGCCTCGGAATCGAAGGTCTAGAATACGATTAAATAACAAGAAGTATATATATTAAGATCAAGAAATAGGAGAATATAAGGGTTGGATAGTAGGTCTCAAGGTTATATTCTCGGCTTACCTAGTAACAGGATCGGAGCTGGAAACAACGGATGCTTGGGAGAGGATTAGTGCAAGTTTGTAATTCTTTGAAGTGTGTTTTGGTTGATAATTTAGGTTACAAATTTATAGGCAAACTCAAGGGAACACAATCCCTTGCTTTAGGGGATTGAAATCTTTTCATATCTAGGTGTAATGATGATAAAGTATGGAAATTATTATTATTTATTTAAGAGTGGAGTGGTGGATAAAAGATTTTGATTTGATTTGGACAGAACATGCAGGTCTGGGGTTGGTGAGAATAGGGTGGCTGACAGTTGACCTTTCATGTTACAGTGTGCTTTTTCAGGTACTTTTGTCAGTGTACAGTAAAAAGTGGAAAATCTCTGAAACACGCTACTGTTTCCTTTCGGGCGGGAGTAATCTCCTTATAACTGGAGAATAGACTAAGTGTTCTGCGCGTATAACTTTGTGCGCATAGCTTTCTGCGTGTAGGACATTTCTTTGCTGCGGGTAGATACGTAACCTTCTCGCAGTTAGGGACATTTGAGTTTCATTTGTAGATTCTCCAGGTGGTTTTGGTATTTCAACATAGTGATCAGTCATGTTGAAGTCAATTCCATCTTGGAGCTTCAGACAAACTAGTTCTCAACGTTCCCGCCATGCGGGGAGGTTAGTTCCCTTCCGCACGCGCATAAACGATGTAGGATGCACCCGCCTTAGCATTATGCGGGGTGGTCAACCCATAGACAACATAACGTTAAGTTACATGAAAACATAAAGCCAAAACATTCACGCATGGCGCATATAACATACGCTCACGCTGGTTCTTAACATGGTGCGCTCGCGCAGGTTGCACATAACAACTGCACGCGCTGACTAACATGGCGCGCTCGCGCAGGGCGCACATAACAAATGCACGCGCTGACTAACATGGCGCGCTCGATATATACAATCACCTAATTATTAGGTTGATTACTTAGTTTATAGGATTAAGAAATTTACCGGGTGTCACACAAGGTTATACAGGCGAAGTTATGGATAACTTCGCCTATTGCAGGCGAAGTTATGTATAAGTTCGCCGGTATTAAATTTTACAAAACAAACCCCTATAATTTGAACAATTTGCAATTAAGTTTTAAAACATCCTTTAATAATTAAATGATACGATCAAGACCAAGTAACCAGGTATAAAATAATACCACTACATAAGTAGGAAAAATTTTAAAATTAAAGTACACGGGATCAAATTTCAGTCTCGACAGGGACTACCATGTTTTAGAAAAGATCCGAACAGGAATCATACTAATTACGTGACTGTCACATAGATCCGTGTTCAGCTGAATTATGACATAAAGAAACAGGTTGTAAGCAGGTAAATAACTTAAAATGGTTTTCATCGTTTCTGTGATACGGGTTAGGTTCAATTAAGCTCAAAACTTAAATGGGCAACAACTCAGAGATTATGATGCCTCCTATCTATTCTCAAAGCGTATTTGGCTTTCCCCAAGTCACCCCGAGTTGACCTCGACCCGTAGTGTCAGATTAAATAGTAAGTACTCTTCGATCTTTAGACTCTTATTCCCGTTCTCTTTCTTACATCTTGATTGAGAAGTATGAACTCTAGAATGTCTCAATAACACACATTTTTTTTTTTAACATTTACACAGCTTCAAAGTAGTAAATATCTGCAAGTCCCGAATCTGGATCACTGTAGTTTCTTGACACGCTATCTTCACGGGAATCAGAACACTCACGGGCTCGTGTATGACTGGGTAATCGCTTTTCTGCCTATCATTCGGAAAGATATATATGGAGACATGCACAACTCTTAAGGAGTTTCCATGTAAAATCGAGTAGATTTAGTTAGTATCACTTCTACTTTTACGCACCATAAAAAGCTACCATGACATACAATGACTGTTCTAATGTCTTTTAGGCCTAATAACTTCACTAGTTAAGCACACAGAATCAGTATATCTATCACTTTCCAAGGTTGGATCAATTTTCTGTTAAACATAGTAAAGGAACTTCTTACGAAGTAGTAGACTTGAAAAATAATTTCATCTCCCAAAAAAAATTTTAACTTCAATCGCCCCGATCAAATCGAAGTTTTCAGGTAAACGGCTATCCCGAAGATCCAATGGATCAGCTGGACCGACCACATACAAGTATGTGTCCTTCTAACTAAGTATGATCGACTAATTTTCAGCGAAAGAATAAAAACACATCATAATCCGCCCGGTCACTTTCAGTCATTTGGTTAATGGCTATCCTAATATTCTACAAGTAGAAATGAGGACCAAACATATCTGAAGATATGTCCTTCAAACTGAGGCAACCGACATAATTCTAAGCGATAGTGACGTTTTTTTTTTTTTTTTTTGAACAAAAAAAAAGCACGGTTACTCGGGATTGATCATCCCATTCAGCTCAACAAGGTTTTGAAATCGAGTTTTGTCAAACGCTTTAGTGAACAAGTCAGCGAAATTATCTAACGTATCAACCTTTTCGAGCACAATCAGTTTCTTCTCAGCACAATCCCGTATAAAATGATGACGGATGTCAATGTGTTTAGTTTTGCTATGCTTTACGGGATTGTTAGTTACTGAGATAGCAGCAGTGTTATCTATGCAAATAGGAGTATGAGTGAAATTCAGACCATAATCGCGCAATTGCTGTTGAATCCAAAGAACCTGGGAGCAGCAGTTCGATGCTGCCATGTATTCTGCTTCACAGGTTGAAATGGCGACTGAGGTCTGCTTCTTGCACTGCCATGACACTAATCTGCCTCCAAGAAACTGACATCCACCTGTTGTTGACTTTCGACTCTGATTGCACCCTCCATAATCAGAATCCGTGTAGGCGACTAACTCCAAGTCTCCTCCTCTCGTGTACCACAACCCCAGCTTAGGCTTGCCTTTGAGATACCGCAGTATCCTCTTCACACCCTTAAAATGAGATTCTTTTGGGTTTACCTGAAAGCGAGCACAAAGACAAACTGCAAACATAATATCAGGTCTAGAAGCAGTTAAGTACATTAAAGAACCTATGATTGCACGATATTGGGTGGGGTCCACGTCTGCATCATTGTCTGAATCAGCACCCAATTTATGGTTGACGCAGACTGGAGTATCAAATGGAGTGCTGTCCTCCATCTTAAAGCGTTTGAGAACATCATGGACATACTTAGTCTGATGAATGAACATCCCATCTTTCTTCTGATCAACCTGCAGTCCTAAAAAGAAAGTTAGTTCACCCATAGCACTCATTTCAAACCTCTTTTTCATGACGGCCTCAAATTCCTGACACATGGCGACTTTTGATGCAGCAAATATGATGTCGTCCACGTAGACTTGCACCAGTAGAAAGTTGCTTCCTTTTCTTTTAAAGAACAATGTGCTATCAATCTTTCCCCTTTCAAATTCATTCTCAAGCAAGTAATCGGATAGAGTTGCGTACCAGGCACGAGGTGCCTGATGTAGCCCATATAGCGCTTTACTTAGCTTGTACACGTGATCAGGAAAGTCTGGGTCAGTAAAACCCGGAGGTTGCTCAACGTACACAACCTCATCAACTTTACCGTTAAGGAACACACTCTTCACGTCTAACTGAAATACCTTCATCTCCTTGTGTGCAGCAAATGCCAAAAACAATCTAATCGCTTCTAATCTCGCCACAGGAGCAAACACCTCATTGTAATCGATCCCCTCTTGCTGATTAAAACCTTTTACAACCAGCCTCGCTTTGTTCCTGATAATTATCCCTTTCTCATCTCTCTTGCATTTGAAAACCCATTTTGTGCCAATAGCATGCACATCCTTCGGTTTTGCAACCAAATTCCATACCTCCATCTTCTTGAACTGGGCTAACTCTTCTTGCATGGCTTCGACCCCCGAGCTGTCCTTGAGAGCCATTTGATAGTTCTTTGGTTCAATCTGGCTAATGAAGCAGGTGTACAAGCATTCGTTGATTATGCCCGTATCTTTAATGCTTGTGTAAACACAGGTGTGCTCATTCAAGCTTTGTCTTGTTTGTACACCGTCGGACAGATCACCTATCACGTTCTCCAAAGGGTGATTTTTGTGAACTCTCGTAGTCGGAACCGAACTGACTTGCAGATTGTCTTCCAGGTTCGAAGGTAGCTCATCAATGGGTGATTGTTGTTGAGAGTGAAAAGGATTGAAGAATTCCTCTTCAGTAGAGGCATCAGGGGTATCGGCAGCATTTGACGAGGAAGGTTGACATTCATCGTACAGCGGTCTTTGCACAACATTGTCATCCTCATCATAAAGCATCTTCGTAGCAATTCTCTCATCAACTTCTGCACAATCCAAGTAAGGCATGTTAAAAGATTTAAAAAGTCTATCATAGTCGAAAACCCCAGCGGGTCCCGTGCTTGGCTTTGGTGATTTGTAACTTGTGATATCAGTGTTACACACCACCTTAACCTTGCTGGTCGATGTATTAAAGACTCGTCTGTTGGGAGTCCCAACAACATATCCGACTAAAATACCTTCGTCGGCTATTTCACCAAATTTAGAATTTGTCTTTAATATCGAACACGGGGACCCGAATGGTTCGAGACCACTCAAGTTGGGCTTTCTCCCATGCATAAGTTCATAACATGTTTTATTCAATCTTTTAACAGTTAACACTCTATTAAGGAAATAACAGGCTGTTGCAACAGCTTCAGCCCAGAACACCACAGGAAGTTTCGAATCAGCCAGCATGGTTCTGGCTCCTTCAATTAACGTTCTGTTCTTCCTTTCAGCCACTCCATTTTGTTGCGGAGTATACGGGGCGCTGTACTGGTGTTCTATCCCTTTCTGTAAGCAGAAGATCTCCATCTGATAGTTTTTGAACTCTGTCCCATTATCACTCCTGATGTAATTAACTCTTTTCCCCATAATATTCTCAACCTTGGTAATCAAATTTATTACCATCTGAACCGTTTCATCCTTTGACTTCAGGAAATATACCCAAGAGTATCGAGAGAAATCATCAGTGACCACCAAGCAGTATGATGTTCCACCTAGGCTTTTTACATTCACGGGACCGAAGAGATCCATGTGAAGTAGGTCTAGGGTACTGACTATTGAATTAACCTTCTTGGTGTGATGGGATTTCTATTGTTGCTTTCCCTTTTTGCACGATAAGCATTGGTCTTCAAAGTTGAAATTCTTCAAGGGAACACCCAGCACCAACCCATTTTTGAGAATGTAGTTCATTTTCCGAAGATGTATATGCCCCCTTCTCCGATGCCATAACTCGGACTCCGATTCAGTTGCTTTTGACAGAAGACACGATTCTTATGTTGCCATCTCAGTCGACCTCATGTCCATAATATACGTATTCTTTTCTCTTGGAGCCCTCATTACAATCCAATCCTCCGGTATCTTGAAACCAGGATACAGCACGATCGCTTCATTCTTGGTAAAGTGCACGGTGTACTCTTTGTCACATATCTGCGAAACACTCAGCAGATTATGCTTCAGTTCTTCAACGAAATTCACTTTCTCTAACGTCATTTTTCCATTAGTCACCGTCCCTATTCCTGTAATCCTTCCACCGCTCTCTCCAGCAAAACTCACTCTTCCTCCCTGAACAGGTTTCCAGTCGTGTAACAAATTCTTGTTACCCGTCATGTGCCGGGAACAGCCGCTATCCACAACCCATAGATTGTTTGCAGCCCTGTTCAACTGTTCCTGCACGATTAAAGCAGAGGATTAAAATCTGGGGACCCAAGACCTATTGGTCTTGGGTCGATACATCCCGTACTTTGGCTGTCCAAAGTTAGTATTAGAATGATATCTGTAAGTCCTGAAAGGATACCTTCTTGTAGATTGACTATGAGGCCATCCAAACCTTCGTGAATTAAATGAATTATTACTTATGGTTTGGTTGTTAGCAGTGAAAAACTGAGCTCGATTTCTTTGAAAACCAGGATTAGTCCAATTTCTGAACTTTGATGAGTTTTCATTTTTATCATTATAGTGATTACCGTTAGTTTTATTCTCAGATTTTGAAGGCCTCATACCTCTGAATCTCTGCTTTAGAGGGCAATCAGCAATCAGGTGTCCTATTTGATTGCATCTGAAACAACTCCTGTGTTCAACTTTCTTCTCAATAGTTGTTTTAGATGTTGAGGCTGCATTACTGCCCGTTTGTCTCACATATGGTGGGACATACGGGTTTAGTGGGGAATTCTTTTCTGTTGTTTTATTTTCCTCTCCACGTTTTGGTAACACTGCCTCTTGTTTTGTCTCACTAGACTCGGATGTCTTGTCCGAATTTGATGAGACAGGACTAGGAAAAGAAATCTTAACATTTGAAACAGGCTTACTTGTTTTGCCTTTACTAACTTCTGGATCTTTAATAGTAACCTTAACCGGAACTGTCTGACCAAATTCAACATCAACAGATTTCTGATTACTAGGATCATAAGTATAGTTATGATTGTAAGGTGGTGGAACTTCATGATATCCAATTCCTCCCCTTTTAACTGGGGAACCTTGATCACTAACGAGGTGATCAAGTATAGCGGAGGAATTTCTAAATTGCTCAAGTTTCCTGTTTAGTTCCACCACTTTCACCTGGTGATCAGCTATCTGTTTATCCCTTTCAGCTATTAGTTTGGTTTTCTCTTCTAACACTTCATAGCTAAGATCAATTACTTGTATTTTCTCAGCTAGACTGGCTTTAAGACTTCTAATATCTTTCTCACTAGCTTTTATTTTTACCTTATAACTGTTTTCTCTAGCTTTAGTGAAATGATGATCTTCTTTTAATGTTTTAAATTGAGCATCCAAACTAACAAACTGATCAGTTATAGTTGTCAATTGTTCAGACAGATTTTCACATTTAGTACAAGGGAGTTTGATACTTACCTCGGAGAGCTGGTCTGTCACTTCTGCCATGTAAGCTTCATTATCTCCAGTCACTTTCTCACTTCCTTCAGTTTCGATGTTCGCCAAATTGGCCTGTTCGAACACTTCCTCAACATGCAGATTCCAGTTGTATTCCCCGTTCTGTCTGGATATCATAGCTCTATTATCATTACCACCCCCACTCTGTTGTGTAGACCTGTTTTGACTGCGTTCTACACGTTCATTTGTGCACTCCTTCGCAAAGTGGCCATTCTGTTGACAGTTATAACATCGCACCTTTGACTTATCAAAACCTGGTCTTTCACCAACAAACTTCCTACCAGTCTTCTTCATAAACTGTTTAACCCTCCTCACAATCATCGCCATCTGCCACTGCAGATCCATCTCTTCCAGATCATCAGCATCGATCTGATCATAGTCTTCGTCCAAAGTTGCAGGATCAACAATCTTACCCTTAATGTAATTTTCATACGAAGCAATGAAAGATGCATAGAGAGCAAACTGCTGTTCAGCAGATTTAACACTCGTGGGCATCTTTGAGTAGTTGTTGTTCGAAACACTTGGGGAAAAAACTACCCTTGGTTGCTTGAGGTTTAGAAGCATTAGTTCCACCAGCTACAAAACACACATCACCATTCATGTTGAGAGATACATGACCTTCATGTGTTGAGTTAGCGCCCGACTCTCCCTTTGAGTAGTAAGCAGATGATTCAGACTTCGAACTTGAACTTGAGTTAACTTTTGCACCATACATTCCCGGATCCTGAACCTGATCAGTTGGTGTATCTTTTCGAACCATGTTAAGTTCAAAAGTTCGTAGTTTGTTGACTGCTGTTTCCAAGTCATAGTCGGCAAACTCTTTGTCTTCTCTCATCAAGACAGTGTACATCTCCCATTTCGGTGGGAGAGCATCAAGAAGCTTTTCCACAATCTCATCTTCTTTATAAGCAATGGAATAATTGCTGAGTTCAGTCATCAGATGATAATATCTCGTGATGATATCATCAAGTGATTCATTCTTCAGATACTTGAACACCGAGAATTGGGTTTTAAGTAGTTTAATCTTGGATGCACGTATCCCCACATTACCCTCAAATCGGTTTTCAAGCGCTTCCCAAAGCTCTCTAGCAGTTTTATACTTCCTGAAGGTGTGAAGAATTTCTTGTGGAAGAGCCATAGTTATCGCAGCATGAGCTTTGCTTTCAGCCTCATACATCTTCTTTTCTTCCTCTTCCATCTTATTGTATTTCTTTATCTGTTCACGACCCTCATACAAAGCAGTTGGTGGAATGTACCCATCTTGAATGCACACCCACATCTTAGCATCTTGATATTTGACATACTGCTCAAACCGATCCTTCCAAGCCACGAAATCGGTACCCTTGAGCATCTTCGGTGCCTTAGTAGCTGAACCCGCTTCCACTTCCATCTTCACCAGTTCGGTAATGTTTATTGAAGTCATCTTTCACGAAACACAAAGAAACCCGAAAAATAAAAATTTTATTCTTAACAGTACTGTAGGCGAAGTTAAAGTTAACTTCGCTTAAGTCTTATCTTCGCTTGAATTCGTAACTTCGCTCTCTCTTTTTAAATTCGCCTTATTTGGCGAAGTTGAGAATAACTTCGCTTAAGTTAAGCGGACTTGTGAGGAAGGCGAAGTTGTGGGTAACTTCGCTTGAGATAAGCGAACTTGTGAGGTAGGCGAAGTTGTGGATAACTTCGCTTAACCTTATATCTTCGCCGAAACCCTACGAACAGTAGCGGCAACTTCGCCTGATGAACACGATGATTTTGCAGGTTTGATTTCTAGATTTTGCGAGGTATGCGAAGGTGTTATGGGTTGTTTTTGATGGTGGGAGGTGAGTAGGACACAAAAACTCGGTAAACTCGTCCCGCGAATAGTCGAACGGAACGATTTCTACACCCGCGTGATAATCCCGAACCACACAATCACGAGCAAAAGCTCTGATACCAATTGTAGGTTCCCAGCCGGATCTTCACGGAATATCTCGTTCTACGTAGGTGCGGAATCCCTACGTAAGACGTTACGAGCGTAGAAGATGATATACATTAACACAATCGAACACACGTTACAATAAACAAAGACACGTTGTATTGCAACTGAAACACGTGATATCAAATCACTGATTACACAAATAGTAAACTCGTAAACTCTCTGAATCGTACAATCAATACTGAATTCAGCCGTAACCTAGCTGCTTATAAAGACGACAACTTCGCCTAGCATGTTTAGGCGAAGTTGTCCCTAACTTCGCTTGTTCCACAAGTTCGCCTATATCAAGCGAACTTGTGAGAACTTCGCTTACATATAAAACACAAATATAACTAACTCGATTACAGACACCAGACACTGAACTACTGACATCATGCACCAATAGAATACTCAAGACAAGTTTCAATCCGCAAGAAGTATCTGACTCACTCAAAAGTATCCAATATATGAGTATTTTTCTGAATATCTGCATGAGGCTTAATTCTCACAAAATGGAAGGATTGGGTGAAAACGTCATATTTTGAAAAAAGTTTGTCTCAGCATTACAAATCATATTTTTTAATTTATCACTTTAAAGGTAGTTTAATTTTGCTCTATTGTTTCCCGTTATTTCTTAGTTTTCCGGTTTGTAAAAATTATTTAAAAAACTAAAGGTTTTTATTGTTGTATAACGAGTAATTTTGAAAAATTTGTTCAAAAATTTCGCTTTTTATACTTGGTTTGGCCAAGTGTAAACCCCTCCCCACACTTGAATTTTATATTATCCTCAATGTGAAAAGATTTGAAATTAAATGGAAAACGATGCTTTAGAGGAATTTAACTTCCCTACAAGCTAAGAAAATTTTTTTGCTATTATTGTCTCCTTGAAAGTTGCGGGGTTATTTTTAGCACTAAAAATATATCCTACCTGCACAATATCTGCAAATACAACCACAAACTCAAAACATTAAACGTAAAGTAGGCATGGGGTATAAAAATCTGTGCTGCGCATAAGCGGGCATAGTACATAGACGATATTAATAATGTCTAATTGCAATCATACAAAGAAAATAAAATAAACTGTTCCAACATCACATCCAAACAACACAACCAAACATAACTTTTGACTAAATAAACTCAATACTTGAAGGAACTTGGATCTGTGGTTCGGATTATACCCGAACTTGGCACGAAATGGGTTAAACCAAGCCCTAGAGTTGGATTAGGTAATGGAATTTCATTGGAAGTAAAGATAATCGAGTACACGAATGACAAACGAAACGACGAGCGACGTAAAAAATGGTATACTAGAACCTAAACATAAAGGAAACTAATTGGATAATATCGGTCCTCCTCCAAACAAGGTCTGCATGTGGGCAGGCCCCGTCATGAAATTAGTGTGGGTAGTCTTTTTTGCTTGGTTCTGGTTAAAATGAGCAAGTTCGGTCGTAAGTTACTCGATGTTGTCAAGCCTTTTCATCCTTCGGTCTACATGATAGTGATCGAAACGCAACGTTTCGACCTTGTCATGCAGCTCTTTGTTTCGTTGTCCCGCTGTCATGTTGATACTAACTAGCTCGTCGACTCTCTCGCGTAAGCACATAAGTTCCCTAACTACATCTATTGGCACCTCTCCATGTCTTCCATAACTTTGCCTCCATTCTCTCCTCCCCAAGGCAGTTCTTTGGAAAAAGTGCATGAAAAAAGGGTGTAACACAGGAGGGCAAACCACGGTCGTGGTTGTTGCACTCGGTCTGCCCAAGACACATATTACAATTGATGTGGCTAGTACGTTATGATCCAAGCAGGGTTAAACCCAATAACAAGCTAGACAAACACCAATAATATTTGTTTATAGATGATATGATCATAGTAAATAAATATTAATACTTACGATATTTGGAAAAGGGTTTCTAAATACATTGCACTTGTGAAATAAATAAATTATGTGGACAATTTATATTTTGAGAGAAGACATTTCATAATGTTATTTAACGTTGGTTAAATAACTATATGCAAGGCTTATTACATTCGCATGTTACTTGAACCATGTTATCTCACATTTTATAAACAATCATAACATAAGTTTCAAAACGAAAATGTTTTGAGTTTGAATTTGGGTGGGAGCCAAAATGCCCCCCCCCCCCTTTTCCCACTTCTCTTTCATCCTTAATTATTTTATAACATGCAATAAGTCTTATTGGGTGGTATGGGTGGCACATTTGATGACACACATCTCTCTCTCTCTCTCAAGTAGCAAAAAAAAAAAAAAAAAAACTCTCTCTTCCTTCTCTACATTTTTGGCCAACAAAGAGGAGAACAAGAAGGAGATTTCAAGTGTAAAATCCTAGAAATACAAGGGTGTTTTGTTGGAAGCTTGAAGGGTATACAAGCTTGATGCTTTTCTCCTTTTGAAGACTAGCCATTCAACCATCATCCTCTTCATCTATCATATAAGTGAGGTTATGTGACTTTGTTAATCTTGTTTAAACCCAACAATGGCATCAAGAGCCGCTTATACAAATGCATGCTTCAATAGATCTAAAAACTTTTTGGGTTTTTGGTTACCCTTGGTTCTTCAAGATTATACTTTACATGCATGTGGTAATCTTGAAGAATAAGTCATTTGGATGATTGGTTGTTTTATTTGGACAAAACCTTAAACTTTCGGTTTACTTAACCTTGGCCGAAAGTTTGAGGTTAAAAGGGGGAACCCTTTTAGACTTGTAATACTTGCATATTTGGATGTGTATTAGATGCTCATAACCTAGCCATGGCCTTGTGTTTGGATGAATGTTTGTGTTGTGGTTCATTTGATAATTCAATAAGGTTGTAATATTCACTTATTTGGATTTGTAATCTATTTATTTATTTCATATAGGTTTGTAATAATAGGTAATTAGTTGTATTTCTTTTACTATAGTTTTGTAAAAGAAGATGCGCAAAAGTTAGGGTTTTGGTTTTTAGGCCCAATGGACCTCATAGTCCAATATTGGATTTTAGCCCAATAATCAAAACCCAAACATGGAGGCCCATAAAAGCTAGGAGCTGAAGTTGGAGACCAAAAGGAAGTCCAAATAAAGTGGAGGTGTTACAACACAAAGTGGAAACTTGAGGAAACTTGGGAGTTTAAGGTGGGTTTACCATATTTGTGGGATAAAGGTCACCTAACCACTTATATATGTAAACTCACATGTATGTGTAATTAGGACTACTTAATTTGGAAACCATGTGAATAGGGTCACGAAACATGGCGTATAATGGTGTTGATGGGATTAAACATGTCACACCCCGTTAACCGATTTGTGGAAGCGTAAAAGGGAAATGTAATAGACACCTCTGGTATCAACCGCATTGTTTATAAAGAACAATACAAACTAGTTTACAATATTTTACATCGATCTAACTTAGTTTACAACTAGGTGATATAAACTAAATCCATCTCGTTAAGCAGCTTTACTTCTTACTAGCACACTTGCATCAATTCACCCAACATTTATTGCAAGCTAAACACGTAAAACATTGACTTTTTAGTCCAAGTCTGGTATACCTGAAAAACATGTTAAAATGTGTCAACTACAAATAGTTGGTGAGTTTCACGACTTTCAAGAAATCAGTTGTGCGTACCACGATCACAGTTTGTAAATACGCAAGTATGTATGTATGTGCGTTCAAAAGTACGTTTGTTTGTATGTTTATGATGTAATTATGCTAAGCTACAGTGAAGCCTTGACTGTTCGTGTTGCGTGCCTCCATTTCCCACGCTCAATCAACCACTGTGGCCCCTTTTCCGCCCACGACATGCCCCGAGTAGCTATGCCTAACACTACATAGCGTGTTTGTATAATTATGGTCATGTGCAAACGGGGTAAAGTCTCAGCAACACATGCCGGCTCTGTTTGGGTTTGTCAAACAATAGTACTATTCACAAGCCAACGGCTCGAAGTTAATCACTGTTTTTGTGGGGACTTTTGTGTGTTAACACTTAGATAATTCCCATCATCAAACAATTCAAAGTATATAGATATGTATCAACATGTTTTTCACCCCAAAAGTTCATAAAAGCAGTTTAAAAGTGGGGTCATGAAACTCAGGGTTTTTCAGTATTCAGTAGCACGTCGGTTCGAGGTTTGTTTGACTTGTAATCACGGTTTCCTATAATCAATATTATAATAATATTAATATTTTAATATTATTATAATCTCAATACTAAACTGGGCTGTATGTCTAATCTGGGTATAGCTGGAATGCCCAGAAAGTGTCAATAGGCTTAGGTTGTGATGTTGTTCAACGTCTAATACTTAAAACCGAACTTGGCTCAGTTTCCCCGTTTTCCCAGCTGAGCCAAGTTGTTCGTTTATGCGTTCAGAAAACAGTTATGGGGAAATAAGTTTGGGTAAATGTGTTGGTTAATAAAATGATTAAGTTATAAAGAAAGATCATATATTGGGGTCCCGGATTAGCTACGGGGCCCGTTTTCGTTTATTCGGTTTGATTTGAGAAGAAACGCGCACAATATTTCCAGATTGTCCAGGTTTCTCATAAAAAGGTTCGTTTTTACTTAATTAATCCAAAAACATGAATTTTGATCACTTTTGGTGTTTTGATATTCCCGCAGGTTCGCTAATCACGAACTTGCCGGTTTTTATTAAAATTGAATTTGTTTAATCTTCAAATTAGCATAATTAATTAACCGTTAATCATTAATTTATGAAAATTTAGCCACTTATCAATTAAAATATCTAAATTTTTATAAAAATATCTCTCGAATTATTTACTAGTTTATTAATTTATAAAAATTTATTTCACCTGCTATATTTAGCTTGAAAATTGTCCGTTTATCCCAAACAATTTCCAAAAATTCTACAAAAATTCCTGGATGTTCAAATTATATACCAAATGCATCTGTGTCAATTCCTGAATGTAAAAAGCTTGTTCAATACTCTTTTCGGCACAAATTCGGCTATAAAAACTCATATGAACGCACATGTACAACAAACCCTTAGGCTTTTCCAAATGATCCCAAACTTCATGTGTGATCAAAATATACCAATCCTGAGTTTCCAACCAAATTTCATAATTTTTCAAGTATTTTAACTATTTTTCCCAATTAAACATCCCAATTCAGTAAACAATTCGCCAAATATTCTCGAATGGTCGAAAAATTACCAAATTTGAACAGGGACTCAATGATATGGTCCCTGATGTCCTTGCAAAATTTCAAGGCCTAACAATATGTACATCACAACCGTAACCTAAACAATCCAAAATCGAGTGATTCGGTATTACCTTAGCGGTTTTGATTCGGTATTAACTTAGGGTTTCGGCTAGGGTAATAAACCGAACTTTTGAACCGTAGAAATGCCGTTTAAACCCTATAATCCGTGTTTATGGCCAAAAAAGAGTATGATTCTGATTCCTAACCATGTCTATGATAAAAACATGTTTTTAGACCATTTTTATGATTTTTGCATGGTTAGGAATGATTTTTGGTAATCATACTATGTTTATGTGAAATTAAACTTGTTTAAACAAGATGTAAATGATCAAAATATGAAAGGTACCTTGAGTTTTTCTTTGTTTTTTTTTTTTTTTGAAGATTGATGTAGTACAGATTTCTCCAGAATTTATTGATAGGTTTCATGTCAAAATATCTTAGTAAATGTATAAATAAAGAAAGGTTTCTTAAGGTGGGGTTTTCTCACATTTCTTTTTTTGCGTACGGGACATTAATTAGGCCCACTTGGGCCTATTTTGGTCCAATACTCTGAATTTACAAGCCCGTACATGAAAAGCCAAGTCCAAGTTTAGTTCAGGTTCAGGTTTTGGCGCGAAAAAATATATCGGGTACGAAAAACAGCGTGAAAACGAGTTTTTTTCGGCTATTTTCATATAAATTTATAAAAACATAGTATACGTAAGTAAAATTCGAAAATGTTTTCAAGGATTTCTTAAAACATTTCAAATAAGTGTTTTGTAAGTCTTTTTCGGCTTAACGGATGATACAATGCTTGTTTTGTAACTATCTTTCGCATTTAAATCTATAGCAGGTCGTTAAACGAGCATATTTTCCTTTAACTTGTTTGCTATTGAACTAAGGCCATAAAACTAATATATTTGCTTATATTAAATGTATATGACTTATAGGTGGCCCCCGGGATATCTGGGTCATAACCAGACCCGTTCGGTTATCCGTTCGTTCGTTATACAATAAGCGGTTAAACGCTTATTCGAGTTGTGAAAACTGAGGTGTATCCGGTTTTGTCACGATTGTCACATTCTTCCCCCGTTAAGAAATTTCGTCCCCGAAATTCAATATGCCAGTTCAAAGTTTCTTAGGAACAAACAAGAATATTTGATTTCGTTTTCAAATGTATATAATTCCCCGTTATAGGGCATTTTACCGAACTTTGACCATTGAAATTATGTTGAGTCGTAACTGTTTGACTTTCCTGCCTGATATTTATACGGGCTCTTTACAACGTTTAGTTATGAGTAAGTTTTCAAGTGGTATTATCTTCACCTCGTCAATAAGGCACTTGTTTGTTTCAATACATAGGAAATTATTAGCAGGACTAAAACTTGACACTAAATGTGGTTTTAGTCAATTTGCTATGAGATTAAATTTCAGGATAACTTTGTACGGTTATGTATATTTTGATGTCAACTTATCAGTTTCTCAACTCGAATAACACTTAAGGTCAACAATTCGTTATGTACATCGATATAGTTTTATCTGTGGTTTCCGGAATCAGATTGGATTTCGCATTTTGAGTGTTGTCAACTTTCAGTCTAATAAAGTATCAATTCATGTTCTTGTTCGTATTGTACCGGAACCGTGCCGCTCGTATAATATAATGATAACTATTCGTATTCGAGGATTAGATCAATGGAAATGTTGGTCCTAAATTTCTCTAAGGTTTAGTAATTCTTTTAGTGTTTGTATAGTTTGTCCAAATCGTTCGTTTGTTTGGGAAACAGGTCGTGGTTAAACCGCTTCGGTTTATTAAGTTTGTCAGAACATAAAAGGCGAAATGATTATCTTAGTCTGATATAATCGAAATAGACATACTATGTCGAGATATAATTTTGTTGACATAATGGTAGGCGCGTCTTTTAATTGTGTAGTTGTTATGGATCGGGAGAGAGTATGCAAATTAAGTTAGTGGGTCAACTAGTACCCGGACTATACTGCATTCTTAGGGATGATTTATGAAAGGGTGTTACGAGGCTCATAGTAATCTGTTCTCACTTCCACCGGATGTTTCCGTTTGTTGTAACATTACCGAGGGTTCTTGATACTCTGTTTTAGTTAATTCTAGACACGGTTTGTTGTAGGTATAGAATTTCATCGGCTTTTCTTTCCGAAGTTATTATCGTTCCCGTACAAGATTTTTTTATTTTTTATTTTTTTAGGGCTTTCTTTTGGGCGATATGAATATGCCTGATAATGTTTGTCTAAACAATCGTTTTAAATGCCCGTACTTTCCAATGTTTAACTTTATCATTTCATCTTAAGGTATCGGTTTTCTCAATTACAATTATTCCACTACTCTACTCATCCTCCCTACCCCATATTCAGTTTTGTTAGATCAATTGTAGGTCATAGGCTTTTGCGATACATGTAATTTGTGCGTTTAATGGCATATAGGTAGTATTCCCATGCCATAGGTGTAAAAGAAATCGTCCCATACTCCGGGTAAAGGAAAATGTAATTTTCTCGTGTGTTTTTATTGTCAGGAAGTGTATTTTATACCGTTGTTTCTCTGCATTAATACGCGTTCTAATTCTTCTCGGGACGCATCCCAATAGATTGCAAGATCATTAGTCCCTTTTGGGAGACTTAGCATAGAAGTTTGACAAAGTTTATGTTTTAATGATTAAAAGCCATTTCTTGTTCTCTTTCCCAATCAAAAATTCGATTTTCTTGGGTTGAAAGGGTTAAAGGTTGGGCGATACTGGAAAGTTTACAATGAAACACCGATAATACTCATCTAGTCCCAAAAATTGACGAATTTCTCTTGGTTGCTTTGGTGTTTAGTCGCTTTGCTCGGGTATACGTGAATCTTGTGTCAACTAACAACATGTCCTAAGAATCGTACTCCTTGTAACCATAAGTTCGCACTTGGACAACTTGGTATACAATTTCTTCTGCCTCAACATTTCCAAAATTGTTCGTAAATGTTATTCGTGTCCCTTCTTGGTTTTCGAATATATCAGGAGATCATCATTAATGTTATAATGAATCTGTCGAGGTACGATTTACTAATTTGGTTCGTAAGATCCATGAAAACTACAGGTGTATTAGTCAGTCCAAAAGGCGTAACTAAGGGTTCATAGTGACCATACCGAGCTCGAAACACCAATTTAGAAACATCTTTCTCTTGGATCTTAACTTAAAGATAGCCGGATCGGAGGTCGATTTTCTAGAAGTAATTCACTCGTTGGAGTTGATTGAACAAATCGTCGAATCATTAGAGGGGATGTTAGTTTAGTTTAGTTTTTTTTTTATATTGATTTTTGTTTAGTTCTCCGGTAATCAACACACATCCTAAGCCTCCATCCTTTTTCTTTACCAACAATACTGGTTCTTCCCAATGAGGATAGCTAGGTTCTATGAAATCCTTATAAAATAATTCTTGTAGTTGTGTAATTAGTTCTTACATTCGGAGAATACCAGACGATAAGGTGCCTTGGTAATAGTAGTTGCCTCTAAGGTTAAGTCAGTTCGGAGTTCAGCTTGTTGGATAGTGGTATTCCGGGTAGTTTATTAGAAAGGACATCAGAGTATTCATGTACCCCGAGGATATCTTCAACGTGTTTTTCGTCGGGATTCTTTACGGTTACGTTTGTTATAGACGCCATACACCCTTGGCGTAAACACTTCAACATTTTGAGATGGGACACAAGAGGTAATATTGAACTAGACTTCTCTCCCTGTACCATGATCGTTTCATCATCCGAGAGAGGAATTTTAACTATCTAGTCATTACACATGATTTCCGCTTGGCATTTAGCTAATCAGTCCATACTGACAGTTATATCAATGCTTCCCAACTATACTGGGAGTAGATCAATAAAATGGTTGTTTGTTTAGGTTACTAGGATAGTTTCAGAATATTTGGTTAAGAGTTATAATTATATCGTTAGCGGATTCGATAGCATAGGGATCTGTTAGTTCACTAACCGGTATATTTTCCAAGGATAAGAAGTTAGTGGGAATAAGACTTCTATAGTTTCCTATATCAACCGAGACTGAGGCGTTTTAATCATAAATTAGGAATGTATTCTTTCACTACAATTAAGTCTTGTCGTGCTCTTTCTGATCCAATCACTAAACACGGCCTCCAGCCGAGTTAGACGTCGACTTTTGTTCTTGGCTTAACCGGGGACAGTTCTTTTTGGAGCGTCTCGTACGGCCACACTGTAAGTGGTGAGGTTAGAACGATCGGTTTATAGTGTTCATAAAGGTTCCACAGCTATAAACATAGTGACATGCCTTTATTCAACATACCTTTTGGCGAAGGTTAATTGTATACGTTTCATTCTGAACTAAAGTTAATCGCTGTAGTATTTTGAGTTATAGGACGCGCACGTTTAATTTGTTTTATTTCTTGCACCCCTGATTCGTGATAAGTTCGTTTTGTACTATATGATTTCCCCGGGATTTCTCATCACAATATTTCTAACCAAATCAAAAGCTATCACACCCGCTTGTTTAACGGCATTTTTTAACTAAATTAATTAAAGTTCCTACTTCTGGGGCTACTAACTATGGCACCAATCGAGCCAGATCGTTAGAACAATTTATGTATTCTAGCTGATCCACACCTTTCGTTTTCAGTTTCCCAGTTTCGTATTCTAATTTCTAGATTTCATTCTTTGAACGGAAATGTTTTAATAAAAGGGTTTTAAGTTTGGTACAAGTCATACGATTGGTTGCCTCTTGTTCCCGAATTTGTACAATTGTTATATATCACTTATGTGATGATCAATTTCTGGTATTGATAACAAATTTTATCGCTTCAATTCATTTTACTAATCCATTAACTCTTTTAGTACCACTAAAATTTACATGTTTGCACGACTTAGATCGTTTAAACGAGTATTCCCGTCGTGAAGGATCACGGTTGTTACGACTAGTATTCATGTTTGGTAAAAGATTTTTTTTGGCAATGGCATTTAGTGGGGGAAATTATCATTATCGGTAGTAGATTTAATGCTCAATGGGGGAGTATTATTCGTGACAATTTTCGTATTTATCATAAAAATAACATTTGTAACTGTATTAGTATTGTGCGGCGAAATAATATTCGCGGCCGTATTAGCGAATCGCGCTGCGATTGTCAGAGTTGCCATCTGCAGTTGCCTAACAATCCTTTCGGCCACAACTGCCTCAAATCACGTGTTTGTTTTCTTCGAGGCCATTCTATAATGATAAACAACTAAACTTCACATAACAGTAATTTTCACTATAACTCATTGCGCAGGGAATTACATTAGCTAATACTCAAGTATTTCAAATAGTACATAGTATCTCAGACATCGAATCCTATATCCATATAATAAGGATAGTACGTAGATTTAGCTTAATAAGGCCATTGTTTGCATGTATATATCGAAAGTCGTCACCCAGTGACAAGTAATTTTAACCCGGTAAAGGTCAATGTTTGTACTAAAAGTTTCAGATCATCCTCCGTATGAGCATAGCATACTATCAAATGCCTGCATAGAGTATCGGAATTATACACAACAGTGTCATACTATCCTTATCTATTCGAGCCCACATTATAATAATCATGCATAATTCACAACTTGTGTAACAATCATTCCGATATAGTCCCATCATTGGGTAATTGTTTTATCCTGCCTCTCCCATAAGTAAAGATTTGTTCGTTATAAGTTTAAGCAAGATGTTATAATCGGGAGGCGTTTGTATACTCCCCTTGACCTTTAGATGCTATTAAATATAAATAGAAAATATTCTTTCATTCAGTATCAGTAAGCATGCCAGGTTTAGTAAAGGTGGTAATTTACTGGTTGGGGTAAGTATATCCCATTCCAGTCCACGTACGTCATCGATTCGTGAGCATCGGGCTTTTCTTCTATAATAAACCGATTGGAATAGCAGAATATAGGAGAGGTTGGAGGTTCTCGTATATAGATGATTTACAGAGTTTACTAGTTTAGAAGGTTCATCATAGTTAATTGCTCTGGTGATATGTAAAGGGAATTATTATTATTAGTATTCCTTTTCGAAATATCTTTAGTACCTTATATGTACTGGTAGTCACGGTCTGTTACAGAACTGGGGACTCAATAAGGTAATTATTATATTTGTAATTTAAGAGTTCGGGCTCATCACTAGGCATTGTCACAGGAATTTTGTTTGTTTTCGAAAAACGAAAGCGAAGAGATGAATGGAAAACTGCTTAGTTTACTATTTGAAAACAAGTATATAGGATAAGATTAGATCCAAGTTGAGAAGTGTTGTGCCCTCTAGATATGATTGTATGTAGGTCACACCTCCCATAGTTCTTTCCTGGGCCTAGAATTTATGCTCGGTCTGTGATTCAAGCATACAATAAGGTTTAGTTTGGACTTGAAAGAACGTCCACACATTCTCGTTCACAGGCAACATCAGTTCTTCGTCCGTTATGAGGCTACCGATTTCGACATCTTTCAGCTCAACGATTTGTCATAAAAATAATATTTTTCGATAGTATGTATTAGAGTAAAGGATATTATTACTTAAGGCCACATAAAATATTTTATTTGTTATGGTCAAGTACCATATTAATTGCGATAAATATAATATTATTTTTAATAAAATAAAATTTTAAATTAATATTTATTATAATCGAATATAATATTCGTTATACGAAAACTTAGTATTAACGATAGTACAATACGTACACGTGTTCGTACACCTTGTTCCAGATAAGCACGTATACGCGTTACATATATATACTTACTCAGTATTATCTTTTATGCACATATGTTGCCATTTTTACCTATCCACACATTCTGCGACTTCTCCCCAAATTCCCTCGTACAAGAAAGTCTGTTATTATGTTCCGGACCACAATAACCCACTTGCCCTACAAATTCATCCCGGCATCCATCAGTATATATATAATATTAATTTACTATTTATTTATTTTCCCAGATTTAATCGAGCCTACGATTATATTTTAGGTACCCTAAGGGATAACCTAATCCTTTATAACCAATGGCTCTGATACCAACTTCTGTCACACCCCGTTAAGCGATTTGTGGAAGCGTAAAACGGAAATGTAATAGACACCTCTGGTATCAACCGCATTGTTTATAAAGAACAATACAAACTAGTTTACAATATTTTACATCGATTAACTTTGTTTACAACTAGGTGATACAAACTAAATCCAGCCCGTTAAGCGGCTTTACTTCTTACTAGCACACTTGCATCAATTCACCCAGCATTGATTGCAAGTCAAGCACGTAACACATTGACTTTCTAGTCCAACTCTGGTATACCTGAAAAACATGTTAAAACGTGTCAAATACAAATAGTTGGTGAGTTTCACGAGTTTCAAGAAATCAGTTGTGCGTACAACGATCACAGTTTGTAAATACGCAGGTATGTATGTATGTACGTTCACAAGTACGTTTGTTTGTATGCTTATGATGTAATTATGCTAAGCTACAACGAAGCCTTGACTGTTCGTACTACGTGCCTCCATTTCCCACGCTCAATCAACCACTGTGGCCCCCTTTCCGCCCACGACATGCCCCGAGTAGCTATGTCTAACACTACATGATTAAGTTATAAAGAAAGATCATATATTGGGGCCAAGTTGTTCGTTTATGCGTTCAGAAAACAGTTATGGGGAAATAAGTTTGGGTAAATGTGTTGGTTAATAAAATGATTAAGTTATAAAGAAAGATCATATATTGGGGTCCCGGATTAGCTACGGGGCCCGTTTCCGTTTATTCGGTTTGATTTGAGAAGAAACGCGCACAATATATCCAGATTGTCCAGGTTTCTCATAAAAAAGTTCGCTTTTACTTAATTAATCCAAAAACATGAATTTTGATCACTTTTGGTGTTTTGATATTCCCGCAGGTTTGCTAATCACGAACTTGCCGGTTTTTATTAAAATTGAATTTGTTTAATCTTCAAATTAGCATAATTAATTAACCGTTAATCATTAATTTATGAAAATTTAACCACTTATCAATTAAAATATGTAGATTTTTATAAAAATATTTCTCAAATTATTACTGGTTTATTTATTTGTAAAAATTCATTTCACCTGCTATATTTAGCCTGAAAATTGTCCGTTTAACCTAAACGATTTCCGAAAATTCCACAAAAATTCCTAGATGTTTAAATTATATACCAAAAGCATCTGTGTCAATTCCAGAATGTAAAAAGCTTGTTCAATACTCTTTTCGGCACAAATTCCGCCATAAAAACTCATATGAACGCACATGTACAACACACCCTTAGGCTTTCCGAAATGATCCCAAACTTCATGTGTGATCAAAATATACCAACCCTGAGTTCCCAACCAAATTTCATAATTTTTCAAGCATTTTAACTATTTTTCCCAATTAAACATCCCAATTCGGTAAACAATTCGCCAAATATTCTCGGAAGGACGAAATATTACCAAATTTGAACAGAGAATCAATGATATGGTCCCTTATGTCCCTGCAAAATTTCAAGACCTAACAATATGTACATCACAACAATAACCTAAACAGCCTAAAATCGAGTGATTTGGTATTACTTTAGCGGTTTTGGTTCGTTTTCGCCTTTCTAATCAAGTTTTCGGGTTCTCACGCTTCTATGCAATCTAGATACAGGTCCTATATCACAAAAAAAACATGTTTCATCAATATGGAAGCCTCTTAACTTAGGGTTTCGGCTAGGGTAACAAACCGAACTTTTGAACCGTAGAAATGCCGTTTAAACCCTATAATCCGTGTTTATGCCCAAAAAAGAGTATGATTCCTAATCATGACTATGATAAAAAGATTTTTTTAGACCATTTTTATGATTTTTGCATGGTTAGGAATGATTTTTGGTAATCATACTATGTTTATATGAAATTAAACTTGTTTAAACAAGATGTAAATGATCAAAATATGAAAGGTACCTTGAGTTTTTCTTTTTGCTGGGCATATGTATAGAACGAATTTTGGGATTGGGCACAGTATGAAAGATCTTTTAGATGCACATATCCTTCCGGGAGGGCGATTGGGACGTGGGCATAAGGGCCTTTATGACACAATTAATAATTCGATTCATTTTCAATTAGGCCTTGCTCTAGCTTCTTTAGGGGTTATTACTTCTTTGGTAGCTCAACACATGTACTCTTTACCTGCTTATGCATTTATAGCACAAGACTTTACTACCCAAGCTGCGTTATATACTCATCACCAATACATCGCAGGATTCATCATGATAGGAGCTTTTGCTCATGGAGATATATTTTTTATTAGGGATTACAATCCAGAACAGAATGAGGATAATGTATTGGCAAGAATGTTAGAACATAAAGAAGCTATCATATCTCCATCCATCCTCTCCTTCACCGGGATTTGATTCTCTTGAAAGGTAGCTTGACATGCATGAACTTTTAGTGTCATGCATGTGTTTGATAGTATGTATTTCGTATTTGGATCCGGGCATGGGTTTTGCATGTGTAAAATAGGTTTTATACTTATCAAATTACCAAGATTTAAAACTTATTTTCGCTACTTTTTGGTAAAATAGGGATTTGATTTTATCACTTTGTAATCTTATACGGATGCATGCTTCATTAGACCCAAAAATTTTCGGGTTTATGGTGGGGTTTTACCATATGGCCGAAAATTTTGGGGGGTTTTGGTTACCCCATGGTTTTCCAAGGTTATAATTTACATGCATGTGTTAATCTTGAAAAACTAAGTCATTTGGATGATTATTTGTGTTGTTTGGACAAAACCCGAAACTTTCGGTTTTGTCAAGTTTGGGCCGAAAGTTTTCGGGAAAGGGGAACCATTTTGGGTCTTGTATTATTGCATATTTGGATATGTAATAGATGTTCATAACCTAGCCATGGCCTTGTGTTTGGTTGAATGTTTCTGTTGATTGTTTGTTCATTCAAATGGTTGTTTGTTCATTCAATATGGTTGTAATATTTATTTGGGTTTGTAATCTATTTATTCTTTCAAATGGTCTGTAATAATAAGTAGATTAGATGCATTTCTTTTACTAGAGAAAAATGTATTAGGATATATTTTGTAAAAGAAGATGCAAGGAAGGAGGCCCAAATAAAATGAAGGAGACCACAACACGGGGGTGAACACTTTGAGCATTTGGATGCGGGATCAAGTGGGAGTTCACCGACACAAGCTCGTATCCTTTTGAGTCCCTTAGGTGAGACTTTTTGACACACTTATCTTCGGTCAACAAGTGTGGTCAACATTAGGAGGCTATGGTTATAAACTTGTGGTTGTGTATGTTTTATGCTTGCATGGTTGATTTCCTTTTGTTTGTGTTATTGCAATGTGGTTTGCTAAACAACTTAAAATCAACAACTAGCATAAAATTGGTTCCTTAGAAATCGTTAGGTAATAAAAATGGGGTTTTTAATAAAGGCTAATGATTTCATAATAAAATGAGTTTTATTAATAGGAACTTTGAAAATGGGTTTTTCAAATAAGTACCATACATTTGAATGCATGCAAATGAAAGGTACATAAAAAGTTTTCCAATCCAGAATTTAGAAAACTAAAAATCCCTTTTATAAAATAAGTTGAACACCATCCTTTTATACGACACTCGAATCACTTGGGAACTCGGTGTGGGATAAAGGTCATCTAACCGCATTAGAGGAAACTTGTGAGTTGAGGTGGGTTTGCCATATTTGGGGGATAAAGGTTACCTAACCACTTGTATGTGTAAATTCACACGTGTGTGTAAGTAGGACGACTTAAATTGGAAACCTTGTGAATAGGGTCACCGAAGCATGGCGTACAATGGTGTTGATGGGATTAAACATGCCAACTAATAATTATATGCTTAACCGTTCCCATAAAACTAGAAGTTGGAAAGGGTTGCAATCGTCAAACGTTGACTACCTTGTTAATTTAAATAGTGGGATAAAGGTCACCTAACTACTATTTGAATGTAACGTCGGTTTCTAGATTTTAATCATTAATTGTCTTGGAGACATAAAAGGGTATTAACAATTAAAATAATTGATATCGAAAATACTAAAATTGAGCTTTGTTATATTTGTAGATGGCCGCAATCAACAATCCACCTAACGTTATTATTCCACCAGTCAGTAACCTATCACTAAGATCTATTCTTGATAAGGATCGTGTAAACTATACCAACTTTATGGATTGGTATCGAAACTTGAGAATCGTTCTCAAGCAAGAAAAGAAATACTACGTATTAGAAGATCCTATTCCCGATAACCTAGCATTGACGATGTCGAAGACCATAACAATTGGGTTAAGCACAATGAGGATTCGGTGCAAGTTTCTTACCTCATGTTGGGAACTATTATTCCCGAGATTCAAAAGGACTTTGAACTTCATGGGGCGTAAGACATGATCACCCAACTTAAGGAAATGTTCCTTACACAAGCTAGGGTGGAACGCTTCAAAACGGTTACAACGCTTCATGCATGCCATATGGAGGAAACCCAATCGGTCTCATCTTATGTACTTAAGATGAAAAGCCACATTGTTCGTCTCGAGCGCCTTAATTGTCCCGTCTCAAACAAGTTAGCCATGGATTTGATCCTAAATGGCTAACTAAAAGGTTTGAGACATTTGTTATGAATTATAACATGAATGGGTGGGACAAGAGCATTGGTGAGCTTCACGCAATGCTTAAGACGGCCGAGACGGGAATGGGTAAAAAGGTTTTACCCGTTCTCACGATCAATGAGGGAGGCAATAAGAAAAGGCATCACCCGGAACCCAAGGCAAAAGTTGCCAAAGGAAAGGGGCAAGTCAAGCACAAGTTCAAGGGAAAGGCAAGAGTGGAACCACCCAAACCGAAGAAGCTAAAGGTTAGCTCAGAGGATCCGTGCTTTGGATGTGGGGAGATAGGGCATTGGATGAGGAATTGTCCAACCTATCTCAAAGAGTTGAAAGCTAAGAGGGATGCGGGGCAATCCTCGAGTACAACTTTCATGATTCATATTGATCTTAATCTTATTTCCTCTAACACATGCGTATTGGATACCGGATGTGGAACTCATATTTGCAATTCATTGCAGGGGTTCAAGGGAAATGAAGGATTCAAGAAAGGAGATATTAGTCTCTTCATGGCCAAAAGAGCAAAGGTTGTTGTCGAAGCCCAAGGAGACTATACATTGAAGCTTCCAAATGGTTTGGAAGTTGTTTTGAAAGATGTTTTGTATGCTCCTAATTTGACTAGGAACATTATCTCCGTTTCTTTGTTAAGACAATATGGTTATGATTTTATGTTTATGGATGATGGTATTTGTGTTTTCATGGATAATGTCTTTTATTTTAAAGCAATGTCGTCTAATGGCATTTATGAATTAGTTCACGATAGCACATCCTATGATAACATGTTGTACCAATCAAGCACCAAGAAACTCAAAATGGATTTGTGTAAGACTTATCTTTGGCATTGTCGCCTTGGTCATATAAACAAAGATCGCATACATACACTTCAAAAGAATGGTCTTTTGGAATCAAGTGAAGATAATTCGTTTGATAAGTGTGAGTCTTGTTTACTTAGAAAGATGACCGAGGACCCCTTTAGTGGAACAAATGAAGGGGCAAAAGACTTATTGGGTATCATACATTCGGATGTATGTGGTCCCTTTAAGGCAATGACAAGGAATGGTGAATGATACTTCATTACTTTTATCGACGATTATAGTCGTTATGGGTATGTGTACTTGTCAAGACACAAAGATGAAGCCTTTGAAATGTTCAAAGTCTTCCAACATGAAGTACAAAATCAACTCGATAAAACCATCAAAGTACTTCGTTCGGATAGAGTAGGTGAATACCTAAGTGATGCTTTCCGGGTTCATCTTAGGATTTGTGGGATCATCTCACAACTTAATCAACCCAGAACACCACAACACAATGGTGTGTCCGAAAGGAGGAATCGAACTCTATTGGATATGGTTTGATCTATGATGGCTAGAAGTACATTGCCTCTATCATTTTGGGGTTTCGCTTTGCTCTCCACGGCTCGTATTCTAAATATGGCCCCAACCAAGAAAGTGGACAAAACACCTTATGAAATATGGAATGGAAGGGTTCCATCATTATCATATTTAAAGGTATAGGGTTGTGAGGCTTATATCAAGAATAACACCCAAAACATACTTGAAAGTCGATCCACTAAGTGTATCTTTGTAGGATATCCCAAGGACTCCATGGGATATTATTTCTACAACCCAACCGAGCAAAAGGTATTTGTTGCTCGAAAGGCCGAGTTCATGGAAACTAAGTTCCTTATGGAAGGTACAAGTAGAATGGTGGAACTCCAGGAGGATCGAGAACCACAAGTTGATACACGTTTGGTTGATACTAGCAATCAACAAGAGGTTGTTGAAAATGATCAAATGGTTGATCAAGACACACAAAACGTTCGCAAGTCCGGTAGGATTAGTCATCCACCCGAAAGATATGGATTTTTCATGGATGGATGCTATGTGGTAGATTCGGATGAACCCACCACATACCGTGATGCAATGTCACAATCCGATTGTGACAAATGGCTTGAAGCCATGAACGTAGAGATGCAATCCTTGCATGACAACCAAGTATGGGTTTTAGTTGTACCACCTCTTAATTCCAAACCGGTTGGAAGTAAGTGGGTTTTCAAGAAGAAAACCGATATGCATGGAAACTTGGATACTTATAAAGCTAGACTTGTAGCAAAAGGTTTTACTCAAACTCAAGGGGTTGACTATGATGAAAATTTTTCTCCCGTAGCAATGCTAAAGTCTATTAGGATATTGTTTGCCATAGCCGCACATTATGACTATAAGATATGGCAAATGGATGTCAAAACCTCTTTCCTTAATGGGCATCTTGAGGAAGATGTCTATATGGTTCAACCCAAAGTTTTTGTCGATCCACAACATCCTAACAAAGTATGCAAGTTAAAGAAATCAATCTATGGATTGAAACAAGCATCTAGAAGTTGGAATCACCGTTTTGATGAAGAAGTTAACAAATTTAGGTTCATCAAGAATGCTAATGAAGCTTGTGTGTATAAGAAAGCTAGTGGGAGCATCATTACCTTCTTAGAATTGTATGTTGATGACATACTACTATTTGGGAATGACATTCCAACCATGGGGAAGTAGTTTTTCAATCAAGGATCTTGGTGAACCCGCCTATATTTTGGGAATAAAGATCTATAGGGATAGATCAAGGTGGTTGATAGGTTTAAACCAAAGTGCATACATTGAAAAAATCTTAAAGAGGTTCAAGATGGAGAACTCTAAGAAAGGTTTGGTACCTATTCAAAGAGGAACAATATTGAGTAGGTCTCAATGTCCAAGCTCAAAGGATGAGCAAGAGAAAATGAATGGAATCCCATACGCATCGGCTATTGGATCCATCATGTATGCAATGGTATGCACTAGATCGGATGTGTCATGCGCTTTAAGCATGACAAGTAGATTCCAACATAATCCGGGAAGTAGCCATTGGATAGCGGTTAAGAGTATATTGAAATACCTTAGAAGGACTAAGGATATGTTTCTAATATACGTTTCGGGTGAGGAGGAACTCGTTGTAAAGGGTTACATGGATGTGAGTTTCCAAAACGATCGAGATGATTCTAGATCACAATCGGGATATGTTTTCGATATGAATGGTGGGGCAATCTCTTGGAAGAGCTCAAAGCAAGACGTGGTAGCATTATCCACCACGGAATCGGAATACATCGCCGCCTCATTGGTAGCTCAAGAAGCTGCGTGGATTAGAAAATTCATTGCCGACCTAGGGGTAGTCCGTACCATTCAGCACCCTCTAGAGATCTTTTGTGACAACGAAGGTGCGATTGCTCAAATCAAGGAACCTCGTGCATAATAAAAGACAAGGCACATTGAGCGGAGGTTCAAATACATAAGGGATGAAGTTGAAAAAGGAAAGATATGTATTCGCAAAGTTCACACCGATCAAAACATTGCGGATCCACTCACGAAGCTCCTTGAAAGGCCAAAGCATGAGGGTCATACTTGTGCCTTAGGACTTCGGTATTCTAGTGATTGGATATGATCGAATTTTGTATTTGGATATCAGAACAATTGTTATTTTGACTCATTCATATGATTATGGTTTATGATTATGACATTTTGAGTTATGATCCATTTTAGCATGTTTAAATCCATGAATATGTTACTTATTCTGAATGTCCGTAGTCGCTCATATTTGTGGGAACAAATATAAAGGTAAGACTATTATGAACTTGGATTGGTGGATATTCATGGGATATGAATACAGAGCAAGAGTTGCTGCCAAGGTTCGTAGATATTTATGGGTTATAAATATTGGACTGACCCGCTCTCAAATATTACTAAATGGAATCCTTGTGATTGATCATAAGTAAATTTGAGTAAAGGCGAATATCATAGTATCCTCCGACCTGAGATACATACTGGGTCTTAATCATCAACTATTATACTTTGACTTAGTTCTTCGCTGCTCTAAACCATGATAGTACATAAGGCTAAGATCAGGTTTGGTACATGGTGATTGTGAGAGACGTATGTAGTCAAGAGGGGATTTGTCCCTTTTATTTGTTGAGAGTGAGATGTCTAAGGCCTGAAAAGTTAAATCAACAGAGAATGATCACTCTGTGTCTCTGGATTTGACATGACATCTGTGGCAAAAGGATAAATGATAGATGTACCTAAATCATTTCAAGTAAGGGACTTGAAGGGGATGATTTTATTGAATGGCACTTCGTCATGAGAATTAGGGGTAGTTGTCACACCCCGACTAGCACAATGCGGAAGCGTAAAACGGGAATGTAACAGACACCTCTGATATCAACACATTGTTTATAAAGAAACATTACAAACTAATTTACAATATATTACATTTCTTTGTTCTATCGTTGTTTTCCAGTCTAGGTGATATAAATAAAACTAGTTCATTAACTATACATTCTTACTACTAACATCCTTGCCTCTATTTACATAGCATCAACCACACACTTCAGGTAAGTAACAGATCATCAAATTACTCCGATTTAGGTACACCTGAAAAGCATTTTAAAACGGGTCAACTACTAGAGTTGGTGAGTTTCACGAGTTTCAAGAAATCAGTAATGAGTATTCACAAGTCAACACTTGTAATCATGAAATAAGTATGTATGTATGTAAATGATGTATGTGATGTAATTATGCTAAGCTACAGTGAAGCCTGGACTGTTTGTGTTGCGTGCCTCCATTTCCCACGCTCAATCAACCACTGTGGCCCCTTTCCGCCCACAACATGCCCCGGTAGCTATGTCTAACACTACATAGCTGGTTCGTAAAAATTATGGTCATGTGCAAAACGGTTTTGGTGTCTCGGCAAACCGTGCCGGCTCCGTTTGGGTTTGTCAAACCAATAGTACTATTCACAAGCCACCGGGTCGAAGTTAATCACTGTGATCGTGGGGACTTTCGTGTGTTAGCACTTAGATAATTCACATCATCACATGTTTCAGATAAGTATATAGATATAATCAAACATGCTTTTCACCCCAAAAGTTCGTAAAACAGTTTAAAAGTGGGGTCATGAAACTCACGGTTTAGTAGATATTCAGTACTGTATCAACTCGTGGATTGTTCAGTCCGCTATCAGTAGTTCCTATAATCAATATTATAATAATATTAATATTTTAATATTATTATAATCTCAATACTAAACTGGGCTGTATAACTAATCTGGGTGTAGCTGGAACGCCCAAAAAGTGGCAATAGGCTTAGGTTGTGATGTTGTTCAATGTCTAATACTTAAAACCGAACTTGGCTCAAACTCCCGTTTTCCCAGCCGTGCCAAGTTGTTCGTTTACGCGTTCAGAAAGCAGTTATGGGAAAATAAGCTTGGGTAAATGTATTGGTTAATAAAATGATTAAGTTATAAAGAAAGATCACATACTGGGGTCCCGGATTAGCCACGGGGCCCGTTTCCGTTTATTCAGTTTGATTTGAGAAGAAACGCGCACAATCCTCCCGGATTGTCCAGGTTTCTCATAGAAAAGTTCATTTTTACTTAATTAGTCCAAAAATATGATTTTTGATCACTCTTGGTGTTTTGATTTTCCCGCAGGTTTACTAGTCGCGAACTTGCCGGTTTTTATAAAAACTGAATTTGTTTAATATTCAGATTAGCATAACTAATTAACCGTTAATCATTAAATTATGAAAATTTAACCACTTATCAATTAAAATATGTAGATTTTTATAAAAATATTTCTGGAATTTATTTACTGAGTTATTAATTTATAAAAATTCATTTTATCAGCTATATTTCGTCTGAAAATCGTCCGTTTACCCCAAACAATTTCCAAAAATTCCAAAAAAATTCCTGAATACTCAAATCATGTCTTAAAACAACCTGTATCAATTCCAGAAGGTAAAAAGCTCGTGCGATATTCTTTTCGGTCCAAATTCGGCTGTAAAAATTCACACGAACGCAAATAAACAAAACACCTTTAAATTTCTCCAAATGATCCCAAAATTCATATGTGATCAAAATACATCAAATATGAGTTCTCAGAAAAATTTCATAAGTTTTGAAGTATTTTAGCTATTTTTCCCAAATAAACATCCTAATTCGGTAATAAATTCGCCAAATATTCTCGGTTGGTCGAAAAATTACCAAATTTGAACAGGGACTCATTGAAATTGTCCCTAATGTCCCTGAAAAATTTCAAGTCCTAACAATATGCACATCACAACCTTAACCTAAATAGCCCGTAAGCGAGTGTTTCGGCATTACCTTATCGGGTTTGGCTCGTTTCCGACTTTTTAATCAGTTTTTCAGGTTCTTGTGCTTCTAAGAAAGCTATGTACAAGTCCTATATCACAAACCAAACAATATTTCATCAACATAACAGCCCTTAACTTAGGGTTTCGGCTAGTGCACAAAAACGAACTTTTGAACCTTAAAAACGCCGTTTCAACCCTTTAATCCGTGTTTATGGCAAAAAAAAAAACAATCAAAACTGGTTCCTTACTGTGTTTATGATCAAAACATGTTTATGGACCATTTTTAATATTTTTACACGGTTAGGAATGATTTTTAGTAACCAATACATGTTTTTATGGTATTAAACAAGTTTAAACAAGTTCAATAGCTACTTATTTAAGCCCTTTACCTTAGGGTTTGGAGGTTTTCTGGAATTTTAGGATGCAGCTGCTTGGACCTCAGATTTTATAAACAAAATTGGATAAACAAGCTTCCTAAACAAGTTATATAAAAAAAATGGGGGGTGGGGTGGGCTGGTCCGATCGGAAGGATGGTTTGGGCCCCCTTGGGCCCATTTTGGCCCAAAAATCTGTTTTCTCATGCCCAATACGAAAAGCCCAGTCCAAATTTAGTTCGGGTTCGGTTTTTGGCGCGAAAAACTTATCGGGTGCGTTAAACAACGCGAAAACGAGTGTTTTTCGGCTAGTTTTGTGTAAAATTATAAAAACATACTATATGTTTGTAAAAATTAAAAATATTTTCACGGATCGCTTAAAACATTTCAAATAAGTGTTTGGTAAGTCTTTTTCGGCTTAACGGATGATACAATGCTTGGTTTGTAACCATCTTTCGCGTTTAAATCTATAGCGGGTAGTTAAACGAGCATGTTTTCGTTTAACTTGTTTGCTATCAAACTAAGGCCATATTTCTAATGTTTTAGCTTGTATAGATCGAATATCACTTATAGATGGCCCCCCGAGATATCTGGGTCATCACCCGACCCGTTCGGTTAATCGTTCGTTTATTACACAAAAGGCGTTTATTTGCTTAATCGGTAAATACGTACTAAGGTGTACCTTGTTTTGACTCAAATGTCACATTCTCCCCTCGTTAGAAAATTTCGTCCCCGAAATTTGATTATTCAACTTTGTCTTTGTTTGGAAACAGGTGTGGGTATTTCTTTTTGAATTCAGATTTCCGCTCTCACGTGAATTCGGGTCCCCTTTGTGAATTCCACCGAACTTTTACTAGAGAGATTTTGTTGTGTCTTAGTTGTTTTATTTTTCCCTCTAATATTTCCACCGGTTCTTCAACAAAATTCAGTTGTTCGTTTATATTTAAATCTTTTAATGGCACGATTTCGGCTTCGTCAGTAAGACACTTTTTCAGGTTCGAAACATGAAAGACATCGTGAATAGAACTCAACTCCACAGGATGTTTCAGTCGGTTAGCTACCGGACCTATCTTAGAAATGACTTCATATGGCCCAATGTATCGCGGGGCTAGTTTACCGGTTTTTCCGAATCGAATGACGCCTTTCCACGGGGATACTTTCAGAAAAACTTTGTCGCCTATTTCAAAGGATAACGTCTTTCTACGAACATCATCGTAGTTTTTCTGTCGATCTCGGGCGATTTTCAATTTGCTTGTGATTTTACGTATTTTGTCGGGGTTTCTTGAATCAAGTCAGATCGTGTAATTTGGGTATCTCCAACCTCAGTCCAACACAAGGGTGATCTACATTTCCGTCCGTACAGCGCTTCATACGGTGCCGCTTGAATGCTACTGTGATAGCTATTGTTGTACGAAAATTCGACTAGTGGAAGATGCTGATCCCAATTTCCACCGAAGTCTAGCACACAAGCGTGAAGCAAATCTTCTAAGGTTTGAATGGTTCGTTCAGACTGACCGTCGGTTTGGGGATGGTAGGCGGTACTTAGGTCAATTCGGGTTCCCAAAGCTTCTTGTACTGCTTGCCAGAAATGAGAGGTGAAATGGCTATCGCGATCAGAAATAATTGAAACGGGTACGCCGTGTCGGGATACGATTTCATTGATGTAGATGTGAGCAAGTTTTTCGGTTGTGAACGTGGTTCGGATTGGAAGGAAGTGTGCGGACTTGGTTAATCGGTCAACTCTCACCCATATTGCATCGTTTCCTCGGGAGGTTTTTGGGAGATGTGTTACAAAATCTATGGTAATTTGTTCCCATTTCCATTGTGGTATTTCCGGTTGGTGCAACATTCCCGAAGGTTTTTGATATTCAGCCTTAACTCTCGCACACGTTAAACATTTACTGACGTACGTGGCTATATCCTTCTTCATACAGGGCCACCAATAATACTCCTTCAAGTCCTTGTACATCTTATCTGTTCCAGGGTGAATGGAGTATTTGGACTTATGAGCTTCGTCCATGATCAAATCACGCAGATTGCTGAAAGTGGGAATCCAAACTCGATTTTTGTAGTATAGAATTTCGTCAGTTCTTTCTTCAAAGTGTTGTTCGGTTCCATGCAAGTTTTCATTTTCCAAGTGATCTCCTTTCAGAGCTTCGTTTTGAGCAATACGAATTTGCTCAGTGAGGCTGATTTGGACGATCATTCCAAGTGCTCGGACCCGTAGTGGTTTGATCCTGTCTTTTCTACTCAAAGCATCTGCTACTATATTAGCCTTGCCCGGGTGGTATCTTATCTCAAAGTCGTAATCATTCAACAATTCAACCCATCTCCTCTGCCTCATATTTAGTTCTTTCTGGTCGAAAATATGTTGTAGGCTTTTGTGGTCGGTATATACTGTACAATTGGTGCCATACAAATAGGGCCTCCAGATCTTAAGTGCGAAAATAACCGCGCCCAGTTCCAAATCATGGGTGGTATAATTCTTCTTGTGCACCTTTAATTGTCGAGAAGCGTATGCTATGACTTTGTTTCTTTGCATTAGTACGCATCCCAACCCTTTCCGGGACGCGTCACAATAAACTACCAGATCATCAGTTCCCTCTGGAAGACTCAGTATCGGGGCTTGGCATAATTTCTGTTTCAGCAATTGGAAAGCCGCTTCTTGATCTTCTCCCCACACATAAGCGCGATCTTTTTGAGTCAAAAGAGTTAGAGGTTGGGCTATGCTGGAAAAATTAGCAATAAAGCGTCGGTAATACCCAGCTAGACCCAAAAATTGGCGAATTTCTTTTGGTGACTTTGGGGCTTGCCAATTTTTGATGGCTTCAATCTTGCTCGGGTCTACACGGATACCGTGTCGGTTAACAACGTGCCCTAGAAATTGTACTTCTTGTAGCCAAAATTCACACTTTGACAGCTTGGCATACAACTTTATTGTCTCAACAGCTCCAAAATAGTTCGTAAATGTTGTTCGTGTTCCTCCTTGGTTTTCGAATATATCAAAATGTCATCAATAAACACGATAACGAATTTGTCGAGGTACGGTATACAAACTCGATTCATAAGGTCCATGAAAACTGCGGGAGCATTAGTCAGTCCGAATGGCATAACTAAGAATTCGTAGTGGCCATAACGAGTTCGGAACGCCGTTTTAGACACGTCTTCCTCCTGGATTTTAACTTGATGGTAACCGGATCGCAGGTCAATTTTCGAGAAATAGTTTGCCCCTTGGAGTTGGTCAAACAAGTCATCTATTCGTGGAAGAGGGTATCGGTTCTTGATGGTAACTTTGTTTAATTCCCGGTAATCGATGCACATTCTAAAACTTCCATCTTTCTTCTTTACAAACAATACTGGTGCTCCCCAAGGAGAATAACTCGGACGTATAAAACCCTTATCTAACAACTCCTGTAACTGGTTGGATAGTTCTTGCATTTCAGAAGATGCCAATCGATAAGGTGCCTTAGCAATAGGGGCTAATCCTGGAATTAAGTCTATGCGGAATTCAACCTGTCGGTTCGGTGGTAATCTGGGTAAATCGTCAGGAAAGACATCGGGGTATTCACGTACAACGGGAATCTCTTCTATGCATTTCTCATCAGGGTTCTTTGTAGTCACGTTTGCCAAGAATGCCATACAACCTTGGCGTAAACATTTCAACACTTTGAGATGAGACACGAGAGGTAATATCGAACCAGACTTCTCTCCTTGTACTACAATCAGCTCACCATTCGAAAAGGGAATTTTAACTGTCTTGTCGTTACACACAATCTCCGCCTTATACTTGGTTAACCATTCCATGCCGACAATAACATCAAAACTTCCTAACTCTACCGGAACTAGGTCAATAAGGAATGGGTGGTCATTAAGAATAATGGAACAATTTTGGATTATTTGGTTGACAATTATAGAGTTACCGTTAGCGAGCTCTATAGTATAGGGATTTGTTAGTTCACTAACTGGCATGTTACCCAGGGACACAAAAGTAGAGGGAACAAAGCTTCTATCGGCACCAGTATCAAATAACACAGAAGCATATTGATCAGAAACAACAAATGTACCTGTTACTAAGTTTGGGTCTTGTCGTGCTTCTCCTGACCCAATAACAAACGCGCGTCCCTGAGACACACTTGAAGTCGATGCTTGGTTTCGACCGGTGACTGCTCCTCGATTCAGCTTGGGGCAGTCCCTTCTAAAGTGTTCCGTGCTCCCACATTCAAAACAAGCACGGCGATTCACTACAGTTGAGTTTTGCTGAGCTGTATGCTGACGAATTGGTTGTGGTCTCGGTAGTTGGGGATGACGGGGTTGGGTTGTCTTGGCTGGTCGGTTTACAATCTCCATACCGATTCAGCAATTGGGACCACCATTGTGTCCAGTCCTTCCACACCTTTGACATATTATCGGTTTACACTCACCCACATGATGAAAATTACATTTATCACATTTTGGCCACGGTCCCTTGTACCTGTGTCTCGTTTCACCTCAGAACTACTCATGACATAATTTTGTATTGTTGGGCGTGCACGTTTATTTCCTGGCCTTCCTTGCGATCCTGATCCATAATTAGTTCGCTTCATACCTGATGATTCCCCGGCCATTCTCAACACTCCGCTTCTTACCAGGTCGAAAGTTACGATGCCGGCCTGCGTCACGGCATTCTTGAACGAAGTGTGCCCCACAGAGTTCACCAAACTCCTCACTTCCGGGGCTAAACCCCAAATATAACGTTCAACTCGTTTATTTTCAGGAGTTACTAACCATGGTACTAAGCGGGCCAATTCATTGAAGCGGTTCGTGTATCCCAAATGATCCGCTCCTTTCATCTCCAAACTCCAGAGTTCGTGTTCTAACCTTTGAATTTCGTTCCTTGGGCAGAAATGTTCCAGCATCAGTGTTTTGAGTTCAGCCCATGTCATGTGATTCCCCGTATCTTGACCTTTTATCTATACCGTAGTGTTCCACCACATTAAAGCATGATCCGTAAAAGTAGAAGCAACATACTTGACAATGTTTTCGGTTGGACAATTGCTGATATTGAGGACAGATTCAGTCTTTTCGATCCATTTAATCAGCCCGTTTGGCCCTTCGGTGCCCTTGAAATCAATCGGTTTACAGGCCATAAAGTTTTTGATCGAATATTCCCTTCGAGGGGGATTAGGGTTGTTATTATCATTGCTTGGGTTCGGTGGGGGATTATTGTTGTTGACATTATTTGCATCAGGTGGGGGATTATTATTTGTAACTGTTTCATTGTTGGTTGGGGGAGCATTATTGTTTTGTTGTTGGTTTGTTTGCATATTTGCGTTTACGCCGGCAGTTACTTGTGTTACGATAAGTGGGATTACTACCTGCATTTGCCGAGCAATCAACTCGGCTATTTCTGCCTCAGTCATAGGGTTTGCTTTCTTTGGGGCCATTCTATAATGATAAACAAATATAAGCCAATTAGTACTAATTCCAGTCTATGGCACTATGTAATAGTAATCACAATAAATGTTGTACAGGTAAACCAGATAACATACTAACATTTCACAATTTGTTCTGTACATTGATAATAAAAGGTACATAGACTTAGCCTGATAAAGGCCAGTGCTTGCATGTATATATCAAAATCTGTCACTAAGTGACTGTTAGACTTAACCCTATAAGGGTCAGTGCTTGTAATAGCGTACAAAATTGTGCCCCATATTAACATAACATACTACTATATACATACATGGGGTATCAAAAGATCATGTACACATAATTGTAATATTCCGCATCTATCCATACAGACGATAAGCTAACCACAAACATAAAAATAACAGCACCGTAATCACCCAGTAACAGTTCCACAGCCGAACTGTCACCCTATCAAAACAACAGTGGTGGTAGGCATCTGACTGCTGCAAGTTCAGTACTATCTGATGTAACGTCGATAAGTACTGGGTCATGTCCCTCCTCTCCTGGTTAATGTTAGCTATGGCTATCGAGTGGTCTATCACACGGTCAGTCAGGACAGCCATCCAAGAGTTGTTTCCTGCGTTTGGGAGGCCAGGGCGAGGGGTAGGTATACTCAATGAACGGGAAGATGAAGTATCTACCCTAGGGCGTGAAGGTCCTCCCCGGTCGAGGGTAGATCTAAACGGAATCGAGGTAGGGTCAATCGGGGTTACCCGAATACGAGCAGTCTGCCGGACTCGCGCAGTAGCTGAAGTCGTCGATGACAGGTGTATAGGTGGAGTGGGTAATTTGGCTACTCTAGCAGGTGAACGATACTGAGTGTTAACTTCATCTTGATCCCTGCGTGGTGACCTGGGTGGATAACTATCGCATATGTAGACAGATAGATCAGACACATTCCTGGGTAGCTCTCTACAGATAACTTCTTCTTCCACCTCTTCCTCTTCCTCCTCCGGTTCCTCTTCTGGGTCCTCCTCTTCTAGATCCTCCTCTTCTGGATCCTCCTCTGATTCTTCCTCGGGATCCTCCTCTACAGATATTACCGGTTCTTCTTCCGGTACGTAGTCGTTATTCCTTGACATGACTCTGCACAAAAGTTAGTTATAAGAATAATAACTATTGCTATCGCTAACTATTGTCGAGGAGATTAATTAATTAAACCAAATTTAATATTAATTATATTATAATATAATATTAGTTTTATTAAAATTTTAATTATTATTATTATTTAAATCAATATTGTATTTAAATGAATATAATATTCATTGTAAAATTTACCGTCATCAACAGTATCGTACATACACGTATTCATACACTTTGTTCCACATAAGCACGTATGAGTGTTACATGTATATATACTTTCACATTACCTTTTATACACATTTGTTGCCACTTTTACCTAACCACACGTTCCGCGACTTCTTCCCGAATTCCCTCATACAAGCAAGTCTGTTATTATGTTCCGGACCACAATAACTCACTTGCCCTACAAGTTCATCCCGACATCCATCAGTATATAATATTAATTTATTATTTAATTATTTCCTAGAGTTAATCGAGCCTACAGTTATATTTTAGGTACCCTACGGGATAACCTAATCCTTTATAACCAATGGCTCTGATACCAACTTCTGTCACACCCCGACTAGCACAATGCGGAAGCGTAAAACGGGAATGTAACAGACACCTCTGATATCAACACATTGTTTATAAAGAAACATTACAAACTAATTTACAATATATTACATTTCTTTGTTCTATCGTTGTTTTCCAGTCTAGGTGATATAAACAAAACTAGTTCATTAACTATACATTCTTACTACTAACATCCTTGCCTATATTCACATAGCATCAACCACACACTTCAGGTAAGTAACAGATCATCAAATTACTCCGATTTAGGTACACCTGAAAAACATTTTAAAACGGGTCGACTACTAGAGTTGGTGAGTTTCAAGAGTTTCAAGAAATCAGTAATGAGTATTCACAAGTCAACACTTGTAATCATGAAATAAGTATGTATGTATGTAAATGATGTATGTGATGTAATTATGCTAAGCTACAGTGAAGCCTGGACTGTTCGTGCTGCGTGCCTCCATTTCCCACGCTCAATCAATCACTGTGGCCCCTTTCCGCCCACAACATGCCCCTGTAGCTATGTCTAACACTACATAGCTGGTTCGTAAAAATTATGGTCATGTGCAAACGGTTTTGGTGTCTCGGCAAACCGTGCCGGCTCCGTTTGGGTTTGTCAAACCAATAGTACAATTCACAAGCCACCGGCTCGAAGTTAATCACTGTGATCGTGGGGACTTTCGTGTGTTATCACTTAGATAATTCACATCATCACATGTTTCAGATAAGTATATAGATATAATCAAACATGCTTTTCACCCCAAAAGTTCGTAAAACAGTTTAAAAGTGGGGTCATGAAACTCACGGTTTAGTAGATATTCAGTACTGTATCAACTCGTGGTTTGTTCAGTCCGCTATCAGTAGTTCCTATAATCAATATTATAATAATATTAATATTTTAATATTATTATAATCTCAATACTAAACAGGGCTGTATAACTAATCTGGATGTAGCTGGAACGCCCAGAAAGTGGCAATAGGCTTAGGTTGTGATGTTGTTCAATGTCTAATACTTAAAACCGAACTTGGCTCAAACTCCCGTTTTCCCAGCCGAGCCAAGTTGTTCGTTTACGCGTTCAGAAAACAGTTATGGGAAAATAAGCTTGGGTAAATGTATTGGTTAATAAAATGATTAAGTTATAAAGAAAGATCACATACTGGGGTCCCGGATTAGCCACGGGGCCCGTTTCCGTTTATTCAGTTTGATTTGAGAAGAAACGCGTACAATCCACCCGGATTGTCCAGGTTTCTCATAGAAAAGTTCATTTTTACTTAATTAGTCCAAAAATATGATTTTTGATCACTCTTGGTGTTTTGATTTTCCCACAGGTTCACTAGTCGCGAACTTGCCGGTTTTTATAAAAACTGAATTTGTTTAATATTCAGATTAGCATAACTAATTAACCGTTAATCATTAAATTATGAAAATTTAACCACTTATCAACTAAAATATGTAGATTTTAATAAAAATATTTCTGGAATTTATTTACTGATTTATTAATTTATAAAAATTCATTTTATCAGCTATATTTCGTCTGAAAATCGTCCGTTTACCCCAAACAATTTCCAAAAATTCCAAAAAAATTCCTGAATCCTCAAATCATGTCTTAAAACAACCTGTATCAATTCCAGAAGGTAAAAAGCTCGTGCGATATTCTTTTCGGTCCAAATTCTGCTGTAAAAATTCACACGAACGCAAATTAACAAAACACCTTTAAACTTCTCCAAATGATCCCAAAATTCATATGTGATCAAAATACATCAAATATGAGTTCCCAGAAAAATTTCATAAGTTTTGAAGTATTTTAGCTATTTTTCCCAAATAAACATCCTAATTCGGTAATAAATTCGCCAAATATTCTCGGTTGGTCGAAAAATTACCAAATTTGAACAGGGACTCATTGAAATTGTCCCTAATGTCCCTGAAAAAATTCAAGTCCTAACAATATGCACATCACAACCTTAACCTAAATAGCCCGTAAGCGAGTGTTTCGGCATTACCTTAACGGGTTTGGCTCGTTTCCGACTTTTTAATCAATTTTTCAGGTTCTTGTGCTTCTAAGAAAGCTATGTACAAGTCCTATATCACAAACCAAACAATATTTCATCAACATAATGTTGGTGCATTTTGTGACCGTCGCTATGCAATTCAGACCAGCGGAAAGCCACAGGCGAAGTTAGCACAACTTCGCCTTAGGCGAAGTTAGAACAACTTCGCCAACGGCGAAGTTGTAACAACTTCTGCCTTAGGCGAAGTTATCACAACTTCGCCATAGGCGAAGTTATGAACAACTTCGCCTACTGGCCCAAGCCCAAGCCCGAAAAGATGTTTTGTCTATATATATGTATGTCTTGTTTAGGTTTTGTATCCAGAAATCAGTGTGTGTCTTGAGTAGTTTGTTTGTTTAGAGAGAGTAAGAGACTAGGAGAGTCGTGTGAGACGACCCGAGGTAGAGCTCACCTCGGGTCAGTCGTGTTTTCTGTTTGGTTACGGTATGTAACGTGTTTTAATTATTAAATAAGAATCTGCAAATTTGTTTATCCCGTTCTTGTATTTGTTCGTGTATTTGTTCGTGTACGTGTTTGTGTTCTTCATCTTTACACCAATAAACGAGTCTAAGAGGATTCCGCACTCCTAGACCTCGTGCGGATCTCGTATCGATCGGCGACGCCCCCGGGGGGACCTACACATAACAGCCCTTAACTTAGGGTTTCGGCTAGTGCACAAAAACGAACTTTTGAACCTTAAAAACGCCGTTTCAACCCTTTAATCCTTGTTTATGGCCAAAAAAAACAATCAAAACTGGTTCCTTACTGTGTTTATGATCAAAACATGTTTATGGACCATTTTTAATATTTTTACACGGTTAGGAATGATTTTTAGTAACCAAGACATGTTTTATGGTATTAAACAAGTTTAAACAAGTTCAAAAGCTACTTATTTAAGCCCTTTACCGTAGGGTTTGGAGGTTTTCTGGAATTTTAGGATGCAGCTGCTTGGACCTCAGATTTTATAAACCAAATTGGATAAACAAGCTTCCTAAACAACTTATATAAAAAAAATGGAGGGTGGGGTGGGCTGGTCCGATCGGAAGGATGGTTTGGGCCCCCTTGGGCCCATTTTGGACCAACAATCTGTTTTCTCAAGCCCAATACGAAAAGCCCGGTCCAAATTTAGTTCGGGTTCGGTTTTTGGCGCGAAAAACTTATCGGGTGCGTTAAACAACGCGAAAACGAGTGTTTTTCGGCTAGTTTTGTGTAAAATTATAAAAACATACTATATGTTTGTAAAAATCAAAAATATTTTCACGGATCGCTTAAAACATTTCAAATAAGTGTTTGGTATGTCTTTTTCGGCTTAACGGATGATACAATGCTTGGTTTGTAACTATCTTTCGCGTTTAAATCTATAGCGGGTAGTTAAACGAGCATGTTTTTGTTTAACTTGTTTGCTATCAAACTAAGGCCATATTTCTAATGTTTTAGCTTGTATAGAACGTATATCACTTATAGATGGCCCCCCGAGATATCTGGGTCATCACCCGACCCGTTCGGTTAATCGTTCGTTTATTACACAAAAGGCGTTTATTTGCTTAATCGGTAAATACGTACTGAGGTGTACCTTGTTTTGGCTCAAATGTCACAGTAGTAAACCATAGTTAGGCGGTATTTGCTACTTGCATCAATCTTCTATGTATCTTGTGTAAGTGGGAGATTGTTCGACTCTATATGCCCAAGACATATATTATTATTGATGTGGCTAGTCGTCATGATCCAAGTCGGGTCATACCCAATAACAAGCTAGACAAACACCAATAATATTTGTTTATATATGATATGATCATAACAAATGAATATTAACACTTGAGTTATTTGGAAAGGGGTTTCTAAATAAAATATACTTGTGAATTACATAAATCGTATGGATGATTTATAATTTGAGAAAGAGCATTCCATATTGTTATTTAAAATGGTTAAGTAACAACATATTAAGCATGTTACCTATAATGTGTCATTGGTTATAACACAATACAAGTTATAGCACAATACAAGTTATGGCACAATACAAGTTATTTTACACAATGGTATTTGTGGAAAGTTAACAAATAATAATAACAAGAAAGAAAAGAAGAGCCCCCCCCCCCCTCTCACCCCTTGTCTTTTTTTATTATTATTTCATGTTAGTGGGTACATGCAAGAGATGGGATTGGGTGCCTTGGGTGGTGCCTTTTATAACCTCCTATATCTCTCTCTCTCTCTCTTGCATATGAGACTATTACACAAGTTAACAAAACACTCTCAACTCTTTTCTTCTTGGATTCGGCCAAGGTCAAAACAAGGAAGAGGAGTGATTTGCAAGTGAAAATCCTAGCTAGAAGTGGTGTATTGTCGGAGGCTTGGGGTATGCCAGCTTGAGGACCTTCCCTTTGAAGTTCTTGCCTTCCATCCATCCTCTCCTTCACCCGGATTTGATTCTCTTGAAAGGTAGCTTGACATGCATGAACATTTAGTGTCATGCATGTGTTTGATAGTATGTATTTCGTATTTGGATCCGGGTTTGGGTTTTGCATGTGTAAAATAGGTTTTATACATATCAAATTAACAAGATTTAAAACTTATGTCCGCTGCATTTTGGTAAAATAGGGATTTTATCACTTTGATAATCTTGTTAAAACCCAACAGATACATCATTACCTTTATTGACGATTATAGTCATTATTGGTATGTGTACTTGTTAAGACACAAAGATGAAGCTTTTGAAATGTTCGAAATCTTACAAAATGAAGTAGAAAATCAACTCAATAAAACCATCAAAGTACTTCGTTCGGATAGAGGAGGTGAATACCTTAGTGATGCCTTTCAAGATCTATTAGGAGTTGTGGGATCATCTCACAACTTACTCCACCTGGAACACCACAACATAATGGTGTGTTCAAAACGAGGAATCAAACTCTATTGGATATGATTCGATCTATGATGGGGTTTCGCATTTGTAACACCCGTTAATTTTCGGTTCAAAGATTTAAAGCTTGTAAAGTACGTATATTTCTTGGGAGTTATCCGGCATGTCTCGTTGACCTTATCATTTTCCCGGTACGTTAAATCATTTAACTTTTCTTTCAAGTTGCCATATCCTTCAACTTGAAAGGTCTAGGATGAAACATTTTATATTATAATATAAAACAGAAAACCCTAACCCCCCCCCCTTCTTCCTTGTCCGATCGGCTGCAAGGCAGCAGCCACACCCCCTCGTTTTTCTTTTTTTGCAGCCAAGTTAAGGTCTAAAACTTCAATTGAAGGTTAGTTCTATGTTTCCCCAAGTCTTTTACACCTTAATTGATCATTATATCACACGTATTGATCGATAAATGGCTTGTTCTAGGCTAACCGGGTGGCTGTCCAATTGAGCAATTCCGGGACTGTTTTCGTGGAGGTTTTTGCACCACCATCTTCCTAGGTATGTCGAGTATAACATACTTTAAGATTATGCATATTGGTGTTAGTTTGTTTGGTCAACTAGTTGTAGTTTAAAAGATAGTTTACGGTTGGCTAGAATGGTAGATTGTTGCGTTTAACGCGAGGGATGAAGTAAGTGATGACCAATTCAGTTCGTATAGCTTTGGTTTAATATACGGGCTGTTGGAAAATGACTTTTATAAGTATCGGGGCTGAATTGGTTGTCGGTTACTCAAACGGGTCGGTACAACGCGCATTTGCGTTTATTGAATAGTTGGTGCGTTGTACTTGCGAGTTACCAAACCATTTGACTAGTGTAGCATCATGTGGACTTGTTGGCTGTGAATTTATCACATTGGGTCCACACGGGGCTGAGTTGGATGTTAATTGCCTAAACGACTCTTAAACACGCGTGTTAGTATCACCTAGTGCTTCTGGGGGTAATTTGGGAATTCTTTACTCCCGAGAGTATCTAAGGGTTGTGTTGGTAAAATTAAGGCCCCGGGGTCTGTTATGATTGAGTTTGATGAGGTTGAGGATTTAGGTAACCCAAACCATGTTAGAACGTCTCGTAGGATAAGCGAGTCCTTTCGATGTCGTTAGTAATGTTTGTTTGTAAACCGACAGACGTTTGAGTTTTGGGGATACTTAGGGGTCCTCTAGCTTGTGGTGAAATCGTGCCTTGTGTCAGGTGAGTTCATGATGACCCTTTTTACTCTTTTTAAGTTTTTGGGCAAGCATGCACACCTAAGCGATTTTGCTTGATGAACCGTTTAAATTATTTTGTATGGGCTTACTTGTATAGGGTAGGCCTTGGGATGATGTTATTGTATGTTTGTACGTATGTTTGTACATATATTATTATATGGCCAATAATTGCCGATGTTATTTAGTCGTTATTGACTAAGGATGTCTACGTATGCCTACTTTGTGTTTGCATACGTTGGATGAGATGTTACGTGTCCGGATAATATTTATAGGGATATAATTATATGGATGTTTATATATATATATATATATATAAGTATTATTACTTATTATTGATGATGGCCTAACTGTTATATCACGTTTTATTTTAAAACTCTTGGAATGATTATGATTATTATTATTTTAGATGTCAATTATTAAAACTTGAACTCACTCAGCTCAAGCTGACTTTGTGTGCATGTTATTGTGAGTTTCAGGTTAGGAGGAGGATGCATTACCTCTTGGACGTGCACGAAGCTACTTGGACGGTGGAGGGTATACTTAGTTGGAAGTTTTAATAATTAACATTTTTCTTTTAAAGTTTTATTAAATACATTGATATTTGGTTTTGGGGCATAACTTCCGAGTTTTGGGAACTTGTTTTAACAATTATGATTTTCCGCTGAATTATACTCTGAATTGGTTATTTTAATAGAATTAACTGTTTTTGAGTTTAAGTATTTTTGTAAGTATTTTGTATGAATACCAACTGTAGGATTCCCGGGATTCGAAGGGTGTTACAAGTCGGTACCAGAGCCATGGTTCGAGGGATCCGAGCATCCCCGAATGCTTGGACTCGAACTGTAATGGAAAAGACTAGTTTTCCCACCGCGAGTAGCTGCATGCCAAGAGGTAACTTTAATTGTTAGTCATTCCTTTGAATTTTAAAGTTTCTAGTATGTGATTAATTGTTTAAGTGTTAGATAGAATGCTAATGTGGTTAGGGGCAGGGGGTGATTAGGACGAGCGGGTAAAGTAAACGACTAATTAGACCTAATCAACGTCATTAGCAGTTTACCCTTACCTTACATGTTCTAAATGCCACTTGTACTTGACCGTGTTAAAATTCAGTCTTTGTAGGGATAAGTCATGGTTAACACTCGTGCAGCTAAGAGAGGTCGTCCTAGTGTCCGTGGTCAGGGTCGTAAGCCACGTGCCGAAGCCGAGAATGAGATCCCTACTCCCCAGCAGGAAGAAACCCCGATTCATGAGGAGGGAGATAACCCCGCCTTAGATCCTACTATGTGCGCAGCTATCGCGGACGAGGTTTATCAGGTTCTCCATAGTGCCATTCCCAAGATCGTTGATGAGGCCATTAGAGCCATGGAGGAATCATTGGTCGGTAAGTGTTCGGATAGGGAAAGGAAGGGTAAGGAGATGCAGGTCGAGGAGGAAGAGGTTTATGTACCGTGTGAGGATGAAGAGGAGGTTCGTGATATTAGTGTATCTACTCAGGGTTGTTCGTATGGAGACTTTAAGAAGTGTGACCCTCCTTCTTTCGATGGTACAAGGATGTGTTGGCAGCACATCAGTGGGTGAGGGAGATGGAGGCCGTTTTGAGATTTAGTGAATGCAAGGGAGATGACATGGTGACTTATGCTACTGCCTCATTTCGTTCCAAGGCACTGTGTTGGTGGGATAATCTGGCGCATGCTATGGGTGATCATTCGATTAGGAGGATGACGTGGGAGGAGTTAAAGAAATTTGTTCTTGATCAGTTTTGTCCTCTACATGAATTGGATAAGATTGAACAGGAATTCTTGACCTTGGAGGCGGGTAGTATGACGCATCGGGAGTATACCACAAAGTTTAATAAGATGGCTCGATTATGTTCCGATCTGGTTACTCCTGAAGCTTAGAGGATTAAGAAGTATGTGAAGGGTCTTCCGGTGGATGTTCGTAGGGGTGTGGTGACCACCGACATGAGCTCATTTCACTCGGTGGTTACCCTAGCAGGCACATTATATGATCAGAGGGAGAAGTTACCGCCGACCGAGACTAGGAAGACATGGAACTCAAATTCGTACGGTAAAGGGCCCGGGGGAAGCAATTTTAATTCATCTGAGAAGAGGGTAAAGACTGAGACATCAGAATTTAAGAGGGATGCGGCAGTTGGTAATTGCAAGAAGTGCGTGAAACCGCACTAGGGGGAATGTAAGATTGGGTCTGGTTCCTGTTTTCGATGTGATAAGGTTGGACACCCCCATTTTGAGTGTCCGACGTTGACTTGTTTCCGCTATAAGGGTGCCGGCCACTTGGCATCAAACTGTCCTACCAGCAAGGCGGGGGGGGGGTCCGGTTAGGGGACTTCCTCGAGGGGGAAAGTGGAAGAGAAGCCGAAGGTCAGGGCGAGGGCCTTTAACATCTCCAAGAGAGAGGCAAATGATGATGCAGTTGTTTCAGGTACTTTTTCCTTATTCATCTTTTATTCCACCGTTATAAATTCTCATCATTTCGGAATTGTATGTGTGATCCTGTAGCTAAGTAGTAGTGTAATATTATCCCAGGTACCTTTTTACTTGATGAATTATAGGCATCGGTCTTATTTGACTCGGGTGCCAGTAGAAGTTTTGTGTCTACCGCTTTCTGTTCCTCGTTGAGTAAATCACCCGAGCGCGTAGTCGAACTGTTTGAGGTTGAGGTCACCGTAGGAAAGACCGTTTCCGTGTCTAGGGCTATTCAGGGTTGTTCCATCGAGTTTTCTGGGTATAGATTTCCGGTGCGGCTGTACTTGATGCCGCTTGGCTGTTTCGATGTGGTGCTTGGGATGGATTGGCTCGCAAGTGTTGATGCTCAGATCGTTTGTTGTTGGGTCGGATTTTGATAAGGAAGATTGGAATCTTTTCAACCTCCTCAGAAAATGGCTAAGTATGGACTTCGAGCAAGCTTAGGCGATTGAGCATGGTTTTACTACTTCAAGCATGGTCTTCAGAACCTTAAATGGTTGATTCTTCTAAGTGTTAAGGCATCGAGCAAGCTACACTTCAACGTGCAAGAGTATTCTTCTATCGAGCATGGATTGCCAAACGAGCAAACAGCTTGATCATACAAGTTTTAACCAAGTGTTACGAGCACAGGATGATCGAGCATATGGGGACAAGCTTGGATGCAATAAGAAGATGTCAAGTGATCAAAGCAAGGACTTCGAGCACAGTTCAGTTCCCGAGCAAGATTTACATCCGAGCATGCTAAATGTTGCTGAATAAGTAAAGCTGAAGACATTAAGAAGAATGAGCTTGCTCGATGGATTAGTTCGAGCAAAGCATGGACTAGTCAAGAAGAATGAAGTCTGCTGGAAGGGAATATCTTCACTGAAGATATTCTAAGTAAAGTATGCTCGAGACAGTCAATGAGCATACCTAGCATAGTGAGTCTGCTTGAGCAAGATTGTTATCTTGCTCGAGGACTCAACACTTGTATTATTTTGTGTTTCATTATGTAATGATTAGGAACTTCTGGAAGGAATGTTAGAGTCTATAAATAGGGTCCTAGGTTTCCATTTAGGGTAGGTTTTTCACACGGCACTCTGTACGGAAAACATTCTAAAGGAATATTCTATTATTTCCTCGGATAGCCGCCGCCTGCGCCGTCACACGAAACCCTTGACATTCCTTACGCTGTTCCATTAATGATTAATTAAATACAGTAAATCTTTGTCTTGAAATCGTTCTTACTGATTATTCATTTACGTTTCGTGTTTGTTGTTTATTCTTTCACTCCTTCGTTCCCACTTGTTGGATATCTTGATTTTGCCGGGAAATTCAACAGGCCTTTGGGTAAACAGAGTCGGTGTATTCTTGTCAACCTTTTGATGTTTCACCAGACTCACGGTCCTGACAAGTGGTATCAGAGCTTGAGTAAGCTCGCTGAAGGCCACGGGACAGAAGGTTGTGAAGAAGCTTGAAGCTTTACTCCGTCTTCACTACTGCAAACTACAGATCTACTGATATGGAAGACCAAGAAGTTTCCACAAACAAGATTCCGAGGTAACTCGGACAAGAAAACTTCATAAAATGGAAGGTACTGTTTGAAGCAGCGGTGAACTACAATGACCCAGAGCTGTGGACTTCCATCACCGAAGGAAACTACGTTCCTTCAACAGCTCCAAACAACAACGCAACCGTTGAACTAAAGATGAAGAAGAGAGATGATAAAGCTCTGTCTATGCTGAAATTTGGGCTTTTTTGGGAAATTCTAACAACTGTAAATCATCACAAGACTGCAAAGGGTATGTATGATGCAATCATTGAAATGTTTGAAGGGAATACAGAATTGAGAGACATCAAGAAAGACAGATTAAAAGAGCAGCTTGACAGATTCAAGTTTAATGAAGGAGAAAGACTAAAGTCAATTCTGCAAAGGTTCATGATGATTGTGAATGAAATTAGAACAATAGACCTTCAGATATCTGATTTTGATCTAAACAAGAAACTTCTATCATCTCTGTCTGGTGAGTGGTACACTGCCAGCAAGTTCATCAAAGAAAAGGCCAGTTTTCGAAACTTTAAATTGGATGATTTGATTGCCTTTCTCAAGGCTGCAGAATATGAAATGATTGAGAACCATATGATTCGAGAGGACAAGCCAAGCTTTCAAATGAACAATGCTCTTGTAGCACCCATGGGCAACCTCTCAATCAAGAATCAACAGCCTATTGTTGAGGAACCATCAGAAACAAACTCATGTTGCAGTAGTCAATCAAGATTCAATGTTCAGCTGATTGAAGATGACACACCATCTCCAGCAAATGGGCAGACTACTTTCATGCAGCACAACCCAACTCAAGGAACCAACTACCAGGCCTTGTTCTCCATGTTCACTGAGTCATACCATGCCTTTGTGGCCAATAATATGATAAATACAAGCATTGTGCAAGAAGATCTAGAACAAATAGATGCTGATGGTTTAGAAGATATGGACATTAAATGGCAAGCAGCTATGCTAGCAGTGAGGAGCAAGAGATTGTATAACAGGACAGGTAGAACAAGCTTCAATGGTCCAACTGAAAGAATTGGATTTGACAAATCGAAGGCCATTTGTTATAACTGTCAACAACCTGGACACTTTGCCAGAGAATGTAACATGCCAAGGCAAGCTGGAAATCAATTGAATCAAAATTAATTCTACCAGAACCAGAATCAAAATTTCCAGCAGCAAAGGAATCAGATTACCAAGAAGAACCCCTACCAAAATTCAAACAAACCCCAACAACAAACATTTCAACTTCAAAGAAACAACCAAATGCAGGCTCACACAAACCAGAACAGAACAAATCAGAACAATGTGAACCAGCAGAGAGACCAAGGAAATGTTGCTGTTACCAGGGTGCCACGGGATAGGGAATTTGATTGGAGCAATCATGCTGCTGAAATGGAGAGGGAAAACGTTGCATTTATGTCAAAAGTGCATGACTAGGCTGAATCTTCAAACACTCATGTACAATCTGATGTCTCAATTTCTGATCTTCTTATTACTATTGATCAACTTAATCAGGAGATTGGAAAATGGAAAACTGAGTGTGGGAGGAAGGAAGCCTTTTTGAATGTGTATGAAACAAGTGAGGCAACCTATGAAAGTCAAATCAAAGGACTTGAGGATGACTGTATGATGGCATACCAGACCCAATCAAGAATGACCATTGAAATTGAAGGGTTGAAAAAGATGTATGCAGAAGAAAAGATTAAGAATGCTGAATTGCTAATTCAAATGGATTTCTTGAAGAACCTTGTTTCTACTGGCAATATTGTGGGATATGTTGATAAAATGACTGAAGAAGAAAAGTACAAAAAGGTTCCACCGCCTTTTTGTGACAGCTACCCACTGAAAGTAGACAAGGAGAGTAGAAGTGAATACCTTAAGCAGTTCAAGAATGTTTTTGATGACAAAGAAGAGTTTGTAAAGCAATGTGTTGATGTGTATGTAGACCAGAATGGAGAATTTGCAGTGAAGAATGGTGGGGAGCCAGAATTTGAGAAGAGTGACAAATTGGTAAGAGAAAACAAGAAGTGGAGTGAGTACTCCAGTAAAGACAGCAATTGCAGTTGTGGAAGCTCTAAGTCATCCAAGGGCAAAAAGAAGAAAGGATCAAGCAAAAAGAACATTGAAAAGATTCCTCTTCTTCCAAAGATGACTCCAAAGATGAAAAGGCATTATGAGAAAATGAGGAGAGAGCATGTGGTATTTGACATCTGTGCTAGACCACAATCTGAGATCAAGAATAGAACAGATGAAATCCACTTATGATCAGTCACATCCACCAATTTACCCAGTTTTCTCTAATCATGAGTTGTTTGATATTGGGGATGTTAATTATGTGCCAATAAGAAGATATCCAAGAGAAGAAGAAGGAAGCTCATTGAGAACTTCCTCGAAGCTGAAGAAAATTGTTTTTGTCAAAGAAAAGTATCCACAAACAATTGACCTCAGTGAGCCAATCAAGATGGATTTCTCCAACACCTTGTGTCCAAAGACCTCTTTAGGATTTGACTTTCCCAAACCAAGTGACAAAATCAAAGACAAACAATTGCTTGAAGATATGGGAAGCAATGCCAAGGTCTGGTGCAAGAAGTGTGTTGCATATATGGTCATCACACTGATTCTTGCTGGATTGTTGAGGACACTTTGAAATTCCTGATGTGGTGAGTGGATTTGACATGAAGAGTTACAAAGAGATGTATCAGAATTACTTGAGTGGAAATAGAAAACCATCTGGTTGTGTGGAATAAAAGGAGATTCTTGAAAAGAGACTCAAGACCATTATGAAAATCAAAGTAAATGAGAAAGAGCCACATAAAGCTGAGAAGAACAAAAGGTCAACTGATAAGGGAAAACCAAAGATCAGACCTGGAGTTCTCAATGGTGATGAAAAGTTTTTGTTAAAACAGGGGTTTGAACCAAAAGGGTTCCAATGGAAGACAAAGAAGGAGGTGGTTGAGAAGAAGAACTATGTGATTGAGTAGACAGAAGTAAACAGATCACAGGTTGTGAAGGATGGGTTAGATTATGACACAGAAGAAGATTGTGAAATTGTGTATGAAGACCCACCTCCAGTTCCAACTCCAACTCCTGATGAATCTTCCACTGACACTGAATTACAAACTGATGCAGTTTGTAAATCAGATTCAAACTAATTCTGTTTTATGTGTATGTGCATGAACAGTCCTTGAACAAAAATGACTCATGGTATATGGACAGTGGATGTTCCAGGCACATGACCTGTGATAAGGGTGTGTTAATAAATTATGAAAAGAAATATGAAGGGCCAGTTGCCTTTGGGAATGATGAATACGGAGGAAAGATTGTTGGAAGAGGAACACTCACAAATGGCAAATTATCCTTTGAGAATGTGCTGCATGTTGAAGGACTACAATACAACTTGCTCAGCATCTCTTAAGTCTGTGATAAAGGATATAAAGTGGCTTTCAATGATGAACACTGCCTGATCTTGAAGCCTGAATTTGTTATTCCAACTGACACGATTATGATGATGGCTCCAAGAAATGGCAACCTCTATAAACTAAGAATGAATACTGCAACTTCAAGAGGTGGTTCATGCTTTATGTCAAAAGCAACTGAAAATCAAACTAAGCTATGGCATAGGAAGATGTGTCATGTGCACTTAAAGAACATGAACAAACTTGTAAAAGGTGAACATGTTGTTGGCCTTCCCACAAAAGAGTTTAAATTGGAAGAAAAATGCACATCCTGCCTGAAAGGGAAACAACACAAATCCTCACATAAAAGCAAAATGACAAATACTATTGATGAGGTCTTGGAACTGCTACACATGGATCTTTTTGGTCCTGTAAGTGTTCCAAGTATTGGGAAGAAAAGATATTGTTTGGTGATTACTGATGACTATTCATGGTTTACTTGGGTATACTTTATGGGTAGCAAAGATGAAACTGCAGAGTTGATCAGAATGTATGTGCTAAAAATGGAAAATCAACTTGAAAAGAAGGTGAAGGTCATTAGAAGTGACAATGGGACAGAATTCAAGAATGGAATTATGGATGAATTCTGCACTTCTAAGGGAATTTTTCAACAATACAGTACACCTAGAACTCCTGAACAAAATGGTGTTGTAGAAAGAAGAAACAGAACATTGATTGAAGCTGCAAGGACCATGATTGCTGATGCAAATCTGCCAGTCACCTTCTGGGCAGAAGCAATCAACACTGCATATTATGTGCAGAACAGGGTTCTGTTGAACAAGGCTCAAAATAAGACTCCATATGAGGTTATCTTTAAGAGAAAGCCTTATGTAAAGTTCTTAAAGCCTTTTGGGTGCAGATGCTCACTCCTGAATACAAAGGACTATATGAATAAGTTCCAGTCCAAATCACTAGAATGTTTCTTTGTGGGCTATTCATCTCATTCAAAGGCTTATAGAGTCTATGTGAAGGAGCACATGGTGGTTATTGAATCTTTTGATATAATCTTTAATGAAAACCATTTCAATAATGTTGAAGGACCTAAGTGGCAGTTTGACTTGGAAAAGATGATCAAATCATTCAAAATCTACCATGAAGATATGGATAACAGCATGTACAAAATTAGCTTTGAAGATAAAGAAAGACAAAGACAAGTTGATCTGGACAAGCTATGGTCATCTGTTGCTCCTGAGTCTAATGGATTTAACTTTGAAAGGAACAACCTTCAAACTGCTGAAGTTGATACAAATGGACAAGATGATGCAGTGGAAGTCTCTAATGAAGGGCCAAGTGAAGTAGAGAGTGAACCAAGTCAAAGTCAACAACCTGATCAGACTGAAAGGATAAACCAATTTGAAGAAAGGTTCCAGTCTTTGTTTGACTCTCTACAATTTGGGTCAAATGAAGCATCTTCATCAGAGATAAATCAAGTTCAACCAAATGAAGAATCCCAAATGAGAATTGAAGATGATTCTGCTGTGTTAACATGACAAATCTTGAAACAAAAGTATCTGCACAACAAGTTGTACAAACCACTTCTGTTGAAAGAAATCACCCAGCAGAAAACATAATAGGAGGCTTGCATGAGAGAGTGACAAGAAGTTATCCCAAATTGAACCAAAGAACATTAATCAAGCTTTGAAAGACAACAGCTGGGTAGAAGCGATGCAGGAGGAATTAGCCTAATTCAGAGATTTATATGTATCGAACTTGGTTGACAAGCCCAGAGGCAAGTATGCTATTGGGACAAAATGGGTCTTCAAAAACAAAAAGGATGAAAGAGGACTTGTTATTAAGAACAAAGCAAGACTGGTAGCTCTAGGATGCTTACAAGAGGAAGGAGTGGACTTTGAAGAAGTTTTGCTCCAGTTGGATGTAAAGTCTGCATTTTTGAATGGGAAAATTGATGAAGAAGTCTATGTCACTCAACCTCCTGGATTTGAAGATCCAATGCACCCCAACAAAGTGTACAAGCTCAGCAAGGCACTGTATGGATTGCATCAAGCACCAAGAGCTTAGTATGATGAGCTGTCAAATCATTTGTTGGGAAATGGTTTCTGCAGAAGGGCAATTGACAAGACTCTTTTCTACACAAGAAGGAACAAAGACCTGCTGCTGCTGCAAGTGTATGTGGATGACATTATCTTTGGCTCTACAAATGATCAAATGTGCAAAGAGTTTGAACAAGTACTTAATCCAAGTACAAGATGAGCTCAATGGGAGAGATGAATTTCTTCCTTGGACTTCAAGTGTAACAGAAAGCTGATGGCATCTTCATAAATCAATCCAAATATGTACAAGAGATTCTTAACAAATTCAAGTGCCAAGACTTCAAGACAGTATCCACACTAATGGATACATATGAGAAAATGGTACCTGATGAAAAGGGGGAACCAGTGGACCAGCATGAGTATAGGGCCAAGATAGGATCACTGATGTATCTTACATCATCTAGGCCAGATATTATGTTTGTTGTGTGTGTCTGTGCAAGATTTCAAGCTAACCCCAAGGTTTCACACATGCTAGCAGTCAAGAGGATATTTAGATACTTAAAGGGAAAACCAGATTTGGGGATTTGGTATCCAAAGAACCTCTCTTTTGATTTGATGGCCTACACAGACAGTGACTATGATGGTTGCAACATGAGTAGGAAATCAACCTCAGGAGGCTGCCAGTTTTTAGGGAACAGGTTGGTGACATGGCAATGCAAGAAATAGACTACAATGTCCATCTCAACTGCTAAAGCTGAATACATTGCTGCATCTGCTTACTGTGCACAGGTTTTGTGGATTCAAAATCAACTGCTGGACTATGGTCTGAATTTCTTACTTACTCCTATCTTAATTGATACTACTGCTGCTAGGTTTATTGTTAAGAATCCAGTCCAACATTCTAAGATTAAGCACATTGAAATTAGACATCATTTCATTAGGGATTGTCAGGAAAAAGGGCTTATAGAAATGAAAAGGGTAGACACATCTGATAACTTGGCTGATTTGTTCACCAAACCTTTAGATAAGACCAGGTTTCATCTTCTGTTAAAATGCCTAGGAATGATAAATGCTGATGAGGTTTAATTTAGGATGTGTGCTTAAGTTAGGTGCTTACTGATGATCTATGTTACTCACTTTGAATGTTTGCATGATAAACTTGCTATGCTTGAATGATTACTCAAATTGCATGGATCATGTTTTTAACTGTTCTTGTGTGGAATTTCTATTAACTGAGTTAATCACAGCTTTTAGTACTTTGATATGTGCCTGCATGATGAATTTTTATGATTCTAAGTACTTTGAGCATGAATCTGTGCTTGATAATGTGATTGTTGCTCTTTGAGCACAAACATAGGCTCCTGTAAGACTATTCTAAGTCATTCGAGCACAAATGTCATTGCTCAACAGCTTGAGCATAGAATGCTGTCTTGAAAACTTTTGCAAGTGTTTCGAGCATGCTTCTGTGGAAGACGGGTGTTTAATGCTCTTCGAGCACAAACAATCCAAGTTTTTCTCAAGTAACTCAAGCATGAATGTTGTTACCAGTGGTCAAGCATGTGCAGGTGTTCTGGATATCTTGATTATTCCTTACTAATTACTGCTCGAGCAAAAATCTAAGTCTCTCGAGCACATTGAAATGATTCACTTCTAAGGTTGCTTGATAGACTTTCGAGCATGCTCGATGAAGTTCTGAGCATGCTCGACAGACTTAAGTGATAATTTGTTGTTTCTATGCTATCTGAAAGTTTGTGCTTTGATACTGTGAAAGTGTGTGCTTAGTTACAAATGCTTAAATGACAACACCATATCTAAAATCGATGTTCTTCAAGTGAATTCTCAAAGAGAAATGGTTGTTAAATGGAAAAAGTTTCTTAAGCAACACTGTTTTCGGTGACATTGAATAAGAGAAATGATAATATTATCCAAGTTCACAACTTCAAGGAAGCAAGAAACTATTTTCAGGGAAATTGAATCCAACCTACACTGGGAAATGATAGAAAACTGTTTAAGATTAATAACCCTTGGATTATAAGTTCAAAAGGCTTTGAGTACAGTCATTGGCAAAGTATGGTAGCTTTCCATAGTCTGTAGTTGCAATATGTGATATACACTTAAATCTGATAAGTATGATGTGGTGAAACATTGGAAAATAAGGTATGTTCTCTAGCATATCTCTCCGAATGATAGGCAGAAAGGTGATTATCCAATCAACATGAGCACGTTGGTGTTTCTGGTCTATAAAAATATCTATTAAGTATTTGAGCAGAAATAAATTATTGATATATGAAAAATCTCTCAAAAAAAAGAGAAAGAAAAAGTTTAAAAACAAAAAGTATAAAAAGATCAAAAGTATAATATATATATATATATAAAAGTTATCTGATTTCATGGCTTAAGGGGCACTAAGGGAACTACAGGGGTGGGGCATACAAGTAAGTCTTAAACACCCTGAATGTAAGGCATGTAAGTCCGGATGGCATGTAAGTCCAACATTCAACCTTACAGTCTGTTATCAAAGACATAATATAACTAAATAACTGCTCTAGTGTACAAAAAATCAATTTTGACCAAGGCATCAGGGGGTTGGAGTTAATTCGGGGTGATTTGAAGAAAGCTAAATACACTTTGAGAAGAGATTAGAGGCAATCTGAAGCTATAATGATAACCATTCCTATCTTATGCTCTAATTGAATTCTAAATGTATCACAGAAAGCTATGACCATTATGCTAAGTATACCTGCTGTCAACCTGACTTGAGTCATAATAACACTGACCATGAAGTGGTGTGATCGTTGTCTTAAATAGTCTGATCCCATGTTGAGATCTTTCCAATTGACTTAAAATGAATTTTATTTTTGAACTAGATTTTGATCTCTTATGTCACCTTAAACTAATTGCTCAATTGATTTACTATTATGAAATGATTATTCTTTGGAAAAAGTTAAAATTTTGAGCACAAGACATGATTACTCATGTCTTGAATCAGTGGTATAAAAGTTGTGGTTCTCAAACTGAATTGAAATTTAAGTTTAAGTGTTTCGAGCAAGGAAACTATACTTGCTTATGCATTGATGCTTCGAGTATACTATGAGATGTCTGAATTGACTATCTGTTTTGAGTATGACATGAGACGTTTTGCTATTAAGTGTTTCGAGCATGCATCTTATCTTCGAGCACCTGCTATGTTATGAAAATTGGTGTTATGTGTTTCGAGCATGATTGCATGGTAACTAGCTAAGATCTAAGTTTTCGAGCACAAAGACCTGAAAGGAGACATTTATATGTTTAGAGCATCGTTGTGCTAGATACTTAGGTATAAGCATTCGAGCTAAGGAACTTGATGAAGATCATTATGTTAAGTAGTTCGAGCAAACTCATGAACTAGACACTTAGGATGTAAGTTCGAGTACAAAAAAAATAGGAAAGATTTAATCTGCTAAGGCTTTCGAGCATAGTGTATTTAGAGCATATAGAGCTATAGATGTCCAGAGCAAAGTTTCTAACACTGGAATGAATCTCTAGCATAGAGTAGAGATGATAAATTTCTAAGTACACTCGAGCATGATGCATAGTCGAGTAAGGTAAAATTACTAGTGTGACTCAGGATTGAATATTGAATGAATTTTAACAAGTACATTCAAGCACACTACACCTCGAGTATGACTCAATGCTCTTCAGTAAATTAATTTAAGGTAATCGAGCACAAGTCTAGAGGAATATTGCTTTGTCTCACTGGTTGTACCATGTACTTGAGAATGGACAGAATATTCCAAGTACATCGAGCAAGAGTCATACATGTACTCGTGTACAGGGGAGCCAGCTTTTACTTTGGCTGTATGCTCGAGAAAGGGAGGTACATTAAATTTGAAATTCAATGACAACTGTCGTGTGCTAAACGACAAAATAGGTACTTTACCACCCAAACGTTAGGTATAAAAGGGGGACTTAGAAAGTTTTTCACACATTTCTCTCTCTATTAAACCTAAATGAAAAACCCTTTTGCTCTGGCTATCTCCCTCTTGCTCGCTGTCACACCCCAACTAGCACAATGCGGAAGCGTAAAACGGGAATGTAGCAGACACCTCTGGTATCAACACATTGTTTATAAAGAAACATTACAAACTAATTTACAATATATTACATTTCTTTGTTTTATCATTGTTTTACAGTCTAGGTGATACAAACAAAACTAGTTCGTTAACTATACGTTCTTACTACTAACACCCTTGCCTCTATTCACACAGCATCAACCACACACCTTGGGCTATTAACAGATCACCAACTCATTCCGATTTAGGTATACCAGAAAAGCAGTTTAAAACGGGTAACTACTAGAGTTGGTGAGTTTCACGAGTTTCAAGAAAACAGTAATGAGTATTCACAAGTTAACACTTGTAATTATGAAATAAGTATGTATGTATGTAAATGATGTAATTATTCTAAGCTACAGTGAAGCATTGACTGTATGTGCTGCGTGCATCCATTTCCCACGCTCAATCAACCAGTGTGGCCCCTTTCCGCCCACAACATGCCCCAAGTAGCTATGTCTAACACTACATAGCGTGTTGTATAATTATGGTCATGTGCAAACGGGGTAAAGTCTCAGCAATACATGCCGGCTCCGTTTGGGTTTGTCAAACCAATAGTACTATTCACAAGCCACCAGCTCGAAGTTAATCACTGTGTTAGTGGGGACTTTCGTGTGTTAGCACCAAGATAATTCACATCAATACATGTTTCAGGTATGTATATGTAATCAAACATGCTTTTCACCCCAAAAGTTCGTAAAACTCTTTAAAGAGTGGGGTCATGAAACTCACGGTTTAGTAGTTAATCAGTACTGTATCAGCTCGTGGTTTGTTGGTCCGCTATCAGTAGTTCCTATAATCAATATTATAATAATATTAATATTTTAATATTATTATAATCTCAATACTAAACTGGGCTGTATAACTAATCTGGGTGTAGCTGGAATGCCCAGAAAGTGGCAATAGGCTTAGGTTGTGATGTTGTTCAATGTCTAATACTTAAAACTGAACTTGGCTCAGATTCCCGTTTTCCCAGCTGGGCCAAGTTGTTCGTTTACGCGTTCAGAAAACAGTTATGGGAAAATAAGCTTGGGTAAATGTATTGGTTAATAAAATGATTAAGTTATAAAGAAGGATCACATATTGGGGTCCCGAATTAGCCACGGGGCCCGTTTCCGTTTATTCAGTTTGATTTAAGAAGAAATGCGCACAATCCATCCGGATTGTCCAGATTTATCATAGAAAAGTTCGTTTTCACTTAATTAGTCCAAAAATATGATTTTTGATCACTCTTGGTGTTTTGATATTCCCGCAGGTTCATTAGTCGCAAACTTGCCGGTTTTTATAAAAACTGAATTTGTTTAATCTTAAAATTAGCATAATTAATTAACCGTTAATCATTAAATGGTGAAAATTTAACCACTTATCAATTAAAATATGTAGATTTTTATAAAAATATTTCTGGAATATTCACTGATTTATTAATATATAAAAATTCATTTTATCAGCTATATTTCGCCTGAAAATCGTCCGTTTACCCCAAACAATTTCCAAAAATTCCACAAAAATTCTTGAATGCTCAAATCATGTCCCAAATCAACCTTTATCAATTCCAGAATGTAAAAAGCTCGTGCGATATTCTTTTCGGCCCAAATTCGGCTATAAAAATTCACACGAACGCATATAAACAAAAAACCCTTTAGACTTCTCCAAATGATCACAAAATTCATATGTCATCAAAATACATCAAATCTGAGTTCCCAGAAAAATTTCATAATTTTTGAAGTACTTTAGCTATATTTCCCAAATAAACGTCCCAATTCGGTAATAAATTCGCCAAATATTCTCGGATGGTTGAAAAATTACCAAATTTAAACAGGGACTCATTGACATGGTCCCTGATATCCCTGCAAAATTTCAAGGCCTAATACTAGGAATATCACAACCTTGACCTAAATAGCTCGTAAGCGAGTGTTTCGGCATCACCTTAGCGGGTTTGGCTCGTTTCCGACTTTCTAATCAAGTTTTCAGGTTCTTGTGCTTCTATGAAAGCTAGATACAAGTCCTATATCACAAACCAAGCAGGTTTCATCAATATAACAGCCCTTTAACTTAGGGTTTCGGCTAGTGCACAAAAACGAACTTTTGAACCGTAAAAACGCCGTTTCAACCCTTTAATCCGTGTTTATGGCCAAAAAAGATCATGATTCTGATTTGAAACTAGGTTTAACATCAAATTATGTTTTTGAATGATTTTTGAGAGTTTTACATGGTTAACTATGATTTTTAACAATCAAGACATGTTTATATGTTGTTAAACGAGTTTAAACGAATCAAAAATCGAGTAATCATAAGGTTTTTACCTAGTTTTCTTGCTAGTTTTGGCTGTAGAAGAAGAGTTCCAGAAGTTTTGTTTGAAAATATGTGTAAAAATATCTCAAATCTAGTTTATATGTGAAAGGAAAAAAAAGGGGGGGTGTGCTGCTGCTGCGATCGAAGGTGTATGGGCCCATTTTGGCCCAAGTTTCTGATTTCTCACGCCCAAATACGAAAAGCCCAGTCCAAATTTAGTTTGTGTTTGGTTTTTGGCGCGAAAAACTTATCGAGTGCGTTAAACAGTGCGAAAACGAGTGTTTTTCGGCTAGTTTTGTGTAAAATTATAAAAACATACTATATGTTTGTAAAAATCAAGATTATTTTCACGGATCGATTAAAACATTTCAAGTAAGTGTTTGGTAAGTCTTTTTCGGCTTAACGGGTGATACAATGCTTGGTTTGTAACTATCTTTCGCGTTTAAATCTATAGCGGGTAGTTAAACGAGCATGTTTTCGTTTAACTTGTTTGCTATCAAACTAAGGCCATATTACTAATATTTTAGCTTGTATTAAACGTATACACTTATAGATGCCCCCCCCCCCCGAGATATATGGGTCATAACCCGATCCGTTCGATTAATCATTCGTTTGTTACGCAAAAGGCGTTTATTTGCTTAATCGGTAAATACGTACTGAGGTGTACCTTGTTTTGGCTCAAATGTCACACTCGCTGCTCTAATACTCGCTTAACTTCACTTTGATTACAGCCATTAGCTCTGGAGATAGATGATGAAAATCGCGAGTTGGAGCCAATGATAAATTTCTTAAACAACTCTAATTTGCGAGTGGCATTGACAGAAAACCCCACGATATACTGAAATCGTATTTCAGATTTTGGGGTTCCGCAACATATGTCAAAGATGTCAATGGAGAAAGAATTGAGGCGTCGGTTCTAAACCACGACATTGAGATAACAGAAGCTTCAATCCGGGCTGCACTACATTTGAATGATAATTTTGGGGTTCAGCCATCTTACTCAGTCCCACGGCTGCTACGAGTCTTTCAAGAGACTATGGGCTACCAACGAGGAGTTAAGGAGGGGCAATTTCAAAAAGGAAGTTTTCCCTTAGTCTACAGGTTCCTGATCCACCACGTCATACAGTCCTTATCTCCTCGGAGAGGGACATGGACTTTATTGAGCAGAGAGCTTGGCACTCTCACTGTAGCAATACTATACAGGCAACCTTTTAATGTTTCAAGACTTATCTTTCAAGGATTGGTTTCGAATGCAGAGAAAGCAGAAGGACACAGATTCCTCATGTATCCAAGATTTCTACAGATTTTAATAGACGGGGTTTTGCCTGATCTTCAGAAAACTGGTGAAGTATTGAGGCTTCAGGATCCAAACATTTGCAAAAGAATGAATGATGCTCAGAGCAAGTTTGTTGAAAATGATGAATGGGATTTACTACCATGGTTGCTTGTACCAGCATTTGAAGCTATTGATGTACCAAGGACTCCAGGGAATAGTGATGTTGAAGACAGTGATGGTGCAAATGATAATGGTAATGATGGTGTTGAGGGTGGAAATGACATGATGATTGGTAATGATGATGCTGCACAGGAGGCAATTGAGGTAGATGTGCCTTTAATTGAACAGGCTGCAAATGAGAAAGTTATTGCAGAGGTAGATGTGCAGGAGGAGACCGATGAGCAGGATGAGGTTGTGGTCAACCAATATGCAGAGCCGATGGATGAGGATGCTTTTGTCGCTCAAGTTGTATAAGATGTTGCAGACACAGTAAAAACAAGATAACTCTGCCAGACTCACCACCACCTGCAGTTCACCATGATGACACAGAGTCTGTTGAGACAGAGGCTAAAAATGACGATGTTACCTCTTCATCATCCCCTATTGAACCTGCTCTGTCTGATACCGAACAAACTGATGATATTCCTGTTCCAACTCCACCTACATCTCCACTACAAGTTCCATTACAACCATCCCAACCCACTCAAGATGCACATATCCAAGTTCAAACTGCTGCTGATGCTAACCCACCAACTCATTCAATCCCATCTTCTGAACGATATAGAGTTCCATCTCCTGAAACTGTAGAGCCTGAGCCATTTTCTGAACCCGCGTCAAAGCCAAATCTTGAAACCCCACCATCAAGCCCCAATCTTTACGATGTTGTTTGTGAAAATGCCAAACTTGAGTTTGAAAACATAATGTTAAAAGAACAAAATGCCATTTTTGCTACACGGAACTCGGCCTTGGAAGCTGCTCTGAATGAAGCATTAATGAAGATTCGAACCCTTGAGGGGTATTATGAGGTTGAGAAGACCTCAGATGCACCAAAATAGGGGGAGAAACCTGAAGGCATAGATAGCTTAAAGGTAATTGGAGAAATGTATGAGAGTACTGATGAAGAGACTGTGGAGGTTGGTCCATCAAATTAGGGAAATAGCGTCGTCTATGAAGGCCATAGGGATAACGTGGTATGTGAAGGCCATGGGTATAACGTGGTCTGTTAAGGCCATGCGATAACGTGGTCTGTAATGGCCATGGGGATAACGTGGTCTGTGACGACCATAAGAACAATGTGGGCAGTGGAGGCCACAAGGTTATTGTGGGTGGAAGGGGGCCACAATAGTAACAAACTAAAGTTTAGTATGACCTATGAGCCAAATTCTGCTGCAACTATATAAACTAACTTGATTATGGCATGAATGCCAAGAAAACACAATGATTATACATAATGTGGGCGAAAGGGGGGGGGGGGCACATTGATTGATGGTACGTGAGAAATACAATACATGTATGTGTGAGTGTGTGTGTATGTATATATATATATATATATATATATATATATATATATATATATATATATATATAGGCTAAGTATAAAATGAAAACCCACTTGAATTATGAAAACTCTAGAAACTCATTCTCAACCACATATTTTTAATTAATGTTTAAATCTTGTGGTCCACAATTAAAGTGAATAAAACATGTAAATATAAATATAACTTTTTCTCTCTCCTGAAAACATATATAAAAATTAGTAAAAAATAGAAAACATTTTTTTTTATGTTTCGATATTTTTTATTAAATGTTACAACATATATTACATGTAACAAAAAAAACGATGTTACATAGGGTTTTCGTGGGTTTTCACAACTCAAGTTGGTTTTCATTTTAACCTTATCCTATATATATATACACACACATACATACTATGTGAGTAGGCGTAGGAAACACTAGATTTATATATATATATACACACACACACACTATGTAATGGTTGATTGTGTGTGGAACCATTGTGCGCGGAAGGGGGGCCACAGTGGTTGAATTTACGTGAAAAAATGGAGGCACGTAGTACGAATGAACTGTCACAATTTTATCATAGTTTCAAAACTTATATCATAAACATACACACATACATATGTACATACAAACATACAGATGCAATATATACAAACGTAAATACATTTTCACATTCGCGCGTACATACAAACCACGACTATGTGGTACGCAGAACTGATTTCGTTAAAACTTATGAAACTCACCAACTATTCGTAGTTGACCTGTTTTTTAACATGTTTTTCATGTATTTAGAAAAGTGGAGTAGATTGCTTATGTGCTACGTGTTTGGAATGTGAACGATGCTGTGTAAATTGGTACAAGCATTCGAGTTAGGAGTAAAGTAGCTTATCGGGCTTGATTAGTTTGTATCACCTAATTTGTAAACAAAGTTGGATCGATGTAATATATCGTAAACTAGCTAATAATGTTTCTCTATGAACAATGTGCTTGATACCAGTTGTGTCTGTTACATTACCATTTACGCTTTCGCAAATCACTTAACGGGGTGTGACAGAAGAAAGGTATCAGAGCCATTGGTTATAAAGGATTAGGTTATTTCTTAGGATGCCTAAAATATAACCGTAGACTCGATTATATCTAGGAAAATTAATAATAAGTAACGATATATACTGATGGATGCCGGGACGAACTCATATGTGAGTTATTATGGTCCAGAACGTAATAACAGACTTGCTTGTACGAGAGAATTCAGGAGAAGTCACGAAACATACCGATAGGTAAAAATGGCAAAATACGTGTATAAAGGTGATGTGAAGTATATATATAACATGCACACATGATTATTTGGTATAATGTGGACAAATACGTGTACGTACTAGACTTTCAGTAATAATAAATTCTATTGCAATAAATATTCTATTCAATTAAAATCAATATTAATTCCTATTATAATTAAAATTATATTTTATGAAAACTAATATTATATTTTATCATCATTAATATTATACCTAGTTATAACAAATAAAATATTTATTTTTACCTTAATTAATAATATCCTTTACTGTGATGAAAATTGTTGAAAAGAAAATGTTATTTTATGACTGACTGTTGCACCGAAAGATATCGAGATCGGGTAGCTTTATGACAGATGAAGAACCGGTGTTGCCTGTAATCGAGAATACGAGAATGCTTTAATGAGTTCAAACTGAATCTTGTGATATGACGGAACCACAAAGGGGCTTAATATGCAAGGCCCAGGAAAGAACCGTGAGAGGTGTGACCTACTTACAATAGTTTCAAGAAGATAGGTATAACACTTCTCTGCTTGGGTTTAATCTTTATCTTATATACTCGTTTCTTTGACATCAAACTAAACTGTTTTCCGGCTGTCTTTCCATTTCTGTTGTTCGAAATCAAACACCATCCCTAGGAAAATGCTTATTGATGAGCCCTTTATCGAATTATAAATATAATAATTACCTTATTGAGTCCCCAATTCTATAACAAACCATGATTACCAGTATATATGATGTACTAACGATGGTTCAAAAGAAATAATAATAATAATAATAATAATAATAATAATAATAATAATAATAATAATAATAATTCCCTTTACATATCACAGTGCAACTGACTCTGATTAACATTCATAACTAGCAAACTCTTCAAACCATCTGTGTACGAGAACCTCCAACGACTCCTATATTTGCCATTCCAATTAGTTTATTACATAAGAGAAACCCCATACTCACGAATCGATGGCGTGCCATGACTAGAATGGTACATACTTAACCCCAACTAGTAAATTACCACTTTTAGTAAACCCGGCATGCTTACGGATACTGAATGACCTGGTGAAAGAATATATTCTATAGTTATATTTAAAAACATCCAGAGGTCAAGTGGAGTATACAAGTGCATTCATATTATAACACACTGATTAAACTCATAATGGGGGGATGTCTACTTAAGGGGGAGAGGCCAGACAAAAACAATTTCCAATGATGGGATCGTACCAGAATAATTGTTGTGCAAGTTGTGAACCGTTCATAATTGTTATGATTTGTACTTGGATAGATAAGTATAGTATGGTAAGGTATTGTTGTGTATAGCATTTTTTCGATACTCCATGCAAGCATCTAATAGTGTGTACCATGCTGATATGGAGGACAATTTGTGCCTTCCGTTACAATACTGACCCTTACCGGGTTAAAATTTCTTGTACCTTGGTGGCGACTTTTGATATATATACACAGACAATGGCCTCTGTTAGGCTAAATCTATATTCTATCTTTAGTATATAGACTCGAGAATAGATGCGTGTGATACGTATATGCTATCTGAAATACCTGATTACCAGTTAATGTGATTCCTTTTGTGATTAGTGATGTAATGTAGTAAAACTGGTTATTGTTATAGAATGTCCCCGAAGCAAGCAAACACATTGTATGAGGCAGATGTAGCCGAGATGATTGCTCGGCAACTACAGATAGTACTTCCGACAATAGGAGCACAATTCGCTGCCGGTATTAATACAACTATGAATACAAATCAAATGTCGAACACTAATGCGGCCGTGAATACTAACCCCCCGACAAATACTAATACAACTACAAATGCTCCCCCGATAAGTACTAACACAGTCACAACTAATACTGCCCCATTGAATACTATTGCTATTCTTAATAATGATAACCCCCCACCGAACTTAAATAATGATCGTAAAAACCCAAATCCCCCACAACACGGATATCAACTTAAGAACTTCAGGTTATGTAAACCTATAGATTTTAGTGTTACTGAAGGACCAAATGGACTGGGTAAGTGGATCGAAAAGATTGAATCCATTATCAATATCACTAACTGTCCACCAGATTGCATTGTCAAATATGTTACTTCTACATTTGTGGACCATGCCCTAATGTGGTGGAATACGATAATGCAAATTCAGGGACAATAGGCAATCAACCATATGTCTAGGGCAGATTTTAAAGATCTTATGATAGAACACTTTTGTCTGAGAAATGAAATTAATTAGAGCAAAAACTTTAGGAATTTAGAAATGAAAGGTGCTGATCATTTGGGGTACACCCACCGCCTTAACGAACTGGCTTGTCTAGTTCCATGGTTAGTTACCCCAGAATCTAAACGTATTGAACGCTACATGGGGTTTTGCCCCTGAAGTCAAGAGTCTGGTTAATTCAACTGGCCCTTAACTTTTGAAAATGTCGTGTGACAAGCCGGCATTGTAGCTTTTGATTTGATTAGAAGTGGTAGGTTGAGAACGCCTGGGGAATCATCTGGTACAAACGAACCGAGTATGAGACGAAGGTACAAGGAAGACGACAAAATAAACGTGCATGCACTATGATACAAAATTACGCCATTACCAGTTCTGATGTGAAAAAGAGAAGTTGTCACACCCCGTTAAGCAATTTGCAGAAGCGTAAAACGGAAATGTAACAGACACCTCTGATATCAACCACATTGTTTATAAAGAACAATACAAACTACTTTACAATAATTTACATTGATCTAACTTCATTTACAACTAGGTGATACAAACTAAATCCAGCCCGTTAAGCGGCCCTATTGGCACACTTGCATCAATTCACCTAGCATTGATCGCAAGTCAAACATGTAGCACATTGACTTTCTAATCCAATCCAGTACCTTGAAAACTTGTTAAAGAGGGTCAACTACAAATAGTTAGTGAGTTTCATGAGTTTCAAGAAATCATTTATGAGTACAACAATCACAGTTTGTAAATATGCAAGTATGTATGCATGTAAGTTCACAAGTACATTTGTTTGTATGTTTATGATGTAATTATGCTAAGCTACAGTGAATCCTTGATTGTCTGTGCTACATGCATCCATTTCCCACGCTCAATCAACCACTATGGCCCCCTTTCCGCCCACAACATGCCCCGAGTAGCTATGTCTAACACTACATAGCGTGTTTGTATAATTATAGTCATGTGCAAACAGCGCTATGTGACCCGGCAACCAGGCCGATTCTATTTGGGTTTGTCAAACCAATAGTACTATTCACAAGCCACCGGCTCGAAGTTAATCACTGTGTTCGTGGGGAGTTTCTTGTGTTAGCACTTAGATAATTCCCATCATCAATCAATTCATAGTATATAGATATGTATCAACATGTTTTTCACCCCAAAAAGTTCATAAAAACAGTTTAAAGTGGGGTCATGAAACTCACGGTTTAATATGGATTCAGTACAGCGTCAGCTTGTAGTTCGTTTGACTCGTATCACTAGCCCCTATAATCAATATTATAATAATATTAATATTTTAATATTATTATAATCTCAATACTAAACTGGGCTGTATAACTAATCTGGGTATAGCTGTTACGCCCAGAAAGTGTCAATAGACTTAGATTGTGATGTTAATCAATGTCTAATACTAAAAACCGAACTTGGCTAAGTTTCCCTGTTTTCCCAGTTGGGCCAAGTTGTTCGTTTATGCGTTCAGAAAACAGTTATGGTGAAGTAAGCTTAGGTAAATGTGTTGGTCAATAAAATGATTAAGTTATAAAGAAAGATCACACATTGGGGTTATGGATTCGCTACGAGGCTCGTTTCTGTTTAATTAGTTTCCTTTTGGAGAAAAACGAGCACAATCTATGTAAACTTTCCGGATTTCTCATAAAAAGTTTGTTTTTACTTTACTAATCCAAAATATGATTTTTTTTATCACTCTTGGTGTTCAGATATTCCAACAGGTTCGTTAATCACAAACTCGTCGGTTTTTATCCGAATTGAATTTGTTTAATCTTTAAATTAGCACAATTAATTATCCGTTAATCCTTATATTATGAAAATTTAATAATTTATCAATTCAAATATATAGAGTTTTATAAAAGTATTTCTGTAATTATTTACTAATTTATTAATTTTTAAAAATTCATTTTATCTGCTATATTTAGCCCGAAAATCATCCGTTTATACCAAACGATTTCCAAAAAATCCTCCAAAATTTCTGAGTGATCAAAATATACTTCAAAACAACCTAGAAAAATTCCTAACTCTAAGAATCTTGCCAAATACTTTTTTCGAGCCAAAAACGACTATGAAAATTCAATTAAACGCAAATGCGCAAAACATACTTAGGTTTTTCCAAATAATCCCAAATTTCATGTGTTATAATAATATACTAAATCTGATTTATCCACAAAATTTCATAATATTTCAAGCATTTTAACTATTTTTCCCAAATAAACGTCCCAATTCGTTAATAAATTCGTCAAATATTCTCCGATGGTCGAAAAATTACCAATTTTTAACAGGGACTCAATGATATTGTCCCTGATGTCCCTGCAAGATTTTATAACCTAAAAATATGCACATCACAATCGAATCCTAAACAGCCCGAATCGAATGTTTCGGCATTACCTTAGCGGTTTTGGTTCGTTTTCGCCCTTCTACTCAAGTTTCCGGGTTATTGTGCTTCTATGAAAGCTAGATATAGGTTCTATATCAAAAACTAAGCATATTTCATCAATATGGAAGCCTTGGAACTTAGGGTTTCGGCTAGGGTATTAAACCGAACTATTGAACTGTAAAAACGCCGTTTAAACCCTTTAATCTGCGTTTATGGCAAAAAAAAACTATCAAACCAGGTTTCTAACCATCAAAATATGTTTATGGACTATTTTTAGGATTTTTACATGGTTAAGAATGATTTTTGGCAATTAAACCATGTTTATATGATATTAAACATAATTAAATCAAGTTAAAAATGATGAAATTAATTAATATACCTAGGGTTTCTTGAGTTTGAGCTGAAGAAGAAAGAGTTCCATATAATTTTCATTAATTTTGATGTTTCAAAAACATCTTTGAGGTTTAATATAAAAAAAGGATGTTTAGGGTTTTTCTTTTTCAACTTTGGTGGGCTGGGCTTGTTGGGCCCCCTTTTGGTCCCATTTGGCCCAATTTTCTCGATTTACATGCCCGAACGTAAAATGCCGAGTCCAAATTTATTTCGGGTTTGGTTTTTGGCATGAAAAATATATTTGCGTTTGTATATAAAAATGTCACAATCTCTTAGTCCCTACAGTCAATATTATAAAAATATTAATATTTTAATATTATTATAATCTTTATACTAAGCTAGGCTGTCAGTAGGCTTAGATTGTGATGTCGTTCAATTTCTAATACTTAAAAGGTTTGTTTTTACATAATTAATCCAAAATATGATTTTTGATCACTCTTGGTGTTCAGATATTCCCGCAGTTTCGTTAATCACGAAGTTGCCGATTTTTATTAGATTTGAATTTTTTTAATTTTCAAATTAGCATAATTAATTAACCGTTAATCATTAAATTATGAAAATTTAGCCACTTATCAAATAAAATATTTAGATTTTTAAAAAAAATATTTCTGGAATTATTTATTGGTTTATTAATTTATAAAAATTCATTTTACCTGTTATATTTAGTCCGAAAATCATCCGTTTATACCAAATGATTTCCGAAAATTTCACAAAAATTCCTGGATGCTCAACTCATATCCCAAAACCATCTGTATCAATTCTAGAATGTAACAACCTTGTTCAATATTCTTTTCGGGCCAAAATCGACTATAAAAACTCATATGAATGCAAATGCATAAAGCCTACTTAAATGCTCCCAAATTTCATGTGTGACCAAAATATACCAAATCTGAGTTCCTTAAAAATTGTCATAATTTTTCAAGTATTTTAACTATTTTTCCCAAATAAACGTCCTAATTCGGTAATAAATTCGCCAAATATTCTCCGATAGTCGAAAATTTACCAAATTTGAACAGGGACTCATTCATATGATCCCTGATGTCCATGCTAAGTTTCATAGGCTAACAATAATCACATCAAAATCGAATCCTAAACAGCCCCTAAACGAGTGTTTCGGTAATACCTTTGCGGTTTTCGATCGTTTCAACCCTTTTTCTCACTTTTTCGGGTTCTTGGTCTTCTAGCGAATGTAACTACAGGTCCTATATCACAAAACCAAGCACGTATCATCAAAAATCCAGCCTTGAAACATAGGGTTTTGGTTAGGGCTTTAAACCGAACTTTTAAACCGTAAAAATGCCGTTTAAACCCTCTAATCCGTGTTTATAGCCGAAAAAAACTATCAAAGAAGGTTCCTAACCATGTCTATGATCAAAATTTGTTTCTGGACAATTTTTAGGATTTTTGCATGGTTAGGAATGATTTTTGTTAATCAAACTATGTTTAGATATAATTAAACATGTTTAAAGTATGAATTAATGATCAAAAATATTAGATTTACCTTAGTTTTAATATGGGTTTTCAAGGAACCAGAAGTTTCCTTCAGTTTTGTTGTTGATAGAGTTGAAAAAATATCTTTCTTAGTATAATAAAAAAGAATGAATGCTTAAGGGGGGGAACCCTTTAGCGTACGGAAGTCAACAAGCCCCCCCCCCCTTGGGCCTTATTTAATTCACATGCCTTGTTTTGCATGCCCGACGTGAAAAGCCAAGTCCAAATTTATTTCGGGTTCGGTTTTTGGAGCGAAAATATATCGGGTACGACAAACAGTGCGAAAACATTCGTTTTTCAGTCATTTTTGTATAAATTTATATAAAACATACTATTTGTTTGTAAAATCGAAAATATTTTCATGGATCGCTTTAAACATTCCCACTAAGTGTTTTGTAAATATTTTTCGGCTTAACGGATGATACAATGCTTGTTTCGTAACTATCTTTCGCGTTTAAATTCATAGCGGGTAGTTAAACGAGCATGTTTCTATTTAACTGGTTTGCTATCATACTAAGGCCATAATATTAATATGTTAGCTTATATTAAACGTATATCACATATAAACGGCCCCCGACATATCTGGGTCATATCTAGACCCGTTTGGTTATCTGTTCATTCGTTATGCAATAAGCGGTTAAACGCTTATTCGATTTGTGAAAACTAAGGTGTATTCGGTTTTGTCACGAATGTCACAATATTACTCGAGTGACGACTCGTGGTGAGAGGCTCGTGTTGGATACCCATCGGTCCAATATATTACTCGAGTTACGACTCGTTGTGAGAGGCCCCGTTTTATATGGATTTCTGTATTTGGGTCCAATATATTTCTCGAGTTACGACTCGTGGTGATAGGCCCGTATTACTTATGGTTTTGCTACCAGGTCCAATATTTTACACAAGTCATGACTCGTGGTGCGAGGTCCGTGTTAACTTAAAATATTTTCAAAGGAAGGACAATTAGTTATTTAATTAAGATTTACAAGGTTGTTGTACTTTAAACCGATTAATAAACATTGAATTATATAAAACTTGAACTCACTCAGCTTTAGCTGACTTTGTGTGTATGTTAGTTTGAGTTTCAGGTTAAGAAGAGGATGATTACCGCTTGTATGTGCTCGAGACTACTTAGAAGGTTGAAGGCATTATCTAGTCGGGGATATTAATAAAGAAGACTGTTTATCTTTAATTATTATTAAACGTATTTAAATTGGTTTTGGGCATACTTCCCGGTTCTTGGGAATTTGTTTTTGACACTTATGATTTCCGCTGATTTTACACTCTGAACTGGTTTCGAAATAAAGTTAATTGATTTGGGTTTTAAACTTTTGTGAAATTTAGGTCATGATTACCAACTGTAGGATTCCCGGGATTCGGGGTCTTACAAGTTGGTATCAGAGCCATGGTTCGAGGGATCCGAGCATTCCCGAATGCTTGGACTCAAACTATAAAAGAAAAGACTAGAAATGCCAACCGCGAGTAGCTGCACTCCAAGAGGTATTTTTAATTGTGTAGTCATTCTTTTGAGTTTTAAAATTTTCATTATGTGAATAATTGCTTAAGTGTTAGATAGAATGCTAATATGGCTAGGGGTAGAGGGTACTTAGGACAGGTGGGTAAAGTAAACGACTAATTACACTTGATCAACGTCATTAGCAGTTTACCCTTACCTTACATGTTCTAAATTATACTTGTACTTGACCTTGTTAAAATTCTGTCTCTGTAGGGATAAGTCATGGTTGATACTCGTACAGCTAAGACAGGGCGTCCTAGTGTTTGCGGCCGTGGTCGTAAGCCACATGTCGAGGCTGAGAGAGAGAACCCGACTCCACAACAGGAATAGATCCCAATCCAGGAACAGGGGGATAATCCCATCTTAGATCCTGCTATGCGTGCGGCTGTCGCGGATGAAGTTTACCAGGTCCTTCACAGTGCCATTCCCGAGATCGTTGCTGAAGCTGTTAGGGCTATGGAGGAATCGATGGTTGGTAAGAGCTCGGATAAAGGAGAAAGGGGTAAGAAAACTCAAATTGAGGATGTGGTGATTGTGCCGAGTGAGGATGAGGAGGAGGTTCGGGCAGTTTGTGTGCCTACTAGGGGTTGTTCATAAGAGGACTTCAAGAATTGTGACCCTCCTACTTTTGATGGTAACAAGGACGCGTCAGCAGCACATCAGTGGGTGAGAGAGATGGAAATAGTTTTGCGGATCAGTAAGTGCAAAGGGGAGGATGTGGTTACTTATGCTACCGTCTCGTTTCGTTCAAAGGTGCTGTGTTGGTGGGATAATCTGACACAGGCGATGGGTGATCGTTATGTTAGGAGGACGACTTGGGAGGAGTAGAAGTAGTTGATTCTCGATCAGTTTTGTCCTCCACATGAGTTGGATAAGATTGAACAGGATTTCTTGACCTTGGAGGCGGGTATCATGTCACATCGGGAGTATACCATAAAATTTAATCAAATGGCTCGATTGTGTCCTGACTTGGTTACTTCTGAAACTAAAAGGATTAAGATGTATGTGAAGGGTCTTCTGGCCCTAGCTAGTACTTTGTATGTTCAGAGGGAGAAGATAGTGTCGTCAGAGACTAAAAAGACTTGGAACTCGAATTCTAACTCCAATGGTAAATGGTTTGGGGGAAATAATTTTATTTTGGTGGGAAAGAGAGTGAAAACTGAGTCTTCGGATCATAGGGGAAGTGCAATGGTGGATAAATGCAAGAAGTGCGGGAAACCTCATAGGGGGGAGTGCAGGCTTGAGGCTAAACCCTGTTTTCGTTGTGGAAAGACCGGACACCCCAACCATGAGTGTCCGACTCTGACTTGTTTCTGATGTAGGGCGTCTGGGCACTTAGCAACCAATTGTCAGGCCGGAAAAGGGGGGGGGGTCTGAGATGGGGATTTCCTTAAGGGGGAAAACGGAAGAAAAGCCGAAGGCCGCGACAAGGGCTTTCAACATATCCAAAAGGAAAGCAAAGGACGAGGCGGGCGTTTTTTCAGGTACTCCTTTCCATATTCATCCTTTATATTCTACCGTTTATAATTCCTTATTCTTTCGGAAACGTATGTGTGACTGTTTAGCTATGTAGTAGTGTAATATTATTCAAGGTACCTTCTTAATTGATGACTTACATGCTTCGGTCTTGTTTGATTCGGGTGCCAGTAGGAGTTTTGTGTCTACCACCTTTTGTTCCGCGTTGAATAAACCACCCGAGCATGTAGTCAATGTGTTTGAGGTGGAAGTCGTCGTAGGAAAGTCCGTTTCTGTGTCTAGGGGTATTCAGGGTTGTTCCATCTAGTTATCTATTTTCCGGTGCGGCTGTATTTGATGCCATTGGGCTGTTTCGATGTGGTGCTTGGGATGGATTGGCTCACGAGTGTAGATGCACAGATTATCTGTGGTCAGAAACTGGTACGTTTAAGGGCCCCGGATGGAACCCAGATCACTGTTTTCGGTGACCGGAGTGGTGCGAGACCACATATCGTATCCATGCTTAAGGCGGGAAAACTTATGTAGTGAGGTTGCGGGGCGTATCTGGCGTATGTTATAAACGAAATGAAAGAACTTATGGTTCAATTGGAAGAATTGCTCGACAAGGGCTTCATTCGATCGAGCATCTCACCTTGGGGAGCCCCGGTCCTGTTCGTCATGAAAAAGGACGGTAGCATGCGGATGTGCATCAACTACCGTGAATTGAATAAACTCACTGTGAAAATCTGGTACCCTCTACCAAGGATCAATGACTTATTTGATCAGCTCCAAGGAGCTAGTTGGTTCTCAAAAATCGACCTTAGGTCCGGGTACCATCAGTTGAAAATTCAGGAGGAAGATATTCCTAAGACGGCCTTCCGCACTCGTTATGGACATTATGAATTTCTCGTGATGTCTTTCGGTTTGACCAATGCGCCGGCTGTGTTCATGGACCTTATGAACCGCGTGTGTAGGCCGATGCTTGATCGTTCGGTTATTGTGTTCATCGACGACATTCTAGTTTATTCTAGGAATGAAACCGATCATGCTCGTCATCTCACGGAAGTTTTGGAAGCACTGCAACGGAATAAGTTGTCGCGAAATTTTCTAAGTGCTCTTTCTACTTACGCGAGGTTCAGTTCTTAGGTCATGTTATTAACCTGAGTGGTATATTGGTTGACCCTGCAAAGGTGGAAGCCGTAAACAAATGGGAATCTCCTAAGTCGCCGTCTAAAATCTGTAGTTTTCTGGGTTTGGTGGGGTATTACCGCCGCTTCATTCCCGACTTTTCAAAAATCGCTTCGTCGTTGACCAAGAAGAACGTTAAGTTTGTTTTGGGGTTCTGAGCAAGAAGAGGCTTTTCTTGAGTTGAAAAATAGGTTGACGCATGCTCCGATTCATGCTCTGTCCGATGGCACCGATGATCTTGTCGTCTATTCGGATGCTTCTTACCAGGGGCTTGGGTGTGTTCTTATGCAGCGGGGTCGAGTCATAGCTTATGCCCCGCGACAGTTAAAACCTCATGAGGTGAATTACCCTACTCACGATCTGGAACTGGCGACGGTTGTATTTGCGCTTAAGCTGTGGAGACATTATTTGTATGGTATCCCTTGTGTCATCTATACCGATCATAAGAGTTTAAAGTATTTCTTCGAGCAATGTCGGTGGTTAGAATTGAGTAAGGACTATGATCTGGAGATTATGTATCATCCTGGTAAAGCTAACGTGGTAGCAGACACGTTGAGACAGAAAGAGAGACCGAAACCCATTCGTGTGAAATCTTACCAGCTTATTCTCAAACCTGATATTTTGAAACTGATAGCCAGCGTTTAGAATGAGGCTTTACAGGTGGAATGGATTATGTCAGAGCGAATTTGGGGTCAGGAAAAGTTGTTGGAGGACGTCAGTGACGGGGTGAAGTATAAAGATGGTCGTTATGGGTACCCAAGTATGGGGGTTTCAGAAGTAAGATTTTTGATTAAGCACACAAGTCGCGCTACTCAGTTCATCCGGGCACGACTAAGATGTACCAAGATCTAAAGAAGAATTGCTGGTGGCCCGCGATGAAGTATGAGGTGGCTCAATATGTGAGTAAATGTTTGACAAGTTTGTAGGGTAGGGCTGAGCATCAGAAGCCTTTCGGGAAACTTCAACCCCTGGAAATACCTGAGTGGAAATGGGAGCATCTTACGATGGATTTTGTAACTAAACTGCCTCGTATTCCTAAGGGTAATTATGACATCATTTGGGTAATCGTGGATAGATTGACTAAGAGCGCTCACTTTTTGCCGATTCGGGAGACTTATAATCCGGGCAGTTAGCCGATGTGTTTATTCGTGAGATTGTTTCTAGGCACGAGGTGCCTGTATCTATTGTTTCGGATAGGGATACGAGTTTTACCTCCTGGTTTTGGAAGAAGTTTCATGGGGAAATGGGTACCAAACTCCTCATTACTACCGCTTATCACCCGCAGACGGATGGTCAATCCGAGAGGACCATACAGACTCTCGAGGATATGTTGCGAGCTTGTGTTATCGATTTTGGTGGTAGTTGGGATCGTCACTTACCATTGGTTGAGTTTTTCTATAATAACAGTTACCACGCCACTATTGGGATGCCGCAGTTTGAGATGTTTTACGGGTGTAGGTGTAGGACTCTAGTCTGTTGGGGTTCCATCGGTCAGAAACAATTGGGTAGTTTGGACGTGGTCGAGGCTACGACTGAGAAGCTGGATTAGATTAAGGATTTTAGGAAGGCTGCTCAGGATCGTTAAAAGTCCTACGCGGGTAAAAGGCGAAGGCCTATTGTGTTTGAGGCCGGTGATCGGGTTACGTTAAAAGTTTCTCCTTGGAAGGGTATCATTCGTTTTCGCAAGAGGGGGAAGCTTAGTCCGAGGTTCATAGGCTCGTTTCGTATATTGTCCCATGTTGGCGAGGTGGCTTATAGGCTGGATTTGCCCAACGAGCTCACTAGGATTCATCCTACTTTCCACGTATCTCATCTGAAGAAATGTTTGGCAGACGAGGAGGCTTATGTGCCTCTAGGTGATATTGAACTCGATAGTAAGTTGAATTACATTGAGGAACCTACCGCTATTTTTGACCATCAGGAAAGGCGTTTGAGGAATAAGGTGGTCAGGCAGGTGAAGGTGCAGTGGAGGCACCGTAGGGACTCCGAGGCCACTTGGGAATCCGAGGATGAAATGATGAAACCCCGCAGTTGTTCTTGTCGCATCGGGATTCGGGGACGAATCCCATTGTAAGGGTGGTGGACTTATAACGCCCGTTGTTCTTGTCGATTCGGTTAAATGATTTAAGCTATGTAGAGTATGTACATCTCTTAGGATTTATCTAGCTTTCCTCAGGGACCTTCGCGTCATTCCGATAAGTTAAATTAATTAACTTTTCATTCAAGTTGCTACATCTATCAAATTGAGGGACTAGAGTGTAACATATCGTTTTATATCAAAAAACCCTATCCCCCCTTCTCCTTGGCCGATCGGAATAGAGCAGCAGCCTTAGGGCTTCTGTTCGGATAGCTTCGGTTTAATGTAAGGGCTGTTGGAAAATTATATTTTTAAGTATTGGGGCTGAATTGGTTGTCGGTAACTCAAATGGGTCGGTACAACGCGTATTCACGTTTATTGAATTGTTGGTGCGTTGTGCTTGCGAATTATCGACCCATCCAACTCGTGTAGTGTCGTGTGCACTAGTAGGCAGTGAATTGATCAAATTGGGTCCACACGTGGCTGAGTTGGATGTTAAGTGCCTAAACAACTCTTAAACGCGCTTATTTGTCTCACCTAGCACTTCCGGGGGTAATTTGGGAATTCTTTATTCTCGGGAGTATCCATCAGTTGTTTTGGCATATACAGGGCCTCGGGGGTTGTTATAATTGAACTTGGTGAGGTTGACGCTTTAGGTAACTCGAACCACGTTATAACGCCTCGTATGATAAATGAGTCCTTTCGGTATCGTTAGTAATTATTGTGTGTAATACGACAGACGTGTGAGTTGTGGGGATACTTAGGGGTTCTCTAGCTCGTCGTGGTTGTGTATCTCGTATCAGGTGAGTTCATGATGCCCCTTTCACTCTTTTCAAGTTTTAGGCTAGGATACACACCTACTTGTTTTACCCGTTTAACTGTTAAGAAATTGCTCATAGGTTTACTGGTAGCAATTGTATTTCAGTTGCATCATACATATTACTTGTGACTTATACTTGTGGAAATATAATAGTTCGTCGGGATTAAGTCATAGTACATATAATTACACTTATACCTATTGATGTGTGTACTTGATGAACTTACGTGTAATTGTGCCTATGGGTGTATGTTTGTATGGGTTGTGGCCGGGTCAAATATATTACTCGAGTGACGACTCGTGATGAGAGGCCCGTGTTGCATACCCATGGCCAATATATTACTCGAGTTACGACTCGTGGTGAGAGGCCCGTATTGTATGGATTTCTGTATTTGCGTTCAATATATTACTCGAGTTACGACTCGTGGTGAGAGGCCCGTATTACTTATGGTTTTGCTACCAGGTCCAAGATATTACTCGAGTTACGACTCTTTAAAATATTTTCAAAGGAAGGACAATTATTTATTTAATTACGATTTACAAGGTTGTTGTACTTTAAACCGATTAATAATCATTGAATTATATAAAAGTTTAACTCACTCAGCTTTAGCTGACTTTGTGTGTATGTTAGATTGAGCTTCAGGTTAAGAAGAGGATGATTACCGCTTGGACGTGCTCGAGACTACTTGGACGGTTGAAGGCATTATCTAGTCGGGGATATTAATAATGAAGACTGTTTATCTTTAATTATTATTAAACGTATTTGAATTGGTTTTGTTCATACTTCCCAGTTTTTGGGAATTTATTTTTGATACTTATGATTTCCGCTGATTTTACACTCTGAACCGGTTTTGAAATAAAGTTCATTGATTTGGGTTTTAAACTTTTGTGAACTTTTGGTCATGATTACCAACTGTAGGATTCTCAGGATTCGGGGTCTTACAAGTTGGTATCAGAGTCATGGTTCGAGGGATCCGAGCATTCCCGAATTCTTGGACTCGAACTGTAAAAGAAAAGACTAGAAATGTCAACCGCGAGTAGCTGCACGCCAAGAGGTAATTTTAATTGTGTAGTCATTCTTATGAGTTTTAAAATTTTCATTATGTGAATAATTGCTTAAGTATTAGATAGAATGCTAATATGGTTAGGGGAAGAGGGTACTTAGGACAGGCAGGTAAAGTAAACGACTAAATACCCTTGATCAACGCCATTAGCAGTTTACCCTTACCTTACATTTTCTAAATACTACTTGTACTTGACCTTGTTAAAATTCTGTCTCTGTAGGGATAAGTCATGTTTGATCCTCGTACAGCTAAGACAGGGCGTCCTAGTGTTCGCGGTCGTGGTCGTAAGCCACTTGCCGAGATTGAGAGAGAACCCGACTCCACAACAGGAAGAGACCCCAATCCAGGAAGAGGGGGATAAACCCATCTTAGATCCTGCTATTGTCACACCCCGTTAAGCGAATTGCGGAAGCGTAAAACGGAAATGCAACAGATACAACTGGTATCAAATACATTGTTCATAAAGAAACATTACTAACTAATTTACAATATATTACATCGTTCTAACATCTTTTACAAACTAGGTGATACAATCAAACCGGTTCATCAATTACTTTACTTCTAACTCAAATGCCCATGACATCAATCACCAATCAGACACGTAACGCACAGGAAATTACTTCTTATATCTGATTACCAGAAAAGCATGTTAAAACAGGTCAACTATGAATAGTTGGTGAGTTTCATAAGTTTTAACGAAATCAGTTCTGCGCACCATACAGTCATAGTTTGTATGTACACGCGTATATAAGAAAATGTATTTACATTTTATATATGTATATCTACGTCTTTGTATACTGATATGTATGTGTATAAGTTTATGATAGAGTTTGAAACTACGATAAAATCATGACTGCTCATTCATACTTCGTGTCTTCATTTTCCAAATAAAATCAACCCCTGTGGCCCCCTTTCCGCCAACAACGGTTCCACGTAAAATCACCACTATGGTCCCTCTTCTGACCACAATGGTTTCACGTAAACTCAAACATTACACGTTGTATACACAAACAATTATTATTTTCTACACATAGAATTTCCTACACCTATCGACATAGTATGTATATATATATGTACACAATACACACATATATATAGTATTTATCACGTATTACTAATCACTGTGGCCCCCTTTCCGCCCACAACATATATAATCATAATATTTTCTTAACACTCATGTCATAATCAAGTTATTTCGTTTAGTAAGTTGCAGCAGAACTTGGCTCATAGGCCATACTCAACTTAAGTTTATAAGTTGCAGCAGAACTTGGCTCATAGGCCATACTCAACTTTAGTTTAGTTAGTTGCAGCAGAACTTGGCTCATAAGCCATACTCAACTTTAGTTTATAAGTTGCAGCAGAACTTGGCTCAAAGGCCATACTCAACTTTAGTTTTGTACTGTTGTGGCCCCCCTTTCACCCACAATAGCCCCATGGCCATTACAGACCACATTATTTCCAAATTAGTTATGTTTAACATAACATGACGTGTTTGTATAAATATATTGTCACATGTAGTTTCATTATGTTTTGTCATTCGTACTCTCTCCACTTAATATACCAATCAATGATAATAATCACTTTTCATCAGCACATAGTTAATCATTATGGTTGTAGGGATTTTTCATATATACATGTTCAGATAATCTATATCCTGAACCATTTTCTGGTAGATAATGTATACAAACACGCTTTTCACCCCAAAGGTTTGTAAACAGTTTGAAAAGAGGGGTCATGAAACTCACGGTTTTGTAGGCACTCAGTGCGAGATCAGCTCGGGGTTCGTTTCCCTTGATATCACTTAGTCCCTATAGTCCATATTATAATAATATTAATATTTTAATATTATTATAATCTCAGTATTAAACTGGGCTGTATAACTAATCTGGGTATAGCTGGAATGCCTAGAAAGTTGCAATAAGCTTAGGTTGTGATGTTGTTCAATGTCTAATACTTAAAACCGAACTTGGCTCAGATTTCCGTTTTCCCAGCTGGGCCAAGTTGTTCGTTTACGCGTTCAGAAAACAGTTATGGGGAAATAAGCTTGGGTAAATGTATTGGTTAATAAAATGATTAAGTTTAAAGAAGGACCACATACTGGGGTATCGGATTAGCCTCGGGGCCCGTTTCCGTTTATTCAGTATGATTTAAGAAGAAACGCGCACAATCTATCCGGATTGTCTAGGTTTCTCATAGAAAAGTTTGTTTTTACTTAATTAATCCAAAAATATGATTTTTGATTATTCCCGCAGATACGTTAATCGCGAACTTGCCAGTTTTTATTAAAATTGAATTTGTTTAATCTTCAAATTAGCATAATTAATTAACCATTAATCATTAAATTATTAAAATTTAGCCACTTATAAAATAAAATATGTAGATTTTTATAAAAATATTTCTAGAATTATTTACTTATTTAATAATTTATAAAAATTCATTTTATCAGCTATATTTCGCCTGAAAATCGTCCGTTTATCCCAAAAAATTTCCAAAAATTCCACCAAAATTCCTGAATATCCAATTTATGTCCCAAAACAACCTGTATCAATTCCAGAATGTAAAAAGCTCATTCAATACTCTTTTCGGTCCAAATTCGGCTATAAAAATTTACACGAATGCATATACACAAAACACCTTTAGACTTCTCTAAATGATCTCAAAATTCATATGTGATCAAAATACATCAGATCTAAGTTTCTACAAAAATTTCATAATTTTTGAAGTATTTTAGCTATTTTTCCCAAATAAACGTCCCAATTCGGTAATAAATTTGCCAAATATTCTCGGATTGTCAAAAAATTACCAAATTTGAACAGAGACTCAATGACATGGTCCATGATGTCCCTGAAAAATTTCAAGGCCTAATAATATGCACATCACAACCTTAACCTAAACAGCCCGTAAGCGAGTGTTTTGGCATTACCTTAGCGGTTTTGGTTCGTTTCCGCCTTTCTAATCAACTTTTCAAGCTCTTGCGCTCCTATTTAGGATAGATAAAAGTCCTACAAACCAAGAAATTTTTCATCAACATAACAGACCTTAACTTAGGGTTTCGGCTAGTGCACAAAAACGAACTTTTGAACCGTAAAAACGCTGTTTCAACCCTTTAATCAGTGTTTATGGCCAAAAAAACTATCAAACCAGGTTCCTCACCATGTGTATGATCAGAACATGTTTATGGACCATTTTTAGGATTTTTACACGGTTAGGAATGATTTTTGGCAATCAAGCTATGTTTATATGGTATTAATCGAGTTTAAACGAGTTAAAACTTAGCCCAAAGTGAAGCTTTTTACCTTGTTCTTGCTGGGTTTTGAGAGAACTAGGCTGCTCTACAGATTTTCCACATGAAAATATCTTCAAAAATATCTTGGACTTGTTTATATTTAAAGGAAAACCAAGGGTAAAAAGTCTTTTTTGGCGGGCTGGGCTTGTTGGGCCCCCTTTTGGGCCCATTTGGCCCACTTTTCTCGATTTACGTGCCCGAATGTGAAATGCTAAGTCCAAATTTATTTCGGGTTTGGGTTTTGGCGACAAAAATATATCGGGAGCGACAAACGGAGCGAAAACAAGTGTTTTTTGGCTAGTTTTGTGTAAAATTATAAAAACATACTATACGTTTGTAAAAATCAAAAATATTTTCACGGATCGCTTAAAACATTTCAATTAAGTATTTGGTAAGTCTTTTTCGGCTTAATGGATGATACAATGCTTGGTTTGTAACTATCTTTCGCGTTTAAATCTATAGCGGGTAGTTAAACGAGAATGTTTTCGTTTAACTAGTTTGCTATCATACTAAGGCCTTAATATCAGTATGTTGGCTTATAATAGACATATATCTCATATAGATGGCCCCTCGGGATATCTGGGTCATAACCAGACCCATTCGGTTAATCGTTCATTCGTTACGCAATAAGCGTTAATCGCTTATTCGATATATGAATACTATGGTATACTCGGTTTTGCCACGGATGTCATAGCTATGCACACGACTATCGTGGATGAAGTTTACCAGGTCCTTCACAGTGCCATTCCCGAGATCGTTGCTGAGGCTGTTAGGGATATGGAGGAATCGATGGTTGGTGAGAGCTCTGATACGGGAGAAAGGGGTAAGAAAAATCAGATTGAGGATGAGGTGATTGTGCCCAGTGAGGATGAGGAGGAGGTTCGGGCTGTTAGTGTGCCTACTAGGGGTTGTTCGTATGGGGACCTCAAGAAGTGTGACCCTCCTACTTTTGATGGTACCAAGGATGCGTCAGCAGCACATCAGTGGGTGAGAGAGATGGAAACAGTTTTGAGGATCAGTAATTGCAAAGGGGAGGATATGGTTACTTATGCTACCGCCTCGTTTCGTTCAGAGGCGCTGTGTTGGTGGGATAATCTGACACAGGCTATGGGTGATTGTTCTGTTAGGAGGAGGACTTGGGAGGAGTTGAAGTAGTTGATTCTCGATCAGTTTTGTCCTCCACATGAGTTGGATAAGATTGAACAGGATTTCTTGACCTTGGAGGCGGGTATCATGTCACATCGGGAGTATACCACAAAATTTAATCAAATGGCTAGATTGTGTCCTGACTTGGTTACTCCTGAAACTAAGAGGATTAAGAGGTATGTTAAGGGTATTCCAGTGGATATTCGTAGGGATGTGGTGACCACCGAAATGAGCTCATTCCATTCGGTGGTTACCCTAGCTGGTACTTTGTATGATCAGAGGGAGAAGATAGTGCCGTCAGAGACTAAAAAGACTTGGAACTCGAATTCTAACTCCAATGGTAAATGGTTCGGGGGAAATAATTTTATTCCGGCAGGAAAGAGAGTGAAAACCGAGGCTTCGGATCATAGGGGAAGTGCGATGGTGAATAAATGCAAGAAGTGCATTAAACCTCATAGGGGGGTGCAGGCTTGGGGCTAAACCCTGTTTCGGTTGTGGAAAGACCGGACACCGCAAACATTAGTGTCCGACTCTGACTTGATTTCGATGTAGGGCGTCTGGGCACTTAGCATCCAATTATCAGGCCGGTTGAGCGGGGGGTCCGAGCAGGGGACTTCCTTAAGTGGGAAAACGGAAGAAAAGCCAAAGGTCGCGGCAAGGGCTTTCAACATCTCCAAAAGGGATGCAAAGGACGAGGCAGACGTTGTTTCAGGTACTCCTTTCCATATTCATCCTTTATATTCTACCGTTTATAATTCCTTATTCTTTCGGAAACGTATGTGTGACTGTTTAGCTATGTAGCAGTGTAATATTATTCCAGGTACCTTCTTAATTGATGACTTACATGCTTCGGTCTTGTTTGATTCAGGTGCCAGTAGGAGTTTTGTGTCTACCACCTTTTGTTCTACGTGGAATAAACCACCCGAGCGTGTAGTTGATTTGTTTGAAGTGGAATTCGCCGTAGGAAAGTCTGTTTCTGTGTCTAGGGCTATTTAGGGTTGTTCCATCGAGTTATCCAATTTCCGGTACGGCTGTATTTGATGCCATTGGGCTGTTTCGATGTGGTGCTTGGGATGGATTGGCTCACAAGTGTAGATGCGCAGATTATCTGTGGTCAGAAACTGGTACGTTTAAGGGCCCCGGATGCGACCCAGATCACTGTTTTCGGTGACCGGAGCGGTGCGAGACCACATATCGTATCCATGTTTAAGGCGGGAAAACTTATGCAGCGAGGTTGCGGGGCGTATCTGCCGTATGCTATAAACGAAATGAAAGAACTTATGGCTCAATTGGAAGAATTGCTCGACAAGGACTTCATTCGACCGAGCATCTCACCTTGGGGTGCCCCGGTCCAGTTCGTCAATAAGAAGGATGGTAGCATGCGGATGTGCATCGACTACCGTGAATTGAATAAACTCACTGTGAAAAACAGGTACCCTCTACTAAGGACAACGACTTATTTGATCAGCTCCAAGGAGCTAGTTGGTTCTCGAAAATTGACCTTAGGTCCGGGTACCATCAGTTGAAAATTCGGGAGGAAGATATTCCTAAGACTGCCTTCCGCACTCGTTATGGACATTATGAATTTCTCGTGATGTTTTTCGGTTTGACCAATGCGCCGGCTGCGTTCATGGATCTTATGAACCGGGTGTGTAGGCCGATGCTTGATCGTTTAGTTATTGTGTTCATAGACGACAGTCTCGTTTATTCCAGGAGTGATACCAATCATGCTCGTCATCTCACGAAAGTTTTGGAAGCACTGCGACGGAATAAGTTTTCGCGAAATTTTCTAAGTGCTCTTTCTGGTTACGCGAGGTTCAGTTCTCAGGTTATGTTATTAACCCGAGTGGTATATTGGTCAACCTTGCAAAGGTGGAAGCTGTAAACAAATGGGAATCTATTAAGTCGCCGTCTGAAATCCGTAGTTTTCTGGGCTTGGCGGGGTATTACCGCCGCTTCATTCCCGACTTTTCAAAAATCGCTTCGTTGTTGACCAAGTTGACCAAGAAGAACGTTAAGTTTGTTTTGGGGTTCTGAGCAGGAAGAGGCTTTTCTTGAGTTGAAAAATAGGTTGACGCATGCTCCGATTCTAGCTCTGCCCGATGTAACCGATGATCTCGTCGTCTATTCAGATGCTTCTTACCAGGGGCTTGGGTGTGTTCTTATGCAGCGGGGTCGAGTCATAGCTTATGCCCTGCGGCAGTTAAAGCCTCATGAGGCGAATTACCCTACTCACGATCTAGAACTGGTGGCGGTTGTATTTGCGCTTAAGCTGTGGATACATTATTTGTATGGTATCCCTTGTGTCATATATACCGATCATAAAAGTCTAAAGAATTTCTTCGAGCAAAAGGAACTGAATATGCAGCAGCGTCAGTGGTTAGAATTGATTAAGGATTATGATCTGGAGATTATGTATCATCCCGGTAAAGCTAGCGTGGTAGCAAACGCGTTGAGACGGAAAGAGAGACCGAAACCCATTCGTGTGAATTCTTACCAGCTTATTCTCAAACCTGATATTTTGAAACTGATAACCAGCGTTCAGAATGAGGCTTTACAGGTGGAATGGATTATGTCAGAGCGTATTTGGGGTCAGGAAAAGTTTTTGGAGGACGTCGGTGACGGAGTGAAGTATAAAGATGGTCGTTTATGGGTACCCAGGTATGGGGGTTTCAGGAGTAAGATTCTTGATGAAGCACACAAGTCGCGCTACTCCGTTCATCCGGGTGCGACTAAGATGTACCAAGATCTAAAGAAGAATTACTGGTGGCCCGCGATGATGTATATGATGTGGCACAATATGTGAGTAAATGTTCGATTTGTTTGCAGGTTAACGCTGAGCATCAGAGGCCTTTCGGGAAACTTAAACCCCTGGAAATAATCGAGTGGAAATGGGAGCATCTTACGATGGATTTTGTGACTAAACTGCCTCGTACTCCTAGGGGTAATTATGACAACATTTGGGTAATCGTGGATAGATTGACTAAGAGCGCTCACTTTTTTCCGATTCGAGAGACTTATAATTCCTACAGGCGTGTAAGTTGTGGGGGATACTTAGGGGTTCTCTAGCTCATCGTGGTTGTGTACCTCGTATCAGGTGAGTTCATGATGCCCCTTTTCACTCTTTTCAAGTTTTGGGCTAGGATACACACCTACTTGTTTTACCCGTTAAACTGTTAAGTAATTGCTCATAGGTTTACTGGTAGTAATTTTATTTCAAAAGCATTATACATATTACTTGTGACTTATACTTGAGGAAATATAATAGTCCGTCAAGATTAAGTCATAGTACATATAGTTACACGTATACCTATTGATGTGTGTACTTGATGAACTTACGTGTAATTGTGCCTATGGGTGTGTGTTTGTATGGGTTGTGGTCGGGTCCAATATATTACTCGAGTGACGACTCGTGGTGAGAGGCTCGTGTTGCATACCCATGGGTCCAATATATTACTCGAGTTACGACTCGTGGTGAGAGGCCCGTATTTGTGGATTTCTGTATTTGGGCCCAATAAATTACTCGAGTTATGACTCGTGGTGATAGGCCCGTATTACTTATGGTTTTGCTACAAGTTCTAATATATTAATCAAGTCACGACTCGTGGTGCGAGGCCCGTGTTAGCTTAATATATTTTCAAAGGAAGGACAATTATTTATTTAATTACGATTTACAAGGTTGTTGTACTTTAAACCTATTAATAAACATTGAATTATATAAAACTTGAACTCACTCAGCTTTTGATGACTTTGTGTGTATGTTAGTTTGAGTTTCAGGTTAAGAAGAGGATGATTATCGCTTGGACAAGCTCGAGACTACTTGGACGGTTGAAAGCATTATGTAGTCGGGGATATTAATAATGAAGACTGTTTATCTTAATTATTATTAAACGTATTTGAATTAGTTTTGGGCATACTTCCCGGTTTTGGGAATTTGTTTTTAACACTTATGATTTCCGCTGATTTTACACTCTGAACCGGTTTCGAAATAAAGTGAATTGATTTGGTTTTTAAACTTTTGTGAACTTTTGGTCATGATTACCAACTGTAGGATTCCCGGGATTTGGGGTCTTACAACTTTAGTTTGTTAAGTTGCAGCAGAACTTGGCTCATAGGTCATACTCAACTTTAGTTTATTAAGTTGCAGCAGAACTTGGCTCATAGGCCATACTCAAGTTTAGTTTGGTACTATCGTGGCCCCCCTTCCGCCCACAGTAGCCCCATGGTCATCACAGACCACATTATTCCCCATAGCCATTACAGACCACGTTAATCACCCATGGCCGTTACAGACCACGTTATTCACCCATTGCCGTTACAGACCACGTTATTGACCCATGGCCGTTACAGACCATGTTATTCACCCATGGCCTTTACAGACCACATTATGTTTAACAATACACAACATAATTGTATAAACGTGTGACATTTGAGCCAAAACTAGGTACACCTCAGTACGTATTTACTGATTAAACAAATAAACGCTTTTTGCGTAACAAACGAACGATTAACCGAACGGGTCTGGTTATGACCCAGATATCCCATGGGGGCATCTATAAGTGATATACGTTTGATATAAGCTTAAATATTAGTATTATGGCCCTAGTTCGATATGCAAACAAGTTAAACGGAAACATGCCGTCTAACTACCCACTATAGATTTAAACGCGAAAGATAGTTACAAACCAAGTATTGTATCATCCGTTAAGCCAAAAAAGACTTACCAAACACTTATTTGAAATGTTTTAAGCGATCCGTGAAAATATTTTCGATTTTTACAAACGTATACTATGTTTTTATAAATTTACACTAAAATAGCCGAAAACCGCACATTTTCGCGCTGTTTGTCGTACCCGATATATTTTTCGCGCCAAAAAACCAAATCCAAAATAAATTTGGACTCGATTTTTAGCGTTTGGGCCCGTAAAACAAGGCATTTGGGCCAAAAATGGGCCCAAGGGGGGCTAACAATGTTACGGCCGCCAATATAGAAAAAAAATCCCACCTTGGATATTTATTAATAAAATGTTTTTCTAAATCATTCTAGTACTCAAACTCCACCTGCTTGATCTGCTCTCCAAACTCTCCATCAAGAACACAAGGTAAAACCCACTTTTTGATCGTTTAAAAAGCTTGTTTAACAAGAGTTTTGCATCAATATTGATCCTTGATTATCAAAAACCCATCCTAACCATGCAAAAATCTTAAAAATTGTTCAAAAACATGTTTTGATCTTACACATGGTTAGGAACCTGGTTTGATAGTTTTTTTGGCCATAAACACGGATTATAGGGTTTAAACGGCGTTTTTACGGTTTAAAAGTTTGGTTTTATACCCTAGCCGAAAGCCTAAGTTAAGGGACTGCCATGTTGATGAAACTTGCTTGGTTTGTGATATAGGACTTGTATCTAGCCTACATAGGAGCACAAGAGCTTGAAAAGTTGATTAGAAAGGCGGAAACGAACCAAAACCGCTAAGGCAATGCCAAAACACTCGTTTACGAGCTGTTTAGGTTAAGGCTGTGATGTGCATATTTTTAGGTCTTGTGTGACATTCGTGACAAAATCAGATACACCTTAGTACTTACAAACTCGAATAAGCATTTAATTGCTTATTGAATAACAAGCAAACGAATAACCAAACGGGTCTGGTTATGAACCGGATATCCCGAGGGGCCATCTATAAATGATATACGTTTAATACTATAAATCCACCAACCCAACTCCAGGACTCACAACTACCCCAACCGCAACCAACATGACAACAGCCAGTGTACCAAAACCAACCCATAATAAACCGTAATGCCTGTTATAAGTGTGGTAGTGTGAAGCACATCATGAAAGACTGCCCTAGATTGAACCCAATTGCGACGGGAAGACAAAGGCAAGGACCGGCATCGACGTCCAACTCGACTAGGGTCACGTATTGTGAATAAACCGGATAGAACAAATGTAGTAACAGTTACGTTCTTAGTAATGCCTAATATACTTTAGTTTATTTATTACGGACACTGATAGACGTTTCGTTCCTACAAGTTATTACCTTGGAAAATATACCGTCTAGTAAAATAACAATTCTGTATACTATAGAAACCACTAAAAGTAAGACTATAAATACTAACCATATTACTCGAAAAACTACCCTCTTAACCTAAATAACTAGCTATTCCCTATCGATGCACTCCCGGTGGAAGTGAGGAGTCATTGTGTAATAGTCAGTATGGACTAGTTAATTGAATTCAAATGAAGGTTATATATAGAAATAGAACTGTTATACTGCCTCTTCTAGATAAAGAAGTGATCCCGTACATGGAACAAAACCTAGTACCCCAATGACAAAACACGGATGAGGAAAACTATACTATCCGTAACCGAAACTTGAACTTTAAACTTTTATAGCCTTAATAACCGAGTGATGAACAAGGAAAAGTCAGGCCAGATGTTTGGATAAACTGAGTACTAGTATAAAGATGCAAGCAAAATCTATGAAGGAATCATAGGCTCATGTGTTGTAAAGTGTGCACTATTATAAGTTCTGGGGGAATACTAAAGATCCTCGGAGATGCTACAACAATTCGAGATACCCCATTGGAAGTGGGAAACAAACTAAAATGGAACCCTTAACATGTGTTCCTTAAGCATCCCGAGAAAGCAATTCAAGCTGAATGATAGTTCCCTGACTAATCCACTCCAAATACCTTCTTCTGATTTGTAACAACTACCCAACTGAAAAAAAAATAAAAAAAAAGCAAAAAACGCGCCTTAACAAAATCTTATCCTTAGTAAGTTATATATGAAACTTAGATCCCTAATCGACACGAATAAGGTCTTTAATCTTCTAACAAACAATCAATATTCAAACATTAGAGGAAAGTGAGACCAGTAATTCCAATCCCGATACATAGATATCGATATTATACGAGCAAAAATGTAACTCGATACCTTATTCAATTGAAAATTGGCGACCCCCAAATTACAAAACCCGAATCGATTCCGGAAACCATAGATAAAGCTCGTAATATCGAAAACCAACTGAAAGTCGCTTGAGGCTAACCAGAGTACTATACCGATGAATGTGAGAAGGTGACGATTCTTGAAAGGTGTTAGTTGAGTTAATGAAACCGACGAATTAACTTGAAAATACATGAACTGTACAAAATTTCCTCGAAGGTTAATCCCGTAACGTATTAAACAAAATTAGCTTATTCCCGATATTTTATATATATCGTATCAGAACGAGTGCCTTACTAACAAGACGAAATTAGTACCACCTGAAATCTTGTATACAACTAGACTCTATAGAAGAACCCGTGAAAATGTTGAACAGGGAAAATCAAAAACTTATGACTCAATAAAATCTCACTGAATAAGTTCGGGAGTATCCACAACAGGGAATCAATTGTGTTCGGAAACAGAAGAATGAAATTCGTAACATATAATTATAAACTTTTTCCCTAAAGGGGCTTAATTGACATATTGAATTTCGGGGACGGAATTTCTTAACTGGGAGAGTATGTGACATTCGTGACAAAACCGGATACACCTTAGTAATTACAAACTCGAATAAGCGTTTAATCGCTTATTGCATAACAAGCAAACGAATAACCGAACGGGTCTGGTTATGAACCGGATATCCCGAGGGGCCATCTATAAATGATATACGTTTAATATAAGCTAAAATATTAGTAATATGGCCTTAGTTCGATAGCAAACAAGTTAAACGAAAACATGCTCGTTTAACTACCCGCTATAGGTTTAAACGCGAAAGATAGTAACAAACCAAGCATTGTATCATCCGTTAAGCCGAAAAAGACTTACCAAACACTTATTTGAAATGATTTAAGCGATCCGTGAAAATATTTTCGATTTTTACAAACATATAGTATGTTTTTATAATTTTACACAAAACTAGCCGAAAAACACTCATTTTCGCATTGTTTAACGCACCCGATAAGTTTTACCCGCCAAAAACCAAACCCGAACTAAATTTGAACTGGGCTTTTCGTTTTTGGGCCTTTAGAATCAGTTATTTGGGCCAAAATGGGCCCAAGGGGGCCCAATCAACCTTGCTGCCGCAATATTGGAACCCCCCCCCCCTTGATTTCTTCCACATATAAACTAGTTTTAAGATATTTTTTCACATTCATCCATAAGCAAATTCTGAAAATAACCTTCTTCTCCAGCAAGTTTACATAAACCCTAAGGTAAACAACTTAAATAAGCTACTTTTATAGTTGTTTAACCTTGATTAATACCATATAAACATGTTTTAATTACCAAAAATCATTCCTAACCATGTAAAAACCCTAAAAATGGTCCATAAACATGTTTTGATCATACACATGGTGAGGAACCTGGTTTGATAGTTTTTTTGGCCATAAACACGGATTAAAGGGTTGAAACGGCATTTCTACGGTTCAAAAGTTCGTTTTTGTGCACTAGCCGAAACCCTAACTCAAGGGCTGTTATGTTGATGAAAAATTGCTTGGTTTGTGATATAGGACTTGTATCTAGCCTACATAGGAGCACAAGAGCTTGAAAAGTTGATTAGAAAGGCGGAAACGAACCAAAACCGCTAAGGTAATGCCGAAACACTCGCTTACGGGCTGTTTAGGTTAAGGTTGTAATGTGAATATAAATTTTTGGTTTTGGGCACTTTTCCTGGTATTTTTGCGATTTTGACATTTATTATTCCGTTGTTTATTACTTTGAACTGATTATAATAAGATGAACTCGTTTGGTTTTAAATATTTGAGAATTTTTGGATATGATGACCAACTGTAGGATCCCCGGGTTTCGGGGTCTTACAAGTTGGTATCAGAGCCAAGGTTCGAGGGATCCGGGAATCCTTTGTTGCTTGGACTCGGACTGTTAAAGTAAGGACTAGAAATGCCAACCGCGAGTAGCTGCACACTAAGAGGTAATTTTATTTGTTTAATTATCCTTATAAGCATTAGGGTTCTGTATGTGCATATTTGTTTAAGTGCTAGATAGGATGTTAATATGGTTAGGGGCATGGGGCTTAGGATGGGTGGGTAAACTAAACGATTAATAACACTTGATCAACGTTATTAGCAGTTTACCCTTACCTTCCATGTTCTAAGTGCTACTTGTGCTTGACTGTGTTAGGTTTCTATCTTTGTTGGGATAAGATATGGCTAATACTCGTGTTAATAGCGTTAAAGTTCTTCTCATTCGTTAAATTCGCTCGTTTAATTCTCATCCTAGCGAATGCTTTACGTGTAATTGTTTAGCTGAGGCGTAGCATGCTATCACTCTATGTCTCCTTTTTACTTGTTGATCAATTCATTCGATTTAGGCTTAACCGGTGGCTGTCCAATTGTTTACTTTTTGGGGTTGTTTAAAGTGAGGTTTTGCTCCGTCATCTTCCTAGGTATGTCATATGTATTATACTTTTGAATCGTGAGCGATGAAGCTCGTTTGGTTAGTCACTTGTCGATAGATTGAAAACTAGGATTTTCGGTTGTCTAGTTTACTGATTTTACGTTGAGCACGTTGTTTGAGGGGATTAACAACCAATTCAGATTGTGTAGCCTCGGTATGTTATACGGGCCATGAAAAAATAATTTTTATGTTAATAGGGCTGAATTGGTTGTCGGTTGCTCAAACGGGTCGGTACAACGCAAATTCGCGTTTAATTGGTAGGTTATGCGTTGTAAAAGCGAATTGCCGACCCATTCAACTCGTGTAGTGTCGTGTGGACTTATTGGCTGTAATTATACTAAATTTGGTCCACACGGGGCTGAGTTGGTTGCTAAGTGCATAAACAACTCATTTGCGCACGTATTCGATACAATTAACAACTTTCGGGTGTAGTTTGGAAATCCTTTGTCCTCGGAATTAACTAAGGGTGGTTTGATAAATGCATGGCCTCGGGGGCTGATGTAATTGAATTTGGTAAGGTCGAGGCTTTAGATCAATCAAATCATGTTAGAACTCCTCGTAGGATAAACGAGTCGATACGGTTTAGTTAGTAATCTTTGTGTGTAATCCGACAGGTTGTGAATTGTGGATTTGATTAGAGATTCTCTAGCTCATTGTTGATTGTGTACCTCATGGCAGGTGAGTTCATGATGTCCCTTTTTAACTCCTTTTAAGCTTTGGGCTGGCATACACACTCAACTACAACTTTACCCGATTTTACTCGTTAAAACAATTTGAAGGACATTGTATTGTCTTGTTAATACTTGTAGATTTATGAAATCCGGGTGGATTATATTCTATGCCTTAGGGTATTTTATACTCGTTTTGGAAATAAATTCCTTAATGTTATATACATTGTTTATGGTCTAGACTCGAGGATGTTATCAGGCTTGGTGTTAATTGAATACGAGTAGACCTATTTACTCTAGTTCATATTTTGGACTAACTATTACATATTACCTTATAGCCTACGATTGTTGATATCATTTAGTTCCGTGTGACTAAGAATTATGTGAGTAGGCTTATTGATTTGTGTTTGCAGGGTGATTATGTGACATTTGAGACAAAACAAGGTACACCTCAGTACATATTTACCGATTAAGCAATTAAATGGTTATTACGTAACGAACGAACGATTAACCGAACGGGTCTGGTTATGACCCAGATATCTCTGGGGGCCATCTATAAGTGATATACGATTAATGTAAGCTAATATATTAGTATTATGGCCATAGTTCGATAGCAAACAAGTTGAATGAAAACACACTCGTTTAACTACCCGCTATAGATTTAAACGCGAAAGATAACTACTAACCAAGTATTGTATCATCCGTTAAGCCGAAAAAGACTTACCAAACACTTATTTGAAATGTTTTAAGCGATCCGTGAAAATATTTTTGAATTTTACAAACGTATACTATGTTTTTATAAATTTATACAAAAATAGCCGAAAAACACTCGTTTTCGCGCTGTTTCTCGTATCGATATGTTTTTCACGCCAAAAACCAAACCCGAAATAAATTTGGACTTGGGCTTTCACGTACGGGCTTATAGATCAAGAGTTTTGGGCCTAATGGGCCCAAAATGGGGCCAATTCTTTCCCGGCCGCAATAAGGGACTACACCCCCACTTTTTGACTTCTTCATACTTAAGTAAATCTCATGAGATATTTAACATCTCTATCAACAAAAAAATGGAAGACCAACTTCTGCTCTATCTTACAAACCCAAAGTCTTAAGGTAAACACTGTTTAAACATGATTTTCATATAAATATTGATCTATGATTACTAAAAATTAACCCTAACCATGCAAAAATCCTAAAAATGGTCCAAAAACATGTTTTGATCATACACGTGGTTAGGAATCAAAATCATACTCTTGTTTGGCCATAAACACGGATTAGAGGGTTTAAACGGCATTTTTATGGCTCAAAAGTTCGGTTTTACACCCTAGCCGAAACCCTAAGTTATGGGGCTGTTATGTTGATAAAACTTTCTTGGTTTGTGATATAGGACCTGTATCTAGCTTGCATAGAAGCACAAGAACCCGAAAACTTGATTAAAAGGGCGAAAACCGATATATTCGAAAACCGAGAAGGAACATGAACAACATTTATGATCAATCTTGAAGGTGTTGAGGCAGGAGGAATTGTATATCAAGTTGTCCAAGTATGAATTCTAGCTACAAGGAATACGATTCTTAGAACACGTTATTAGTTGACACGGAATTAACATACACCCGAGTAAAACTGGTAAACACCAGAGTCACCAAGAGAAATTTGTCAAATATTGGAATTAGTTGGGTATTACCAACGCCTTGTTAAGAATCCAGTATAACCCAACCTTTAACCCTCCTAACCCAAAAAATAACTGAGTTTATAACTGGGGGAAGAACAAGATGTGGCTTCTCAATTGATGAAATAAAAACTTTATCAAACTCCTATGCTAAGTCTCCCAGAAGGGACTGATGATCTTGTAATTTATTGGGATACATCCCGAAAAGATTTGGAATGCGTACTAACGCATAGAAACAAGGTTATAGCATATGCTTCCCGACAATAAAAACGCATGAGAAGAATTATACTATCCTTAATCCGGAGTATGGGACGATTATTTTAGATCTAATGCCTGGGCATGCTACTATTATGCCATCAAACACACAAATTACAGGAATCGTAGAAGCTTATGACCTGCAATTGATCTATCAATAGATATGGAGTAAAGAAGACGAGTAGAGTCGTGGAACAATTGTAATTGAGAAAAACCAATGCCTTAAGATGAAGGGTTAAAGTTAAACATTGGAAAGTACGGGTATTTGAAACGATTGTTTAGACAAACATTATCGGGCATATTCACATTGCCCAAAAGAAACCCCTGAGAGCATAACATTTAGAAAACAAAATTTTATACGGGGACGATAAGAACTTTGGAAAGTAAAACCGATAAAATTCTATACCTCCAACAAAACGAGTCTAGATTCCAACTTTTGTTAAACTATGTGACCTGATCATGGACGAAGCACATAAGTCCAAAGATTCTATTCATCTAGGTGCCGATAAGATGCACATACATTCAAATAAATATTATTGGTGAGTCGAATGTCTGACTCGTGCTAGAATTAAAGCAGGGCATCAAAAACTCTCAGTAATGTTATAACAACCGAAAACTCCAAGTAGAAGTGGGAACATATTATAATGAGCTTCAAAGCACACTCTCGTAAATCATTCCGAGAACGTAGTATGGCCCGGGTACTAATTGGCCGGCTAACATAAATTGCATACTTTCTCCCGATCCATAACAATAACACAACTGAAAGGCACGCCTACAATTATGTCAACAAAATCATACCTCGACATGGTATGTCTATTTCGATTACTTCAGACTGAAATAGTCATTTCACCTCTTATGTTCTAACAAACTCAAGAAACCGAATCAGTTTAACCACGACCTGTTATTCCCAAACAAACGATCAATTTGGACAAACTATACAAACACTGAAAAAATTATCAAACCTTGGAGAAATTTAGGACCAACATTTCACTGGTCCAATCCTCGATTACTAATAGTTATCACAATATTATACAAGCGGCACTGTAACAGACAAAATACGAACGAGAACATGAATTGATACTTTATTAGATTGAAAGTTGACAACACTCAAAATGCGAAATCCAATTTGATTCCGGAAACCACAGATAAAACTATGTCGATGTACATAATGAATTGTTGACCTTTGAAAAGTGTTATTCGAATTGAGGAAACTGATAAGTTGACATCAACATTTATGAAACCGTACGAAGTTATCCTGAAATTTAATCTCATAGCAAATTTACTAAAACCATATTTAGTGTCGAGTTTTGGTCCTACTAGTAATTTCCTATATATACCGAAACAAACAAGTGCCTTATTGACGAGGCGGCGATAGTACCGCTTGGAAACTCACACATAACTAAACTTTGTAAAGAACCTGTATAATTAACAGGCGGGAAAGTCAAACAGTTACGACTCAACAGAATTTCAATGGTCAAGTTCGGTAAAATGCCTTATAACGGGGAATTATATACATATGAAAACGAAATCAAATATTTTTGTCTGTTCCTAAGAATCTTTTAACTGCCATATTGAATTTCGGGGACGAAATTTCTTAACGGGGGGAGAATATTGACATTTGAGACAAAACAAGGTACACCTCAGTACATATTTACTGATTAAGCAATTAAACGCTTATTACGTAACGAACAAACAATTAACCGAACGGGTCTGGTTATGACCCAGATATCTCTGGGGGGCCATCTATAAGTGATATACGATTAATATAAGCTAATATATTAGTATTATGGCCTTAGTTCGATAGCAAACAAGTTGAACGAAAACACACTCGTTTAACTACCCGCTATAGATATAAACGCGAAAGATAACTACAAACCAAGCATTGTATCATCCGTTAAGCTGAAAAAGACTTACCAAACACTTATTTGAAATGTTTTAAGCGATCCGCGTAAATATTTTCGAATTTTACAAACGTGTACTATGTTTTTATAAATTTATACAAAAATAGCCGAAAAACACTCGTTTTCGCGTTGTTTGTCGTATCGATATGTTTTTCGCGCCAAAAACCAAGCCCGAAATAAATTTGGACTTGGGCTTTCACGTACAGGCTTATAGATCCAGAGTTTTGGGCCAAATGGGCCCAAAATGGGGCCAATTCTTTCCCGGCTACACCCCCACTTTTTGATTTGTTCAAACTTAAGTAAATCTCATGAGATATTTAACATCTCTATCAACAAAAAAATGGAAGACCAACTTCTGCTCTATCTTACGCACCCAAAGTCTTAAGGTAAACACATTTTTTTTACCATTAAATCTTGTTTAAACATGATTTTCATATAAATATTGATCTATGATTACTAAAAATTAACCCTAACCATGCAAAAATCCTAAAAATGGTCCAAAAATATTTTTTGATCATACACATGGTTAGGAATCAGAATCATACTCATTTTTGGCCATAAACACGGATTAGAGGGTTTAAACGGCATTTTTACGGCTCAAAAGTTCGGTTTTACACCCTAGCCAAAACCCTAAGTTATGGGGCTGTTATGTTTATGAAACTTGCTTGTTTTGTGACATAGGACCAGTATCTAGCTTGCATAGAAGCACAAGAACCCGAAAACTTGATTAAAAGGGCGAAAACGAACCAAAACCGCTAAGGTATTGTCGAATCACTCGTTTATGGGTTGTTTAGGATTCGACTGTGATGTGCATATTTTTAGGTCATAACATTTTTCAAGGACATCAGGGACCATATCATTAGGTCCCTGCTCAAATTTGGTAATTTTTCGACCATCGGAGAATATTTGGCTAATTTATTACCGAATTGGGACGTTTATTTGGGAAAAATAGCTAAAATGCTTGAAAATTTATGAAAATATTTGGGGAACTCAGATTTGGTATATTTTGATCACACATGAAATTTTGGAGCATTTGGAAAAGCCTAAGTAGGCTTTATGCATTTACGTTCATATGAGTTTTTATAGTCATTTTTGGCTCGAAAAGAATATTGAACAAGGTTTTTACACTATGTAATTGATACAAATGGTTTTGGGTTATAATTTGAGCGTCCAGGAATTTTTGTGGAATTTTTGGAAATCGTTTGGTATAAACGGATGATTTTCGGGCTAAATATAGCAGGTAAAATGATTTTTTATAAATTAATAAACGAATAAATAATTCCAGAAATATTTTTATAAAAATCTACATATTTTATTTGATAAGTGGCTAAATTTTCATACTTTAATGATTAACGGGTAATTAATTATGCTAATTTGAAAATTTAACAAATTCAATTCTGATAAAAACCTGCAAGTTCGTGATTAATGAACCAGCGGGAATATCAGAACACCAAGAGTGATCAAAAATCATATTTTTGGATTAATTATGTAAAAACGAACCTTTTTATGATAAACCTGGACAATCTGGATAGATTGTGCGCGTTTCTCCTCAAATCAAACTGAATAAACGGAAACGGGCCCCGTAGCGAATCCGGAACCCCAATGTGTGATCTTTCTTTCTAAGTTAATCATTTTATTGACCAACACATTTACCCAAGCTTACTTCCACATAACTGTTTTCTGAACGCATAAACGAACAACTTGGCCCAGCTAGGAAAACTAGGAAACTGAGTCAAGTTCGGTTTTAAGTATTAGACATTGAACAACATCACAATCTAAGCCTACTGACACTTTCTGGATGTAACAACTATATCCAGACTACCTATACAGCCCGATTTAGTATTGAGATTATAATAATATTAAAATATTAATATTATTATAATATTAATTATAGGGACTAAGTGATAGCAAGGGAAACGAACCCGAGCTATCCTCGCACTGAGTGCCTACAAAACAGTGAGTTTCATGACCCCACTTTTAAACTGCTTTTACGAACTTTTGGGGTGAAAAACGTGTTGATACATATCTATATATATTCTGAACTGTTTGATGATGGGAATTATCTAAGTGCTAACACACAAAAGTCCCCACTAACACAGTGATTAACTTCGAGCCGGTGGCTTGTGAATAGTACTATTGGTTTGACAAACCCAGGCGGGGCCAGCACGGTTTGCTGAGACATTATCCCGTTTGCACATGACCATAATTATACAAACACACTATGTAGTGTTAGACATAGCTATTCGGGGCATGTTGTGGGCGGAAAGGGGGCCACAGTGGTTGATTGAGCGTGGGAATTGGATGCACGCAGCACAGACAGTCAAGGCTTCACTATAGCTTAGCATAATTACATCATAAACATACAAACAAACGTACTTGTGAACGTACATACATATGTACCTGCTTATTTACAAACTGTAATTGTTGTACGTATAACTGATTTCTTGAAACTCGTAAAACTCACCAACTATTTATAGTTGACCCTCTTTAACATGTTTTTTAGGTACTGGATTGGATTAGAAAGTCAATGTGCTACGTGTTTGACTTGCGATCAATGTTGGGTGAATTGATGCATGTGTGCTAATAGGAAGTAAAGCCTATTAACAGGCTGGAATTAGTTTGTATCACCTAGTTGTAAATGAAGTTAGATCAATGTAAAATATTGTAAAGTAGTTTGTATTGTTCATTATAAACAATGTGGTTGATATCAGAGGTGTCTGTAACATTTCCGTTTTATGCTTCCGCAAATCGCTTAACGGGGTGTGACAGATTACGGCAGGGTCAAATATATTACTCGGGTTTTCAAATCCCGTGGTGGAGAGGCCCGTGTGGCTTGATCATCATTAAGGCGGGTCAAATATATTACTCGGGTTTTAAAATCACGTGGTGGGGAGGCCCGTCGGATGTTATACCGTGATCGGGTCAAATATATTACTCGGGTATACCCGTGGTGGAGAGGCCCCGTATCACGTGTTTGGATGTGTAAGCCGTAACCTAGTCAAATATATTACTCGGGGTATGAATCGTGGTGGAGAGGCTCGTGTCACGTACTTATGTCTTACCGCGTCGGGGTCAAATATATTACTCGAGTCTTGACTCATGGTGAGAGGCCCGTGTATGTGTGTTCAAACTTGAATGTATTATTTGTTGAAATTTATTATTTATTTGCTTATTTTTCCCTCTACTGTTTTAGATCTACACCTTTTGAAATAAATTATAAATACTGTTTATGAAAACTTGAACTCATTCAGCTCTAGCTGACTTTGTGTGTATGTTAAATTGATTTTCAGGTTGAGAAGTAGGGAACTACCGCCTAGACGTGCTCGAGACTACTCGGACGGTTGAAGGCATATCTAGTCGGAGAATTATAACGCAAATTGTTTTCTTTTCAATTGTTACTTTAAACATTTAATTTTTGGTTTTGGGCACTTTTCCCGATGCTTTTGCGATTTTGACATTTATTATTCCGCTGTTTATTACTCTGAACTGATTTTAATAAGATGAACTCGTTTGATTTTAAATTGTTGAGAATTTTTGGATATGATGACCAACTGTAGGATCCCCGGGTTTCGGGGTCTTACAAGTTGGTATCAGAGCCAAGGTTCGAGGGATCTGGGCATCCTTTGATGCTTGGACTCGGACTGTTAAAGGAAGGACTAGAAATGCCAACCGCGAGTAGCTGCACGCCAAGAGGTAATTTTATTTGTTTAATTGTCCTTATAAGCATTAGGGTTCTGCATGTGCATATTTTTTAAGTGCTAGATAGGATGCTAATATGGTTAGGGGCATGGGGTGCTTAGGATGGGTGGGTAAAGTAAACGATTAATAACACTTGATCAACGTTATTAGCAGTTTACCCTTACCTTCCATGTTCTAAGTGCAACTTGTGCTTGACTGTGTTAGGGTTCTATCTTTGTAGGGATAAGATATGGCTAATACTCGTGTTAATAGCGTTAAAGTTTGTTTAAAAGGTGGGGTTTCATCTTTCTAATTTAGAGCCTTGTAATACGTTTTAAAAGTCCGTCTATCCATCTCTTTTCTCAAGACATCACCTCTTATAATTTGAAGGACTAGGTGTGTATGTAGCACCTGCAAATTTTCGTTTGATGGCGTACACGGATGTAAAGTTTGTATAATATTCGGGAGTTGATCTTCCAACTGGAAGGGCCTTTTGGTACTTCTTAAAAGTCTATTTATAAAGCTTTAGGAACAAGTTATATTAATTTACATGTAAAGGGGCTTGAGTTGTAATTTCACAAACATGTATAACCCTTGCCGCCCTTTCTTATTTGCGATCGGAAGAAAGACTAGCCACCATCTTCACGTTTTTCTCATCAATTCAGCCAATCTCAGGATCATATCAACCAATTCCGGGTTAGTACTAAATCTAGGAATGTCTTTTTCACCATTAAACCCTTTATTAAACCCTAGAGATGTCATAAACATGCTAGGGTTTAAGTTTTGTTGATAACAGTTTGCTTACAGATTCGTACTCATTTATTGTTTGGTCTGTAAGTCGATGTTAACTCGTTGTTTTTCATCTAGTCTTGTTTCCATGATGTTCTACTTTGAGTCTAGTTTCCAAAAAGGTATAATATGTAATTTTCTGACGACATTTGAATGGTTTTTATGATTTTATAAAAACGTGTGTCAAAGCTGATGCGGGATGACGGATTTTGGTCTGTCTTCCCGACATCATAACTCTTTTTTGACATGTCCAAATTGGTTGATTTCACTTCTTAAAGTTCACATTTTGAGTTAAGAATACAACCCAATTGGAATCTCTTAATTTGGTTTGATAATTATTTTTAAACAAATAAAACACTTTTTCTGCACACTGTAATGGCTGCACGTACCTTTCTGTGTTGGAGAATTTTTTTATGATTTTTGTATGAATTGGAAAAATATAATAAAACTATTTTTATAAACCTAAGACATTTATACAACTCTGGTAAAAATTTCATAATTTATTCCTATGATTTTCCTATGTAATAAAGTGCATCTTTGCATGCTAAAATCTGCTCCTTATACTTGTTATTGATCAATTCATTCAATTTAGGCTTAACCGGTGGCTGTCCAATTGTGTACTCTTCTGGGCTATTTTGTGACACCTCGCTCTTCCACGTTAACACCGTCAACCCAACTCCGTTATATCGCACGTCACGCATAACATTTACATGAGTCAGTAACAAGTCACACACATGAGTCCTATTGTATGCATTGGTGATTAATGTCGAACCGGTTACGTAAATAACTTGTATGATTTAATTATTGCATGATAAGTGATTATGTGTTAAATGTTTTTCCATATTATAATTAGTTATTAAAAGTCTAGTGTAAAAAAAAATTAAGCTCCTCGCGCGTCTCGTAGCCCGAGGCCTCATCCTACGCGCGGCTCGGGGGACGACCAGGTCGGGAAAATTTCTTTATAACCTATTTTTCAAACCCTAATCACCCCATAACCCTTTCCAGCCGTCATTGGACGAAAAATATGAGTTATTGGGTCACTTTGGGAGCTTGTGGGTGATTAGGAAGATTAAGAGTCATCAACATCATTGTATGATCGTTAATTGTAAGTGTTTCATCGATAATAACTCGTTTACGTGCTTGTCTAGTGTTCGTGTTGAAAAACCCTAATAAGATATGAAATATTTCTGTAATATGGAGGTTTTATGATGGTTGTAACTATGTTGGTTCGTTTATTGGTGTGGTAGAACATTAGGGTTGTCGTATACATGATTATTGATCGATCTTTGTTGAAATCAGAATGCTGACAGCTTTGTACTCGCTTATTGTTTTGACTGTAACTTGATAACAAACGATGCTTTTTAATATATTCTTGATTCTAGGATATAGTTCATCGAGTCTAGTTTCCAGAAAGTTATGAATTGTAATTTTTGAATATACAGAAGATAGGTTTTATGATTTTACAAGATTGCATATCTAATCTGATTTGGGAAGATGTTTTCTGGTCTAACTTCCCGACATCATAACTTGAGATTGACAAAGCTAAATGAGTTAGTTCCACTTCTAGAACTTAGCATTATAAATTTAGGAGACAACCCAATTGGCCTTCCAAAATTTAGATAAATAATTTGATAAAGCCATGAAAATACCTTTTGTTGTGCGTGTTCAAACACATGGTTTATTGTTTATCTTAAAACACTTACTTTAATGCTTCCGCAACACTTTTAAATTGTCGGTTTGGATTTTGTTTTCTCAAGTTTGAATGAGACTTAAATAAATGTTATGAATACTTTAATTTGGTTGTTTGGTATAACGAATGAGCTAGATCCTGGTATGTCACACGCCTCGCGGTATAACTCCATTAGTCGAAATTTGGGGGTGTGACATGTTTAAAGTGAGGTTTTGCTCCGTCATCTTCCTAGGTATGTCATATGTATTATACTTGTCGATAGATTGAAAACTAGGATTTCGGTTGTCTAGTTTGTTGATTGTTGCGTTTAGCGCGTTGTTTGAGGGGATTAACAACCAATTCAGATTGTGTAGCCTGGGTATGTTACACGGGCCATGAAAAACTAATTTTTATGTTAATAGGGCTGAATTAGTTGTCAGTTGCTCAAACGGGTCGGTACAACGCAAATTCGCATTTAATTGGTAGGTTATGCGTTGTACAAGCGAATTGCCGACCCATTCAACTCGTGTAGTGTAGTGTGGACTTGTTGGCTGCAATTATACTAAATTTGGTCCATACGGGGATGAGTTGGTTGCTAAGTGCATAAACAACTCGTTAGAGCGCGTATTCGATACAATTAACAACTTTCGGGTGTAGTTTGGAAATCTTTTGTCCCCGGAATTAACTAAGGGTGGTTTTGGTAAATGCATGGCCTCGGGGGCTGATGTAATTGAATTTGGTAAGGTTGAGGCTTTAGGTCAATCAAATCATGTTAGAACGCCTCATAGGATAAACTAGTTGGTACGGTTTAGTTGGTAATCTTTGTGTGCAATCCGACAGGTTGTGAATTGTGGATTTGATTAGAGATTCTCTAGCTCGTTGTTGATTTTGTGCCTCATGTCATGTGAGTTCATGATGTCCCTTTTTAACTCTTTTTACGTTTTGGGCTGGCATACATACTCAACTGCAACTGCAACTTTACCCGATTTCACTCGTTAAAACAATTTGAAGGACATTGTATTGTCTTGTTAATACTTGTGCATTTATGAAATCCGGGTGGATTATATTCTATGCCTTGTTGAATGTTTGAAGGCCCGTGTTGAATGTTTATGTCCCGGTGGGTCAAATATATTATTTGGGGAAGACCCGGGGTGAGGAGGCCCGTCGTTCTGCTAAACCGTGGTCGGGTCAAATATATTACTCGGGGAAGACCCGGGGTGAGGATAACCGAGTCAAATATATTACTTGGGGAAGACCCGGGTATTCTTTAGGGCTATATTTACCTGTAGATAAATATTATAAATATTAGCGGTTATTTATTCTAATATAATTGCCGATATTACGCTTATTTGGAGATTTTTTAGTGCCAAAAAGGTCTATAAATTTATATACGTCATAAACCCTGCAACAATGACAGGAAGAACAATCCTTTACTAGTTTTTGAAATTAATCGAAAACGCAACTCAAATCTCATGACAATTATCTCAGTTGAAATTAAATGTAAGGGGCTTGTAGAGAGAAAAGGTAAGAAGAGACAAAATTTGAATGAATGAAAAGGTAATCTCTAAGGAAGTTTGTTAATCAATTATTAGTTGCTAATCATCATCTTCAATTGTAGTACGTTGCCAATTTGTTGATTGTATATTAGTGATTTTAGTCGATTCTAACAAATTTTAGGGTTATAATAACTCTAATTTGAGATCCCCATTCAAGAAACCGAAGTAACAAGTTATGTGGCGGTTGATCGGTTTTAGTCGGACTGTCAACTACGTGACAATTGCATTTGGGGTTTTGTTTTGCAAATTTATAGCACATCATATTGTTTTGTTTGGTATGTGATGGCAGGTGGTGGTGGCAACAAGTGGTGGGTGGTTGTGCAGTCTGTTTGAGAGAAATAGATTTTTTTTTTTAAATATTCAATCTTGCAGTTTTATTTATTAAATAATATCTAAAATTACAAAACTACACTAACATGCCTTGTGCATAACTAGATTTTACGAGAAAAATTAACAGGGTTAAAGCAGAAGAATAAAATGTGATACATATTTTAAATATATAGAACGAGTTTTGCTATTTTGTCTTGCGATATCTATCTCTTTTAATTGTGTTTGACTTTTTGGTTAGAACTCTTAGTTTGTTTCGTATTTAGTGTTTTGTTGCTTTTAATAACCAATAAGTATTATTCTGTTGAGTCTCTTCCTTTCTCTTGTTTACTCTAGAGATTTGCGGTTATCTCGAATAAACCGTATCACAAAATTATTTACAAATTGCTTGGTTTGGTGAACGAGGCAAAGAAAAACACACTGTAATGATATGAACATGTTAATTGTTGATCCAAATTGGTTAACTTTTTTTGAATATTTTCTAAAAGTTACTAATTCCTTTTTGTAAAAGTCAACATCATATCCCTTAATTTGGTATCTTTTATAGAAAATTTATTATTTGGTTATATCTAAATCCACGATTATCCTTTGTTGTTAATATCCTGATTCGATTATAAGAAGTTGTTATCAGTCACAAGATTCATAATGTGGTTATAGCTAATTCGATTATATTATGCATTTGAGATTACATGATTCAATTAATACTTGATTTAATTATGAAGTTAGCGATTCGAAGGAGTTTGCCGAGTATAAAGGTTTAGGAATCTAGGGTTTGCAATTTTTGATAGTTAACGAGCTACAGTGTGCAATCTGATGTGATAAACCTAAATAAAAGAAATATATTACAAAATACATCATACAATGACAAGGATAGGATGGTCATAATAGAAGTCCATTTAAATCAACTCATATATGATGTTTTTAGTTTTTCTTTAATATAAAGAATTTCCTTTTTTTTAAGACTATATACTTTTATAGATAACCAACAAACACAAAATAAAGCACGCTTCGTAAGCTGAAGATGCGCCACCACCACCAAAGAACTACATGAAAATAAAATCACACCAATTTGGCCATTCTATCGATTTCCACTTCGATCTATGTTTAAACAAATGAAAGCCTAAGGACTTAATCTCACATATAATCTCTTCGATCTTCACCTCTTTAATCAAAAATTTTTCATTCCTCACTTTTCAAATTCTCCAACACGCAATAAAAATGACTTTGTTGGACAACTCCTATATAGTCCCAGCCCCACTGATACAACGAGATCAAAAAGATATCTAACCGAGAAAGCATATATGAGTAGTTTGGCAAGCACATTGCAAGATAAACTCCCACACGAATGAGGCCACGCAACATTTGGCAAGCACATGAGTAGTTTATTCCAACCACGAGTCACACTAGGGCCGGCCCAATAGGGTTATATAATTTGTACTGTGCTTCCGTTCACATTTAATTGTGTAGTTTGTTGGTAAGATTAATTTGTTAGTAACATGAATGCTTGGGATCGAATCCCAGCAGCTGCCTTTTTTTCTTCTTTTTGCAATTGTATATGAGTGCGTATCTTTTTGCTTACGGGTGACATGCTCCTTTGGGCTCTAAAAAAAGTTCAATTATGAATTATCTTTATACTCCAACTGTAGATTTTTTTTAAGGAACTATCGTTTATGTTAGCCATACGATTCATAATTTGTCTTTTGGACCTAAACATCCAGTGCTAAAAAATACTCTTTATGATTCTAATAGAAACTTGAGTTCAAATTCATGTAAAAGAATAAAATTGTTGCAGATTCTAGAACTTGGAAAATTTGCTATTAGAGGTTACACATTTTAATTGTTAGGCATATGCTTATTAGTTTGTTACTTTATTTTGTAGATCTTCCTTTCAATACCGATCTAAAAGTGGGCATCAATTACTTTGTTTCTTATGACATTTTTGTATCAAAGGAATCAAACATAGTTCTGTTGGAGTTTAATATATTATAGTTAAGCATAAATAGAATGGTTTGAGTTCTTATTTTATAGCTAATGGGTAAGGTAAATTGAATAACTTTAAGCTTAAAACTGAATAACAACAATACAAAAGGCCCCAGTTTTTTTTTATGTCAGGACCAGATCTCGTGTAAAACTAACAATAGTCGATAAGAACACACAACATCTAAATATTGAAGACCTTCTGATTATACCGGCGGAATCAGTATAACCAGAGTGTTAGATTAAGTATATGATCGTAAAGGCAAAAACAAAGGTAATAAACACAAAATATTACAATATATTATATAATCGTTGATGAGCAGTGAAATAGTTTATCGGATTTGGATGGAATGTCTAGGGTTTTGTGTATTAAATGACGACCATACTAGGTAACATAAATGAGGAATATTCGCTAAGTAATCGTTATGCACTCGTCTGCTTTATTAGGTAAACCTAGTATTCTATTTATAGGCCTATAGACATTCCTTCTAGAAATCCTAATGATTACATAATGATTGACAAATTAATACAAGTGTAAAATTGATCTTCAAGTATGATTTATCCTTGTCGAGCAGACCTTGTAATGCAGAGGGTGCTCGATACATGTCTTCGAGCATACTTTACTTAGAATGCTTTCCTTAGAAAATATTCTACTCCAGCAGACTTCAATCTTCATAACATATTCAAACTTTGCTTGAATAGGTCCTACGAGCAAACATGTTCTCCTTGATCTCTTCAATCTTTCCTTAGGATTTATTGTAAACAACTCCAGCATACTCAAACTGAAACTTGCTTGAGATTGAATCATGCTCGAAGCTTTTACTTAGAACATATTGAGATCTTCCTTTATTGTACCCATGCTTGACCCACCAAGATGCTCGTATGACTTGGTTTAAGTTTGATAGATCAAGTGTTTGCTCGGATAGCAAACTGTGCTTGATGAAAAACATTCTTGCTCGACGAAGTGTAGCTTGCTCGAAGCTTTCAACACTTAGAAGAATTCCAGAAGATAATCTTACAAGCGTAAGATATCATGCTGGAGGTCCAAGCTTGCTTGAAGTCCATACTTAGCCATTTTTTGACAAGGTTGAGAAGATTCCAATCTTCCTTAGCAAATTTCCGACTCAATAATCTCCCCCTAGATTGGACCAAGCTCAGATGCACCAAAACATACCTGCATTTAGTTACACATTTGTCAAAATATATTCATAAATCATATGAAAAGAAATAGTCATTCCATTAAATAATCAGAATTCTGCCTTTAAGGTATTACAAATCAAATTACAAATTTATCAAATTGTAATATTCAAATCAAAATACACCAAAAGATAAAAATTACAAAGATTCACAAAATACTCCCTTTCAGTACAAATCTTGTAATCTTTCTTTCTTTACTCCAGCCTCCGAGCCCTGTTGAATTTTCTGTTTCTGACTTCAGCGGCTCTTTGCTTGAACATATCAAGTTCAACAGAGTCAAGTGAGTCAAACAGAACCTCCACTCTCATTATGTCTGCTAAATATTCAATGTGTATGAACTCTAACTCTGAGTCATGTTCAACAATAGCAATGATATTCCCTTCAGAGTTCCTCAGAGCAACAAGCTCACTTTTCTTGTTAAAGGTTATGCTTGTAATTCTTCCATTCTCTTAAACCTATGAATTAGGTACCAACATCTCCCTCCTCATAGAAAGGCTCTCTCTTAATGTTTTTTGGGTTGAGCTAGAGCTAGCAATCTTCTTTTGTGTGCTGGAGCTTGATGGTCCTTGCTTCCTTGTAGTCCCCATCTTTTCTTGTTGTAAAAATGAATATTCTGACATTCTGACTTCTCTGAGTCTCTTCTCTCTTCTTGACTTTTCAGCATCAGAATATGTCCACTTTCTTTTTCTTATCCAACAGAGGAAATCCTTTTGAGTGTTGTTCATGTAAGAATTTCGATAAACCATTCCTCTGTTGTCCTGCCGGCCTGTCTTTTAGAATATAATCATATAAGTCCAATTTGGCCATTTCTTTAAGTTGTTCTCTCCTGAATTCCTTAACATCATCTATGAACACAATCATACTTTCCACTCCATCTTCAGTAACAACTTTCAGTGTTTTAGATCTTGAGTCTAAGTATAGATTGGTAGGCAAATTTAAGTTTGTCCTTTCACGTTGTTGTTGCCTTTGCACTTCAGATCTTATAATTTTCATTGGAGCTCTAGTTGATAATGTTGAGGTTTCTTTGAGTTTCTTTTCTGAGTCATCATATAATTTCGTTATTTCTGTTTTGCCTTTCAAAATTAACTCAAAAGTACTTTCATCCTCTTTTGCATAATACACTTATCATTTCAGCAGTTTGAGCATCCATTACACCTTCAATCTCCATTTGCTCTGTCTTAATCTCAATACGCTCTACAACCTTCTTCCTTATTTGATTTTCTTCTTCTAATTTCTTCAACTGCTGATTATATAGTCTGAGATCTCTGTTGTATACATCAATCATCTATTCTTTTGATAAATTTTCAATCTCAGCATCAGTCATCCCCTTAGTTAGCAGTAGTTTCTTCAAGATTTCTACTCTTTCGGCATCTTCAAACCACTCATTTACCTCAGCCCTTTTTTGTTCATCTATCAATTTGGCTTTCTCTTCTTCAATTTTCTTCTTGTTTTCTCTTTCAGCCTTTTCTTTCTCCTTCTTCTCATCATAGGCTTTCTTCACCAATCTGACTTTTTCTTTCAATATTTTCTCTGATAGATCTTTGATGGTGTTAAGTCATAACCATGTTCAACCAAAAACTTCGCATCACCTTTATAGTTTTTTTTCAAATCTTCACTCATTTGTTGTGCCTTCTCCACATAACTTCCTCTCTCCATCTCAACTTCCTTTTTGAATAGATTATCAATCTCTTCAAATGTCTGTCTGTTCAGGTAAGAGATGAATACTTGTTCTCAATTAGATATTTCTTTTAAAAATTCTCTTTCTCCAACTTTCAGCCAAATTCAGGATTTCTTCTTCCTTCATTAATTCTATATGTCTTGGCTCGAATTCCAAACTCTTTAAAATTCAATTTTCTCTTATAGCGTTTTCCTTCTATGCTCCCTTTCTTCCCTTCTTTCCTTGCTCTTTTTAGCAGCAAAATATTCCAAATCAGAATTAGATAAGCTCTTGAGAGCATCAAAAACTATCCCACAATTCACAAGAAACACTATTCTTGGATCTGATCTTCTTTGTTCATCAAAACTAGCTTGAATATTCACCCTGTGTTCATCAGTTACATGTTTTTGGGGAGATTTTACATCCTCCTCCTCCACAAAATTTCATCATCCAAATCTTCAAGTGCCTCAATCTGGGTTCATTTGATTCAATTTTCTTTTGTTTCCCCCCTTCTTTCATATACCTTTTTCACGTGAGGCTTTCCCTTTTCTGTAATTGAGTCAACAATCTTCTATCGTTTTGCCTTAGGGGTTTCCTCTTCAGCCTTTTCTTCATTGTCATCTGGTTCTTCAACTATTGGTTCAGGTTGGTTTTCAGTTTCAGTTTGACCAGTGACTTCTTCTACCCTTGGCTCAGGAATGTTTTCAAGAATATTTCTGTTTGCCTGCCTGGCTTCTTCTTCAAATTCTCTTTTCATTTCCATGGCAATGTTCACAATGTCCTCTGGCCATTCTTCTGGATTCATCAGTACATCAATACATGTTCTGAACAATGTCAATCTTGAAATAAATCTGATATATTGCTCTTCAGTCATGGTTGGCCATTCTCTTTCCTATTTTTCTGACTTTCGTTCTCTATGCATCTCCATCCCTGATTTAGTTTCAAATTTTTCTTGAAAAGCCCTTGTGACCAATGCCAAGCTCTCATCGGCCTATTACTTCAACACTTCCTCTTCTTTTTCTTTATTTTTCAAATTTATCAAGGATTCAATCACTTCCTGAGGAATTCGTCATTTTCTCTTTCCTCGTTCGTCAATTCCATCAGCTTCTTCACAGACTCTACCTCAGCAACATCCGGATCCATACATACATCATCATCTAAGAATTCATCTCCAGAGGTTAATTTGGGGGCACTGGTAGGCTGTAAGTCTTCTTCTGTTATGACCACACCCTTTCCCTTTATCTTTCTTTTCTCAACCTCCTCTGGAGCTTCTTCTTCAATTTCAACTTCTTTTTCTGCCTCCATCTGAACTTCATCCATCTTCTCAAGGTCCCCCTCACCTTCAATAGTTTCCTTCTGCACAACCTTCTTAGGCTCATCTTCATCATCAGATTTATCATACTCAGCTTCTATCAGTTTCAGAGCATTGGATACAACCACTACACCTTCCACCTCTTCATCACTTTCATCATATTCTTCAATCATCTTTAAAGCCTCTGTATTCTCCCCCCTGTTTTGGTGCATCTGAGTACTTCTAAACCTTAGAGTGCTCCAGGATTTGAATTCTCAATAAAGCTCTATCTTTCCAAGGCTTCTTCAAAAGCTAGATTCTTGTATATGAGCTCAGCATTTTTAGCCTCTAATACCATATTCTTTGCCAATAATTTTGTGTTTGTCATTTCAGGAGAAGATATTGGGGAATCATGTGTTGGGAATAATTCTAATTCAGATTCAGGCTGGTTTGATACGGATTATGGTGGATATTGTGTAGAAGTTTGAGTAATGGGCTCGGTGTCATGATGGGTTTGGGTTGGTTGTTCCTGTGGTTCTGGTTCCTCTATTGGGGAGTTTGGTGGGGAAAAGTTAGATTGTTCTTGATGGGTTCTGGTTCTTGTGAAGAGCTTGAAGGTTCATCTATAGGTTCAGGGTTTGGTGAAAATGGTGGTGTAGGAACATTAGATGTGGTGTCAAGAATATGGTCAGGTGAGAGTGGTGGAGTAATCATCTGAATTGTTTAATGGACTTTATTTATGACATTATCAACATAAAGATCTTCATCAACAATCTCATCAACTGTCTTTATCACAGCCACAATGGGCTCTTCTTCTTTTACATTCTCCAAATCAATCTCAACACCATGAGCTTGTTCATCAATAATGATATCATCTTGTGCTGGCTCATTTACCTCAACATTCTCAATCCCTTCAACATTTTCATCTCCCCCATAATGGTCATCATTATCACTGTCACTATCATCTGACTCATCCTCACTATCTTCATTATCCTCCACTTTTGGTTCTGGATACGATGGAACCTCCATTATCTCAATTTGATTATTTAGCAACCATGGTAGAATGTCAAATTTGATCTGAGTGTTAAGCTGACTCCTTGAATTTACACCCTTGATCCTTTTATACACATTCGGGTCTTGCAAAATCAGAATATCTCCATCCGTGGCTAACCCTTGCAAAGTACCATTGATTATAATCTGCAGAAATCTCAGATGTATCATAAATTTAGCCCTTGGGTTCTTCTAGGCATTGCTGACCAAACCATTGAAGATAAGTCTTGAGAAATTAAATGGCTGGTTATACAATATTGCCACCGTGGCTGTTGCCAATTCCCTGCTCAATAATGTCCATGTGCCTCTTCTGAAGGATAACCTCTGAAGAACATGATGAATTAAGAATCTGTATATTATAGGAAACATGCCCTTTTGGAACTGCCCCTCATGGATGTTTCCTTGGTAGCCCATAGTTTCTTGGAAGATTCTTAGCAGTCTCAGTTGTGAATAAAATAATTGAACTGCATGATTGTCATTTAATTGCAGTGCTTGACGAACGGATTCTTCTGTTATTTCAATTTCTTGCCCAAGCACCGTGGCTTCTATCCTTCTGCCATTAATATCATCTGCATATTCAGCCAAACCCAAAAAAATCGTTCAGATGGTTCCTGTATAGCACCGGGCTCTCAGTCAGCGCAAATATGAGATTAGAGTTGTTCAAGAAATTTATCATCAATTCTAACTCTTGATTTTCGTCATTCACTTCAAAACGGGCGCACATGTTGTGCTTTGGTTCTAATTTCAATGCCATTATATCTGTAAAATAAAAACAATCGGTTAGTAAGATGAAAATATAACGCAACGTCTATAGCAGTTAAGGAAGAAAGCCGTCTTCAATAACCTGTTCCTTGACAATTTGTGAACCTGCACAATCAAGTAAATCGATAAGTAAGATGAACAATAAAAACCCTAATTCCAACAATCGGTCATCGAAAATCAGTTATCGATTTCTTAGCAAGTCGAAATCAGAGACAATGGATGAAGGAGGGAAAAAGTATTTGGAAAATTTCTAAGTCCCCCTTTTATACCTAACACTTGAAGTTTAAAACCCTAGTTTGTTGTTTAGTACCAGCAATGTATCTTTTAAATTAAAATCAATTATTTACTCTGCTCGAGTAAACTGCCAAAGACAGATTTCTCCAAGTATGCTCGAAAAACATTTTCAAAGTATGCTCGATCAAAATCAAATGAAATTTGGTTAAGTATGAAATTTAATCATTTAATAGTTTTCTCCAAAGCCAAGTCCAGTCGAAGAAAAACTTAAACAAATTAAGTAACTTTTTGATCATTTCAAACCTGTACTCGAGATCAACCAGTGCTCGAGTCTTTACCTTAGCCGATATTCAAATCACAAGTAATACCCAAAACTTTCAAGTATGCTTGTAAGAGAGATCATACTCAAAAAGTAACATCTCAAAAACTTAACACATATCTTTGCAATTAGGATTCTTAGTATGCTCAAATGTAGAAAGAATGCATCATTAAATCATATTAAGTGATTTCATGCTTGAGACCAATGGATGCTTGAAACACTTAGACAGTTTCTAAAAACTACAATTTGCTCGAGTATGATATCACTGTGTTCGTTTACTTTATCATACATGAGGTATGCTCGAAATACTTAGAAACATTATCAGTCACTCAAACATACTCGAACACACCCACATTCTACAACTATACTCGAAAACACTTAGAAACTTTTTCATTCACACACTCATGCTCGTAGAGCAAAAATCAATTGTTTGAGTACAAAATCATGCTCGAAACACTTAGAAAGTTATTCACTTCACAAATTCATGCTCGTAGAGCAAAACTCAGCAGTTTAACCACAAAATCATGCTCGAAACACTTAGAAAATTATTCAAGCATGTAAACATGCTTCGAATTCACTTAAGGTTTCAAAAACATGCTCGTAGAGCAAAATATTCAAATGCCTAACTGTTTAGGCATATTCACACAAAAGCTTTCACTTAAATCATCAAACATTTATTATTTAAGCTTTAAACTGACTTAAGCACGTTTAAGGTGAAAAAGAGATCAAATTTCAGATCTATTCTTTTCAAAACAAATTTCCTTTATGGAAAGATCTCACATGGGATCCTATTGATCAAATCACTTCACAACACTTCATGGTCAGCATTGTTATGAATTAAATCAGGTTGATAGCAGGTATAAGAACTTAGCATGATTATTACTGCCTTTCTGGTATGATTAAGGTTCAATTAATGCACAAGTAATGAAAGGACCCCACTTTGGATTTAAGTTGTCCCATATCTCTTCTCAAGACTTATTTAACTTTCTCCAAGTCATCCCAATTTGACTTCAACCCCCTGATGTATGGTCAAAAACTATTTTTGATATTTGAACGTTATATAAAACACAAACTTTAAGGTTGAACGTTGGACTTACATGCCATCCGGACTTACAAGCCTTAGATTCAAGGTGTTTAGGACTTATTTGGATGCCCCACCTCTATAGTTCTCTGAAGCCCCTTTAAGTTTGTTTGTATTTAGAATTTTAATATGTACATAGCTATTTTTCTTAAGTATATATATACATAAGTATAAACTTGTTTAACTTTTCATATAATTGAAAACATATTTTTAGGGTTGACCATCACACCAACAGGCTTGTGTATGACTAGATAATTACCTTCCTGCCAATCATCCGGAGAGATGTATATTGAAACATACTCTCATTTTCAAATGTATATCCATATCAAACTTAGCGTGGTCATTATATTTATATCAGTGGAGCATCTACACGTCATTGAAAGCTATCATACATATCAATAACTGTACTTAAAGCCTTTTAAGCCTATCATGTGTTAACTGACTTAACCAATTTTCTGTCATTTCCTATAAGGTTGGATACAATTTCCATTTTAAAAATCTGTAAGGCCCCGAACCCCGGGAACCCCACAGTTGGTAATCATATCCAAAAATTCTCAAAAATTTAAAGTCAAACCATTTCATCTTATTCAAATTCGGTTCAGAGTGATAAACAGCGGAAAAATCACAAGTACTAAAACCAAGTTCCCAAAACCATATTTTAAATGTTTAAAGTAATAAATAAAAAGAAAACAGTTTGCGTATTAATCTCCGACTAGTTATGCCTTCAACCGTCCAAGTAGTCTCGAGCACGTCTAAGGGGTAAGCATCCTCCTCTAAACCTGAAACTCACACTAACATACACACAAAGTCAGCTTGAGCTGAGTGAGTTCAAGTTTTAATAATAGACATTTAAATAAATCATTCCAAGGGTTTAAATATAAAAACGGGATTATAAAACATTCCAAGAGTCTAAAATATAATACGGGATACGAACAGTTAGGCCATCATCAACACTAAGTATTCGTACTTAGACGTCTATATATCTTCATATATTTATATCCCTATAAATACCACCCAAATAATAACATCAGGGTCGAGCACACGTACAACCCAAACACGTAACATCCCTATATATATATATAACACAATATATATATATATATATAACATCCACGTATAACATTCAGGGTCGAGCACACGTACAACCCAAACACGTAACATTCTGATGTTGATCATGCCACACGAGCCTCCCCCCTCAAGGGCTTTTCAGGGCCCGCCACAGGATTTAAGAACCTGAGTCGTATAGTTTGGCCCAGCCAAGATCACCATTCAATAATAACATTCAGGGCCGAGCACACGTACAACCCAAACACGTAACATTCCGATGTTGATCATGCCACACGAGCCTCCCCCCTCACGGGCTTTTCAGGGCCCGCCACAAGATTTAAGAACCTGAGTCGTATAGTTTGGGCCGGCCAAGATCATCATCCATCCGCAACGCAACACGAGCCTCCTCACCTCGGGTCATCCCCAAGTAATATATTTGACTCGGTCGCGGTTTAACATACCAAACACGTGAAACGGGCCTCCTCACCCCGGGTCTTCCCCAAGTAATATATTTGACCCGACCACGGTTTATAGAACGGTGGGCCTCCTCACCCCGGGTCTTCCCCGAGTAATATATTTGACCCAGCCGCGTCATAAACATGCAACACGGGCCTCCTCACCCCGGGTCTTCCCCTAGTAATATATTTGACCTAGTCATAGTTTACCAACACATACACATTCACATACACACATACACATTCATCTAATTCAAATATCCAACCAACATTATCATCACATACAATCCATAAATAATGGATAATCTAGGAATCAATATTAGGCCTAATAGTATCCTCGAGCCTAGACAATAAATAATATATATAACCTTAAGGAATATAAGACCATAAACGAGTCTAAAATATCCTAAGGCATAAAATATAAATCACACATATTTTCATAAATCCACATATACGAAAGAGGCTATGTAATACCATCCAAATAGTTGTAACAAGTAAAATCAGGTAAAATTGTAATACGGTGTGTATGCTAGCCCAAAACGTAAAAAGATTAAAAAGGGGCATCATAAACTCACCTGAAACGAGCCACATAAACACCAAAGAGTTTGAGAACTTCAAAGCCAATCCATAGTTTACAAGCCTGTTGGATTGCACACAAAGATTACTAAATAAACGTACCGACTCGTTTATCCTACGAGACGTTCTAACATGATTTGATTGACCTAAAGTCTTGACATTACCACATTCAATTACATCAGCCCCCGAGGCCATGTATTTACCAAAACCGCCCTTAGTTAATCCCGGGGACAAAGGGTTCCCAATTTACCCTCGAAAGTTGGTGACTTTATCGAATACGCACGTTAACGGGTTGTTTATGCACTTAGATACCGACTCAGCCCCGTGTGGACCAAATTTAGTAAAATCACAGCCAACAAGTCCACACGACGCTACACGAGTTAGATGGGTCGGTAATTCGCAAGCACGATGCACAAACTACCAATAAAAACGAATTTGCGCCGTACCGACCCGTTTGAGTAACCGACAACCAATTCAGCCCCAATAACATAAAAATATAGTTTTTCACAGCCAACAAATCATACCGAGGCTACAACATCCGAATTGGTTGTTAATTCCTCAAACAACGCACTAGACGCAACAATTGACAAACTAGACAACCGAAACCTAGTTTTCACTTCATCAACAGTTGACCAATCTAACGAATGCCAAAACTCATGATACTAAAGTATATTACACTAGACATACCTAAGAAGATGACGGAGCACGAACTTCAATTATAACAGCCCCGAAAGATGCGAGAAAGGGCAGCCACCGGTTAAGCCTAAAACGAACTTATCGATCAATAACAAATATAACATGCAGATTTTAGCATGCAAAGATGTATTTTATTACATAGGAAAACCATAGAATTAAATTATTAAATTTTTACCAGAGTTGTATAAATATCTTGGGTATCTAAAAATATTTTTATTATATTTTTCCAATACACACAAAAATCATAAAAATTCCTCCAGCACAGCAAGGTACGTGCAGTTATTTCAGTGCGCAACAAAATGGTTTTATTTTTATAAAAATCATTACCTAGCCAAATTAAACGATTCAAATTGGGTTTGGTTCCTAACTCAAACTATTAACTTCCAGAAATGGAACCAACCAATTTAGACTTGTCGAAAAAAGGTTATGATGTCGGGAAGACAGACCAGAATCCGTCATCCCGCATCAGCTTTGACACTCGATCTTATAAAATCATAAAAAGTATTCAAATCTCGTCCAAAACGTATTATACCTTTTTGGAAACTAGACTCAAAGTAAAACATCATGGAAATAAGAATCAATCAAAAACAACGGGTTATCATCGCGTTACAGGCCCTACAATAAACGAGTACGAATCTGTCAGAAATTCTTATAATCAAAACTCAACCCTAACGACCAATAAGCGCGTTAATATGATCAATTAAGGTGAAAAAGAGTTGTAGACACTTAATACCGACCTTGAATTAGACTCGGGAGGGCTGGAACTCGGCTGGAGCTGCACGGAAAACGAGGTGGGGGCTGGAGAAGGGTGCACCGATCAGAACTCAAGAAGGGAGGGAATGAGAAGTAGGCTAGGGTTTTCTTGTTATAATAAACAATTACACTCTAGTCCCTCAAACATGAAGAATGTGATAGCTTGGATGAAAGGTTAAATAATTTAACTTACGATAATGACAAGGAGGTCCCCGAAGAATGCCGGGTCAAACCCGATATATATACAAACTCTACAACGTGCGTGTCGTTAAACGAAAATGCCGAGTGCTACATACTAATCTAACACTTTAAGTTATAAGATGTGATGTCGTGAGCAAAAGGATGGATAAATGGACTTTTAAAACATATTATAAGTCTCTAATTTAGAAAGACGAAACCCCAGCTTTTTGATAAACATTTATAAACGATCGAGCCGATTAACGAAATTTACGGGCGTTACAAAACCTTAAGCTTCTATAAAGCTTTGAACTAAATAACCTTATCATATCTCTTTTTGAGATCACCTAAAACAATTTGCTTTGTCAAAAAAATTTAATATGTTTGGAAATTTAATTTTTGATATTCCAAATAATCTCAGTTTTTAAACAAAATCCTTTTCTTTTGAAAGAAAATCATTTTTTGACTCATAAATAGATCAAACACATTATGTTTCTCTTAAACAGATACATTCACCATAAGTGAATGATGGTCACTTAAACACATAAAGTAGAATCAATTCATGAAAAAAATTCTTTTCAAAACATTTGATTCAAACTTAGTCTAGATTCTAGCATCACACAAACATATATGCATATCAAACAAGCAAGCATATCAGTAACACATCATAGTCGGCAAACAAGCAGTCAAAACCATTGTTAGTCAAGAACACAATAATTCACACATTCAAAAACAGATTAAACACACAGCAATTAGTCATTTAAGCATTGAAACACATATCATCAAGCAGACCTCATCTGCATTTATCATTCCTAAGGATTTTAATAGAAAGTTGAATATGGTTTTATCCAGTGGTTTGGTAAACAAGTCAGCCAAATTGTCAGTTGTTTCAACTCTTCTCATTTCTATTAAACCTTTTTCATTGCAATCTCTAATGAAATGAAGTCTGATTTCAATGTGTTTTGTTTTAGAATGATGAACAGGATTCTTAACAATGAACATAGCATCAATATTGTCAATAAAAATAGGAGGGTAAAGAAAAATCATACCATAATCCAGCAGTTGGTTTTGAATCCACAAAACCTATGCACAACAAGCAGATGCAACAATGTATTCAGCTTCAGAAGTAGAAATGGACACTGTTGTTTGCTTCTTGCACTGCCAAGACACTAGTCTGTTTCCCAAAAACTGACAACCACCTGATGTTGATTTTCTGCTCATGTTGCAACCACCATAGTCACTGTTTGTGAATGCCATCAAATCAAATGATCTGTTCTTTGGATACAGATTCCTGGATCAAGCTTCCCTTTGAAATATCTAAAGATTCTTTTCAATGCAAGCATATGAGAAACCTTTGGATTTGCCTGAAATCTAGCACATACACAAACGGCATACATTTTATCCGGCCTTGATGCAGTCAAGTACATTAGCGATCCAATCTTAGCTCTGTATTCATGTTGATCCACTAGCTCTCCCTTTTCATCAGCTACCATCTTCTCATGAGTGTCCATGAGTGTAGACACTATCTTCAGGTCATGACATTTGAACTTGGTGAGAATATCTTGAACATACTTGGACAAATTGATTTATGAATCTTCCTTCTGCTTCCTATTGAACATGCAATCCAAGAAAGAAGTTTATTTCACCCATGGAGCTCATGTTGTACTTTGACTTCATCACACCCTCAAAATCCTTACACAGCTGCTTATTGATTGATCCAAAAATAATATCATCCACATAAACTAGAACCAATAGCAGATATTTTCCTTATCTTTTATAAAACAGTGTTTTGTCAATTGCTCCTCTGCAGAAACCATTATCCAACAGGTGATTTGAGAGCTCATCATACCAAGCTATTGGAGCTTGACATAGTCCATACAATGTTTTGCTCAGCTTATATACTCTGTTAGGATAAAGTGGATCTTCAAAGCCAGGAGGTTGAGTGACTTTACCTATTCATCAATCTTCCCATTTAGGAATGCAGACTTCACATCCAATTGATACACTTTAATATTCATTGAAGCTGCATATGCAAGAAAGATCATAATAGCCTCTAATCTTGCCACTGGTGCAAATACCTCTTCAAAATCTATTCCTTCCTCTTGCAAGCATCCTAGAGCTACCAATCTTGCTTTGTTCTTAATAACAATGCCTCTCTCATCCTTTTTGTTCCTGAAAACACATTTAGTGCCTATTGCATATTTCCCTTTTGGCTTGTCCACTTAGTCCCATACATGTAAGTCTCTGAACTGAGTTAACTCTTCATGTATTGCCTCCACCCAACTGTTGTCTTTTAAAGCTTGATTGTGTTCTTTGGTTCAATTTGGGATAGAAAGCAGGCATACAGAAATATGTTTGCCCTTTCAGAAGAACTTCTTGTCACTCTCTCATGTAGGTCATCAATAATATATTCTCTATTGGATGATTTCTTTAAGTAGTAGTGGTTTGAACAATCTGATTTGCCACAATCTCTGTATCCAAATTTGAAACATTCAATTCAAGCTCTTCAACTTGGTTAATGTCATCATTTAAAGCAGGTTCCAAGTTGTGAACTTAACTTGATGTTGAAGCTTCATTACTCCCAATCTGCAAGTTATCAGACAGTGATTGAAACATGTCTTGATTTGCATTATATTCAGCTGCAGTTTCCTGAACATTCCCTTGTGATGTCTCACTTATTTCCATTGGAATTTCAACTTCATTTGATACATTCAGATTCTCATTTTGATTTTCATTATCAGCAGCTTTTTCCTGATCAAATTTACTCATCTTGTTCTTTTGAAATTCAAATTCTCCATCATCACCAGTGACTTTGGACCATAGTTTGTCCAAATCAATCTTTTGTTCTTTTACTGGTTCAGGGACACTGGTTTTGAAAGATCCTTAATCAAAATCTTCAGAATATATCTTGAAAGACTTAATAATAAACTTCTCCAGATCAAACAACCAACTTGAACCATCCACATTGTTGAAATGATTTTCATTGAATACAATGTTAGATGATTCAATAACACACATGTGTTCCTTTACATACACTATGTAGGCCTTTGACTGAGATGAATAACCAACAAAGAAGCATTCCATTGACTTGAATTGGAACATGTTCAAGTAGTCTTTGGTATTCAACAGTGAGCACTTACATACAAATGGCTTCAAAAACTTCACATAAGGCTTTCTTTTGAACAAGATTTCATATGGAGTCTTGTTTTGAGTCTTGTTGAGCAGCACTCTGTTCTGAACATAACAAGCTGTGTTGATTGCTTCTGCCCAAAAGGTAACAGGCAAATAAGCATAAGCTATCATTGTCCTTGCAGCTTCAATTAATGTTCTATTCCTCCTTTCAGCCACCCCATTTTTGAACTCTGTTCCATTATCACTTCCGATTACTTTGACTCTTTTGTCAAGTGATTTTCCATTCTTGTCACATATCCTTTGATCAGTTCTGCTGTCTCATCTTTAGTTGCTAGGAAAAACACCCATGTAAATCTTGAATAATCATCTGTGATTACAAGACAAAACCTTTTCTTGCCTATGCTGGGTACACTCACAGGACCAAGGAGATCTATGTGAAGTAATTCCATCACCTCTTCAATTGTGTTCACCAATTTAGTCTTGTGAGATGATTTATGTTGTTTTCCTTTGATGCATGAGAAACTTTGTCATCTAGCTTGAACTCCTTGGTAGGAAGACCAGCAACATGTTCTCCTTTCACCAACTTGTTCATGTTCTTTAGATTGACATGACACATCTTCCTATGCCACATCCTTGTTTCATTCTCTATTGCCTTTGACACAAAACTTTATCCACCCCCCTGCATTCTTTATTCTAAGCTCATACAAATTCCCTTCCTGTGTGCCATCATCATGATCATGTCCGTAGGTATCACAAACTTAGGAATCAAGATGAAGCAATGTGCATCATCAAAGCCAACTTTATATCCTTTATCACAGACCTGAGATATGCTCAATAAATTATATTGTAACCCCTCCACATGCAACACATTATCAAAAGACACTTTGCCATTGGTAAGTGTGCCTCTTCCTACTATTTTTCCTCCATTCTCATCACTTCCAAAGGCAACTGGTCCTTCAAACTTCTGTTCATAATTGACAAGTGATCCTCTATCACATGTCATGTGCCTGGAACATCCATTATCCATGTACCATACATCATTAACTTTAGTGGAATGTCCCTGCACACAAAAACACAAACTAATTAGTTACTATTTGAAGTACAAACTTCAAAAGTTTGTAATTCATTGACATTGATATCATCTAAATCAGTTGGATATGGATCTTCTTGTACAATCTCACATGAATCATCGGATTCATAATCACACACAACATTTTCAACTTCATTCACTTTACACTGTTCAATAACTTGTTCCTCTCTTTTAACAATTTCTTTAGTTTTCCATTAGAACCCTCTTGGTTTAAAACCTTGTTTCAAGAGGAACTTCTCATCACCATTCAATACTCCAACTCTTCTTCTGCCAATCTTCTTTGATGCATTACCATTTCCTATGTTTGTCTTGCCAGTTTCAATTGATGATTCACTCAGTCTTAGAACTGCCTTCAATCTTTTCTCAAGATTCAGTCTATCTGCTTCCATATCATCTTCATCTTTCTCATTTCTCAAGTATTTCTCATACTTCTTTTTATACAAACCCAAATCTTGACCACAGAACTTGTTTGGAATGAAATATTCTTCTTCTTCCTCAATCCAGCAAGAGCCTATATGATGTCCATAGGAATCACATTTCTTGCACCACACCTTTGCAAGACTTCCAAGCTCTTCCAAATTATCATTTCTGTGCTTATCACTTGGTCTTGGAAAATCAAAGCCCAAAGATGTTTGTGCATAAGTACACTTGTTAAAGTTTACTTGAATTGGTCCACAGGCATCAATCTTGTGCACCTCTTTGGCCTTTAAAATTTCACTTCCTTTAGCTTTAAATGAGTGCTTGCAGACCTTTCTTCCATTCCATAATATGTTCTTCTTGTAGGTGCATACTCTGTATCCTCAATGTCAAACAATTCATGGTTGGAGAAAACTAGATAAATAGGTGGACAAGCATCAACACCTGTAGAAACATCACTTCTTTTATGAGATTTTGAACCTTCACATAGATCAAACACTTTATGCTCATTTTTCATCCTTTCATAGTGCTTCTTTAACTTGGGTGTTGTCCTTGGCATTATTTCAATTGATTTCTCCGAAATAGACTCTTTGACACCTCTTTTATCTTCTGACCTTCTTTTCTTGCAACTGCAGGAACTGAATTCACTTGATGAATCATTTCTTTTATCATCCTTCTACTTTTCTTCTTTCTTCTCTTCAATCCTTTCAACAGGTGTAACTTTTTCCTTGAATTCAAACTCACCTTCTTTGTTGACGGTCACATTTTCATATAACCTTATGAACTCTTCTTTGTCTTCAAAAACAATCTTGAATTGCTTCAAGTATTCCTCTCTTTGTTCTTTGTCAACTTTAAGGGATATTTATCACAAAAAGGAGGTGGAATAGTCCTGTACTTGTCCTCGGGCTTTATCTTTTCAATGTACCCCAAAATATTTCCTATTAAGACAAGATTCTTTAGAAAATCAATCTGAATTTGTAGCTCAGTGTTTTTCAATTTCTCTTCAGTGCACAGCTTCTTCAATCCATCAACTTCAAGATACAATTTGGATTGAATTCTATAACTTTTCATGCAATCTTCTTCCAAACTCTTAATCTGATTATCATATGTTCTTTCACTTGCATCATAGACATTTATAATCACATCTTTCTTATCACACTCACTTTTCCACTTTCCAACTTCCATGTTCAAATCATCAATAACTAGTAATAGGTCAGTTGTGGAAAGTTCAGAGGGTACCTGATAACTTGATGATTCTCCAGCTTCATTTATCTTGGACATGTAAGCAACATTGGCTTTCTCAATCTCAGCAGCACGGTTACTCCAGTCAAACTGACCATCCTGAGGAACCATTGTAACAGCAACATTCCCCTTATCCCAATTCTGATTGTTTACTCCAGCATTCCCTCTGTTCTGATTAGTCTGAATCTGTAACTCGTTGTTCCTTTGTTGCTGTTGGGTCTACTGTTATCTGTTTTGAGGATAGGGATTTTGATTCAATGGCTGATTCCTTTGCTGAAAGTTCTGCTGATTTTGATTTTGATAAAACTGGGCCCTATTCACCTGATTCCCATATTGCCTAGGAAGATTGAACTCCCTGGCAAAGTGTCCTGGTTGCTAACAGTTATAACAAATGGCTTTTGACTTGTCAAAACCAATTCTTTTATTTGGACCAGAAAAGGTTGACCTTCCCATCCTATTGTACAGCCTCTTGTTTCTAACAGCCAACATGGCAGCTTGCCATTTCAAATCCATATCTTCAAGATCGTCAGCATCAATTTGTTCTAGATCCTCCTGAACAACACTTGTGTGAATAAATGCATTGTATGACTCAGTGAACATTAAGAACAAAGCCTGATAATCAGTTCCATGGCCTGAGTTGTTCTGAACATAGGAAGGATGTCCACTAGCTGTTGATGCATTGTCACTATCTTCAATCATTTGCACATTGAACCTTTGCTGACCAGTTCCATACACCCTAGGTGTCTCTAAAGCAACTGAATTGAAATCTGAAGGTTCTTCAATGATGGGATGCATTTGTTGAGATCTTGTTGACAGATTTCCCATAGGAGCCACCAAAGCATTAGTCACTGGAAAGCTTGGTCTCTCTTGTTTAATCATATGGCTCTTAATCATCTCATGTTCAGCAGCTTGTAGAAATGAAATCACATCATCCAATTTGAAATTGGGAATATTCACCTTTTCTCTTATAAACTGACTGGCAGTGTACCATTCCCTTGAAAGTGAAGAAAGAAGCTTTTTGTTCAAATCAAAATCAGAGATCTGTAAGTCTATAGTCTTGATTTCCAATTCCAAATGTGAAGTAAGTCTCCGTATCTTATTGGTGAAACTTACTACTTGAAATTCAACAAATCCTCTGTTTTCTTTGTTTTCTTCTTGTCCTAAACCTCTATATTTAATGAAGCATGTTGTCCATCATTACAAAACGATTAAAATAAATCTATTTAATCACAAAACCATGTGCATATATCACGTGTAATCTACTCCTGCTCCGTATATATAATCATGATATGTGATCCATGTACGGGTAGAAACATGTTAACCATTACAAAAGATATCAAAATTAAAAAATGTTTAAATATTAATTCGAATGGCAATAAATCTCTGCAGCATCGACTTCAATCTTTCTCCTTCTTTGAATTTAAACCTATCCAGCTGCTGCTTTAGCCTGTCTTTTTTGATGTCTCTCAGTTCAACATTTCTTTCAAAAATCTCAACTACAACATCATATATAGCCTTGGCACTAGTATGATAATTCACACTCATCAAAATTTTTCATGAAAGTCCAAGTTTCAGCATAGACAGAGGTTTATCATCTCTCTTTTTCATCTGTCTCTCTAGCACCAGAATAGCATTTGAAGTATTAGTAGGAACGAACTGACCATTTTTTATGGAAGCCCATAGCTTTGAGCCATTGTAGTTCACCGCGGCTTCAAACAAAAATTTCCTTTGATGTAATTTTCTTGTCCAAGTAATCTTAGGATCTTGTTGGTTGATACCTCTTAATCGTCCATAGTGTCAACCTTACCAGATCTAAAAGCAAAAACCTTCGTAGACCTTAAAGCTTCTACCTTTATCAATCACACTTCAATTCTGTGGTATCCAAAGAGCATACACATCTCTGATACCACTTCTCAGGACTGGATCTCATGTAAAACTAACAATAGTCGACAAGAACACACAACATCTAAAAATTGAAGACCCTTTTGATTATACCGGTGGAATGTTAGATTGAGTATATGATCATAAAGACAAAAACAAAGATAATAAACACAAAAGATTCCAATATAATATATAATCGTTGATGAATAGTGGAATAGGTTATTGGATTTGCATGGAATGTCTAGGGTTTCGTGTATTAAATGACGTTCGTACTAGGTAACATAAACGAGGAATATTCGCTCAGTAATCGTTATGCACCCGTCTACATTATTGGGTAAACCTAGTATTCTATTTATAGGCCTATAGACATTCCTTCTAGAAACCCTAATGATTACACAATGATTAACAAATTAATACAAGTGTAAAGCTGATCTTCGAGTATGATTTATCCCAGACCTTGTAATGCAGAGTGTGCTCGATACATGTCTTCGAGTAGACTTTACTTAGAAAATATTCTACTCCAGCAGACTTCAATCTTCATAACATATTCAAACTTTGCTCGAATAGGACATACGAGCAAACATGTTCTCATTGATCTCTTCTATCTTTCCTTAGGATTTATTTTGAACAACTCCAGCATACTCGGGTACTGAAACTTGCTTGAGATTGAATCATGCTCGAAGCTTTTACTTAAAACATATTAAGATCTTTCTTTATTGTATCCATGCTCGGCCCACCAAGATGCTCGTATGACTTGGTTTAAGCTGGATAGATCAAGTGTTTGCTCGGATAGCAAACTGTGCTTGATGAACATTCTTGCTCGACGAAGTGTAGCTTGCTCGAAGCTTTCAACACTTAGAAGAATTCCATAAGATAATCTTATAAGAGTAAGATATCATGATCGAGGTAGTAATCTTGATGCTCGAAGTCCATACTTAGCCATTTTCTGAGGAGGTTGAGAAGATTCTAATCTTCCTTAGCAAATTTCCGACTCAACATTATACTTCACTTTAGGTCTTCAAAATAGTTAGGCCATCACTGAGTCACAGAATACACACATTATTCGATTCGCAACAGCAATGTTTCTAATCTCTAAAGCCTCTTTAGTGAGATTCGAATCATTTCTGCCCTCTGAACACAAATATTACATTTTGCTGGAACTCATTTACACCATTTCAGTATTAATAATATATTTAACGAGTTTGTAACAACATGAAGTGTATAAAATTATATCTTATAATTAAACATTGATAATGGTTGTCACGTGCTGAGGCTTGGAAACCATGTCACGCTTAGGGGCTGTTTGGCAAGTGCTGAACTATTAAGTGCTGTACCAGTAAGAGGTCTGAATGCTCAAGACAATCTGAGTCAATAAGTGCTGAACCAGTAAGTGTTTTTTGGTTGGACATCTGAATGACTATGCAGAATGACTATTTTACCCTTTTGAAGTGTTTCGTGCTGGATGAACCATATCTGTTTACTCAGAACTCTTAATAACTGTATTGGATGACCAAACTTTCACTATAACCACCCAAAATACATTTTAAAACAAACTTTCTCTATAAACAACCAAAATACATCTTTAAACAAATTTCATTATAGCCAACCAAAATACAAGTTAAAAAAAGTGCACCATGGAAGTCACATTCAACAGAAGGCAACAATACCATTTACGAATTCTATTTTGTATGTATACTAGAATTTTAATCCGAGCGCATTACAGCGCAATGATACACGACCTAAGGCAAACCTATTCCGACTATAACCCGTCCCGACCCGAAATCATTCCGTGTGAAATCAATGTCATCTTGTTCCACAACATTCCAACTCCCGTCACTTTTTTTTATGCCAAATAGGATCTTTTTCCATAACATGTCACTTGCTAATATAAGGCACTCGTCTTCTCGGGATTATCATCTAGGAAACAAATACAAAAGAGAGTAAAAATATGGGGAAAAATCAGAGCTGTTCGTTGAAAAGTATAATCGAACAAATTATAAACAATCAAACTTACGAAAAATCGAGCAAGCAACGCTCTAAATTCAGGACCGGTTGACCATAGCAACGTAATAATCGACCAAACCTGTATGAGGCAAATCGTGATACCTTCACTCGATCATTGTATCTATGCATATACAGACATAAGGCTTTTATTTATTTTATGTATTATCGCGTATCATATGCAGACATATGAGAGTGTAATTTAAAACTTGGCCTAAATAAATACTTAATGTTGGATTACAAATGTATGTGCAGTTACATGGTAGAAATCATTTACAATCACTTTCAGCGTTACTTTTTTTTTTCCTATAGTTTTTAAACGACTGTCACTAAAATGGAATCACCTTCACGATTTAGTGAAGTACTCGGGTACTCTAAGTAAACAACAAGAGAGAAAGAGACACACGACATTAAATACTTAAAACTGCAGTTTGCAGTCGTATCTAAAAAGTTCATACACATACATTTACTCAAGTTTCGGTATCGAGTTCGTGTAGGGTTGTTTTGGGTTAGTTTCGGTAATCGACTACGGTTGTTTTGACGAAAGAAGAATAGTCAAGTAATTGCAAGAAAGCAAGTAAAAGAAAAGTGCGTACCAGTTAACAAAGAAAGAATCGACAGGTAGAAAGAAGAAAGAAATGGCGAGAGAGTGTACCTAATGTCGTAGGGTGATGATACCATTCCAAATCGCCTAAAGTTATCGTTACGGGTTTTGAAAGGCGGTTTTGCCAGCAATGCAGCATGCTAGTTTATGAAGTTGGATTCATATTGTATCTGCATTATGTTAAAAAATATGTTAAAGTTAGCAACTTTTATGAGTCAAAACAAGTAATTTTTTAACAGTCGAAACGGGTCAGGACCAGCAACTTCTTTTTATGGGTCGAAATGGGTAATTTTTTTATGGTTTGAAATGGGTCAGGTTGGATTTGACGGATCACGGGTACGGTTTTTTCTAAAATAACAAAATTTAAAGGACTAATTGTACAATTTAGTCTTTTGAAGATAATTGTGTAATTAGTCATGTAGCTATTTATTTATGAGTAAAAGATGACTTAATTGTCAAAAGGGTAATATTGTCAAACAGACTAAAATAAATATATGTGAAAGATGTAAACTAATAAACCCTAATAACTAGTAATAATTATTATTAAAAAGTTATTCTTATTGGCAAAAAAGTGTTCTGATCCGCCCGGCTCGTTTCGACCCATTTGACATGCATCTTTTTTAGCATACCCTTTTTACCAGCCCGAATTGACTCGTTTATAAGTAAATGGGCCCAAATTACTACCAATCATTTCTTGAAACTGTTACATGTTTCAGAGCATGTCAGAGTTTGATGAGAAGAAAAGAAGCTGCAGAAAAATACTTTCTTGCCATAATGCCCGTCACAGGAAACCGCAATACGAGCCAGCCCGTTTGAACTCAACAGGCCCGTATTCGTCATTTCACACCGCTACTGGATCCATTGATGCGATGACTCACTCTCGAGGCGTCCAGCTGTCAGAGGCTCTCAACACCTCTACCACTGCTTGCAGTAGATTAGTGCCACCCAAGGGTACCCGAGCCGAGATTTTTGATCAAGGTCAGTTACTTTAGTTACCTTTATTTGGCAAAATTAAAATGAAATGGATCAAACTCATATAATCATATAACATGAAACAATCTCACAATCAAAGTTAAACTTTTTAAAAGAAAAGAATAAAACTTTTCTTTTTAATATGATCCACACACACATTCAAAATAAATGAATATATCATTCATAACTTAATATGAGAACTTCACTGAAAACTTATGCTAATAAGTCCATGGTTAGCATTAGAATTTAGATTTTTCATAATCTTCAAACTAGGATACAAATGATTCATATATCCTAATGAACTATAAAGGTAAAAGAATTGAAAGTTAGATTAAACAAATAATAAACAAATTAGTAGATGAGCATCTGCAAACATGCAGCAGTTTGTGGCTTATTGTAACTCAATTAACAAGAAACAAAACCCAACCCATCACCCAAACTTACTTAAATTGACATACAAATCAATCTTAATTAAGAAAGTGTAAAACATTAAAAAAAACTGTAAGAGACCAAATAGATTGATAGTATGTAAAATCACCTCAAAAGAGAATACAAGAACCAAGAGGACCTGCTTTAGATCGACCCACTCTGACCCGATTGAACTGAATCGATTGAATCAAACAATTAGAAATTGATTAAACTGAATCCATTGGTGGCGAGAGGCGTGGAGCAAAAATAGACGTGGCGGGGGGCCTACGGCGGTGGTTGGCAAGGGAGAGGCGAAGAGTGATGATGAAGATTGGTGGTGAAGAAGGGTGGGGGTGCAAAGGTGAAGGGGTATTCTTGTCCCTGAATGGCTCAGTAAAGTTTTGAGGCTGAATGATTCAGAGATGTACATAATGATTAAGAGGTTTTATTTTGATCAACCAAACACTCCCAACAACTGAACGAATCAGACATCACTTATGAATGGCTCCATTAAAAGGTAAACAAACAACTCCTTAGAGCATTCTTATCCAACCTCTCATATTATGTGAGGGGTGTTTTTATAATTTAGATAATGATTCAAGTTGTTGTGAGTGAAGAGTTTTTATGTTTTAGAAAAAGTAGTAATTTTTCTGTATATTTGAAAAGTTAATGTTCATCTCCTATAATTTTTTAATATATTTTGAAAGTGGTTGTAAGTGAAGGAAAGAAAAAAGGTAATGATAAAAGGTATAAAAAATATTATTTAATTTAAATGGAGAGAGAAAATAAAGTAAGTTTTAGTGTAATTTTTGGTTTGGAGATAGGGGGTGGGATAAGAATGCTCTTAGAGCATTCTCATCCAGTTCCCTATCCCTATATCCATATATATTATATAATTACACTAAAAAACACTACATTTCTCTCTCCTATTCAATTAAATAATATTTTCTTATACCTTTTTAATTACAGTTTTCTCTCTCTACCCTATAATTTATAAAAAAATCACTACAATTTCCCCAAATTTACAAAAAATCACTATCATTTTTCTCTCTCCATCCTATAATATACACTCACAACTCTACCCTATAATTTATAAACCATTCTAACATAATGTTAGTGGATGGATTGGGAATCGCGTGCATCATATCAGCGTACACCCAACTTCACCTGCCTCGTACTACACACCCATCCCATTCATTACAAAAGAAACATCATACGTGGCCCACTAATCATCCGCCACGTCACACCCCTCAATCCTTTTATTTATAATAATAATCGGCACCAACCATTTCTAGGGTTTTCTTTGTTTTGTTGTGTAGACGACCTCCTTCAAGTACCATGGGCTCTATTCAAATTCCAATTCCGATTCCCGAGTTAACTCAGCCGCCGGACTTGGACGAGTTCCAGCGGCAAGCGTCACTCATGACCAGCTGCGCCCTCCTCTGGAAAGAACTCTCGGATCACTTCGATTCGCTCGAGCGAAACCTCATTAAGAAATCAGATATTATTAAAGATAAGATCAATACCCTGGAAACCGAAACCAAAGCGTCCTTGAGTTCGCTTGAACAACGCGAAACCACTATCGAAAACTCGGTATCCATCGCTATCCGGAAAGTCGAAGAAGCGTTGAAAGCGGCCGCCAATGCTGAAGAATTTCAGGAGGATGATGATAACTTGCTGGTGAGATTGAAGAGGTTTTGTGTGGAGATGGATTGGTTAGGGTTTTGGGAGTTCGTGTCGGACCGGAAGAAGGAAATTGATGTGATGAGGGCTCAGATTCCTTTGGCTTTGGCTGAGTGTGTGGATCCTGCAATGTTTGTGTTGGAGGCCATTTCAGAGGTGTTTCCTGTGGATAAGAGGGAGGATTGTGGGGTGGAATTGGGTTGGGCGTGTGTTTTGATGCTCGAGAGTTTGGTTCCGGTGATGGAGGATCCGGTTATGGGGAGAGAGCGGGTGTTTGTGACGCCGAGTGTGAAGAAGAAGGCGAGGGAGATTGGGGAAGTGTGGAAGGAGAGTTTGGAGCGGCGTGGTGGAATCGAGAATGTGAAGGGGATGGAAGTGCATTTGTTTTTGCAGCATTTGGTGACCTTTGGGATTGTTGAAGACGGTGATTTTGATTTGTGTAAAAAGCTTGTTGTCGGTTCTGCGTGGCGGAAACAGATGCCTAAACTTGCTGTTTCGCTAGGCCTCGGTGATCAAATGCCTGGTATATATTATTATTCTTATTTGCTTTCATTTTCCAGTCGTTTTGCATGTGTGTTTGAAGTTAATTTGGTAGGTATTTATTCATATTATATTATAGCTGTGCGTTAATATCTTAAAGCTGTGCCATTTTTTATGAGCAAAAGCTCTTGTTTGAGATCATGGTAACATACCCTATTGGCCTTTTCAATTAAGAAACAATTAGGGCCTTGAGGTGGTACCCTGATGCACATTTAGTTCAAAGTTGGTCAAAATCAAATCCCGATTAGCGAATTTGATTGCTTTAAAGATTCATAATCAATTTCAATTTCTTTTAAGGAAATTGAATAATTGATGGTTTCCAAAAATCAGCAGAGTTGTCGGTTTTTCAAAATTTAATAATGCCCTTGTTTCTGGTTTTGTATATTACTTGTATTTTTGGGTTATGTTAACAAAATGTGCATCTTAAGCTTATTGTTAGTGACACTTTTTCCTTTTGTTTTGATATATTTTTTAGTATTTTTCTAATAAAGAGCGCATCGCATAACGTGCTCGCGCAATTTAAACCAAGAATGTCATCACGTGAAAGAAATTATGAATAGTTAATTCATAAAAAGGCTGGTATGTGAAAGAAATCAGAGACACATTGCTTCTGGTCGTTATACATTTAAAACCAAACAATTACCTCACACTTCTTGAAAAAACCTATGAAAGGTTGCTGTCGTGTAATACTTATTCCGCTTTAGGCTTTCTAGCTTGTGAAATGTGGTTCGGTTCTAATGCTTTAGTTTTACTTGGATGCTTGTTTTTTGGGCAAATACCATAAAAAACCAACATACTTTCTGTTTTTTCTTATAAAAGTCCCTCAACAATTTTTTACACATAAAAGTCCTTGTACATGTTAAGTTTGAACACAATTATAAAATTTTATATTAAAGTAACTTTTGAATTGGTCATCCAACTTGTTTTATGAAAACAACCCGGCTACAAAAAAATACATACGAGGTAACGTAAAAAAGAACCTATAAGAACGAAGACCAGGAGAAATAACTCAATAAGCACAACTCTTAATTGTCTGATCCAAAATCAAATATATTGAAATTTAATTATTCTTCGTAAATAATCACTAGACAACCAAATATTAAATCAAGATTTTAATTTTCAAAAGTTGTGGTGAATGGAAAATCAAAAGGAAAGAAAAGCTAGGTTGCATAAAGATTATATCAAAATTGACAAATTCATACATAATGGAAATCCACGGTAAGTTCGATCAAAATTCATACATCAATATAATGAGACTAAGATTATATAACCGAAAGTTTGGATAATAAACCGAAAATCTCATTTTCAAATTGTTTATTTTTTTTTTTTCACAATTGTGTTCAAACTTAACATGTACAAGGACTTTTATGTGCAAAAAATTGTTGAGGGACTTTTATAAGAAAAAACAGAAAGTATGTTGGTTTTTTATGGTATTTGCCCTTGTTTTTTTGCATGAACAGATATGATTGAAGAACTAATTAGCAGGGGACAACAAGTTGATGCTGTGCATTTCTCTCAAGAAGTCGGTCTTGCTGACAGGTTTCCTTCTGTTCCTTTGCTTAAAGCTTTTCTGAAAGATGCAAAGAAAGCTGCAACTTCTTTAATGGAAGATCCCAACAATTCTGGCCAATCTGCGGTATGTAATATTCCCTTTTTCGTTTAAACTGGTGTTTTCTAATTATCAGCATATATTTGATACATTTTTCTAAAGCTCAATTGATACTTTAATTGAACTTATTGTTGAATATGATAATTTGTTGGCGCGCTTGCTTGCTGAAGTTGTTTAGATGTCAATTTAGTGGTTGGATGGGTTGTTAGGCTTTTGAACGAACCTAACGAACACAAATGGAGCATGTTCATGTTCATGTTTGTTTCTGAAACTTTAACCGAAGAGACAGTCGAACATGGACACTTAAGCGAACATGGTTTTCTTGTTCGTGTTCGTTTGCTAAAAAAATACCTAAGAAAGTAAGCATGTTCATGTTCGTTTATGCTCGTAGTAGTATATAAACGAATGGTTCACGAACGCAAGCGGATGAACATAACTGAACATAGATGAACGAACATAATTGAGCTAAACCAGTTAGAATTAATGTCAAGAACGTGTTGGGTTTAAAAAGATATTAAAACCAGACTAAGTTGTAATGGGCCAAAAACAATTATATTAATATATTAACGGACTTAAACAAAAGTAAACTAAAGAACATAAATGCGTGTAAACGAGCAAACATAATTTAAATGAACGAACATAAACAAATGTTATGTTTATGAACATAAATGAACAATCGAGGCATGTTCAACTAAAGGAACACAATTTTTTTGTTCATGTTTGTTCATTGATTAAATAAACTGTTCACTGAACGTTCAGTCTTTAACAGTTTAATCTACCAATATGATTTTACAGCAACTCGCTGCATGCAAAGAGCAATCTGCACTCAAAGCTGTGATAAAATGCATTGAAGAATACAAACTAGACGCAGAGTTTCCACCAGAGAATCTAAAGAAGCGGTTACAACAGCTGGAGAAGGTAAAGTCAGAGAAGAGGCTGCCAGCTGTCGCAACTGCGGCAAACAAAAGAACACGAGCCTGCAATGTGGGACCCATGCCGCCAGCAAAGGCAGGCCGCATCACAAACACATATGTATCTTCCTCTCCACAGCCACAACAGTCACCACCACAACCAATGCTGGTAAGGTCTCCATCACATACTCAATACCCTCCACCGCCATATACTACCATACCACCGCCACAAATGTATGGAACCGCCAGGAGTCCACCTGCTAATCATTACCCATCGCCTGCATATTCACCAGAAGCTGCACCTCATTCTCTTGTGTTTTCATATCCACCTACACCGCCAATGAACTTTCATCCTCCAGCTGCTTATGGCTATGGGGCAGCGTACTATCACCTCTAGAAGATCTGACTACCACTGGTGTTTGGATAACTGTTGACCCCTCCTGTTTCTACCTAATATGGTTTGTAATCAATCACTAACCTTCGCTAATAGTAGGTGGTGTGTTTATGTTTGTATTTTCTAATGTTGATTAAAATGCTACTCTTTATTAATCCTAATGTGAAAAAAAGGTAGGTAATGATGTGATGTGGTTCTAACACAAACCAATCAAGCAACTATGCTTTGACAAGTGGATTATAATTCTCACTAAACTTTTTTGATCCACATTTTCTGATGGTCAGAAGTTCATGTGTGCTTCATGTTGCCGTAAGCAAGTATTTATATGTATAATATAATCAACTTTTGATGTTAGTTTTTATAGGTTGCGCTAATTAATATAGGTTTTAACTAAATAGGGTGTTTTAACAATAATCATGTCGCATATGACATAACACCAAAAAGAAACAAGCATTGTTTCTACCATAAATGTATACAACTAAATTATTGATTTAAGTTGAAACTTTTGATGTTAATTTTCAGCTGCAAGATTTAATAGTCCGTCTGTTCGTTCTGTTAGCTAAAATACGACAATTCTGGGTCCCGCTCCCACAAGACGGTCAGGTGCATGTTTGCTAATATTTGACATCGGTGGTCGGTGCATGTTTGCTAAAACATGACATGTGTCCAATAAAATGGAACCTCACACGTGTCCCATCAAAGTATCAAACCGATCAGTGCATTTTTGCTAAAAACTTCACATCAGTGTCAACAAACAAAAACTTGACGCAAGTCGCATCAAACAAATGCGCATATGCTAAAACTTGGCATGGGTGCCAGTTGCACATATTGGATCCCCCAAAATGGATCACTTCACAATAATCATATCAGTGAATACCAACATGAAACAATATAAATCCAAAGGCAATATCTACCATTAGCATCAATCCAAAGTGAAAATCTTAAATGCAGACAAAAGGTGACGTTAGTTTCTCTATCAAATGAAACATAAATAAAACACAACAGTTTCTAGCAAATATCAGGTATGGCGTGCTTTCTCTCTCTTGCTTTCAATAGTGACCTTTTTCCTAGTATCAAAGTCCACAATCTCCAGATCAAACACAGTTCCTAAATACCCATACAAGATTCTTTCTTTTTGCCCTGTGTTTTTATCCAACTTCACTAAGTTTGGATCTTTCTCATCATCATTCCCGGGTTTGTACATGTGTTGCACGGAGGCCCAAGATCCACGCCCACGCCTCTCTTTTTCAAAGAAATCAGCAAGCTTTATGGCATCTTTCAGGCCAGATTCGTCACTGGCAAACTTCACAACTGTTGTCCCCATGTGGCCGTCTCTACCGTACATTGACTTTGGTTTTCCAGTTGTGAATCCAATATCTGAAATGACGGATTACCCAAAGCCTAGTTAACAGCTTCACAATATACTAACTACGCGATGACTATACAAATGCTTTAATAATGGGAGATCACAGATAGAAAATAAAAAAAATAAAAAAAATAAAAAAACAAAACGTGAAGGGTGCCACTAGGGTCCTGAAAAACCCACCAAGATCCACATGACAGACAATATAATGAACCTATTCAGATTAACAATAATATATATATCTTGGATACTTACTCCAAGATCAATCAGAAATTAAAAGAATGGAACTATATGACACTAACCGGTAGCAAGCAGAAACGCTTAAAAAGGAGCTAATTGCATTGATGCACCATTTCCAAAATCAAATTTCTAATGCTATCTACCATTTTAGTTTCGTTACAAAGCACCATGCGCATCACACATGCCACTAGCGCAGAATTTTGTTTGAAGTCAGTTGTATTACAAACCATTAAATAGGCAATATTATGATTTCTTTTACGTAGGATTTTTTAGTAGAACAGCAAATAAATATCTAAAGAATGAACACTTCTGAAAAGGGCACATCTAACATATACAGAGTGCACCAAGGTGAGATAAAGGGATCCTTTTCGTAGAGATACTTCACTTGTATCAAAGTGCATCCTAGAAACAAATTGATTGGTTATTCAAAAGTAATAGAAAACTTATCCCTCTAAAAAGAGAAGGACGAAAAAGTAATGACAGGTAACAAAATCTTCTAAGAAACCGCAACCACTTGAACATTGTCCACATAGTTGCATGCTAAAACGGTGTACTTAGCATAACCGCCTCAAGTGCAGCAAGGCGCACTGAATCAGCCAAAAGTTTTCAAACAATCTGAATCAGCCCAACACCAGTCAAAAACCACCAATAATGGCCTGGACCGGACGCACACCTTGCTTGTTTCAGGTGTGTGTTTTCTAAGCGCCTTTGCAGCTAAGCACGAGCTCACCCTTCGCGCCTTGTGCCTCATGCCTTTAATTATCTTAGCTAGAAATGCCAGGCTACCAGCTCAACACAGCTCAGCATAGTGCCTTTATTCTAGTTTCCTAGGCTAGTGTTCAATAAGTCGATATACTACTCATTCGTCTAAGATGAAGGACAAAGATATCAATTCATTATGTATTCACCTCTTTGAGGCTTCATTTATGTGACCACTTCCTACAGATTCGATTAATAAAATATGAAGACTTCTGAGTCCATAGCTGGTAATGACAATCATGGCGCCCGCTATAGCGAATAGCGTAGCAAAGCGCCACATATGATTTTGGCACCTCCATAGCGGGAAAAAAGCAGATTTAGGGTTGGGTTTTATTTTATTTTGGATAAATATAGATAGCGATTGAAAAGAAAGCGTATTTAGGTTTTTTTGTTTCAGGATTGAAAAATGATGCATATTCTCTTCCATATTTACTGGATTTTTGATAAAATATACATGTAAAATATTTATAAAATTTTGTTATAGTGTATTGCTGAAGTTTTGATTATGGAAAATAAAACTCGGAAGAGGATATGTACTAGATATTATTAATTATATAACTCTACAGTTCAATGATAACACGCATTAATATGTGGTCATCATATGCATATTTCCAATAGTTAAAAGTGTATGTTCACGCTAAAAGTGTTCATAACTAGAGATCAAGTATTTCATATTTTTGCAAGCCTCCTAGTAATGCATAATACTCTCATAAGCCACAAGTTGGGCATGCATGACATATATTTCCTATCATCATATTATCAAATAGAACACTTTATATATGCATACCATGAATTTTTATTTTTTTAATTTTTTATTGAAAGTAGTACTCCAATAACAAATGGATTAAATTTACCTGCAAATGCATAAAAAAGCAACATAGAGCAAAGAGACACGTATATTTATACCTCTAAGCTTCCCGTCCATAGCTTTATTGCCTAAACCTTCCATACGGCCATCTCTACCCTTTCCCGTAGTGGTGTTGCGTATGATGACATGAGGTGGCCACATAATCAAATCATCCCGGTCAGCAGCAATATCTTCTGCAGATAACCGCTGATACGCCTTTGAGTTATCAGGTGACATCAAATAGTTCCAACCCATCAATATGCACAATGCTTTGTGTAAACCCAAATGATCAGGAACTTGATCAGAAGTTGACTTCTCAGGGTTGTATGTGTGCATGATGAGGCTATGCATATCTGGAAAATCTTTTGAGGACCTGAATTTGTATCATAAATGACTCGTTCATCATTTTGAGTTTGATGGAGCTTAATCATGTTTAAGAGGTCCATAAGAAGGAAGAAACATATAATATTTAAATTTTAAAGCAAACCCGACTCCACATATCATTTGTTACACCCAAATGATATTTCATCAAATATGAAAAATATGAAGAAAATAAAAATAGGCCTCCTTTTGAGAGGCCTATCGCGTCTCCTAGATAATGGTTTACTTTCAAGATGCAAACTAACTCTCGTACTGATGCTCAACCAACCAATCAACGCATTATAATCAAGTAACCCTAATCCTAACTTATAATGTTATCTTGTCATAGAAACAATATACTGACCTAACTTAATAACTAATCGTAGATGCAGTTCCATATGGGGCGAGGCCCATACATAGGCCTAACATATAGGTAGGTGGAATAAGACAAGCAGCTATTTGTTACTTGCCCAAAAAACACATTACACTCTTATATGGTGTTATGGACCAAGGTTCATGCACAGGCCAAACATAAAGGCAGGCGGTTTCAGTCAAATAGTTAGTTTGTCACTCACCCAAAAACACATTACACTCGTGTATTGTGTTATACCTTTTAGGCATTTCACTTGTGTAAAAACCATATAACCACAAATATGTCTAATCATACACCAGTGTCGTAAAAATTGCTAGTCGCCAGTCGGGCAGTGGGGTGAGGACTAGCGATTACTCGGGATTAATCGGATTGGAATTTTTACATGTATATTTTAGTTTTATTTATATATATACACATAATTTATTAGTAATATACACCTAAAGAAGCTAAACACATAGCATTAATAATATTTATACATTAACTACAATTAAGAATTACTATATTATTAAATTCTTAGACAAAAAAATTAGCATAATAGAGATATATTTGAGAATAAAGTAAAGGGATTGAAAATGTAATTTGCTAAAAAATAAACAAAAAGGAAATAGCAATTTAGATAGAGGTTAATGTTGTAAAAAAGAAGTCAAAAGGTGAAATATAATAACCTAAATCCAGTTCTCATTTGCATTAACCTAAAATCTAAACGCCCGCCATCGTCTTTTTCTACAAGGCCCTAATCCGCTCCACCGTAACCCCATCTTTATCTTCATCTCCATCGCATTCCTCATCTACTAATCGGCTTATTTTCAGCATCGCCGGAGTTTACAGTGGCTGGACTTAGGTCCGTTGTGTCCGGCTTTGACCGATTGCGTCCAAGTTTGACCGACTAGACTGACTACCGACTAGAACCACCGATACCCAAAATTTAGTCAGCAACCTTCCGAAACGGACTAGTCGCTGATCAAATCCGATTTTTGCAACAATGTCATACACAGGTACAAAAAGGCAGACCAATGGCAGTAGCATTATCACACACTAAGTTCTTATAAAGAGAGAGATTACTCTGGAATTAGATGTAGCAAAGTACACATGAGTTAAGACACAGATATCAAGGCAACTTTAAATGAAATTAAAAGTTCATTCTACAAATAAAAGAACTAATGAACAGAGACACAATTAAAGAATTTGGCTTAAAAGACGTTTAAGAGGCTAGTCAAACCAAACATATTTCATTCTTACATAATCGTCAATAGACATATGAAGAAAGTTACAGACCATATATGAACTAATAAAGGATAGAACTTCAGCATTTCTTATAGGAGGCATGCATTATATAACTAACTAAAAAGCTAAAGCGTACAGCTCAACGCAATACATTCAATCAAGATGTTATGCGTTAAATTTATTTTCTTTTTCTAATATGATCCTCATAAAAAATTCATTATGCGCATAGATGTTACCACACCAAGTGTTACTTCTACATATATACACTGATAGAATGAAAACTATTAAAATAGTACCATTTCAATTCATAACTTATATGCTAAATAATAACTATGAAAACAGATCAGTACTAAAATAAACTAAGTCGCTGCCCATCAAATAGATAATAGTACTATTTTGTAGAACCATATTAGACAAAGTCACAAGGTGCATAGAGCTCGCCTAAAGGAAAAAAAGGTTCGCAATAGCTAGAGAAAAAAAAACATGAAAAATAGGTAGAGAAGCTTTTAAAGAATACTCTAAATAGCCCTTAAACTAGTAGATAACAAATGATCATCTAACCATGAAAAACAAGTATATGATTATGATTATCTTTTAGGTTATACATAAATTATCTAACTAACCTTACCTTCAACCAAATGATCATTTGATTATAATTACGAAAGCGGTAATAACAACTTAATAAGCACACCCAAATACCGCTTAAATATAATACAGAAAAAAAATCAAAATCTAATAGTAAAACTAAAAGAATCATGTTGTGATTCTAAGAGAACACATAAATAATAAACAGTATGAGACCAAACAGAAGACCATGAATACTTGGACTGAATGAACACTATATGTACATGCATATATAGCGTTGTTTCACCCAAATGATATTTCATCAAATATGAAAAATATGAAGAAAATAAAAAATAGGCCTCCTTTTAAGAGGCCTATCGCGTCTCTTAGACAATGGTTTACTTTCAAGATGCAAACTAACTCTCGTACTGATGCTCAATCAATCAATGCATTATAATCAAGTAACCCTAATCCTAACTTATAATGTTATCTTGTCATAGAAACAATATACTGACCTAACTTAATAACTAATCGTAGATGCAGTTCCATATGGGGTGAGGCCCATACACAGGCCTAACATATAGGTAGGTGGAATAAGACAAGCAGCTATTTGTTACTTGCCCAAAAAACACATTACACTCTTATACGGTGTTATGGACCAAGGCTCATGCACAGGCCAAACATAAAGGCAGGCGGTTTCAGTCAAATAGTTAGTTTGTCACTCACCCAAAAACACATTACACTCGTGTATGGTGTTATACCTTTTAGGCATTTCACTTGTGTAAAAACCATATAACCACAAATATGTCTAATCATACACCAGTGTCGTAAAAATCGCTAGTCACTAGTTGGGCAGTGGGTTGAGGACTAGCGATTACTCGGGATTAATCGGATTGGAATTTTTACATGTATATTTTAGTTTTATTTATATATATACACATAATTTATATGTAATATACACCTAAAGAAGCTAAACACATAGAATTAATAATATTTATACATTAATTACAATTAAAAATTACTATAATATTAAATTCTTAGACATAAAAATTAACATAATAGAGATATATTTGAGAACAACAACAAGGCTGTTAGCAGGGTCTGGGGAGGGTGGCAAGCAAACAACAACAACAACCAAACCCAGTATAAATCCCACCAATAGCAAAGCTGTTAGCAGGGTCTGGGGAGGGTGGGATGTAGGCAAACCGTACCTCCGTCCCAAAGGATAGAGAGGTTGCTTCTAGAGAGACCCCCGGCTCGAAAACCATATGCATGGGATCCATAATAATAGTGATATTAGTTATGAATACTAAATATGTGTTATAGTAATAATAGTGATATTAGTAATGAATAGATCAATAATAGTGATATTGTAATGAGTAGATCAGTACTAAATATGTGTTATAGCAATAGTAATGATATTAGTAATGAACACTAAATATGCGTTATAGTAATAATAGTTGTGCTAAACATATAAATATATCAATAAATAGTGATATTAGTGGTGAATACTAAATATGTGTTATAAATACTAATTTGAGGATAGTGTATTATAGTAATATATACTAATTTGAGGATATAAATACTAATTTGAGAATAAAGTAAAAGGATTGAAAATGTAATTTGCTAATAAACAAAAAGGAAATAGCAATTTAGATAGAGGTTAAGTGTTGTAAAAAAGAAGTCAAAAGGTGAAATATAATAACCTAAATCCAGTTCTCATTTGCATTAACATAAAATCTAAATTCTAAACGCCCACCATCGTCTTTTTCTCCAAGGCTCTAATCCGCTCCACCGTAACCCCATCTTTATCTTCATCTCCATCGCACTCCTCATCTACTAATCGGCTTATTTTCAGCATCGCCGGAATTTACAGTGGCTGGACTTAGGTCCGTTGTGTCCGGCTTTGACCGATTGCGTCCAAGTTTGACCGACTAGACTGACTACCGACTAGAGCCACCGATACCCAAAATTTAGTCAGCAACCTTCCGATTCGGACTAGTCGCAGATCAAATCCGATTTTTGCAACAATGTCATACACAGGTACAAAAAGGCAGACCAATGGCAGTAGCATTATCACACACTAAGTTCTTATAAAGAGAGAGATTACTCTGGAATTAGATGTAGCAGTATACACATGAGTTAAGACACAGATATCAAGGCAACTTTAAATGAACTTAAAAGTTCATTCTACAAATAAAAGAACTAATGAACAGAGACACAACCAAAGAATTTGGCTTAAAAGACGTTTAAGAGGCTAGTCAAACCAAACATATTTCATTCTTATATAATCGTCAATAGACATATGAAGAAAGTTACAGACCATATATGAAATAATAAAGGATAGAACTTCAGCATTTCTTATCGGAGGCGTGCATTATATAACTAACTAAAAAGCTAAAGCGTACAGCTCAATGCAATACATTCAATCAAGATGTTATGCGTTAAATTTATTTTCTTTTTCTAATACGATCCTCATAAAAAATTCATTATGTGCATAGATGTTACCACACCAAGTGTTACTTCTACATATATACACTGATAGAATGAAAACTATTAAAATAGTACCATTTCAATTCATATCTTATATGCTCTGATGCACGGGGACGGCATAGAGGTTAGAGTACCGGTCACGGGGACGGCGTGGGGACTGAAACGCGTCGGAAACGTGCCAGAAACGTTTCCTAAACGAACCCGTTAAATGGGGACGGTTAACAAACGATTCCGAGACGTTTCTGTAGCCAATAGCATGGCGGAGCGGCCATATAGAATATTCCGGTGAAGAATTCCGGCGCCGGAAAACCAATGAAGAAGAAGGAAGTAGGCGCTGTTAGTTTTTCTAGGGTTATATAAGTTTAGTTTTAACATTAACCCCTTGATCTTTCACTTGTTTACATTTAGCCCCTAAAACTTGTTAACTTTTATATAAAATATTAAATTAAGTTATGCATTTTAAAATTTAACCCTATCTATCTAAACTAGTTTACATTTGGTCATCAACTTATAATTTTATAAATAAAATGTTTAAAATTGACTATACATAATAGATAAAAATTATACATTTATTTATTTTTTATTGATAATTAATTACTATGGTTGATATAGTTTTTTTGTAGTTTGCTCTTTATATTAGTATAAATCTATTTTGAACTTTGTTTAATATATTTGTATTTTTTAATATTTTTTTGCCGTACCCTAGCCGTACCCGTATCTTGGATTTTTGATTTTTGCCGTTTCCCGTACCCGTAACGTCCCCGTATCCTGGTCCCGTCCCCGTTCCCGTGCTACTTAGCTTATATGCTAAATAATAACTATGAAAACGGATCAGTACTAAAATAAACTAAGTCGCTGCCCATCAAATAGATAATAGTACTATTTTGTAGAACCATATTAGAAAAAGTCACAAGGTGCATAGAGCTCACCTAAAGGAAAAAAAGGTTCGCAATAGCTAGAGAAATAAAAACATGAAAAATAGGTAGAGAAGCTTTTAAACAATACTCTAAATAGCCCTTAAACTAGTAGATAACAAATGATCATCTAACCATGAAAACCAAGTACATGATTACGATTATCTTTTAGGTTATACATAAATTATCTAACTAACCTTACCTTCAACCAAATGATCATTTGATTATAATTACGAAAGCGGAAATAACAACTTAATAAGCACACCCAAATACCGCTTAAATATAATACAGAAAAAAAATCAAAATCTAATAGTAAAACTAAAAGAATCATGTTGTGATTCTAAGAGAACACAAAAATAATAAACAACAGTATGAGACCAAACAGAAGACCATGAATACTTGGACTGAATGAACGCTATATGTACATGCACACACAGATATAAATATAAATACCAACTATAGAAGGCTCCAACTACAGGCTAAAAGGAGTGCTAGTTACATAAATCAAAAGACATTTCTACCCTTGTACTTTGGATTCAAGTCAAATATGTAACAGACTATTGACTACTGCAATAAATGGCAAAATAGAAGCTATATATGATGAAGAATAAATGGCCACGATTATGGGTAATCACGTATGCTCCCAAGTCTCAAGATCAATATGTAAGCAACCATTAGATCTCTAGTGGAGGAGAAACAAATAAGTATGCTTGCAAATAAGCATAGTTCATAGAAGCCCTTCTCCAAAGACAATCACACGGGTCATGTGCATTGTTCTTTGGTAATAACACAAAAAAGAACCAACCACACTATTTATGCTAATATAATAGCAGAACTTTCAAGCACTCCTTAAAATGGAGGATCACCAAGTTTCCATACACATGACAAGTATATTATATTATGACAAACCAATTTAGCAACTTGTGAGGTAGAATCAACCCGAAAATCCTGATTATCATACTCTGGAGTCTGAAGATCAATAAGCTAACAATTACAGATCTAGTGCAACAATTATCAAAGGCTAAAACACTTGCAGTTATGTCTACAATGTGAGCGTATATGCATGGCTGATGATTATGCAAAAGACATGCTATCCTGCAATAAATTCTGCAGACTCTTCCAAAGATTACCTCACTCAAAATCCAGATACCATATTATTAACATCCGATATGAACTAAAAAAACCCTTCAACCTAAGATACATGGTAGATCACCATTCCACTGACACCCTTGTTCCTAAAATAGCTGATAAAAAAGACCCACATCAACATAAAATTTCGTGTGAAAACTATGCATATCACCATTGAACAAATTCAACCCTCTTTAATTTAAAAGAACCTATTCTTTCAAGTTCACTATAGAGCATAGAGTACACACAAGAAATATAAATAAAGATATACATATATATATTTATATATGAAGCTGGCGCATAATAACCAAACACGCCCAACAATTACACAATTGATAACTCGATTAACATAAAAGAGCTTAGTCAAACTTCCGAAAAACACTATATATCACTACCAGAAGCACCAACTACCTTCTTATAAACAAAAGTTAACCAATTTGACTTTTAAGATTACAATTACATGCCACCCTATTCAAGTTTCAACCCTCTTCACAATTCAACAGAGCCTATACTATGAATGTACTTCTACATTCTAATAATTCTTATGTTACAGTGTTATACAGTCTACTTGAAATAAGGCTGAGTGAGTACCTATCCTTTCAAGTTCATCAGTATCAAGCATAGAGCACACATAAAGAATATAAATTAAGATATGCATAAATACATGAGAAGCAGAAACTGCCTTCTTATAAACAAAAGTTAACAAATTTGACTTTAATTAAAACCACATGGCACCGTATTCAAGTTTCAACTCTCTTAATATTTCTAATGCTAACAGTGCTATTATACATATATAACAAGTGTCATATATAACTGTCTACTTGAAATAAAGCTGAGTGGCTACCTAAATATGCATAAACATCACTAACCAAATACACATCTATAGAAAAAAGATTTAATTCAATCCAAACATTATCAAACCTGCCACAGGCAAGACACTGCAAAGAACCTTGCTTTCCATCTGCCAAATACTTCTTCTGATTCGCATTCTCGTTAACCACCCGAACATAATTCAAAAACGAGCGTTTCACCTTTGCTTGATCCACTTCCGGTATCATATGCTTCGCGGCCCGACCCTCATCCCGGTAACTCGGACCCGCCAAATTGGATCCACTTCCATTCCCATACTGCAAAAGCTGCTGCCTTTGTCTCGCAAACTCGTCATCGCCAAATTTGCGCTTGCGAGACCCTTCAAGGGAATTCCAGTACTCCTGATTCTGCTGGCGGTGATGATCAGGAGGTGGGTTTCGATCAAACTGCCACGGATCGGGCCGAATTGGGGGCCGAGGGAGCTGCAGGGGGAAATCTTGGTAATCGGGTGGCAAGGCGAAGTAGGATCGGGCAGTGCCATCGGCGAGGACGATGGTTCTGCGGTCGAGCATATGGAATCCGTACGCCGGAGGCGGTGCGAGGGTTTCAGGGTTGACTTTTGGGGAGGGTTTGGAGTGAGGTGGTGGATTTGAAGGTGAGGGTTTGGGTTTGGATTCCGGTGGGGGTTTACGGTGGTGAGAAGAGGAAGAGGGCTTTTGAGGGTTACCTCCGGCCATCGGAGAATAGAATAGTCAGTCGGAAGTAACAATTTCCCTTCGGAGCATATGCCAACAAAGTCTCTCAACGCAATATATATGGAAATGACCCTTACTTTTTCAACCAAACCCGTTAGCTCCGATAACATTTCAATCAAATCTCGTCTCCTTTGACCAATTTCAAATTCGTGGTTAATTTCGCGTATACCATCAACGCGTCCATATTTCTATCTATACGCATATATAAATTTTGTTTAAAATTGTGTCGGCTTAAAATTATACCAAAACATTCAATAAAAATTTGACCTGACTTGGTTTTGGATAAAATTTATGACAGCACGTAAATAAAAATAAGCACGTATCAATGATATATTTGAAATATTGTAAAGTTTATATTTTAAAAGTTAAAAAAGAAAGTTATTTTTACATATATCCCCATCATAAATTACATATATCCCCACACCTAAAAACTTTATTACATTTTCATACCCAATTACTAATTTACTCCTAATGAATTTGCAAGATCAACATACTCAGTTAATTGAAAAAAACCCAAGCGCCCCTTCTCCTCCATCGACGCCGATCTTTGGTTCGATTCTTCTGGCAGCCTCTTCATCTTTATTCGACTTGGGCAACTCTGGTTTAATTCTTCTCACACTAGTTATACTTCGCGGACTCTGGTTCAATTCTTCTAGCACGACTAATTCCGGATCAAAACGAAGTAACCTTGATTTGATTTAAGATTGAAATTGCATAGTTCAGGGTAACCTTCAATTTAATGTCAAAATTACATAGATGATGACCCACCAGGTGTTTGCTAAAAGACCTGTTTGAATACCAACCAAAATACCACTTTAGAATCACTTAAATAGTTGCGTTAGTTGGTCTCAGTTTTGTGTGTGATACTACAGTTGGTAAAACCCCATGATGAAGCGTGCTCATTTCGCATTTTATTATTCCATGTAGTGTGCGACTTTCTTTGGTGTATGTGGGTATACCTTAAGTTAATATTGCATGCAATATATGGAGATTGATTAGCTTTTCACATGGAATGAGAAGGGCAATACAAAGTGGACAACCAAGCAAATGCATCCCAATATGGACAAAAACTGGAAGATAAAAGTTGAAGAGCGATGGAATTTGTCTAAGTATAATTGGAAAAGCAAACAGATATTAAAGTACACTAAAGTAATGAAAGGTTATGAAGATAATTTAAAAAAAAATCAATAAATAAAGAAGACAAGTCAACTGAGGAAAACTAATCAAAGGAAACTAGAGAAGGGAACACAAGTAAATAGGTACTAAAAGAAATAGAGGGAATGGCGTTAAACATGCCGGAAAGTCTTGGACTTGTAGCGAATAAGGAACACAATATAATGAAAGTTTAATAATAAATAGAAGGCAAAAGATATGACAGAAAGATAGCTCAAAACTAGAGAAATGAACACTAATATACGACATATCCAGACCGGTTTAAGTCTAAATTTGTGTATCCTGTCATAGACAAGTAACAAGTGGGCTTCCATACTCTTCAAGTGATATCGGGTGTTGCTGTGTAAAACCCCGATCTCGAGCGAATTATATGCCGGGACAGTATATTAAAGATTGTTCATCGCTCGTAGACACTATTAATGTGACAAATATAATTACTTCATTTCATTAAATCACAAGTACACAATTTGGCATAAATCAAATAATAATACAAGAAATTTTAATTACATTATATATTTCTAATAACCTAAAAGTCTAACAATCTAGTCTTAGATCCTCAAATTAAACTTCAACCTGCATAATGTTTAGAATAATACACTTTGTCAATAATAATATTTGTTGTTGGGTCGGATTTATGATAAGGAAGATTGGAATCTTCTCAACCTCCTCTGAAAACGGCTAAGTATGGACTTCGAGCAAGCCTAGACGATCTAGCATGGTTTTACTACTTCGAGCAAGGTCTTCAGAACCTTAAATGGTTGATTCTTCTAAGTGTTAAGGCTTTGAGCAAGCTACACTTCAATGAGCAAGAGTATTCTTCTATCGAGCATGGATTGCCAATCGAGCAAATAGCTTGATCATACAAGTTTTAACCAAGTGTTACGAGCAAAGGATGATCGAGCACATGGAGACAAGCATGGATGCAATAAGAAGATGTCACGTGATCAAAGCAAGGACTTCGAGCACAGTTTAGCTCCTGAGCAAGATTTACATCCGAGCATGATAAAAATTGGTGAATAAGAAAAGCTGAAGACATCAAGAAGAATGAGCTTGCTCGATGGATTAGTTCGAGCAAAGCATGGACCAGTCAAGAAGAATGAAGTCTGCTTGAAGGGAATATCTTCACTGATGATATTCTAAGTAAAGTATGCTCGAGGACACTCATCGAGCATACCTAGCATAGTGAGCTTGCTCGAGCAAGATTGTTATCTTGCTTGAGGATTCAACACTTGTATTATTTTGTATTTCATTATGTAATGATTAGGAACTTGTAGAAGGAATGTCAGGGTCTATGAATAGGGGTCCTAGGATACCTTTTAGAACACGGATTTCCAGACGGAATACAGGCTGGCACACACTGAATACGAAAAAGATTCCAAAGAATATTCCTTTTTTTCTTCGTACAGACGTCGCCGCCGTCACACGAAACCCTAGATATTCCTTTCACTGTTCCATTAATGATGTATTTAATACAGTGAATCTTTGTCTTTGAATGAGCATTTATTGATTATCTATTACTGTTTTGTGTTTATTATTCATACTCTTTCGTTCCCACTCATTGGATATCCTGATTCCGCCGGGATATTCAACAGATCTTTTGGGTTTTCAAGTCGGTGTATTCTTGTCAACATTTTAGAAGGTTTCACTTGATTCACGGTCCTGACAAGTGGTATCAGAGCTTGAGTAAGCTCACTAAAGGCCACGGGACTAAAGGTGTGTGATAAAGCTTGAAGCTTTACTCTGTTTTACTACAACAAGATCTCAGATTTGACAAAAATGGAAGACCAGGAAGTTTCCACCAACAAGATTCCAAGGTTTCTTGGACAGGAAAACTTCATCAAATGGAAGGTGTTCTTCGAAACAGCCGTCAACTACAACGACCCAGAGCTTTGGACTTCCATCACTGAAGGAAACTATGTTCCCTCAACAGCTCCAAACAACAATGCCACCGTTGAGCTAAAAATGAAGAAAAGAGACGATAAGGCTTTGTCTATGCTGAAGTTAGGGCTTTCTTGGGAAATTTTGACAACTGTCAATCATCATAAGACCGCGAAGGGTATGTATGATGCAGTTATCGAAATGTTTGAAGGGAATATTAAACTTAGAGACATCAAGAAAGATCGACTGAAGCAGCAACTAGACAGGTTCAAGTTTAAGGACGGGGAAACACTGAAATCAGTGTTGCAAAGGTTTATGACAATTGTAAACGACATAAGAACAACTGATTTACAAATCTCTAACTTTGAGCTGAACAAAAAGCTGTTATCATCATTGTCCGGAGAATGGTACACTTCTAGCAAGTTTTTTCAAAGAAAAGGCCAGCTTTCCGAACTTCAAGTTAGATGATATGATTGCCTTTCTAAAGGCTGCAGAACATGAGATGATAGAGAACCACATGATTAGGGAGGACAAGCCAAGCTTTCAAGTGAACAATGATCTTGTAGCACCAATGGGCAACCTCTCAATCAAGACCCAGCAGCCTATTATTGAGGAGCCATCAGACACAAGTTCAACTTGCAGTGGCCAATCAAGATTCAATGTTTAGCCTATTGAAGATGACACTCCCTCTGCAGCAAATGGGCAGTCAACATTCTTGCAGAACAATAATGCTCAAGGAACAGATTATCAAGCATTATTTTTAATGTTTACTAAGTCATATCACGCTTTTGTAGCCAAGAATCTGATAAACACAAGCATTGTGCAAGAAGATCTAGAACAAATAGATGCTGATGATTTAGAGGACATAGACATAAAATGGCAGGCAGCTATGTTGGCAGTAAGAAGCAAAAGTTTGTATAATAGAACTGGCAGAACAAGTTTCAATGAACCAAATGAAAGAATTGAGTTTGACAAATCAAAGGCCATCTGTTATAACTATCAACAACCGGGTCATTTTGCTAGAGAGTGTAACATACCCCTAGCAAGTTGGCAATCAAGTTAACCAGAACCAATTCTATCAGAACCAGAATCAGAACTTCCAGCAGAGAAATCAGATTTCCAACCAAAACCCCTATCAAAATCAGAACAGAACCCAGCAACAAACATTTCAACCACAAAGAAACAATCAAATACAGGTTCACTCAAATCAGAACAGACTAAATCAAAACAATGTGAACCAGCATAGAGATCAAGGAAATGTAGCTGTTACCAGGGTGCCACAAGATGGAGAATTTGATTGGAGCAATCATGCAGCTGAAATGGAAAAGGAAAATGTTGAATTCATGGCCAAAGTTCATGACAAGGCTGAATCCTCAAATGCTCAGATACAATCTGATATCTCAATTTCTGATCTTCTTATTACCATTGATGAATTAAATCAGGAGATTGGAAACTGGAAAATTGAGTGTGGAAGAAAGGAAGTCTTCTTAAATGTCTATGAAGCAAGTGAAGCAACCTATGAAAGTCAAATCAAAGGGCTTGAAGAGGATTGCATGATGGCATACCAAACCCAATCAAGAATGACAATTGAAATTGAAGGGTTGAAGAAGATGTATGCAGAAGAGAAAATGAAGAATGCTGAATTGCTGATACAAATGGAATTCTTGAAGAACCTTGTCTCTACAGACAATATTGTGGGCTATGTTGATAAAATGACTGAAGAAGAGAAGTATAAAAATGTACCACCACCTTTTTGTGATAGCTACCCACTGAAGGTAGACAAGGAGAACAGAAGTGAGTATCTTAAACAATTCAAGAATGTCTTTGATGATAAGGCTGAGTTTGTTAAGCAGTATGCTGATGTATTTGTGGACAAAGATGGAGAGTTTGCTATAAAGCAGAGTGAGAAGCAAGAGATTAAGAAAATTGAAAAAATTGAAGGTGAGAAGAAGAAGTGGAGTGAGTACTCCAGTGAAGACAATAACTGCAGCTGTGGGAGCTCTGAGTCATCCAAGAGCAAGAAGAAGAAATGATTAAGAAAAAAGAAAAGTGATAAGGTTCCTTTTCTACCAAAGATGACTCCAAAGTTGAAAAAGCACTATGAGAAGATGAAAAGAGAACATGTAGTGTTTGACATATGTGCAAAACCACAGCCTGTTATCAAGAAAAGAACAGAAGAAACTATGAAATCTTCCTATGATCAGTCACATCCACCAATTTATCCAGTTTTCTTTAACCATGAGTTATTTGATATTGGGGATGTTGATTATGTTCCAAGGAAAAAGTCAGTTAAAAAAGAAAAAGGGAGCAGTTCAAGAACCCACTCCAAGCTCAAACCTGTTGTATTTGTCAAAGAAAAATATCATCTAGAGCCTGATTTGAACAAACCAATCAAGATGGACTTCAGAAATTCACTATGTCCTAAAACCTCCCTAGGCTTTGATTTCCCCAAACCCAGTGACAAAATTAAAGACAAGCAATTGCTTGAAGACATGGGGAGTTATGCAAAGGTATGGTGTAAGAAGTGTGATGCATATGGTCACCACACTGACTCTTGTTGGTTTGAAGAGGAAGAATTTGAGGTTCCTGACATAGTTTGTGGGTTTGATATTAAAGGATACAAGAAAATGTATCAAAGATATTTAAATGAAGAAAGAGGAAATTCAAATGATGAAAAGAAGAGTTCAATTCTTGAAAAGAGATTGAAACAAATTTTAAAGATCAAGGATGAACCAAGTGTATCAAGCAAACCTGCAAAGAACAGAAGGTCTAGTGATAAAGGAAAAGAGAAGATTAGACCTGGTGTTCTCAATGGAGATGAGAAATTTCTGATGAAGCAGGGATTTGAACCAAGAGGGTTCTAATGGAAGACTAAAAAGGAGGTGACTAAGGAAAAGAACTATGTGATTGAGCAGACTAAAGAATTAATTAGATTACAAGTTGTGAAGAATGGGTCAGATTCAGACACAGACGAAGAATGTGAAGTTGTGTATGAAGATCCACTTCCAGTTCCAGTTCTAACTCCTGATTAATCTTCCACTGACACTGAATTACAAACTGATGAAGTTTGTAAGTCAGAATCCAACTAATTCTATTTTATGTATATGTGCCGGAACAGTCCTTGAACAGCAATGATTTATGGTACATGGACAGTGGATGTTCCAGGCACATGACTTGTGATAAGAGTGCACTGATCAACTATGAAAGAAAATATGAAGGGCCAGTTGCCTTTGGGAGTGATGAGAATGGAGGAAAGATAGTTGGAAGAGGAACACTCACCAATGGCAAAGTATCCTTTGAGAATGTTCTACATGTTGAAGGACTTCAATACAATCTGTTGAGCATTTCTCAAGTTTGTGACAAAGGATACAAGGTAGCCTTCAATGATGAACATTGCCTGATTTTGAAGCCGGAGTTTGTGATTCCAACTGAAATGATAATGATAGTGGCTCCAAGAAATGGCAACCTCTATGAACTGAGAATGAATACTGCAACTTCAAAAGGTGGTTCATGCTTTGTGTCCAAAGCAAATTAAAATGAAACAAAGCTATGGCATAGGAAGATGTGTCATGTGAACTTAAAGAACATGAATAAACTTGTAAGGGGAGAACATGTTGTTGGTCTTCCCATAAGAGAGTTCAAATTGGAAGAAAAATGCACATCTTGCCTAAAAGGACAACAACATAAATCCTCATATAAAAGCAAAATAATAAACACATGGATCTATTTGGTCCTGTAAGTGTTCCAAGTATTGGAAAGAATAGATACTGCCTGGTGATCACTGATGATTATTCAAGATTTACTTGGGTATACTTCATGAGTAGCAAGGATGAAACCCCAGACCTGATCAAATCCTATGTACTAAAGATGGAAAATCAGCTTGAAAGGAAGGTAAAGGTCATTAGAAGTGACAATGGGACAGAATTCAAGAATGGAATTATGGATGAATTCTGCACTTCTAAGGGGATATTTCAACAATACAGTGCACCTAGAACTCCTGAACAAAATGGTGTTGCAGAAAAAAGAAACAGAACATTAATTGAAGCTGCAAGGACCATGATTGCTGATGCAAATTTGCCAGTCACTTTTTGGGCAGAAGCAATCAATACTACATGCTATGTGCAGAACAGGGTTCTACTGAACAAGGCTCAAAACAAGACTCCATATGAGGTTATCTTCAAAAGAAAGCCTTATGTGAAGTTCTTAAAGCCTTTTGGATGCAGATGCTCACTCCTGAATACAAAGGACTATTTGAACAGATTCCAGTCCAACTGGAATGCTTCTTTGTGGGCTACTCACCTCATTCAAAGGCTTACAGAGTCTATGTGAAAGAGCACATGGTGGTCATTGAGTCATTAGACATAATTTTCAATGAAAATCATTTTAACAATGTTGATGGTCCCAAATGGCTGTTTGATCTGGAGAAAATGATCAAGTCATTTAAAATCTACTATGAAGATATGGATGACAGTATGTACATAACCATCTTTGAAGAAAAAGGAAAAGATAAACAAGTTGATCTGGACAACCTGTGGACATCAGTTGCTCCTAAAGCAAATGGATTTAACTTTGGGAGAAGCACCCAAGGAGTAGCTGAAGTTGAAAGGAATGGACAGGAGGCTGCTGTTGAAGTCTCAAATGAAGGCCCAAGTGATGTTGAAAGTGAACCTATTCAGAGTCAACAACCTGCTCAGACTGAAGGGATACATCAATTTGAAGATAGGTTTCAATATTTATTTGACTCAATGCAATTTGGAGTACATGAAGCATCAACATCTGAAATCAATCAAACTCAAGAATCTGATGAAATCCAAGAGAGAACTAAAGATGACTCTGCTGTGTTAAACATGACAAATCTAGAGACAGAAGTGTCTGCACAACAAGTTGTGCAGACCACCTCTGTTGAAAGAAATCACCCTGCAGAGAACATCATAGGAGACATAAATGAAAGAGTTACCAGAAGCTCATCTGAAAAAGCCAATATCTACCTGATGCCTGCTTCTTATCCCAAGTTGAACCAAAGAACATCAATCAAGCATTAAAGGACAACAGCTGGGTAGAAGCTATGCAGGAAGAATTAGCCCAGTCCAGAGACTTGCATGTATGAGACTTGGTGGACAAGCCCAGAGTCAAGTATGCTATTGGAACAAAATGGGTATTCAGGAACAAGAAAGATGAAAGGGGGATAGTGATCAAGAACAAAGCAAGATTGGTAGCTCTAGGATGCTTACAGGAAGAAGGAGTGGACTTTGAAGAAGTCTTTGCTCCAGTTGCAAGACTAGAGGCTATCAGGATCTTTCTGGCATATGCAGCATCAATGAACATTTAAGTCTATCAACTTGATGTAAAATCTGCATTTCTGAATAGAAAGATTGATGAAGAAGTTTATGTCACTCAACCTCCTGGATTTGAAGACCCAGTACATCCAAACAAGGTTTACAAGCTCAACAAAGCACTTTATGGACTGCACCAAGCACCAAGAGCCTGGCATGATGAGTTGTCAAACCATTTGCTGGAAAATGGTTTCTGCAGAGGAGCCATTGACAAGACTTTATTCTACAAGAAAAGAAACAAAGATCTGCTGCTGCTGCAAGTGTACGTGGATGACATTATCTTTGGCTCTGCAAATGAACAAATGTGCAAAGAGTTTGAGCAAGTGATGAAGTCCAAGTACAAAATGAGCTCAATGAGGGAAATGAATTTCTTCCTTGGACTTCAAGTGCAACAGAAAGCTGATGGAATTTTCATAAATCAATCAAAATATGTATAAGAGATTCTTAACAAATTCAAGTGCCAAGACTTCAAGACAGTGTCCACACCAATGGACACACATGAGAAAATGGTACCTGATGAAAAGGGGGAGCCAGTGGACCAACATGAATATAGGGCCAAGATAGGATCATTGATGTACCTTACAGCATCTAGGCCAGATATTATGTTTGCTGTGTATGTCTGTGCAAGATTTCAAGCTAACCCTAAGGTGTCACATATGTTAGCAGTGAAGAGGATATTCAGATATTTGAAGGGAAAACCAGAATTGGGGATTTGGTATCCAAAGAACCCTTCCTTTGACTTGATGGCCTACACAGATAGTGACTATGATGGTTGAAACATGAGTAGAAATTCAACCTCTGGAGGATGCCAGTTTCTTGGGAACAGGCTGGTGTCTTGGCAATGCAAGAAGCAAACTACAGTGTCAATTTCTACTGCTGAAGCTGAGTATATTGCTGCATCTGCTTGCTGTGCACAAGTTCTGTGGATTCAAAATCAACTGCTGGATTATGGTCTGAATTTGTTACTTACACCTATTTTAATTGATAATACTCACGCTATGTTTATTGTTAAGAATCCAGTCCAACATTCTAAGACTAAGTACATTGAAATTAGATATCATTTCATTAGGGACTGTCAGGAAAAAGGCTTAATAGAGATGAAAAGGGTAGATACATCTGATAAGTTGGCTGATTTGTTCACCAAACCTTTAGATAAAACCAGGTTTCATTTTCTGTTAAAGTGCCTAGGAATGATAAATGCTGATGAAGTCTGATTTAGGATGTGTGCTTAAGTGAGGTGCTAACTGATTATCTATGTTACTCACTTTGAATGTTTGCATGATGATTTGCTATGCTTAAATGATTATTCTAATTGCATGAATCATATATGTAACTAAATTGTGTGAAAATCTTGGTGAAATATCATGCTATTGTTGTTTACAGCATTTGGTACTTTGATCTGTGCATGAATGATGTATTTATGTGATTCTAAGTACTTCGAGCATGAATCTGTGCTTGATAGTGTGCTTGTTGCTCCTCTAGCACAAGCAAAGGCTCTTGAAAGACTATTCCAAGTCATTCGAGCACAGATGTCATAGCTCAGCTGCTCGAGTACAGAATTTGGCCTTAAAAACTTTCCAAGTGCTTCGAGCATAACTCTGTGTTGTGTGGTGTGTTTAACGCTCTTCGAGCACAAACAAACCATACTTGAACTTTCTCAAGTAACTCAAGCACAAATGATGTGTTACTTATGGTCGAGCATGGACATGTGTTTTGGAAAACTTTAGTATTTCAAGCACAAGTATACTGCTCGAGCACTCAGCTAAATCTCCCGAGCACAATATCTGTAATAATAAATCTTAAGTTTGCTCGAGTGACTTTCGAGTATGCTCGATGAACTTCTGAGCATGCTCGACAGACTCTGTGATTATCTGAATGATTTCTATTGTCTAAATGAATGTGTTTTGATACTGTGACAATGTGTGCTTGTTAAAATATGCTTAAGTGACAACACTGTTTTTAAAATCAATATTTCTCAATTGAACTTTCAAAAGGAAATGATTTTTAAAATGGTAAAAGTTTTTTATTAAGCAACACTGTTTTCGGTGAATATTTCATAAGAGAGATGATAATATTATCCAAGTTCCCAGCTTCAAAGAAGCAGAAACTACTTTCTGTGGAGATTGAATCCAACCCTAAATGGGAAATGATTGAAAACTGTTTAAGATAACTAACTTATGGATTATAAGTTCAACGGACTTTGAGTACAGTCATTGGCAAAGTAAAGTAGCTTTCCATAGTCTGTAGTTGTAATACGTGATATACACTTAAATTTGCTAAGTATGATGTGGTGAAACATTGGAAAATAAGGTATGTTCTCTAGTATATCTCTCCGAATGATAGGTAGAAAGGTCATATCCAATTATACACGAGCCTGTTGGTGGTTCTGGTCTATAAAAATATTTATTAAAGTGATTGAGCAGAAGTAATTATTGCTATATGGCAAACTTCTCAAAAGAAAAGAAAAAGAAAGAGATTGAAAAGTATAAAAAGATAAAAAGTATAATATATATATATATAAATAAGTTATCTGATTTCATGACTTAAGGGGAACTAAGCGAACTACAGGGGTGGGGAATACAAGTAAGTCCTAAACACCCTGAATGTAAGGCTTATAAGTCCGGATGGCATGTAAGTCCAACGTTCAACCTTACAGTCAGTTATCAAAAAGAAAAATATAAATAAGTAACTGCTCTATTATACAAAAATTAATTTTGACCAGGGCATCAGGGGGTCGGAGTCAATTCGGGGTGATTTGGAGAAAGCTAAATACGCTTTGAGAAGAGATTAGAGGCAATCTGAAGCTATAGTGATAACCATTCCTAACTTATGCTCTAATAGAATCCTAAATGTGTCACAGAAAGCAACGACCATTATGCTAAGTATACCTGTTGTCAACCTGACTTGAGTCATAATAACACTGACCATGAAGTGGTGTGATTGTTGTATTAAATAGTCTGATCCCATGTTGAGATCTTTCCAAATAATCTAAAATGATTTTATTTTGAACTGGATTTTGATCTCTTATTTCACCTTAAACTAACTGTTTAGGTCTGCTCATCAAATTGAATTGATCATTTTTGTTTCGAGCATGACTATTACTTTTCATACTGAAAATTTGTTAAGTGTTTCGAGCATGCATCCTGCTTACGAGCACCTGAAATGAAGTGAATAGTAATGTATGTGTGTCGAGCATGATTGCGTTCTTGTTCGTCAAGTATTTATTCGAGCATAGAAGTGCGCTAGGTGTGTAGGCATAAGAGATCGAGCTTAAGCAACTGGATCACTTTGTTAAGTTGTTTGAGCAAATTTGTAGACTAGACACTTAGGTTGTGAGTTCGAGTACAGGCATAAAAATGATTTAATATGCTAAGGCTTTCGAGCTTTTTGAGCTTTTGTAATCTAAGTTAGTCGAGCAAAGGCTCTAACACATGCATCTCGAGCATAGGACACTGTCATGATATAATTCTAAGTATCTCGTTCATGATGCATAGTCGAGTAAGGTTAGATTACTGGTGTGACAGAAATTTGTATTTAATGAATTTTTTATAAGTATAGTCGAGCACACTGCACCTCGAGTACAACTTATCACTCGAGCAGGCACTATGAAATTCACTAAAAATTTGGCTAAACGTATTGAGCACAAGTTTATTCGAGCATACAGTCATTTTGATGTTGAAAGCCGAAGGTTTGTTAAGGCAAGGGTGCAGTGCTTACCTGGCATATGTTGTCAAAACCACGGACGAGACGAAAGAATTGAAGGACGTTCCTGTAGTGTGCGACTACCCAGAAGTGTTCCCTAAGGACCTTCCGGGGTTGCCACTGAAACCTGAGGTAGAGTTTCAGATAGAGTTAGTACCAGGAGCACAGCCTGTCGAGAAAGCACCTTATCATCTGGCGCCATTGGAGATGAAAGAATTGATGTCACAGTTGCAGGAACTCCTCGATAAGGGTTTTATAAGGCCAAGTGTTTCCCCGTGGGGCGCACCTGTGTTATTCGTTAAGAAGAAGGATGGGAGTATGAGAATGTGTATTGATTAAAGGTGAAAGAGGCAGACATTCCTAAGACAGCGTTTTGGACGCAGCATGGACAGTACGAGTTACTCGTGATGTCGTTTGGTCTAACGAATGCTCCTGTATAATTTATGGATATGATGAATAGAGTATATCGGCTGATGTTAGACCAGTCAGTTATTATTTTCATTAACGATATATTGATTTATTCAAAGAGCGAGTCTGATCACGCTGAGCATCTGAGAGAAGTATTGGAAGTCTTGAAGGACGAGAAACTGTACGCCAAGTTCTCGAAATGCGTGTTCTGGTTGCGTGAAGTGCAATTCCTAGGTCACATAATTAATCTTGAAGGGATTATTGTGGACCCAGCTAAGATTGAAGTGATAAAGAATTAGAAGACTCCACAAAACCCTACTTAGATACGCAGTTTCCTAGGGTTGGCTGGCTATTATAGGAGATTTATTCCAGGCTTCTCCAAGATAGTCGCACTGTTGACCGGTGTGACCCGGAAGACTGTAGTATGAAGTTGGGGTAAGTATCAAGAAGAAGCATTCGAAGAATTGAAGGAAATTGAAAGTTCATGAGAGTACGTACCCAACGCATGACTTAGAGCTAGCAGCGTTTGTGCATGCTCTCAAGATTTGGAGACATTACCTGTATGGCACCAAGTGTACTATATATACAGATCATAAGAGTCTGAAGTACTTCTTCGAGCAGAAAGAGTTAAATATGAGGCAGAGAAGGTGGTTAGAACTGATAAAGGATTATGACTATGACATCAAGTATTATCCGAGAAAGGCTAATGTAGTCGCTGACGCCTTAAGCCGGAAGAACGCAAAAGTTATCGTGACGGTCAAGTCTTATAAGTTGATCATCAATTCAGATTTCTTCAAAGAGATCAACGAGGTGCAGCCAGAGGTGCTCGTAGATGAAGGGTTAATGAAAAAGGAAAGGATATTTGGGCAACAGAACGAGTTGGCAGATAACACCCATGGTGTAAAGACTAGATTTGATCGGATGTGGATTCCTCGACATGGGAATCTTAGAGGTCGAGTCCTAGACGAGGCCCATAAATCTCGATACTCGATTCATCTAGGATCCACCAAGATGTATCAAGACCTGAAGAAAGACTATTTGTCACACCCCGACTAGCACAATGCGGAAGCGTAAAACGGGAATGTAACAGACACCTCTGGTATCAACACATTGTTTATAAAGAAACATTACAAACTAATTTACAATATATTACATTTCTTTGTTCTATCATTGTTTTACCGTCTAGGTGATACAAACAAAAACTACTTTGTTAACTATACATTCTTACTACTATCGCCCTTGCTTCTATTCACATAGCATCAACCACACACCTCAGGCAAGTAACAGATCACCAAATCATTCCGATTTAGGTACACCTGAAAAGCAGTTTAAAACAGGTCAACTACTAGAGTTGGTGAGTTTCACGAGTTTCAAGAAATCAGTAATGAGTATTCACAAGTCAACACTTGTAATCATGAAATCAGTATGTATGTATGTAAATGATGCATGTGATGTAATTATGCTAAGCTACAGTGAAGCCTTGACTGTATGTGCTGCGTGCATCCATTTCCCACGCTCCATCAACCACTGTGGCCCCTTTCTGTCCACAACATGCCCCGGTAACTATGTCTAACACTACATAGCCTGTTTGTATAAATATGGTCATGTGCAAACGGCGCTATGTGACACGGAAACCAGGCCGATTCCGTTTGGGTTTGTCAAACCAATAGTACTATTCACAAGCCACCGGCTCGAAGTTAATCACTGTGATCGTGGGGACTTTCGTATGTTAGCACTTAAAAAATTCACATCAGTACATGTTTCAGGTATGTATATGTCATCAAACATGCTTTTCACCTCAAAAGTTCGTAAAACAGTTTAAAAGTGGGGTCATGAAACTCACCGTTTAGTCGATAATCAGTACTGTATCAGCTCGTGGTTTGTTCAGTCCGCTATCAGTAGTTCCTATAATCAATATTATAATAATATTAATATTTTAATATTATTATAATCTCAATATTAAACTGGGCTGTATAACTAATCTGGGTGTAGCTGGAACGCCCAGAAAGTGGCAATAGGCTTAGGTCGTTATGTTGTTCAATGTCTAATACTCAAAACCGAACTTGGCTCAGATTCCCGTTTTCCCCGCTGGACCAAGTTGCTCGTTTACGCGGTCAGAAAGCAGTTATGGGAAAATAAGCTTGGGTAAATGTATTGGTTAATAACATGATTAAGTTATAAAGAAAGATCACATACTGGGGTCCCGGATTAGCCACGGGGCCCGTTTCCGTTTATTCAGTTTGATTTGAGAAGAAACGCGCCCAATCCACCCGTATTGTTCAGGTTTCTCATAGAAAAGTTCATTTTCACTTAATTAGTCCAAACATATGATTTTTGATCACTCTTGGTGTTTTGATTTTCCCGCAGGTTCACTAGTCGCGAACTTACCGGTTGTTATAAAAACTTAATTTGTTTAATATTCAGATTAGCATAATTAATTAACCGTTAATCATTAAATTATGAAAATTTAACCACTTATCAATTAAAATATGTAGATTTTTATAAAAATATTTCTGGAATATATTTACTGATTTATTAATTTATAAAAATTCATTTTATCTGCTATATTTCGCCTGAAATCGTCCGTTTACCCCAAACAATTTCCAAAAATTCCACAAAAATTCCTGAATACTCAAATAATGTCCCAAAACAACCTGTATTAATTTCAAAATGTAAAAAGCTCGTGCAATATTCTTTTCGGCCCAAATTCGGCTGTAAAAATTTACACGAATGCAAATAAACAAAACACCTTTAAACTTCTCCAAATGATCCCAAAATTCATATGTGATCAAAATACATCAAATCTGAGTTCCCAGAATAATTTCATAATTTTTGAAGTATTTTAGCTATTTTTCCCAAATAAACGTCCCAATTCGGTAATAAATTCGTCAAATATTCTCGGTTGGTCGAAAAATTACCAAATTTGAACAGGGACTCATTGACATGGTCCCTTATGTGTCTGAAAAATTTCAAGTCCTAAAAATATGCACATCACAACCTTAACCTAAATAGCCAGTAAGCGAGTGTTTCGGCATTACCTTAGCGGGTTTGGCTCGTTTCCGACCTTTTAATCAAGTTTTCAGGTTCTTGTGCTTCAAAGAATGCTAGGTAAAAGTCCTATATCACAAACCAAGCAATATTTCATCAACATAACAACTCTTAAGTTAGGGTTTCGGCTAGCGCACAAAAACGAACTTTTGAACCATAAAAACGTCGTTTCAACCCTTTAATCCGTGTTTATGGCAAAAAAAAAAAAAACTATCAAAACAGGTTCCTTACCATGTGTATGATCAAAACATGTTTATGGACCATTTTAAGGATTTTTACACGGTTAGGAATGATTTTTAGTAACCAAGACATGTTTTTATGGTATTAAACAAGTTTAAACAAGTAAAAAAGCTACTTATTTAAGCCCCTTACCTTAGGGTTTGAAGGTTTTTGGCTGGAACAGAGTTTATGTCCAGAATTTTCAAGAAATAATGTTGAAAGTATCTTGTATCTAGTTTAAATGTGAAAGAATAAAAAGGGGGGGCTGCTGTTTGCGATCGGACCATCATGGGCCCACCTTGGGCCCATTTTGGCCCAAGTTTCTGATTTCTCAAGCCCAAATACAAAAAGCCCGGTCCAAATTTAATTCGGGTTCGGTTTTTGGCACGAAAAACTTATCGGGTGCGTTAAACAGCGCGAAAACGAGTGTTTTTCGGCTAGTTTTGTGTAAAATTATTAAAACATATATATGTTGGTAAAAATCAAAAATATTTTCACAGATCGCTTAAAACATTTCAAATAAGTGTTTGGTAAGTCTTTTTCGGCTTAACGGATGATACAATGCTTGGTTTGTAACTATCTTTCGCGTTTAAATCTATAGCGGGCGGTTAAACGAGCATGTTTTCGTTTAACTTGTTTGCTATCAAACTAAGACCATATTTCTAATATTTTAGCTTGTATAGATCGTATATCACTTATAAATGGCCCCCCGAGATATCTGGGTCATAACCCGACCCGTTCGGTTAATCGTTCGTTTGTTACGCAAAAGGCGTTTATTTGCTTAATCGGTAAATACGTACTGAGGTGTACCTTGTTTTGGCTCAAATGTCACACTATTGATGGCCGTGTATGAAAAATGAAGTAGTAGATTATGTCAGTAAGTGCTTAACCTGCTTACAAGTCAAGGCCGAGCACCAGAAACCGTATGGGAAGATGCAGCCTTTGGAAATACCCGAACAGAAATGGGAACACATCACCATGGATTTCATAACTAAGCTACCGCGTACAGCTAGAAATCATGATACCATATGGGTGATTGTGGACCTTTTGACAAAAGGTGCTCATTTTCTGCCTATACGAGGGGCTATCTCGTCAGAAAAATTGGCAAATGTGTTCGTCAAGGAAATTGTAGCAAAGCATGGGGTGCCGTTGTCGATCGTGTCCGATAGAGATACACACTTTACTTTAAGATTTTGGAAGAAGTTCCATGAAGCCATGGGAACAAGATTGAACATCAGCACGGCATATCATCCTCAAACAGATGGGCAGTGCGAGCGGACTATTCAAACCCTTGAGGATATGTTACGTGCATGTGTGTTAAACTTTAGAGGATGTTGGGATGATCATTTGCACTTGGCAGAGTTCTCGTACAACAATAGCTATCATTCCAGTATTGGTATGCCATAGTTCGAAATGTTGTATGGTAGACGCTGCAGAACTCCCTATGTTGGGGAGAGATAGGTCAGAAAGAGTTGTGCAGTTTAGAAGTTGTGCAAGACCTCTTCGAGGTTTGATCAGATCAAGGCCAGGATGAAAGCTGCTCAAGATCGTCAAAAGTCATATGCCGATAAGCGGAAACGGCCAATTGAGTTTAATGTTGGGGACCACGTGATGCTTAATGTCTTGCCTTGGAAGGGATTATTCGTTTAAGAAAAAGAGGGAAGCTGAGTCCAAGGTACATCTGACTGTTCAGGATCCTAGCTCGAGTGGGTGAAGTGGCTTGCAAGCTTGATCTGCCTGATGAGCTAGAAGGAATTCACTCTACCTTTCATGTCTCTCACTTGATAAAATGTCTAGCTGATGACACGTCCCATGTGCCAATGCTGGACATAGAGGTGGACGAACAGTTAAACTATGTTGAGTAGCCTGTGGAGATAGTCGACCGCAAGGAGAAACAGCTTCGTCATAAGGTCATTCCCCTAGTAAAAGTGTTATGGAAACATCGCAAGGGATCGGATGCTACTTGGGAAATGGAAGAAGAGATGCGCAAGTTTTACCCGGATTTGTTTGGTAGTAGTTAGGTTTCGGGGACGAAACCTCTTTTAAGTAGGGTAGACTAGTAACATCCGTATTTTGTAAACAATAATAAAAGGGAATTTTATTATTTATTTATTGTGTGTCTCGCTACTTCAATTTTGTTATGTATAAAAGATTGAGTGGTAAGCTTAGGATTATGGTTGGGCTTGAGGAAGTGGATACGGGCCCAAGGCCCATAGGGCGGGGTATTTAAACCCCAACCTTTCCCAGACACTCCTCATTCTCACATTTCCTCTTTCCTCCCTACACACACACCCAAGGACACACACACTTTCTCTCTCTAAACCCGGATCCAAATCCGAGCCAAAGGAAGGGTAAATCCCGTGTTTAAATATCATCAAACAAAAACAAAAACTTCTAAGTTCCACGGGTTGTCCAGATCCGAACACAAACCCGAGACCAAAAGGTGAGTTTCGGCAAAAAGGTAAGTTTTTTAAGTTGGATTCGACATGCAAACCGATATAATGATAGATCAGGCTGTAAGATGAAAGAAAAATACAAACTTTATGAGCCATGAGCTAACGAGTGTGATATGAGAAGAAAAGTAACGTTCGGGCTTTGTAAAACACGGGTATACAAAGTTGGTACAGCCCAAAACCCATAAAAAGGGTAAAATCGGGTCTTAAGGAACGACCTCGGAGGAATATGGCTTTAAAATGGTTTCGATGCGAATTGTTTTCATTAGAATGGTCTCCATGAGAATTGTTTTCATGAGAATGGTTTCCATGAGAATTGTTTTCATGAGAGTGGTTTCCATGTCGTTTCCATGAGAATCGTTTTCATGAGAATGGTTTCGATGCGAATTGTTTTCATGAGAATGGTTTCGATGCGAATTGTTTTCATGATAATGGTTTCCATGCAAATTGTTTTCACGAGAATGGTTTCCATGCGAATGGTCTTACATGCAATTCAAACTGTTGAAAACGTCACCCAATTCATTTTCTGATGCATTTCTGATAAACGCCTATTAACAAAAATAAAATTTTTCCAAGCTGACGTGGCATCTCGACCCCAGCCTGGGGCGCTGCCCCAGACCCCCGTTCGTTAGGGACTTCATTAACCTAGACGTATGATTTGTTTAGAAGTAATTAAGTATTACTTGTAATTATTACATAGTTAGCCGTGCACAGCTAACGAAGGGTATTACCATTAACTCCAAGAGAAACCTGGTGGGTTTTAACAAGATTATCAAAGTTATATAACCTCTTTAATATGAAAAACGCAGCAGATAAAATAGGTTTAAATCTTGATTTTTAGATGAATATAAAACCCATTTTATATATAAAACCCAAAACCCAGATCCATATACGAACTACATGCTTACCAACACATAAACACCATAAAAAGTTCATGCATGTCAACCTTTCAAGGAGTTAAGAAGGTTGAAGAAGATGATGTTGAATGACGAGTCTTCAAAGAAGAAAACCTCAAGCTTGTATACCCTTAAGCTTGCAACAAACACCTTGTATTGCTAGGATTTGCACAACAAAAAAAAACTTTCTTGTTCTTCCCTTCCTTTGGCCGAAAATTAGAGAGAAAGAGAGAGAGAGGAAGAGAGATTTCTTTGTTTTGTATCTTGTGTGTGTGAGAGAGAAAGAGAGAATTTGATGGTCAAAAGCACCATCCACTCTAGCCTATCATCCTTCTTACATGTTCCTTATTATAAAACAAGAGAGGGGGGGGGGGGGGGCACCACCCACCCACCCTTGTTCAAAATTCAAATCATTTTTTTTGTTATATGATTTATGTTATGTTTATTTTGTAAAATGTAACATAACATGGTTCAAGAACATGCAAGAGTAATAAGCCTTACATATAGTTATTTAACCAACTTTAAATAACATTATGAAATGTCTTCTCCCAAAATATAAATCATCCATATGATTTACTTATTTCACAAGTACAATGTATTTAGAAACCCTTTTCCAAATATCATAAGTGTTAATATTTATTTACTATGATCATATCATCTATAAACCAATATTATTGGTGTTTGTCGAGCTTGTTATTGGATATGACCAGATTTGGTTCATAACGTACTAGCCACATCAATTGTAATATGTGTCTTGGGCACACCAAGTCCAACAATATCCCACTTGCACAAGATACATAGAAGATTGATGCACGTAGCAAATACCGCCTAACAATGGTTTACTACCCCTAATATGCATGATGAAGTGCCATTCAATAACATCATCCCCTTCAAGTACCTTACTTGAAATGATTTAGATGAATCTATCATTTATCCTTTTGCCTCAGATGTCATGTAAAATCCAGAGACATAGAGTGATCATTCTCTGTTGCTTTAACTTAGCAGGCCTTAGACATCTTACTCTCAACGAATAAGAGGGACAAATCCCCTTTTGACTACATATGTCTCTCACAATCACCTTGTACTATACTTGATCTTAGCCTTATGTACCGTCATGTTTCAAAGCAACGAAGAACTAAGTCAAAGTATAATATTTGGTGAATATCAAGACCCAATATGTATCTCAGGTTGGAGGATACTATGATATTCGCCTTTACTCAAATTTACTTATGATCAATCACAAAGATTCCATGTTGTAACATTTGAGAGCAGGTCAGTCCAATATTTATATCTCATAAATATCTATAAACCTTGGCAGCAACTTCTTGCTCAATATTCATACCTTATGAATATCCACCAATTCAAGTTCATAATAGTCTTACTTGCATACTTGTTCCCACAAATATGAACGACTACGGACATTTAGAATAATTAACTTATTCATAGATTTAAACATGCTAAAATGTAACATAACTCAAAATGTCATAATCATAAACCATAATCATATGAATGAGTGAAAATACCAATTGTTCCGATATCCAAATACAAAATAGATCAAATCCAATCACTAGAATATCGAAGTCCTAAGGCACAAGTGTGACCCTCATGCTTTGGCCTTTCAAGGAGCTTCGTGAGTGGATCCGCAATGTTTTGATATGTGTGAACTTTGCGAATACATATCTTTCATTTCTAACTTCATCCCTTATGTAGTTGAATCTCCGCTCAATGTACCTCGTCTTTTGATGTGCATGAGGTTCCTTGATTTGAGCAATCGCACCCTCATTGTCACAATAGATCTCTAGAGGGTCCTAAATGGTACGGACCACCCCTAGGTCGGCAATGAACTTTCTTATCCACGCAGCTTCTTGTGCTGCCAATGAGGTGGTGATGTATTCTGATTCTGTGGTGGACAATGCTACCACATCTTGTTTTGAGCTCTTCCAAGAGTCTGCCCCACTATTCATAATGAAAACATATCCCAATTATGATCGAGAATCATCTCGATCGGTTTGGAAACTCGCATCCGTGTAACCCTTTACAACGAGTTCCTCTTCACTAGAACCGTATATCAGAAATATGTCCTTAGTCCTTCTAACGTATTTCAATATACTCTTAACCGCCATCCAATGGCCACTTCTCGGGTTTTGTTCGTATCTACTTGTCATGCTCAAAGCACATGACACATCTGGTCTAGTACATATCATTGCATACATGATGGATCCTATAGCCGATGCGTATGGGATACCTTTCATTTTCTTTTGCTCTTCCTTGGAGCTTGGACATTGAGATGCACTCAATATCGTTCCTCTTTGAATAGGTACCAAACCTCTCTTAGAGTTCTCCATCTTGAACCTCTTTAAGATTTTGTCAATGTATGTACTTTGGTTTAAACATATCAACCACCTTGATCTATCCCTATAGATCTTTAGTCCCAAAATATAGGCGGCTTCACCAAGATCTTTGATGGAAAAACAACTCCCAAGCCAGGTTTTTACACCTTCCATGGTTAGAATGTCATTTCCAAATGGTAGTATGTCATCAACATACAATACTAAGAAAGTGATGATGCTCCCACTGGCTTTCTTATACACACAAGCTTCATACTAAGAAAGTGATGATGCTCCGACTAGCTTTCTTATAAACACAAGCTTCATCAGTGTTCTTGATGAATCCAAATTTCTTAACTTCTTCATCCAAACGGTGATTCCAACTTCTAGATGCTTGTTTCAATCCATAGATTGATTTCTTAAACTTGCATACGTTATTAAGATGTTGTGGATCAACAAAACCTTCAGGCTGAACCATATAGACATCTTCTTCAAGATGCCCATTTAGTAAAGCGGTTTTGACATCCATTTGCCAAATCTCATAGTCATAATATGCAGCTATGGCAAATAATATCTTAATCGACTTTAACATTTCCGCAGGAGAGAAAGTCTCATCATAATTAACACCTTGAGTTTGAGTAAAACCTTTTGCTACAAGTCTTGCTTTATAAGTATCCAAGTTTTCATGCATATTGGTTTTCTCTTGAAAACCCACTTACTTCTAACCGGTTTGGAATTAAGAGGTGGTACAACCAAATCCCATACTTGGTTGTCATGCATGGATTTCATCTCAACGTTCACGGCTTCAAGCCGTTTGTCACGGTCAGATTGTGACATTGCATCATGGTATATGGTGGGTTCATCCGAATCTACCACATAGCATCCATCCATGAAAAATCCATATCTTTCGGGTGGATGACAAATTCTACCAGATTTGAGAACATTTTGTGTGTCTTGATCAACCATTTGATCATTCTCAACAACCTCTTGTTGATTGCTAGTATCAACCAAACCTGTATCGGCTTGTGGTTCTCGATCCTCCTCGAGTTCCACCATTCTACTAGTTTCTTCCATAAGGAACTTAGTTTCCAAGAACTCGGCCTTTCAAGCAATGAACATCTTTTGCTCGGTTGGGTTGTAGAAATAATATCCCATAGAGTCTTTGGGATATCCTACAAAAATACACATAGTGGATCGGCTTTCAAGTTTGTTTTAGGTGTTTTTCTTGACATAAGCCTCACAACCCCATACCTTTAAATATGATAATGATGGAACCCTTCCATTCCATATTTCAAAAGGTGACTTGTCCACTTTCTTGGTTGGGGCCATATTTAGAATATGGGTCGCGGAGAGCAATGCGAAACCCAAAAAATAGAGGCAATGTGCTTCTAGCCATCGTAGATCGAATCATATCTAATAGATTTCGATTCCTCCTTTCGGACACACCTTTATGTTTTGGTGTTCCGGGTGGAGTGAGTTGTGAGATGATCCCACAACTCCTAAGATGATCTTGAAAAGCATCAGTTAGGTAGTCACCTCCTCTATCCGAACGAAGTACTTTGATGGTTTTATTGAGTTGATTTCAAAAGCTTCATCTTTTTGTCTTAACAAGAACACATACCCATAACGACTATTATCGTCAATAAAAGTAATGAAGTATCTTTCTCCATTCCTTGTCATTGCCTTAAAAGGACCATATACATCCGAATGTATGATACCTAATAAGTCTTTTGCCCTTTCGTTTGTTCCAGTAAAGGGTTCCTCGGTCAGCTTTTCTTGTAAACAAGATTCATACTTATCAAATGAATCATCTTCATTTGATTCCAAAAGACCATTCTTTTGAAGTGTATGTATGCGATCTTTGTTTATGTGACCAAGACGACAATGCCAAAGATAGGTCTTACTCAAATCCATTTTGAGTTTCTTGGTGCTTGATTGGTATAATGTGTTATCAAAAAGATGTGTTATCATGAACTAATTAATAAATACCATTAGATGGCATTGCTTTAAAATAAAAGACATCATTCATTAAAACACAAATAAAATTGTCTACAAGTTTTAAATCAACCACATTGTCTTAAAAGAGAAAATGAGATAGTATTCCTAGTTAAACTATGAGCACACAGAGTGTTTTTCAAAAGAACTTCCAAACCATTTGGAAGCTTTAAATGTAGTCTGCTTGGTTTTCGACATCAACCTTTGCTCTGTTGCCCATGAAGAGACTTATGTCTCCTTTCTTGAAATGATCATTTCCTTTGAACTCCTGCAACCAATTGCAAATATGAGTTCCACATCTGGTATCCAATACCCATGTGTTAGAAGAAATAATATTAAGATCAATGTGAATCATGAAAGTTGTACCTGAGGTTTGCCCTGCATCCCTCTTCGCTTTCAACTCTTTGAGATAGGTTGGACAATTCCTCATCCAATGTCCTATCTCACCACAACCAAAGCACGAGTCCTCCGTGCTAACCTTTTGCTTTTTTTCCTTTGGTTTGGGTGGTTCCGATTTTGCCTTCCCTTTGAACTTACCCTTGGCGTGTCCCTTACCTTTAGCAACCTTTGCTTTAGGTTCGGGGTGATGCCTCTTTCTATTTCCACCTTCATTGATTTTGAGAACCGATAAAACCTTTTTACCATTGCTCTTGTCCCATCCATTCATTTTATAATTTATTACAAAATTCTCAAATTTCTTGGCTAAATCTTTTGAGATTGGACAATTTAGTCGTTCAAGTCGATCAATGTGGCTCTTCATATGAAGCACATAAGATGAAACCGATTGGGTTTCTTCCATAAGACATACATGAAGTGCGCAAACCGTTTCGAAGCGTTCCACCCTGGCTTGTGTAAGGAAAATTTCCTTTAGTTGGGTGATCATGTCGTATGCCCCATGATATTTAAAATCCTTTTGAATCTCGAGAATCATAGTTCCCAACATGAGGCAAGAAACTTGCACCGAATCCTCGGTGTATTTTAACCAATCGTTATAGGCATTAACTGTTGGGTTTTAACAAGATTATCAAAGTGATAAAATCCATATTTTATAAAAAACGCAGTGGAAAAAAGTTTTAAATCTTGTTAATTTGATATGTATAAAACTGATTTTACACATGCAAAACCCAAGCCCGGATCCAAATACGAAATACATACTATCAAACACATGCATGACACTAAAAGTTCATGCATGTAAGACTACCTTTAAAGAGAATAAATCCGGGTGAAGAAGGAGATGATGGAATGGCAAGTACATCAAAGGGAAGGTCCTCAAGCTTGCATACCCCAAGCCTCCGACAATACACCACTTCTAGCTAGGAGTTTCACTTGCAAATCACTCCTCTTCCTTGTTTTGATCTTGGCCGAATCCAAGAATAAAAGAGTTGAGAGTGTTTTGTTTACTTGTGTAATAGTCTCATATGCAAGAGAGAGAGAGAGAGAGAGAGAGAGAGAGATAGGAGTTTATGAAAGGCACCACCCAAGGCACCCAATCCCATCTCTTGCATATACTCACTAACATGAAATAATAATAAAATAAGACAATGGGTGAGGGGGGGGGGGGCTCTTCTTTCCTTTCTTGTTATTATTATTTGTTAACTTTCCACAAATAACATTATGTAAAATAACTTGTATTGTTCCATAACTTGTATTGTGTTATAACTTGTATTGTGTTATAACCAATGACATATTATAGGTAACATGCTTAATATATTGTTACTTAACCATTTTAAATAACAATATGGAATGCTCTTTCTTAAATTATAAATCATCCATATGATTTATTTAATTCACAAGTATATTTAATTTAGAAACCCCTTTCCAAATAACTCAAGTGTTAATATTCATTTGTTATGATCATATCATATATAAACAAATATTATTGGTGTTTGTCTAGCTTGTTATTGGGTATGACCCGACTTGGATCACGACATACTAGCCACATCAATAATAATGTGTCTTGGGCATATAGAGTCCGAGAATCTCCCACTTGCATAAGATACATAGAAGATTGATGCAAGTAGAAAATACCGCCTAACTACGGTTTACAACCCCTAATACGTATGACGAAGTGACATTCAATAACATCATCCCCTTCAAGTCCCTTACTTGAAATGATTTAGGTACATCTATCATTTATCCTTTTGCCTCAGATGTCATGTAAAATCCAGAGACATAGAGTGATCATTCTCTGTTGATTTAACTTAGCAGGCCTTAGATATCTTACTCTCAACGAATAAGAGGGACAAATCCCCTTTTGACTACATATGTCTCTCACAATCACCTTGTACTATACTTGATCTTAGCCTTATGTACCGTCATGTTTCAAAGCAGCGAAGAACTAAGTCAAAGTATAATATTTGGTGAATATCAAGACCCAATATGTATCTTATGTCGGAGGATACTATGATATTCACCTTTAATCAAATTTACTTATGATCAATCACAAGGATTCCATGTAGTAATATTTGAGAGCGGGTCCGTTCAATATTTATAACCCATAAATATCTATGAACCTTGGCAGCAACCCTTGCTCTATATTCATATCCCATGAATATCCAACAATCCAAGTTCATAATAGTCTTACCTTCATATTTGTTCCCACAAATATGAGCGACTACCGACATTTAGAATAAGTAACATATTCAAGGATTTAAACAGGCTAAAATGGAACATAACTCAAAATGTCATAATCATAAACCATAATTATATGAATGAGTCAAAATAACAATTGTTCCGATATCCAAATACAAAATTTGATCATATCCAATCACTAGAATACCAAAGTCCTAAAGCACAAGTATGACCCTCATGCTTTGGCCTTTCAAGGAGCTTCGTGAGTGGATCCGCAATGTTTTGATCGGTGTGAACTTTGCGAATACATATCTTTCCTTTTTCAACTTCATCCCTTATGTAATTTAACCTCCGCTCAATATGCCTCGTCTTTTGATGTGCACCAGGTTCCTTGATTTGAGCAATTGTACCTTCGTTGTCACAAAAGATATCTAGAGGGCCCTGAATGGTACGGACTACCCCTAGGTCGGCAATGAATTTTCTAATCCACGCAGCTTCTTGACCTGCCAATGAGGTGGCGATGTATTCCGATTCCGTGGTGGATAATGCTACCACGTCTTGCTTGGAGCTCTTCCAAGAGATTGGCCCACCATTTATAACGAAAACATATCCCGATTGTGATCTTGAATCATCTCGATTGGTTTGGAAACTCGCATCCATGTAACAATTTACAACGAGTTCCTCCTCACCCGAACCGTATATTAGAAACATATCCTTAGTCCTTCTAAGGTTTTTCAATATACTCTTAACCGCCATCCAATGGCTACTTCCCGGATTATGTTGGAATCTACTTGTCATGCTTAAAGCGCATGACACATCCGGTGTAGTGCATACCATTGCATACATGATGGATCCAATAGCCGATGCGTATGGGATTCCATTCATTTTTCTCTTGCTCATCCTTTGAGCTTGGACATTAAGACGTACTCAATATCGTTCCTCTTTGAATAGGTACCAAAACTTTCTTAGAGTTCTTCATCTTGAACCTCTTCAAGGTTTTGTCAATGTATGCACTTTGGTTTAAACCTATCAACCGCCTTGATCTATCCCTATAGATCTTTATTCCCAAAATATAGGCGGCATTACCAAGATCCTTGATAGAAAAATAAATTCCAAGCCATGCTTTTACCCCTTCCATTGTTGGAATGCATTCCCAAATAGTAGTATGTCATCAACATACAATACTAAGAAGGTAATGATGCTCCCACTAGCTTTCTTATACACACAAGCTTCATCACCATTCTTGATGAACCCAAATTTCTTAACTTCTTCATCAAAACAGTGATTCCAACTTCTAGATGCTTGTTTCAATCCGTAGATTGATTTCTTTAACTTGCATACTTTATTAGGATGTTGTGGATCGACAAAACCTTCGGGTTGAACCATATAGACATCTTCCTCAAGGTGCCCATTAAGGAAAGTGGTTTTGACATCCATTTGCCATATCTCATAGTCATAATGTGTGGCTATGGCAAACAATATCCTAATAGACTTTAGCATTGCTACGGGAGAAAAAGTTTCATCATAGTCAATCCTTTGAGTTTGAGTGAAACCTTTTGCTACAAGTCTAGCTTTATAAGTATCCAAGTTTCAATGCATATCGGTTTTCTTCTTGAAAAACCACTTACTTCCAACCGGTTTGGAATTAAGAGGTAGTACAACCAAATCCCATACTTGGTTGTCATGCATGGATTGCATCTCTACGTTCATGGCTTCATGCCATTTCACAATCGGATTGTGACATTGCATCAAGGTATGTGGTGGGTTCATCCGAATCTACCACATAGCACCCATCCATGAAAAATCCATATCTTTCGGGTGGATGAGTAATCCTACCGGAAATGCGAACGTTTTGTGTGTCTTGATCAACCATTTGATCATTTTCAACAACCTCTTGTTGTCACACCCTGTTAAGCGATTTGCGGAAGTGTAAAACGGAATTGTAACAGACAACTCTGGTATCAACCACATTGTTTATAAAGAACAATACACTCTAATTTACAATATTTTACATCTATCTTACTTTGTTTACAACTAGGTGATACAAACTAAATCCAATTCGTAAGCGACTTTACTTCTTACTAGCACACTTGTATCAATTCACACAGCATTGATCACAAGTCAAACACATAGCACATTGATTTCTATTCCAATCCAATACTTGAAAAACATGTTAAAACGGGTCAACTACAAATAGTTGGTGAGTTTCACGAGTTTCATGAAATCAGTTGTGCGTACAACAATCACAGTTTGTAAATACGCAAGTATGTATGTATGTACGTTCGCAAGTCCGTTTGTTTGTATGTTTATGATGTAATTATGCTAAGCTACAGTGAAGTATTAACTGTTCGTGCTGCGTGCCTCCATTTCCCACGCTCAATCAACCATTGTGGCCCCCTTTCCGCCCATAATATGCCCCGAGTAGCTATGACTTGTTGTGTCAGATTTTTGATAAGGAAGATTGGAATCTTCTCAACCTTCTCAGAAAACGGCTAAGTATGGAATTCGAGCAAGCCCAGACTATCGAGCATGGTTTTTACTACTTCGAGCAAGGTTCTGAACCTTAAATGGTTGATTCTTCTAAGTGTTAAAGGCTTCGAGCAAGCTACACTTCAACGAGCAAGGGTATTCTTCTATCGAGCAAACAGCTTGATCATACAAGTTCCAGCCAAGTGTTACGAGCACAGGATGATCGAGCACATGGGGACGAGCATGGATGCAATAAGAGGATGTCACGTGAATCTAAGCAAAGACTTCGAGCACAATTCAGTTACCAAGCAAGACTTACATCCGAGCATGCTAAAGATTGTTGAATAAGAAAAGCTGAAGACATCAAGAAGAATGAGCTTGCTCGATGGACTTTTTCGAGCAAAGTTTGGACAAGTCAAGAGGAATGAAGCTTACTCGAAGGGAATATGTATTCTTCGAAAGAGAATATATTCTAAGTAAAGTCTGCTCGAGGACACTCATCGAGCACACATTGTATAAGAAGTTTGCTCGAGCAAGGTATGTACCTTGCTCGAGGACTGAAACACTTGTCTTAGATTTATCTTTCATTATGTAATGACTAGGACTTATAGAAGGAAAGTCAGTGTCTATAAATAGACGTCCTAGGGTACCTTTAAAAGGGATCTGGAGACGGAATTGGCAGGCACTCACTGATTACGAAAAACAGCCGCCGTCACACGAAATCCTAGACATTCCATTCACTGTACCTTTGACGTATCATTAAATATAGTGAATCTTTGTCTCTGTACATTAACCTAAATAGCCCGTAAGCGAGTGGTTCGGCATTACCTTAGCGGGTTTGGCTCGTTTCCGACTTTCTAATCAAGTTTTCAGGTTCTTGTGCTTCTATGCAAGCTAGATACAAGTCCTATATCACAAACCAAGCAGGTTTCATCAATAGAACAGCCCTTTAACTTAGGGTTTCGGCTAGTGCACAAAAACGAACTTTTGAACCGTAAAAACGCCGTTTCAACCCTTTAATCCGTGTTTATGGCCAAAAAAGATCATGATTCTGATTTGAAACTAGGTTTAACATCAAAGTATGTTTTTGAATGATTTTTGAGAGTTTTATATGGTTAACTACGATTTTTAACAATCAAGACATGTGTATATGTAGTTAAACGAGTTTAAACGAATCAAAAATCGACTAATCATAAGATTTTTACCTAGTTTTCTTGCTGGTTTTGGTTGTAGAAGAAGAGTTCCAGAAGTTGTGTTTGAAAATATGTGTAAAATATCTCAAATCTAGTTTATATGTGAAAGGAAAAAAAGGGGGGGGGGGTGGGCTGCTGCTGTGATCGGAGGTTCATGGGCCCATGTTGGCCCAAGTTTCTGATTTCTCAAGCCCAAATACGAGAAGCCCAGTCCAAATTTAGTTCGGGTTCGGTTTTTGGCATGAAAAACTTATCGGGTGCGTTAAACAGTGCGAAAACGAGTGTTTTTCGGCTAGTTTTGTGTAAAATTAAAAAACATACTATCTGTTTGTAAAATCAAAAATATTTTCATGGATCGCTTAAAACATTTCAAGTAAGTGTTTGGTAAGTGTTTTTCGGCTTAACGGATGATACAATGCTAGGTTTGGAACTATCTTTCGCGTTTAAATCTATAGCGGGTAGTTAAACGAGCATGTTTTCGTTTAACTTGTTTGCTATCAAACTAAGGCCATATTACTAATATTTTAGCTTTTATTAAACGTATATCACATATAGATGCCCCCCCGAGATATCTGGGTCATAACCCGACCCGTTCGATTAATCGTTCGTTTGTTACGCAAAAGGCGTTTATTTGCTTAATCGGTTAATACGTACTGAGGTGTACCTTGTTTTGGCTCAAATGTCACATTCTCCCCCCGTTAGAAAATTTCGTCCCCGAAATTTGATTATTCAACTTTGTCTTTGTTTGGAAACAGGTGCGAGTATTTCTTTTTGAATTCGGATTTCCGCTCCCACGTGAATTTGGGTCCCCGTTCTGAATTCCAACGAACTTTTACTAGGGAAATTTTAGTGTGCCTTAGTTGTTTTATTTTTCCCTCTAATCTTTCCGCCGGTTCTTCAACGAAATTTAGTTTTTCATTTATGTTTAAGTCTTTTAATGGCACGATTTCAGTTTTCTCAGTAAGGCACTTTTTCAGGTTCAAAACATGAAAGACATCGTGAATAGAGCTCAACTCTAAAGGTAATTTCAATCGGTAGGCTACAGGACCGATCTTAGAAATTACTTCATAAGGTCCAATGTATCGCGGAGCTAGTTTACCGGTTTTTTCGAATCGAATAACGCCTTTCCATGGGGAAACTTTCAGAAAAACTTTGTCGCCTATTTCAAAGGATAACGACTTTCTACGAACATCAGCATAGCTTTTCTGTCGATCTCGGGCGATTTTCAATTTACTTGTAATTTTATGGATTTTGTCGGTGGTTTCTTGAATCAAGTCAGATCGTGTAATTTGGGTATCTCCCACCTCAATCCAGCACAAGGGTGATCTACATTTCCGCCCGTACAGCGCTTCATATGGAGCCGCTTGAATGCTACTGTGATAGCTATTGTTGTACGAAAATTCAACCAGTGGAAGATGTTGATCCCAGTTTCCACCAAAGTCTAGTACACAAGCGCGAAGCAAATCTTCTAAGGTTTGAATGTTTCGCTCAGATTAACCATCAGTTTGGGGATGGTAGGCGGTACTTAGGTCAATTCGGGTTCCCAAAGCTTCTTGTACGGCTTGCCAAAAACGAGAGGTGAAATGGCTATCATGATCAGAGATGATTGAAACAGGTACGCCGTGTCGGGATACGATTTCATTGATGTAGATGTGAGCAAGGTTTTCGGTTGTGTAAGTGGTTTGGATTGGAAGGAAGTGTGCGGATTGGTTAGTCGGTCAACTATCACCCATATTGCATCATTTCCTCGGGAAGTTTTAGGGAGGTGTGTTACAAAATCCATGGTAATTTGTTCCCATTTCCATTGTGGTATTTACGGTTGGTGCAACATTCCCGAAGGTTTTTGATATTCAGCCTTAACCCTCGCACAAGTTAAACATTTACTGACATACGTGGCTATATCCTTCTTCATACCGGGCCACCAATAATACTCCTTCAAGTCCTTGTACATCTTATCTGTTCCTGGGTGAATGGAGTATTTGGACTTATGGGCTTCGTCCATGATCAAGTCACGCAGATTACTGAAAGTGGGAATCCAAACTCGGTTTTTGTAATATAGAATTTCGTCAGTTCTTTCTTCAAAGTTTTGTTCGGTCCCATGCAAGTTTTCATCTTTCAAGTGATCTCCTTTCAGAGCTTCGTTTTGAGCAATACGAATTTGTTCGGTGAGATTGGTTTGGACGATCATTCCAAGTGCTCAGACCCGTAGTGGTTTGATCCTGTCTTTTCTGCTCAAAGCATCTGCTACTATATTAGCCTTGCCCGGATGGTATCGAATCTCACAGTCATAATCGTTCAACAGCTCTACCCATCTCCTTTGCCTCATGTTTAGCTCTTTCTGGTCGAAAATATGATGTAGGCTCTTGTGGTCAGTGTATACTGTACATTTGGTGCCATACAAATAGTGCCTCCAGATCTTAAGTGCGAAAATAACCGCGCCCAGTTCTAAATCATGAGTGGTATAATTCTTCTCGTGCACCTTTAATTGTCGAGAAGCGTATGCTATGACTTTGTTTCTTTGCATAAGTACGCACCCTAAACCTTTCCGGGACGCGTCACAATAAACTACCAGATCATCAGTTCCCTCTGGAAGACTCAGTATCGGGGCTTGGCATAGTTTCTGTTTCAGCAATTGAAAAGCCGCTTCTTGTTCTTCTCCCCAAACATAAGCACAATCTTTTTAAGTCAAAAGAGTTATAGGTTGGGCTATGCAGCAAAAATTAGCAATAAAACGCCGATAATACCCAGCTAAACCCAAAAATTGGCGAATTTCTTTCGGTTTGGGGCTTGCCAATTGTTGATGGCTTCAATCTTGCTCGGGTCTACATGGATACAGTGTCGGTTAACAACATGCCCTAGAAATTGTACCTCTTATAGCCAAAATTCACATTTTGACAGCTTGGCATACAACTTTTCCTGCATCAACAATTCCAAAATGGTTCGTAAATGCTGCTCGTGTTCCTCCTTGGTTTTCGAATATATCAAAATGTCATCAATAAACACGATAACGAATTTGTCGAGGTACGATTTACAAACCCGATTCATAAGATCCATGAAAACTGCGGGAGCATTAGTCAGTCCGAACGACATAACTAAGAATTCGTAGTGGCCATAACGAGTTCGGAACACCGTTTTAGACACATCTTCCTCTTGAATCTTAACTTGATGGTAACCGGATTGAAGGTCAATTTTCGAGAAATAGTTTGCCCCTTGAAGTTGGTCAAATAAGTCATCTATTCGTGGAAGAGGGTATCGGTTTTTGATGGTAACTTTGTTTAATTCCTGGTAATCGATACACATTCTGAAACTTCCATCTTTCTTCTTTACAAACAATACTGGTGCTCCCCAAGGAGAATAGCTAGGACGTATGAAGCCCTTATCTGACAACTCCTGTAATTGGTTAGATAATTCTTGCATTTCAGAGGGTTCCAGTCGATAAGGTGCCTTAGCAATGGGGGCTGATCCTGGAATTAAGTCTATGCAAAATTCAACCTGTCGGTTCAGTGGTAATCCAGGTAGATCATCGGGAAAGACATCGGGGTATTCACGTACAACGGGAATCTCTTCTATGCATTTCTCATCAGGGTTCTTTATAGTCACGTTTGCCAAGAATGCTATACAACCTTGGCGTAAACATTTCAACACTTTGAGATGAGACACGAGAGGTAACATCGAACCAGACTTCTCTCCCTGTACCACAATCACCTCACCATTCGAAAAGGGAATTTTAACTGTCTTGTCTTTACACACAATCTCCGCCTTATACTTGGTTAACCAGTCCATGCCGACAATAACATCAAACCTTCCTAACTCTACCGAGAGTAGGTTAATAAGGAATGGTTGGTCATTAAGATAATGGAACAATTTTGGATTATTTGGTTGACAGTTATAGAGTTACCGTTAGCGAGTTCTATAGTATAGGGATTTACCCAGGGATACAAAGCTAGAGGAAACAAAGCTTCTATCGGCACCAGTATCAAATAATACAGAAGCATATTGATCAGAAACAACAAATGTACCTGTTACTACGTTCGGGTCTTGTCATGCTTCTCTAGACCTGATAACAAACGCGTGTCCGCGAGACGCCCCAGAGGTTGATGCTTGGTTCCGACCAGTGATTGCTCCTTGATTCAGCTTGGGGCAGTCTTTTCTAAAATGCTCCGTGCTACCACATTCATAGCAAGCGCGGTGGTTTGCTGGTGCTGTGATTTGTTGGATAGGTTGTTGACGAATCGGTTGCGGTCTAGGTGGTTGCGGACGACGAGGTTGAGTTGCTTGGGTTGGTCGATTGAAAATTCCCATACTGACTCTACAACTGGGGCCATTATGCCCCGTTCTCCCACACTTCTGACAGATTAACGGCCTGCACTCACCCACATGATGAAAACTACATTTATCACATTTTGGCCATGGTCCCTTGTACCTGTCTCGTTTCACCTCAGAACTACTCATGGCATAATTTTGTATTGTCGGGCGTGCACGTTTACTTGCTGGCCTTCCTTGTGATCCTGATCCATAATTAGTTCGCTTCATACTCGATGATTCCCCGGCCATTCTCAACACTCCGCTTCTTACCAAGTCAAAAGTTATGATGCCGGTCTGAGTCACAGCATTCTCAAATAATGTATGGCCAACAGAGTTCACCAAACTCCTCACTTCTGGGGCTAAACCCTAAATATAATGTTCAAATCGTTTGTCGTCGGGAGTTACTAACCATGGTACTAGGCGAGCCAGTTCGTTGAAGCGGTTGGTATACTCCAGATGATCCGCTCCTTTCATTTCTAAACTCCAGAGTTCATGTTCTAATCTTTGAATTTCGTTCTTTGGGCAGAAATGTTCCAGCATCAGTGTTTTGAGTTCAGCCCATGTCATGCGATTAACCGTATCTTGACCCTTTATCTGCACCGTAGTGTTCCACCACATTAATGCGTGATCAGTAAATGTAGAGGCAACATACTTGACAATGCTTTCAGGTGGGCAATTGCTGATATTGAGGACATATTCGGTCTTTTCAATCCATTTAATCAGCCCATTTGGCCCTTCGATACCTTTGAATTCGATCGGTTTACAGGCCATAAAGTTTTTGATCGAGTATTTCCTTCGAGGGGAATTAGGGTTGTTATTGTTATTGTTTGGGTTCGGTGGGGGATTATTGTTGTTGACATTATTTGCATCAGGTGGGGGATTATTTGCATTGGTAGGGGCATTTGTATTAGGTGGGGGATTGTTATTTGTAACTGTTTCATTGTTGGTTGGGGGAGCATTATTGTTTTGTTGCTGGTTTGTTTGTATATTGGCATTAACACCAGCAGTTACTTGTGTTACAATAAGTGGTATTGCTGCCTGCATTTGCCAAGCAATCATGTCGGCTATTTTTGCCTCAGTCATAGGGTTTGCTTTCTCTGGGGCAATTCTATAATGATAAACATATATAAGCCAATTAATACTAATTCCAGTCTACGGCACTGTGTAATAATAATCACAATAAATGTTGTACAGGTAAACCAGATAACATACTGACATTTCACAAATTGTTCCGTACATTGATATTAAAAGGTACATAGACTTAGCCTGATAAAGGCCAGTGCTTGCATGTATATATCAAAATCTGTCACTAAGTGACTGTTAGACTTAACCCTATAAGGGTCAGTGCTTGTAATAATGTACAAAATTATGCCCCATGTTAACATAACATACTACTATATACATACATGGAGTATCAAAAGATCATGTACACATACCTGTAACATTCTGCATTTATCCGTACAAACGATAGGCTAACCACAAACAAAAAAATAACAACACCGTAATCACCCAGTAACAGTTCCACAGCCGAACTGTCACCCTATCCAAACACCAGTGGTGGTAGGCATCTGAGTGCTGCAAGTTCAGTACTATCTGATGTAACGTCGATAAGCACCGGGTCACGTCCCTCCTCTCCTGGTTAATGTTAGCTATGGCTATCGAGTGGTCTATCACACGGTCAGTCAGGACAGCCATCCGAGAGTTGTTTCCTGCATTTGGGAGGTCAGGGCGAGGGGTAGGTATACTCAATGAACGGGAAGATGAAGTATCTGCCCTAGGGCGTGAAGGTCCTCCCCAGTCGTTGGTAGATCTGAATGGAATCGAGGTAGGGTCAATCGGGGTTACCCGAATACAAGCAGTCTGTCGGACTCGCGTAGTACCTGAAGTCGTCGGCGACAGGTGTATAGGTGGAGTGGGTGATCTGGCTACTCTAGCAGGTGAACGATACTGACTGTTAACTTCGTTTTGATCCCTGCGTGGTGACCTGGGTGGATAACTATCGCATTTGTAGCCGGATAGATCAGGCACATTTCTGGGTAGCTCTCTACAGATAACTTCTTCTTCCACCTCTTTCTCCTCCTCTTCCGGTTCCCCCTCTTCTGGATCCTCCTCTGGATCCTCCTCAACAGAGATTACCGGTTCTTCTTCCGGTACATACTCGTTATTCCTTGACATAACTCTGCACAAAGGTTAGTTATAAAAGTAATATCTATTGCTAGCGCTAACTATTGTCGAAAATATTAATTAATTAAACAAAATTTAATATTAATTATATTAGAATATAATATTAGTTTTAATAAAATTTTAATTATTATTATTATTTAAATCACTATTGAATATAAATGAATATAATATTTAACGTAAAATTTACCGTCATTAACAGTATCGTACGTACACGTATTCATACACCTTGTTCCAATTAAGAACGTATGAGTGTTACATATATATATACTTTCACATTACCTTTTATACACATATGTTGCCACTTTTACCTAACCACACGTTCCGCGACTTCTCCCCGAATTCCCTCGTACAAGCAAGTCTGTTATTATGTTCCGGACCACAATAACTCACTTGCCCTACAAGTTCATCCTCGCATCCATCAGTATATAATATTAATTTATTATTTAAATATTTCCCAGAGTTAATCGAGCATACGTTTATATTTTAGGTACCCTAAGGGATAACCTAATCCTTTATAACCAATGGCTCTGATACCAACTCTTTCACACCCCGACTAGCACAATGCGGAAGCGTAATACGAGAATGTAACTGACATCTCTGGTATCAACACATTGTTTATAAAGAAACATTACAAACTAATTTACAATATATTACATTTCTTTGTTCTATCATTGTTTTACAGTCTAGGTGATACAAACAAAACTAGTTCGTTAACTATACGTTCTTACTACTAACACCCTTGCCTCTATTCACATAGCATCAACCACACACCTTGGGCAAGTAACAGATCACCAAATCATTCCGATTTAGGTATACCTGAAAAGCAGTTTAAAATGGGTCAACTACTAGAGTTGGTGAGTTTCAAGAGTTTCAAGAAAACAGTAATGAGTATTCACAAGTTAACACTTGTAATCATGAAATAAGTATGTATGTATGTAAATGATGTAATTATGCTAAGCTACTGTGAAGCCTTGACTGTATGTGCTGCGTGCATCTATTTCCCAAGCTCAATCAACCACTGTGGCCCCTTTCCGCCCACAACATGCCCCAAGTAGCTATGTCTAACACTACATAGTGTGTTGTATAATTATGGTCATGTGCAAACGGGGTAAAGTCTCAGCAATACATGCCGGCTCCGTTTGGGTTTGTCAAACCAATAGTACTATTCACAAGCCACCGGCTCGAAGTTAATCACTGTGTTAGTGGGGACCTTCGTGTGTTAGCACTTAGATAATTCACATCAATACATGTTTTAGGTATGTATATGTAATCAAACATACTTTTCACCCCAAAAGTTCGTAAAACTGTTTAAAGAGTGGGGTCATGAAACTCACGGTTTAGTAGATAATCAGTACCGTATCAGCTCGTGGTTTGTTTGGTCTGCTATCAGTAGTTCCTATAATCAATATTATAATAATATTAATATTTTAATATTATTATAATCTCAATACTAAACTGGGCTGTATAACTAATCTGGGTGTAGCTGCAACGCCCAGAAAGTGGCAATAGGCTTAGGTTGTGATGTTGTTCAATGTCTAATACTTAAAACTGAACTTGGCTCAGATTCCCGTTTTCCCAGCTGGGCCAAGTTGTTCGTTTACGCGTTCAGAAAACAGTTATGGGAAAATAAGCTTGGTTAAATGTATTGGTTAATAAAATGATTAAGTTATAAAGAAGGATCACATACTGGGGTCCCGAATTAGCTACGGGGCCCGTTTCCGTTTATTCAATTTAATTTAAGAAGAAACGCGCACAATCCATCCTGATTGTCCAGGTTTTTCATAGAAAAGTTTGTTTTTACTTAATTAGTCCAAAAATATGATTTTTTATCACTCTTTATGTTTTGATATTCCCGCAGGTTCGTTAGTCGCGAACTTGCCGGTTTTTATTAAAACTAAATTTGTTTAATCTTTAAATTAGCATAATTAATTAACCGTTAATCATTAAATTATGAAAATTTTTCCACATATCAATTAAAATATGTAGATTTTTATTAAAATATTTCTGGAATTATTCACTGATTTATTAATTTATAAAAATTCATTTTATCAGCTATATTTCGCCTGAAAATCGTCCGTTTACCCCAAACAATTTCCAAAAATTCCACAAAAATTCCTGAATGCTTAAATCATGTCCCAAATCAAGCTGTATCAATTCCAAAATGTAAAAAGCTCGTGCGATATTCTTTTCGACCCAAATTCGGCTATAAAAATTCACACGAACGCATATAAACAAAACATCTTTAGACTTTTTCAAATGATCCCAAAATTCATATGTGATCAAAAGATATCAAATCTGAGTTCCCAGAAAAATTTCATAAAGTGTGAAGTATTTTAGCTATTTTTCCCAAATAAACGTCCCAATTTGGTAATAAATTCGCCAAATATTCTCGGATGGTCGAAAAATTACCAAATTTGAACAGGGACTCATTGACATGGTCCCTGATTTCCCTAAAAAATTTCAAGGCCTAATAATATGCACATCACAACCTTAACCTTAATAGCCCGTAAGCGAGTGTTTCGGCATTACCTTAGCGGGGTTGGCTCGTTTCCGACTTTCTAATCAAGTTTTCAGGTTCTTGTGCTTCTATGAAAGCTAGATACAAGTCCTATATCACAAACCAAGCAGGTTTCATCAATAGAACAGCCCTTTAACTTAGGGTTTCGGCTAGTGCACAAAAACGAACTTTTGAACCGTAAAAACGCCGTTTCAACCCTTTAATCCGTGTTTATGGCCAAAAAAAATCATGATTCTGATTTGAAACTAGGTTTAACATCAAAGTATGTTTTTGAATGATTTTTGAGAGTTTTACATGGTTAACTACGATTTTTAACAATCAAGACATGTTTATATGTTGTTAAACGAGTTTAAATGAATCAAAAATCGATTAATCATAAGATTTTTACCTACTTTTCTTGCTGGTTTTGGCTGTAGAAGAAGATTTCCAGAAGTTATGTTTGAAAATATGTGTAAAAATATCTCAAATCTAGTTTATATGTGAAAGGAAAAAAAAGGGGGTGGGGGTGGGCTGGTGTTGCGATCGGAGGTTCATGGGCCCATTTTGGCCCAAGTTTCTGATTTTTCAAGTCCAAATACGAAAAGCACAGTCCAAATTTAGTTCGGGTTCGGTTTTTGGCGCGAAAAACTTATCGGGTGCGTTAAACAGTGCGAAAACGAGTGTTTTTCGGCTAGTTTTATGTACAATTATAAAAACATACTATATGTTTGTAAAAATCCAAAATATTTTCACGGATCGCTTAAAACATTTCAAGTAAGTTTTTGGTAAGTCTTTTTCGGTTTAACGGATGATACAATGCTTGGTTTGTAACTATCTTTCGCGTTTAAATCTATAGCGGGTAGTTAAACGAGCATGTTTTCGTTTAACTTGTTTGCTATCAAACTAAGGCCATATTACTAATATTTTAGCTTGTACTAAACGTATATCACTTATAGATGGCCCCCCCGAGATATCTGGGTTATAACCCGACCTGTTCGATTAATCGTTCGTTCGTTACGCAAAATGCGTTTATTTGCTTAATCGGTAAATACGTACTGAGGTGTACCTTGTTTTGGCTCAAATGTCACAGTGTTACAAAGGTTCATGACCATTGTAAATGAAATAAGGACCACTGATTTGCAGATTTCCGACTTTGAGCTTAACAAAAAGCTTTTGTCATCACTATCTAGCGAATGGTACACTGCCAGCAAGTTCATCAAAGAGAAGGCCAACTTTCCTAACTTCAAGTTAGAAGATGTGATAGCTTTCCTCAAGGCTGCTGAACATGAAATGATTGAAAATCATATGATTCGAGAGGACAAGACAAGCTTTCAAATAAACAATGCTCTTGTGGCACCCATGGGAAATCTCTTAGTCAAGAATCAACAGCCTATCATTGAGGAACCTTCAGAAGCAAACTCATCTTGTAATAGTAAGTCAAGATTCAAAGTGCAGCTGATTGAAGATGAAAATCAATCTACTGGAAATGGGCAGCCTACTTTCACACAACATAGTCCAACTCAAGGAACAGATTACCAGGCATTATTCTCAATGTTCACTGAGTCTTATGTGGCCAAGAATCTAATAAACACAAGCATCGTCCAAGAAGACTTAGAACAGATAGATGCTGATGATTTAGAAGATATGGACATCAAATGGCAAGCGGCTATGTTGGCAGTAAGAAGCAAGAGGTTGTATAACAGAACTGGCAGAACCAACTTCAATGGACCAAATGAAAGGATTGGATTTGACAAATCCAAATCCATCTGTTATAACTGTCAACAACCGGGACACTTTGCAAGGGAATGCAACATCCCAAGATAGTCTGGCAATCAAGTTAACCAGAATCAGTACTATCAGAATCAGAACCAAAACTTTCAGCAGCAAAGGAATCAAATGCCCAACCAAAATTCCTATCAAAATCAGAATAGAACCCAGCAACAAACATTTCAACCTTAGAGAAATAATCAGATGCAGGTTCACACAAATCAAAACAGACCATCTCAAAATGGTGCGAACCAGCAAAGGGATCAAGGGAATGTAGCTGTTGCAAGGGTGGCTCAAGATGGAGAGTTTGACTAGAGTAATCATGCTACTGAGATGGAAAGGGCAAATGTTGTATTCATGGTCAAAATAAATGACAAGGCTGAATCTTCCAACACTCAAGTAAATTTTGACACTTCTATTTCTGATCTTCTTGCTAAAATTGATGTATTAAATCAGGAGGTTGGAAAATGGAAAACTGAATGTGGAAGGAAGGATGTCTTTTTTAATGTGTATGCGGATTGTGAAGCAACATATGAAACTCAAATCAAGGGATTGGAGGATGATTGTGTGGTATCATATCAAATTCAATCCAGAATGAGAGTTGAGATAGAGGGACTAAAGAAGATGTTTGCTGATGAAAAACTCAAGAATGCAGAATTATTGATTGAAATGGAGTTTTTAAAAAATCTTGTCTCTACAGGAAATATTATTGGTCATGTTGACAAAATGACAGAAGCAGAGAAGTACAAGAAGGTACCACCACCTTTTTGTGACAGTTATCCTTTGAAAGTTGATAAAGAGAGGAGAAGTGAGTATCTCAAACAGTTCAAAAATGTGTTTGATGATAAGCCTGAATTTATCAAGCAGTATGATGATGTAACTGTAGATCAGAATGGAGAATTTGTGATGAAACAGCCTGATAAGTCAGAAACTGTGATTGATGAAAAGTTTCCAGGGGAGAAAAAGGAGTGGAGTGAATACTCCAGTGAAGAAAGCAATTGTAGCTGTGGAAGCTCTAAGTCATCAAAGGGGAAGAAGAATAAAAGAACAAATAAGAAGAAAAGTGACAAAATTCCTATTCTTCCACCTATGACATCACAGGTAAGAAAGCACCATGAAAGAATGAGAAGAGAGCATGTTCCATTTGATATATGTGCTAGACCATAGCCAGTCATCAAGAAGATACCAGAACAACCAAGGAAATCTTCTTATGATCAGTGTCATCCACCAATCTACCCAGTCTTTTCTAATCATGAATTGTTTGATGTTGGTGACGTGGATTATGCTCCAAGAAAAAGACATTCAATAGAAGAAGAGGGAAGTTCTTCAAAATTGCCATCCAAGCTGAAGAAAATCGTTTTTATCAAAGAAAATATCCACAAGCACGGGATCTCAGCAAGCCAATCAAGATGGATTTTTCCAAAACTTTGAATCCAAAGACATCTTTAGGATTTGACTTCCCTAAACCAAGTGACAAGATCAAGGACAAGAAAATCCTTGAAGACTTGGGAAGCTTTACTAAAGTATTCTGCACGAAATGTGATGAATATGGGCATCACACTGACTCTTGCTGGGTGCTTAAGGATATCTTTGAAATTCCAGATGTGGTTAGTGGCTATGACATGAAAAGCTACAAAGAAATGTATGAGAGATACTTGAATGGAAATAAAAACCCATCTGAAGACAAGAACTTTCAGCCTATGTTGGAACAAAGGCTCAAAACAATTTTGAAAATCAAAGAAGATGACCAAATCCTGACAACAACAGACAAGAACAAAAGGTCACCAAATGAAGAAAAAGCAAAGAGGAGACCAGGTGTTCTAAATGGTGATGAGAAGTTTCTATTGAAACAAGGATTTGAACCAAGAGGATTCAAGTGGAAGGTAAAGAAGGAAGTAGAAGAAAGGAAGGATACGGTGATTGAGGAAGTTGATAGTTGCACTAAAGTGTCTGCAGTGCACTGTGGATCAGAGTATGACACTGATGAAGATTGTGAAGTCGTATATGAGGATCCACCACCTGTTCCAATCCAATCTTCTGATGCATCTTCCACTATTTCTGACTTACAAACTGATGGAGTTTGTAACTCAGAATTAAACTGATTCCTTTTGTGTATGTGAAGGAACAGTCCATGAGCAACAATGATTTATGGTACATGGATAGTGGATGTTCAAGGCACATGACATGTGACAAGTCTGCATTGATAAATTATGTGAAGAAATATGAGGGACCAGTTGCATTTGGGAGTGATGAAAATGGAGGAAAAATTGTTGGAAAGGGTACACTCACAAATGGCAAAGTATCATTTGAGAATGTTCTACATGTTGAAGGACTTCAGTACAATTTGCTGAGCATTTCTCAAGTTTGTGACAAGGGATACAAGGTCGACTTCAATGATGAACATTGCCTGATTTTGAAGCCAGATTTTGTGATTCCAACTGAAATGATTATGATGATGGCTCCAAGAAATGGCAACCTCTATGAACTGAGAATGAATACTGCAATCTCAAGAGGTGGTTCATGCTTTGTATCAAAGGCAACTGAGAATGAGACTGTGCTATGGCATAGGAAGATGTGTCATGTAAATTTGAAGAACATGAACAAACTAGTGAAAGGTGAACATGTTGTTGGCCTTCCCACAAGAGAGTTCTAGCTAGAAGAAAAGTGCACATCTTGCCTAAAGGGAAAACAACACAAATCCACACACAAGAGTAAAGTGATAAACACAATTGATGAGGTCTTGGAACTACTTCACATGGACTTATTTGGTCCAGTGAGTGTTCCAAGTGTTGGGAAGAAGAAATACTACCTAGTGATAATTGATGATTTTTCTAGATTCACTTGGGTATATTTCATGGGCACCAAGGTTGAAACCCCAAATTTGATCACATCCTGTGTACTCAAGATGGAAAATCAACTTGATAGGAAAGTGAAGGTAATTAGAAGTGACAATGGGTCAGAATTCAAGAATGACACTATGAGTGAATTCTGCACTTCTAAGGGTATCTTCCAGCATTACAGTGCTCCAAGAACCCCTGAACAAAATGGTGTTGCAGAAAGGAGAAATAGAACATTAATTGAAGCTGCAAGAACCATGATTGCTGATGCCAACCTTCCTGTTACCTTCTGGGCAGAAGCAATAAACACTGCATGTTATGTGCAGAACAGGGTTCTACTCAACATGGCTCAAAACAAGACCCCATATGAAATTCTCTACCAGAGAAAGCCCTATGTGAAGTTCTTGAAGCCTTTTGGATGTAAATGCTTACTCTTGAACACAAAGGACTACTTGAATAAATTCCAGTCCAAATCTCTGGAATGTTTCTTTGTGGGATATTCACCTCATTCAAAAGCTTATAGAGTCTATGTGAAAGAGCACATGGTGGTCATTGAATCATCTTCAATGAAAATCATTTCAACAATACTAAGGGTCCAAAATGGCTATTTGATCTTGAGAAAATGATCAAATCATTTAAAATCTATAGTGAAGACATGGATGATAGTATGTACAGAACCAGCTTTGAAGAAAAAGAAAAAGGAAAACAAGTTGATCTGGACAAAATATGGACCTCAGTTGCTCCTGAAGCAAATGGTTTTGACTTTGGTAGAAACATCCAAGAAGAAGATGAAGTAGAGAGAGTTGGACAAGAGGCTGTAGTTGAAATCTCAAATTAAGGTCCAAGTGTTATTAAAAGTGAGCCCATCCAAAGTTAACAACCTTCTTAGACTGAAGAAATGTCTCAGTTGCAGAACCTGTTTGAATCATTGCAGCTAGGAGGAAATGAGTCATCTACATCAGAACTCAATCATGTTCAAAACTCAACTGAGAATCAAGTCAGATCTGAAGATGAATCTGCTGAGGTGAATATGTCAAATCTAGAAGCAGAAGTGTTTGTATCACCAGTTGTTCAAACTACTTTTGTAGAAAGAAATCACCCTACAGAGAACATAATTGGAAATCTACATGAAAGAGTTACCAGAAGTGCATCTGAAAGAGCAAATATCTGCCTGTATGCCTGTTTTCTAACTCAAGTTGAACCAAAGAATATCAATCAAGCTTTAAAGGACAACAGCTGGGTGGAAGCTATGTAGGAGGAATTAGCTCAGTTTAGAGACTTACAGGTGTGGGACTTGGTGGACAAGCCCAGAGGCAAGTATGCAATTGGCACAAAATGGGTTTTTAGAAACAAGAAGGATGAAAGGGGGATAGTGATTAAGAACAAAGCTATATTGGTGGCTCTAGGGTGTCTACAAGAAGAAGGAGTAGATTTTGAAGAGGTATTTGCTCCTGTTGCAAGAATAAAGGCTATCAGGATTTTTCTAGCATATGCGGCATCAATGAACATTAAAGTCTATCAGCTTGATGTAAAATCTGCATTTCTGAATGAAAAGATAGATGAAGAAGTTTATGTCACTCAACCTCCTGGATTTGAAGATCCAATTCATCCAAACAAAGTCTACAAGCCCAGCAAGGCACTTTTTGGACTACATCAGGCACCAAGAGCCTGGTATGATGAGCTTTCTAACCATTTGTTAGAACATGGTTTCTGTAGAGGGGCCATTGACAAGACTTTGTTCTATAAGAGAAAGGGAAGAGATTTGCTGCTATTGCAAGTGTATGTGGATGACATCATTTTTGGCTCAATAAATGAACAAATGTGCAAGGAATTTGAGCAAGTGATGAAGTCCAAATACCAAATGAGCTCATTGGGAGAAATGAATTTCTTCCTTGGACTGCAAGTGCAACAGAAGATAGATGGAATTTTCATCAACCAATCAAAATATGTTCAAGAGATTCTCACCAAGTTCAAGTGCCAAGACTTCAAGACAGTGTCAACTCCAATGGACACACATGAGAAAATGGTACCTGATGAAAAGGGGAGTCAGTGGATCAGCATGAATATAGGGCCAAGATAGGATCATTGATGTATCTCACAGCATCTAGGCCAGATATTATGTTTGATGTGTTTGTTTGTGCAAGATTTCAAGCAAACCCCAAGGTGTCACATATGCTAGCAGTGAAAAAATATTCAGATACTTGAAAGGAAAACCAGACTTGGAAATTTGGTATCCAAAGAACTCTTCCTTTGACTTGATGGCTTATACTGACAGTGACTATGATGGTTGCAACATGAGTCGAGAATCACCTTCAGGAGGATGTCAGTTTCTTGGAAACAGACTAGTGTCATGGCAATGCAAGAAACAAACCACAGTGTCAATTTCCACTGCTGAAGCAGAGTACATTGCTGCATCTGCTTGCTGTGCACAGGTTCTGTGGATTCAAAACCAACTGTTGGATTATGGTCTGAATTTCTTACTCACGCCTATCTTAATTGATAATACAGCTGCTATGTTCATTGTTAAGAATCCAGTCCAACATTCTAAAACTAAGCACATTGAAATTAGACATCATTTCATTGGGGATTGTCAGGAAAAAGGGCTTATAGACACATCTGATAATTTGGCTGATTTGTTCACCAAACCATTAGATAAAACCAGGTTTCATTTTCTGTTAAAATGCGTAGGAATGATTAATGCTGATGAAGTTTAATTTAGGATGTGTGCATAAGTGAGGTGCTTACTGATGATCTATGTTTACTCACTTTGAATGTTTGCATGATAACATTTCTATGCTTGAATGATTACTCAAATTGTATGAATCATGTTTGTGATTGTTCTTGTGTGGAATTTCTTTTAATCTTAAGAATTACAGTTGTTAGTACTTTGATCTGTGCTTGCATGATGAATGTTTATGATTCTAAGTACTTCGAGCATGAATATGTGCTTGATGATGTGCTTATTGCTCTTCGAGCGCAAGCAAAGGCTTCAGTAAGACTATTCTAAGTCACTCGAGCACAGATGTCATTGCTAATTGCTTGAGCATGGAAGCAATCTTGAAAAATTTTACAAGTGTTTCGAGCATGCTTCTGTGGAAGATGGGTGTTTAATGCTCTTCGAGCACAAACAATCCATACTTGGAAGTTCAGGATAACTTATTCCTTGTAACTTACTACTCGAGCACAAATTTAAGTCTCTCGAGCACATTCATTAAACTGAGTTATTTTTTTAAGGTTGCTCAACCTAAGTGATGCTTTGTGCTATCTGAAAGTCTATGTTGTGATTCTGTGAAAGTGTGGGCTTAATTACAAATGCTTAAATGACAACACCATCTTTAAAATCAATGTTCTTCAACTGAATTTTCAAAAGGAAAATGGTTTTTAAATGGTAAAGAGTTTTTGATTAAACAACACGGTTTTGGTGATCATACAAGGGAGATGATAACATTATCCAACTTCCTAATCAGGAGTGAAAATTGTTTTTCGAGTGGAGATTGAATCCAACTAATTTGGGAGATGATAGTATATTGTCTAATCTCTGAACTCATGGATTATAGGGTTAAAAAATTTCTGTTCAGTAAACTGACAATTTGTGTAGCTTCTTCTCATGAGTGTAGTGATCTATGTGATACAAATACTATAATCATGCTAAGTTTGATGTGGTGATTCATTTGAAAACTAAGGTATGTTTCCTTGCACATCTCTCCGAATGATAGGCAGAAAGGCAATTATCCAATCATACACGAGCCTGTTGATGTTTTGGTCTATCAAAAACAGTTTATCAAATTCTGAGCAGCTACTAAATAGATATTTATATATATATGTGAAAGTTTATAAACATAAAATGAAGCAAATGAAAAAGAGTGAAAAAGAAAATGACATATGCTTCAAAATCATTAATAGTAAATAAATGTTTCATGATCTAAAGGGGCAATAAAAGAACTACAAGAGTGGGACATTCAAATAAGTCCTAAACACTCTGAATGAAAGGCATGTAAGTCCAGATGGCTTGTAAGTCCAACATTCAACCTTATGGTCTGATAACTATGTATCTTATTAATAAATAATCTGCTCGGACGACTAAAAATAATTTTTGACCAACGCATCAGGGGGTCGAAGTCAATTCGGGGTGATTTGGAGAAAGCTAAATAAGCTTTGAGAAGAGATAAGGAGCAACTGAAGTCTAAAATGTGACCATTCTTACTCAAGCAACTAATTGAATCTTAAGAATATCACAAAAAGTCATAAGAATCATGTTAAGAGCATACACCTAATGTCAGCCTGACTTAACTCATAATACGGCTGAAAATGAAGTGGTGTGACAGTTATTGGACAATCTGATCCCATGTTGAGATCTTTCCAATGAATTGACATAACTTTTTGAACTGGATTTTGATCTCTTGTTCACCTCAACCCTAAGCTTGAGCAAACGAAATGATTTCATTAACTTGTGATCTAAATTGTTGCTAAGTTTGAGTGTGATCTTTGTCTTAAACTCTAGGCAAATGATATTGACTTCACCACTGTCATATGTGTTTGTTCTAAGTATTGTCGAGTATGATCTAGGAATTTGACTGTACTTCGAGCTTACTTTTGATGTGTTGTTATCTTTGATCTTCGAGCACGAAGATATACTTTGTTATTTTACTATCTTCGAGCATGATTGCATGAGCATGATTTCAAGTCTACGAACACGACAACTGAATGATAGGAAACATCTAAGTGTTTTGAGCAATGTCTGTGCTCGGTGTCTTAGTGAGCGTGTAGAGATAATTGGGTTAAAAATTTTGAGATGAGGAAAGATGATGTTATTGCTACGAAATTTCCGACCATACTAGGGTACCAGTCTTTGTGCTCATATGCGGGATTAGGAAAGATTTAGTTAAGGTTTTCGAGCACAGTACTTCGAGCACACATGAATGCATCTTGAGCATAGGAAATTGACATGATATTTCTAAGTATACTCGAGCAAGGGTGGTAAATGTGAATTTGAAATTAAATGACAACTGTCGTGTGCTAGACGACAAACTAAGGTACTGTACCACCAAATCGTTAGGTATAAAAAGGGGATTTAGAAAGTTTTTCACACACTTTTCTCTAATTAGACCTAGACGAAAACCCTCTTGCTCGTGCTATCTCCTCCTTGCTCGCTGTTTCAATTACTTGTTAATTTCAATTCGATTATTGCCATTAGCTCTGTTTCGACTTCGATAAGACATCGCTGTTCGATAATCGTCGCACCGCTTTTGAAATTAGGGTTTCCAATTGAACAAATTGACTAACTGTTTTCTTATTTTGCAGGTACGCATATTACTACGGAACAGGTTAATTGAAGACGCCATTAATCATCTATCTAGTCTCATATATTAGTTCTGCAACTTTGTGTACTGACAAGTCTTCTTGTTTTGCAGAACTGATGGCCTTAAAATTCGAAAAGAGACACAATATGAGCGCTCAATTGGAGCTTGATGATGAAAATATGGAGCTACACGTTTTGCTAAACTTTCTACGAAACTCCAACCTACGGGTGGCGCTGACAGAAAACCGTATTATCTACAGGAACCATCTTACAGATTTCTGGCAAATAGCTACTTATGTCAGTGATGTAAACGGACAGCGAATCGAAGCATCAGTGCTCAACAATGATATTGAGATTACGGAGGCATCCATTCGAGCAGCTTTGGACTTGAATGACAATGTTGGGGCTTCGCAGTTGTACTCGGTTCCTCGGTTATTGCGTATTTTTCACGAGACCATGGGATACCAAGGCGATGTCAAGGAAGGTCAATTTCAAAAAGGGAGTTTTCCTTTGGTCAAACAATTTTTGATCCATCATGTAATTCAGTCCCTATCTCCTCGGAGAGGGACTTGGACTTTGCTAAGTAGAGAGCTTGGGTCTCTTACCGTAGCCATACTATATCAACAACCGTTCAATATTTCACGACTTATTTTTCAAGGGCTAATCTCAAATGCAGAGAAGAATGTTACTCAATGATTTCTGATGTATCCAAGGTTTCTTCAAATTCTAATCAACAGAGCTATACCTGATATTCACCGCACAGGTCAGGTTTTGAAGTTGCAAGACCCAAACTTCTTCAAACGCATAAAAGATGCCAACAGTAAGTTTGTTGAGAATAATGAATGGGATATTCTGCCATGGCTGCTTGTTCCTGCACTGCGTCCCATTGATGTACCAAGGACCCCTGGCAACAGTGATGAGGAAGTTGATGATGGTGATGATAATGATAATGATGAGGATGGTGCCGATGGAGGAGATGCAATGGTTATTGACAGTGCTGCTGATGCACCGGTTGTAATTGGAGAGACTGTGTATGAACTTGGACAAGAAGCTCATGAGCCAACTGATAATGATGAGATTCGTTCTTCACCTGTCACAACTGAGCCAACTGAACAAGACATACCTATCAATCAACAAACTGAACCTACTACTCTCCCAACTCAAGTCCCAGAACCATACACCATTCCATCCTCTGAAACTGAAGATACTGAACCATTTTCTGAATCAGCTCCAAAACCCACTGCTGAAACCCCACTATCAAGTCCAAATCTGTATGATATTGTATGTGAAAATGCCAAACTAGAGTTTGAGAACATCATGCTGAAAGAAAAGAATGCCATTTTGGCTGCAAAGAACTCGGCGTTGGAGGTTGCTTTGAATGAAGCCTTAATGAAGATTCGAACCCTTGAGGGGCAATCTGAGGTTGAGAAGACCTCGGATGCACCAAAACAGGGGAAGAATATTGGTGTTGAAGAGGATGTCGGACTTGAGGAGGGGGTTGGACCATCAGATGCACTGAATATGATCAATCAGATTTATGATGATGAGTCAGAAGTTGAGGAGGAGAAAACTCGAGAAGAAGAATCTGAAATGGAAAAGGTGAAGAGGAAAGAAAAAGGCAAGGGGGTTGCACTTACAGACGATGACTTACACCCCTGCCTCAACACACAACTCAGTCTGATGACATTTTGTTTAAAGATAATCTAGTTGATCAAGACATGGCTGAGGCTGAATCAGTGAAAACAGCTATAGAATTGATGAATGAAGAGTTGGAAGCCCTTGAAAGGGAAGAAATGGTGGGAGAAGAGGAGGAAATCCCACAGGAAGTCATAGAAGCCTTAATTAACATGAAGGAAAAGGAAGAGGTAGAAGAGAGAAAATTAACGGAGGCTGATGATGCTATTAAAGCTACAATGGAGGCTCTAAATGCAAGACAAAATGATGATACACAAGAGCCCATATTAGTTGAACAAGATGTGTTTGAGCCTGAAGTGGCTGAAGAGCCTACAAGGAATGAACAAGAGAAAGATGCAGAGCCGTTGATCTTTAAGCCTGAAGAGGGTGAAGTAAATAAAGATGAACTGGGATTGGGACCAGTTATTCATGAAGAAGAGGAAACCATTGAAGTCTCTGCAAGCACTATGGTTAAGTTGATTATAATGAAGGATCTCACACTGATCCTGAATAATCCAGAGAGACATCACCCAGAGATTGTGATGGCAGCAAGAAATGCTCAAAGAGACTTTATAAATCTGAGCAAAGGAGAATCATGACCTGAAGAACATGTTGAACCAAGTGAACCCATCATTCAAGAGGTCACTGAAGAAACTGAAGAGACTCATAGAAATGAAGATGTTATTGAAGAATCTGAGTCTGTGGATGAGAAGATAATTATTGAAGAACCAGAAACAGAAGTGGAGCAGCCCGATACATCCACTCCAACTCAATCAAGTTTAAAAAGAAAAGACACAACTGAGGTTGAGACACCAAAATCCAAAAGACAAAAATCTGTGAAGAAATTGGTGTGTAAGATGAGGAGAGACAAACTAGAAGAAAGAAGAAGAGCTCAATCCAAACAAAATGATGAACCAATGATTGAGGCTCTTCATAATCTTGAAGAAGTGGTGGACTTGGATGGTTAGAGTGAAGATGAGGAAGAAGGGAAGGAAGCTGAAAAGATAAATGAAAATGTTGAATATTTGATCAGTTTGGGCTATGATCCTCTGTATGTTCAAAGACTATCAAAAAAGGATGTGGCAAGAGAAGCTGAGGGGTGGAGAATAAGGAAAGGAAAAAGAGAAGTATTGATAAAGGCTGGTCACAAGCCTGCTTTCCTGAACTTACAGCCATTTGACAAGATTGATGGTTTGTACAAAAGGGCTCTCATGGAGAATCTGTCTGACTATGTGAGAAGGGTGTCTGAAAGGAAGAAAGAGAAAGAAAAAGAATTAAAAGAATCAGATAGTAGCAAGAAAAGAAATGAAAAGAACCAAAAGGATGAAGAAGCATATGAATCCTTAAAGTCAAAACATAAGGACGTCAAATTCCTTCAGCTGTATGGCTACAGCTACAACTTCCTGATAAATCTCTCTCCTGAAGTGCTGAAAAGAAGAATTCAACAAATTAAAGACTCTCACAAAGATCAAGAAAGTCGAGAAAAGTTTGAAAGAGAGCAGGAGTTAAAACTTAGATTACAGAAGGAAAGGGAGGAAAAAGAAAAGAAAGATAAAGAAGCAAAGAGGTGGTTTAAGGACCCTCAGAGGGTAGAGATGTTAAAGAAGGTTGTGATGGAGAAAGGGATATCAGAAGAACAGTTTCAGAACATGCCTCTTGCTGAACTAATGGAAATATATCACAGAGAGCAAAGAATGTATCTTGAAACACAGAGGAAATTGCAAGAAGACAGGAGGAGGGCAGAACAAGAAGTTCATGCAAAAATGATGAATGCCCCCCACAAAAAGGGAGTAAAAATGTCAAGACTGTTAATGCAAACTGAAGATACAATAAAGAGATGGTATGTTGAAGAGGGGCTTGATAAGATTAAGAAAGTTGAAATGGGGAGCTCAAGCAGAACCCAGAGGTCAGAGAGTGTGAGGCCTGTGCAGCCAAGAAACTTGAATTTGCCCACACATCTCTATTTTGACAGAAGATCAAAGACATTAAGGGTTGTGACTGAAGATGAAACAGAACATCTCATCATCTTCAGAGATGATTTGAGAAATTTTTCAGAAGAACAACTGACCAAGATGGCTGAGCTGAATTTATATGACAATCAAGTAAGAAGTCAACCATCTGGTCAACTAAGGAATGATCTCTCAATGTTTTTAAAGGATCAAGCAGAAAAGGGATTCCCATTTTTGCAGCAAGAGAAGAGAGAGATCAGGAGCCAAACAGAAAAAGAGAAGAGGAGGAAGAGAATAAGTGAAGTTCACATATCCGAGCTTTCCCTCTCTAAATCAATGAAACAAAGAACTCTAGCAAGCAGCTCTTATCAGAAAAGGAAGACCTTAAAAGAGTGCTTGGCTATGAGAGAAGTGATGAAGGAACCCAACTCAAGAGTGCAACAATTTGGAAGAATCACATACATAACGTACAATCAAAATGATGATTCGACCACTTTGAGAAATGAGTCGGGGATACCTATTGCAATCATAAAGGAGGATGGTGATCTGCATTATATGCATCCACAAGATTTACAAGATTTGATTGATGCAAGATTCCCAAGTGATGCCTCTGACTCCTCTAAACTTGACATGCTGAAGCAAAGAGCTGCATATGTGAAGAAACTAAAAGAAAGAGCTGAAGCCAAGAACAGAGGAAGAAGATAACAGAATGGAGCTAATGAATGATTGATTCTTACTTCTGTTTATCTTTATATTTTGTTTGAGTTGTAAAAACTTTAGTTTGTAATGCCTATGTGGCAGAATTCTGATTATGTAATGAAATGACATGTTCTTAAATGATTTATCTTGAAATCTGATATATGTGTAACTCTATGCATATATGTTTTGGTGCATCTGAGCTTGTTCCAATCTAGTGGGAGATTGTTGGGTTGGATTTTCTACAAGGAAGATTGGAATCTTCTCAACCTCCTCAGAAACTAATATATTAGCTTATTTTAATAGAATATGACTTATAGATGCCCCCCCGGGATATCTGGATCATAATCAGACCCGTTCGGTTAATCGTTCGATCGTTACGTAATAAGCGTTTAATCGTTAAATCGGTAACTATATGTTAGGGTGTACATGGTTTTGTCTCAATTGTCACATTCTCCCCCCGTTAGAAAATTTCGTCCCCGAAATTCAACATACCAGTTAAAAGCTTCTTAGGAACGAATAAGAATATTTGATTTCATTTTCAAATGTATATAATTCCCCGTTTTAAGGCATTTTACCGAACTTTGACCATTGAAATTCTGTTGAGTCGTAACTGTATAACTTTCCCACCTGATATTTATACGGGTTCTTTACAATGTTTAGTTATGTGTGAGTTTTTAAGTGGTACTATCACCGCCTCGTCAATTGTGACATTTGAGCCAAAACAAGGTACACCTCAGTACGTATTTACCGATTAAGCAAATAAACGCCTTTTGTGTAATAAACGAACGATTAACCGAACGGGTCGGGTGATGACCCAGATATCTCGGGGGGCCATCTATAAGTGATATACGATCTATACAAGCTAAAACATTAGAAATATGGCCTTAGTTTGATAGCAAACAAGTTAAACGAAAACATGCTCGTTTAACTACCCGCTATAGATTTAAAAGCGAAAGATAGTTACAAACCAAGCATTGTATCATCCGTTAAGACGAAAAAGACTTACCAAACACTTATTTGAAATGTTTTAAGCGATCCGTGAAAATATTTTTGATTTTTACAAACATATAGTATGTTTTTATAATTTTACACAAAACTAGCCGAAAAACACTCGTTTTCGCGTTGTTTAACGCACCCGATAAGTTTTTCGCGCCAAAAACCGAACCCGAACTAAATTTGGACCGGGCTTTCGTATTGGGCTTGAGAAAACAGATTGTTGGGCCAAAATGGGCCCAAGGGGGCCCAAACCATCCTTCCGATCGGACCAGCCCACCCCACCCCCCATTTTTTTTATATAACTTGTTTAGGAAGCTTGTTTATCCAATTTGGTTTATAAAATCTGAGGTCCAAGCAGCTGCATCCTAAAATTCCAGAAAACCTCCAAACCCTAAGGTAAAGGGCTTAAATAAGTAGCTTTTGAACTTGTTTAAACTTGTTTAATACCATAAAAACATGTCTTGGTTACTAAAAATCATTCCTAACCGTGTAAAAATCTTAAAAATGGTCCATAAACATGTTTTGATCATAAAAACAGTAAGGAACCAGTTTTGATAGTTTTTTTGGCCATAAACACGGATTAAAGGGTTGAAACGGCGTTTTTACGGTTTAAAAGTTCGTTTTTGTGCACTAGCCAAAACCCTAAGTTAAGGGCTGTTATGTTGATGAAATATTGCTTGGTTTGTGATATAGGACTTGTACCTAGCTTTCTTAGAAGCACAAGAACCTGAAAACTTGATTAAAAAGTCGGAAACGAGCCAAACCCGTTAAGGTAATGCCGAAACACTCGCTTACGGGCTATTTAGCTTAGGGTTGTGATGTTCATATTTTTAGGACTTGAAATTTTTCAAGGACATTAGGGACCATATAAATGAGTCCCTGTTCAAATTTGGTAACTTTTCGACCATCCGAGAATATTTGGCGAATTTATTACCGAATTAGGACGTTTATTTGGGAAAAATAGCTAAAATACTTCAAAAATTATGAAATTTTTCTGGGAACTCAGATTTGATGTATTTTGATCACATATAAAGTTTGGGATCATTTGGAGAAGTTTAAAGGTGTTTTGTTTATTTACGTTCTTGTGAATTTTTATAGCCGAATTTGGGCCGAAAAGAATATCGCACGAACTTTTTACATTCTGGAATTGATACAGGTTGATTTGGGACATGATTTGAGCATCCAGAAATTTTTGTGGAATTTTTGAAAATTTTTTGGGATAAACGGACGATTTTCGGGCGAAATATAGCTGATAAAACGAATTTTTATAAATTAATAAATCAGTAAATAATTCCAGAAATATTTTTATAAAAATCTACATATTTTAATTGATAAGTGGCTAAATTTTTATAATTTAATGATTAACGGTTAATTAATTATGCTAATTTGAATATTAAATAAATTCAGTTTTTATAACAACCGGCAAGTTCGCGTCTAACGAACCTGCGGGAATATCAAAACACCAAGAGTGATCAAAAATCATATTTTTGGATTAATTAAGTAAAAACGAACTTTTCTATGAGAAACCTGGACAATCCGGGTGGATTGTGCGCGTTTCTTTTCAAATCAAACTGAATAAACGGAAACGGGCCCCATGGCTAATCCGGGACCCCAGTAAGTGATCCTTCTTTATAACTTAATCATTTTATTAACCAATACATTTACCCAAGCTTATTTTCCCATAACTATTTTCTGAACGCGTAAACGAGCAACTTGGCCCAGCTGGGAAAACGGGAGTCTGAGCCAAGTTCGGTTTTAAGTATTTGACATTGAACAACATCACAACCTAAGTCTATTGCCACTTTCTGGGCGTTCCAGCTACATCCAGATTAGTTATACAGCCCAATTTAGTATTGAGATTATAATAATATTAAAATATTAATATTATTATAATATTGATTATAGGAACTACTGATAGCGGACCGAGCAAACCACGAGCCGATACAGTTCTGATTATCTACTAAACCGTGAGTTTCATGACCCTACTCTTTAAACAGTTTTACGAACTTTCGGGGTGAAAAGCATGTTTGCTTATATCTATATACTTATCCGAAATGTACGATGATGTGAATTATCTAATTGCTAACACACGAAAGTCCCCACTAACACAGTGATTAACTTCTAGCCGGTGGCTTGTGAATAGTACTATTGGTTTGACAAACCCAAACGGAGCCGGCACGGTTTGCCGAGACACCAAAACCGTTTGCACATGACCATAAATTTTACGAACCAGCTATGTAGTGTTAGACATAACTACCGGGGCATGTTGTGGGCAGAAAGGGGCTACAGTGGTTGATTGAGCGTGGGAAAAACGAACAGTCCAGGCTTCACTGTAGCTTAGCATAATTACATCACATACATCATTCACATACATACATACTTATTTCATGATTACAAGTGTTGACTTGTGAATACTCATTACTGATTTCTTGAAACTCGTGAAACTCACCAACTCTAGTAGTTGACCCGTTTCAAACTGCTTTTCAGGTGTACCTAAATCGGAGTAATTTGATGATCTGTTACTTACCTGAAGTGTGTGGTTGATGCTATGTGAATAGAGGCAAAGATGTTAGTAGTAAGAATGTATAGTTAATGAACTAGTTTTGTTTATATCACCTAGACTGGAAAACAACGATAGAACAAAGAAATGTAATATATTGTAAATTAGTTTGTAATGTTTATTTATAAACAATGTGTTGATATCAGAGGTGTCTGTTACATTCCCGTTTTACGCTTCCGCATTGTGCTAGTCGGGGTGTGACATCAATAAATATGGTTTTAGTCAATTTTCTATGAGATTAAGTTTCAGGATAACTTCGTACGGTTCCGTATATGTTGCTGTCATCTTATCAGTTTCCTCAATTCAAATAACACTTTTCAAAGGTCAACAATTCATTACGTACATCGATATAATTTTATTTGTGGTTTTCGTAATCAAATTGGATTTCATATTTCGAGTGTTGTCAACTCTCAGTCTAATAAAGTATCAGTTCATGTACTTGCTCGTATTGTATCGGTTACAATGTTGCTTGTATAGTTTGTCAAAATCAATCGTTTGTTTGGGAACCACAGGTCTTGGTTAAACCGATTCGGTTTCTTAAGTTTGTCAGAACATAAACATAAGAGGCGAAACGAATATCTTAGTTCGAAGTAATCAAAATAAACATACGATGTCGAGGTATGATATTGTTGACATAATTGTATGGGCCTTTCAGTCGTGTAGTTGTTATGGATCGGAAGAGAGTATGTAAATTACATTAGTGGGTCAACTAGTACCCGGTCTATATTGCGTTCTAAGGATGATTTATAAAAGGGTGTTACGAGGCTTATAGTAATCTGTTCCTACTTCCATCGGGTGTTTCCGGTTGATGTAACATTACCGAGGGTTCTTGATACTCTATTTTAGTTAATTCTAGACTCGGTTTGTTGGAGGTAGAGAATTTCATCGGTTTTCCTTTCCAAAGTTATTATTGTCCCCGTACAAGATTTTGTTTTCTAAATGTTATACTCTTAGGGCTTTCTTTTGGGCGATATGAATATACCCGATAATGTTTGTCTAAACAATTGTTTCAAATACCCGTACTTTCCAATGTTTAAATTTATCCCTTTTTCTTAAGACATCGGTTTTTCTCAATTACAATTTTTCCACGACTCTACTCGTCTTCCTTACCCCATATCTAGTTTTGACCGTTTAATTGCAGGTCATGGGCTTTTGTGATTCATGTAATGGTGCACTTAGTGGCATATAAGTAGTATTCCCATCCCTTAGGTGTAAAAGCAATCGTCCCATACTCCGGGTTAAGGATATTATAATTTTTCTTGTGCGTTTTTAATTGTTAGGAAGCGTGTGTTATAACCTTGTTTCCCTGCATTAGTACACATCCTAAATCCTAAAACTCTCGTTTTCGCGCTGTTTGTCACACCCGATAAGTTTTTAGCGTCAAAAACCGTACCCGAAATAAATTTGGGGTCGGGATTTCACTTAAGGGCATGAAAAACGAGACAAATGATCAAGAGGGAGGGCCCATGGACCCCACCTTTGCGGCGGCCGCAATAGGGGAACCCCCCCCCCCCCCAAAGTTTTCTTTTAAATATAAACTATGTATAAGATATTTTGTAACATCCCTTTCATGAAAACTCTGGACACAAGCTTCTCTCCATCAAAAACCAGCAAGAAACTAGGTAAAAATATCATAAATAATCGATTTTTGACTCGTTTAAACTCGAGTAATACCATATAAACATAGCTTGATGCCAAAAATCATTCTTAACCATGTAAAAACCCTAAAAATGGTCCATAAACATGTTTTGATCATACACATGGTGAGGAACCTGGTTTAATAGTTTTTTTGGCCATAAACACGGATTAAAGGGTTGAAACGGCGTTTTTACGGTTCAAAAGTTCGTTTTTGTGCACCAGCCGAAACCCTAAGTTAAAGGGCTGTTCTATGAAACTTGCTTGGTTTGTGATATAGGACTTGTATCTAGCCTACATAGGAGCACAAGAGCTTGAAAAGTTGATTAGAAAGGCGGAAACGAACCAAAACCGCTAAGGTAATGCCGAAACACTCGCTTACGGGCTATTTAGGTTAAGGTTGTGATGTTCATATTTTTAGGACTTGACATTTTTTAAGGACATTAGGGACCATATAAATGAGTCCCTGTTCAAATTTGGTAATTTTTCGACCATCCGAGAATATTTGGTGAATTTATTACCGAATTAGGACGTTTATTTGGGAAAATAGCTAAAATACTTCAAAAATTATGAAATTTTTCTGGGAACTCAGATTTGATGTATGTTGATCACATATAAATTTTGGGATCATTTGGAGAAGTTGAAAGGTGTTTTGTTTATTTACGTTCTTGTGAATTTTTATAGCCGAATTTGGGCCGAAAAGAATATCGCACGAACTTTTTACATTCTGGAATTGATACAGGTTGTTTTGGGACATAATTTGAGTATTCACGAATTTCTGTGAAATGTTTGAAAATTGTTTGGCATAAACGGATGATTTTCAGGCGAAATATAGCTGATAAAATGAATTTTTATAAATTAATAAATCAGTAAATAATTCCAAAAATATTTTTATAAAAATATACATATTTTAATTGATAAGTGGCTAAATTTTCATAATTTAATGATTAATGGTTAATTAATTATGTTAATTTAAAGATTAAACAAATTTAATTTTTATTAAAACCGTCAAGTTCGCGACTAACGAACCTGCAGGAATATCAAAACACCAAGAGTGATAAAAAATCATATTTTTGGATTAATTAAGTAAAAGCGAATTTTTCTATTAGAAACCTGGACAATCTAGATAGATTGTGTGCATTTCTTCTTAAATCAAACGGAATAAACGGAAACGGGCCCCGTGGCTAATCCGGGACCCCAGTAAATCGGAATGATTTGGTGATTTGTTACTTGCCCAAGGTGTATGGTTGATGCTATGTGAATAGAAGCAAGGGCGTTAGTAGTAAGATTGTATAGTTAACGAACTAGTTTGGTTTGTGTCACATAGACTGTAAAACAATAATAAACAATGAAATGTAATATATTGTAAGCAAGTTTGTGATGTTTCTTTATAAACAATGTGTTGATACCATATGTGTCTGTTACATTCCCGTTTTACGCTTCCGCACTGTGCTAGTCAGGGTGTGACAGAAGTTGGTATCAGAGCCATTGGTTATAAAGGACTAGGTTATCCCTTAGGGTACCTAAAATATAACCTTAGGTTCGATTAACTCTTGGAAATATTTAAATAATAATTTAATATTATATACTGATGGATGCCAGGATGAACTTGTAGGGCAAGTGAGTTACTATGGTCCGGAACATAATAACAGACTTGCTTGTACGAGGGAATTCGGGGAGAAGTCGCGGAACGTGTGGTTAGATAAAAATGGCAACATATGTGTATAAAAGGTAATGTGTAAGTATATATATATGTAACACTCATACGTGCTTATTTGGAACAAGATGTATGAATACGTGTACGTACGATTGTTGATGACGGTAAATTTTATTATGAATATTATATTCATTTATATTCAGTATTAATTCTAATAATAATTAAATTAAAAATTTTAATAAAACTAATATTATATTCTAATATAATTAATATTAAATTTGGTTTAATTAATTAATCTTATCGAAAATAGTTAGCGCTAGCAATAGTTATTATTCTTATAACTAACCTTTGTGCAGAGTCATGTCAAGTAATAACGACTACGTACCGGAAGAAGAACCGGTAATCTCTGTTGAGGAGGAGGATCCAGAGGAGGAATCAGAGGAGGATCCAGAAGAGGAACCGGAGGAGGAGGAGGAAGAGGTGGAAGAAGTTATTTGTAGAGAGCTATCCACCCAGGTCACCACGCAGAGATCAAAATGAAGTTAACAGTTAGTATCATTCACCTGCTAGAGTAGCCAGATCACCCACTCCACCTATTCACCTGTCGCCGACGACTTCAGCTACTGCGCGAGTCTGACAGACTGCTCGTATTCGGGTAACCCCGATTTACCCTACCTCGATTCCATTTAGATCTACCCACTATCGGGGAGGACCTTCACGTCCTAGGGCGGATACTTCATCTTCCCGTTTGTTGAGTATACCTACTCCTCGCCCTGATCTCCCAAACATAGGAAACAACTCTTGGATGGCTGTCTTGACTGACCGTGTGATAGACCACTCGATAGCCATAGGTAACATTAACTAGGAAAGGAGGGACGTGACCCAGTGCTTATCGACGTTACAGCAGATAGTACTGAACCTGCAACAGTCGCAGTCAGATACCTACCACCACTGGTGTTTGGATAGGGTGACAGTTCGACTGTGGAACTGTTATTGGATGATTACAGTGTTGTTGTTTTTATGTTTGTGGCTAGCCTATAGTCTGTATGGATAGATGCGGAATATTACAAATATGTGTACGTAATCTTTGATACTCCATGTATGTATATTAGTATGTTATGTTAACATGGGGCACAATTTTGTACATTATTACAAGCACTGACCCTTACAGGGTTAAGTCTAACAGTCACTTAGTGACAGGTTTTGATATATACATGCAAGCACTGGCCTTTATCAAGCTAAGTCTATGTACCTCTTATTATCAATGTACTTCTTTGTGAAATGTCAGTATGCTATCTGGTTTACCTGTACAACATTTATTGTGATTATTATTACACAATGTCGTAAACTAGAATTAGTATTAAGTGGCCTATATTTGTTTATCATTATAGAATGGCCCCAAAGAAAGCAAATCCTATGAATGAGGCAGAAATAGCCGAGATGATTGCTCGGCAAATGCAGGCATTAATCCCACTTATTGTAACACAGGTGACTGCCGGTGTAAACGCAAATATGCAAACAAACCAACAACCCATCAATAATGTTCCCCCAAACAATACGGAAACTGTCACAAATAAGATTCCCCCACTTAATACAAACGCCCCTCCCAATGCAAATAATCCGCCACCTGATGTGAATAATGTCAACAACAATAATCCTCCATCGAAACCAAACAATAACAATAACAACCCTAATCCCCCTTGGAGAGAATATTCAATTAAGAACTTCATGGCTGTAAACCGATTGATTTTAAGGGCACTGAAGGGCCAAACGGGTTAACCAAATGGATCCAAAAGACTGAATCTGTCCTCAATATCAGCAATTGTCCACCGGAAAGCATTGTCAAGTATGTTGCCTCTACGTTTACTGATCACGCATTAATGTGGTGGAATACTACGGTTCAAATAAAAGGACAAGATACGGTTAATCGCATGACATGGGCTGAACTCAAAACATTGATGCTATAACATTTTTGCCTAATGAATGAAATACAAAGGTTAAAACATGAACTTTGGAGCTTAGAAATGAAAGGAGCGGATCATTTGGGATATACAAACCGCTTCAATGAACTGACTCGTTTAGTACCTTGGTTAGTAACTCCTGAAGACAAACGAGTTGAACGTTATATTTGGGGTTTAGCCCTAGAAGTGAGGAGTTTGGTGAACTCTGTGGGTCACACATCGTTCGAGAATGCCGTGACTCAAGCCGGCATTGTGACTTTTGACTTGGTAAGGAGTGGAGTATTGAGAAAGGCTGGAGAATCAGTGGGTATGAAATGAACCAACTACGGGACGAGAGCACAAGGAGGACAATCAAGCAAATGTGCACGTCCGACAATAAGAAATTATGCTATAACTGGTTCCGATACGAAGCAGGACAGGTATAAGGGACCCTTGCCAAAGTGCGATAAATGTAATTACCATCGTATGGGAGAATGCAGATTCCCGGTATGCCAGAAATGTGGTCGAACTGGGCATTATGCCCCTAATTGCAGAGCAGGTACATAAATTATGAACCGATCAACCCAAACAACTAAACCTCGTCGTCCACCGCCACCCAGACCGCAGCCAATTCGGCAACAACCTATCCAGCAGACTGCAGCCGCAACCACCTACCGTGCCTGCTATGAATGTGGTAGTACAGAACATATTAGAAGAAACTGCCCCAAGTTGAATCCAAGAGCAGTTACTAGACCGAACCAAGCGTCGACGTCTGGTGCGCCTAGAGGACGCGCGTTCGTTATCGGGTCCGGAGAAGCACGACAAGACCCGAACGTAGTAACAGGTACATTTGTTGTTTCTGATCAATATGCTTCTATATTATTTGATACGGTGCCGATATAAGCTTTGTTTCCACTAGTTTTGTATCCCTGGGTAATATGCCAGTTAGTGAACTAACAAATCCCTATACTATAGAACTCGCTAACGGCAACTCTATAACTGTCAACCAAATAGTCCAAAATTGTTCCATTATTCTAAATGACCACCCGTTCTTTATTGACCTACTCCCGGTAGAGTTAGGAAGTTTTGATGTTATTGTTGGCATGGACTGGTTAACCAAGTATAAGACGGAGATTGTGTGTAACGACAAGACAGTTAAAATTCCCTTTTCGAATGGTGAGATGATTGTGGTACAAGGAGAGAAGTCCGGTTCGATATTACCTCTCGTGTCTCATCTTAAAGTGTTGAAATGTTTACGCGAAGGTTGTATGGCATTTTTGGCAAACGTGACTATAACGAACCCTGATGAGAAACACATAGATGATATCCCCGTTGTATGTGAATACCCTGATGTCTTTCCCGAAGATTTACTTGGATTACCACCGAACCGACAGGTTGAATTCCGTATTGACTTAATCCCAGGATCAACCCCTATTGCTAAGGCACCTTCTGAAATGCAAGAATTATCTAACCAGTTACAGGAGTTGTTAGATAAGGGTTTTATACGTCCCAGTTATTCTCCTTGGGGAGCACCGGTATTGTTTGTAAAGAAGAAAGATGGAAGTTTTAGAATGTGCATTGATTACCGAGAATTAAACAAAGTTACCATCAAAAACCAAAACCCTTTTCCACGAATAGATGACTTATTTGACCACTTTAAGGGGCAAACTATTTCTCGAAAATTGACCTTCGATCCGGTTACCACCAAGTTAAAATTCAAGAGGAAGATGTGTCTAAAACGGCGTTCCGAACTCGTTATGGCCACTACGAATTCTTAGTTATGCCGTTCGGTCAAACTAATGCTCCCGCAGTTTTCATGGACCTTATGAATCGAGTTTGTAAACCGTACCTCGAAAAATTTGTTATCGTATTTATTGATGACATTTTGATATATTCGAAAACCAAAGAGGACCACGATCAGCACTTACGAACCATTTTGGAGTTGCTGAGGCAGGAAAAGTTGTATGCCAAATTATCAAAGTGTGAATTTTGGCTACAAGTGGTACAATTTCTAGGGCACGTTGTTAACTGATACGGTATCCATGTAGATCCGAGTAAGATTGAAGCCATCAAAAATTGGCAAGCTCCAAAGTCACCGAAAGAAATCCGCCAATTTTTGGGTTTAGCTGGGTATTATCGGCGCTTTATTGCTAACTTTTCAAGCATAGCCCAACCTTTAACTCTGTTGACTCAAAAAGCTCACGCTTATGCATGGGGAGAAGATCAAGAAGCGGCTTTTCAATTGCTGAAACAGAAACTATGCCAAGCCCCGATACTGAGTCTTCTAGAGGGAACTGATGATCTGGTAGTTTATTACGACGCATCCCGGAAAGGGTTGGGATGCGTACTAATGCAAAGAAATAAAGTCATAGCATACGCTTCTCGACAATTAAAGGTGCACGAGAAGAATTACACCACCCATGATTTGGAACTGGGCGCGGTTATATTCGCACTTAAGATCTGGAGGCACTATTTGTATGGTACCAAATGTACAGTATACATCGACCACAAGAGCTTACAGCATATTTTTGACCAGAAAGAACTAAACATGAGGCAGAGGAGATGGGTAGAGCTATTGAACGATTATGACTGTGAGATTCAATACCATCCGGGCAAGGCTAATATAGTAGCAGATGCTTTGAGCAGAAAAGACAGGATCAAACCACTACGGGTCCGAGCACTTGGAATGATTGTCCAAACCAGTCTCACCGAACAAATTAGTATTGCTCAAAATGAAGCTCTGAAAAGAGATCACTTGGAAGATGAAAACTTACATGGGACTGAACAAAAGTTTGAAGAAAGAACCGATGAAATTTTATATTACAAAAACCGAGTTTGGATTCCCACTTTTAATAATCTGCGTGACTTGATCATGGACGAAGCCCATAAGTCCAAATACTCCATTCACCCTGGAACAGATAAGATGTATAAGGACTTAAAGGAGTATTATTGGTGGCCCGGTATGAAGAAGGATATAGCCACGTATGTTGGTAAATGTTTAACTTGTAAGGCCCCGTTACCGGTAGCCCTACTTTCGTGTTGGATTTACTCATAAACACAGTTCTAAATATCAGAGTTAATTAAAACATTTACGCGGAATATAAAACTTTCATAAAACATTACATAATTCATAACTTGTCTCAAAACATCCTTTGTCTTTCAACATTAAAGCATTAAAATTAAAACATCATAAGTCTTCAGATGCCAGACTCTTATTCGGTGCCACGTGTCTTCTCAAGCGAGCTGCCTCATCCTACTCACCTGCGTGCATACTAAAAGTCAGCTACGCTGAGTGAGTTCTAGTTAATCATACACTATACAATACACATAAACTTATATTCTTTCATTCATACTTTCATACTTTCATACTTTCATTCTTTCATACTTTCATTCTTTCTTTTGTATTAACTTACCTTCATATCTTACGTTATAAAGAGCATTACGCCCTACATTCCTCGAGTATTATTAGGGCTCGGTACCCTCCTTCCTCGAGTATTATTAGGGCTCGGTACCCTCCTTCCTCGAGTATTATTAGGGCTCGGTACCCTCTTTCCACGAGTATTATTAGGGCTCGGTTTCCCTCTTTCCACGAGTATTATTAGGGCTCGGTTTCCCTCTTTCCTCGAATATTAGTAGGGTTCGGTTCCCTAGGTCTCGAATATTAGTAGGGTTCGATTCCTTCTTCGTTACCATACAACCATACATCATACCTCGAGTATTATTAGGGCTCGGTACCCTTTTCGTAACCATACAACCATGCAACCGTCATTTCCTTCTTTTATTAACTTTATCACGTTCATACACATAAGCATACATATCATACTTACCTTACACATAGCGTTACAACCTGACAGTACGTGCAATATCCGAAGATCATTCACGTACCATCAAGCAATCATTCATACATATCATATCATTCACATAAGGCATACACTTACCTCTTAGGGTAAGCGTATTAACAAACATATCAAGTATGCACACAGCCCCGAAAACATAACACATAAATGGGGCAAGAAACTCATCTGAACACGGTTACGTTCACCGTTAATCGTAATCCCTTTCTTCAGTTGTGCACGGCTGACTGTATAACAAGTATACGTATCAATTAACTATCACTTCTCATAATGTATTTCTATCTTTATATGACCCACAACGAACGGGGGTCCGGGGGCAGCGCCCGTGGCAGCGGGGTCTAGGGGCGGCAGCCCCTAGCAGGGTCCAAGGGGCAGAGCCCCTGGCTAGGGTCGAGCTGACTTTAAGCGAAGTTAAACCTTAGGCGAACTTAGCTTTAGGCGAAGTTATCAGGCGAACTTGGCTTTAGGCGAAGTTAAACCTCAGGAGAACTTAGCTCTAGGCGAAGTTATCAGGCGAACTTGGCTTTAGGCGAAGTTACCAGTTAGGCGAACTTAGCCGTAAGCGAAGTTATCGCTTTGAAGGCGAAGTTATCGCTTTGAAGGCGAAGTTGCCCAGATGCAGGCGAAGTTGCCCAGATCAGCCGCTGTTTTAGTTTCTGACCAGCATTTCGAGCGATTTTAACAACCTTGCTATGGTTCGACATCACCCCCTACGTTCCCCAACCGTTTCCGGTCGTATATACGCTATAAAGCTCGGATCTTTAAACTTCAAAGATCAAGAATCATACCTTTTTGAGCTCGTTTGGATCTCGTTTACTTGTTAATCACAACCAACGCTCTCTCTCTCTCTCTCTCTCTCCCGGATCTGCCCGGTTCTTCCCTCGGCCGGCGGCGAAGTTGTGTGGTGTGTGTGTTTTGGAGTGTGTTAGAAAAGTGATAGAATGAAAGATATTTTTGGGTTTAGGGGGTATTTATATCCCTTAAATCCCATGGACCTAAGGCCCATTCTCATTTAACGCATCTCAATTATTCCAAGTCCATGATCCGCTCCTTACCCGATATTAATTAATTACGCGAAATCACTAAACATAACTTCCTTTATTCAACATTAAAAATTTTAGGATGTTACAAGTCTTCCCCTCTTAAAGAGGTTTCGTCCCCGAAACTAACTATTACATAAACAAACTAGGGTAAAACTTGTGCATCTCATCCTCGGCTTCCCAAGTAGCATCCGATCCTTTGCGGTGTTTCCATATCACTTTTACCAGAGGTATAATCTTGTGACGAAGCTGCTTCTCCTTGCGATCAACGATCCCTATCGGTTGCTCGATGTAGTTCAATTGTTCATCAACCTTAATGTCCATCAACGGCACGTGAGACGTGTCATCAGCTAGACACTTCCTCAAATGAGAAACATGGAAGGTTGAATGAATTCCTTCTAACTCATCGGGTAAATCCAGTTTATAAGCTACTTCACCCACACGACATAAAATCTTGAACGGTCTAATGTACCTCGGACTCAATTTCCCCCTCTTTCTAAAACGGATAATCCCCTTCCAAGGCGAGACCTTAAGCATCACATTGTCGCCAACGTTAAACTCAATTGGTCGTCGCCGCTTATCTGCATAAGACTTTTGTCTGTCTTGAGCGGCTTTCATTCTTGCTTTGATCTGATCGAACTTTGAAGACGTTTCTTGAACCACTTCTAGGCTTCCCATTTCTTTCTGACCAATCTCACCCCAACACACCGGGGTTCTACATCGTCTACCGTAAAGCATCTCAAACGGTGGCATACCAATACTTGAATGGTAACTGTTGTTATAGGAGAATTCTGCCAGATGCAGATGATCATCCCAACTTCCACCAAAATCTAAAACACAAGCACGTAGCATATCCTCAAGGGTTTGGATCGTCCTTTCAGACTGTCCATCGGTTTGAGGATGATACGCCGTACCGATGTTCAACCTCGTCCCCATAGCTTCATGGAATTTCTTCCTGAAACTCGAAGTAAACCGTGTATCTCTATCATACACGATCGACAACGGTATTCCATGCTTGGTTACAACTTCTTTAATGAACAAGCTTGCTAACATTTCTGACGAGATGGCCTCTCGTATGGGCAGAAAGTGAGCACTCTTGGTCAAACGGTCCACAATCACCCAGATGGTATCATGTTGCTTAGCTGTACGAGGTAGCTTAGTTATGAAATCCATGGTGAGGTGTTCCCATTTCCACTCAGGTATCTCTAGCGGTTGCATCTTCCCATAAGGCTTTTGGTGCTCGGCTTTGACTTGTAAGCAAGTTAAGCACTTGCTAACATAGTCCACTACATCATTCTTCATTCCGCCACCAGTAATCTCTCTTCAAGTCTTGGTACATCTTTGTAGCTCCAGGATGGATTGAGTACCTTGACTTATGAGCTTCATCTAAGATTCGACTTCTAAGATCACCATGGCGTGGGATCCACATACGGTCGAACCTAGTTTTAACCCCATGAGTGTTTTCCATCAACTCGTTTTGCTGGCCATAAATCCTTTCTTTCTTTACTAACCCTTCATCTACTAACACCTCAGACTGTACCTTGATGATTTCTTCAAAAAGACTTGGGTTTATGATCAACTTGTATGACTTCACTGTTGCAAGGACTTCCTCATTCTTACGACTTAGCGCATCAGCGACCACGTTAGCTTTACCGGGGTAATACTTAATCTCACAGTCGTAATCCTTTATCAATTCTAACCATCTTCTCTTCCTCATGTTCAATTCTTTCTGCTCGAAGAAGTACTTTAAACTCTTATGATCTGTATAGATAGTACACTTAGTACCGTACAGACCTCCATATCTTAAGAGCATGCACTACAGCTGCTAACTCCAAATCAAGCGTCGGATAAGTACTCTCATGGACCTTCAACTGTCTAGACGCGTAAGCTATCACCTTCCCTCGTTGCATCAACACGCAACCTAACCTTTGATGCGAGGCATCAGCACAAACAACGAAATCCTCGTCACCATCGGGTAGAGCAAGGATTGGAGCTTGCGTGAGTCTCTTCTTTAATTCTTCAAAGGCTTCTTCTTGAAACTTTCCCCAACTGAATACTATCAACTTTCGGGTCATACCGGTCAGCGGTGCGGCTATCTTGGAGAAACCTTCGATGAATCTCCTATAGTAGCCAGCTAACCCTAGGAAGCTTCGTATATCAGTCGGATTTTGCGGAGTCTTCCAATTCGTTATCGCTTCAATCTTAGCTGGGTCCACGGTAATCCCCTCCGGATTAACCACATGACCTAAAAATTGCACTTCTCTTAACCAGAACGCGCACTTCGAAAACTTGGCGTACAACTTCTCTTTCTTCAGAACTTCCAATACCTCTCTCAGATGCTCGGCATGGTCAGACTCACTCTTTGAATAAATCAATATATCATCGATGAAGACGATAACCGACTTATCCAACATCGGTCGACACACCCTATTCATGATGTCCATAAATGCTGCAGGAGCATTGGTTAGACCGAATGACATTACGAGGAACTCGTAGTGTCCATACCGCGTTCGGAACGCTGTCTTAGGGATGTCTGCCTCTTTCACCTTCAGCTGATGGTAGCCTGATCTGAGATCTATTCGTGAGAACCAACTTGAACCTTGCAGTTGGTCAAACAGATCATCAATCCTTAGCAACGGATATCTATTCTTTACCGTAAGCTTATTCAACTCACGATAGTCTATGCACATCCTCATACTTCCATCCTTCTTTTTCACGAACAATACTGGTGCGCCCCACGGGGAAACACTCGGTCTTATGAAACCTTTGTCGAGGAGTTCTTGCAGTTGGGACATCAATTCTTTCATCTCGGACGGTGCTAGACGGTAAGGCGCTTTTGCGACAGGTTGGGCTCCTGGTATTAAATCTATCTGGAATTCTATCTCTCGCTCCGGTGGCAACCCCGGAAGATCCTCAGGGAATACTTCTGGGTAGTCGCGCACAATAGGAACATCTTTCATTTCTTTCGTCTCGGCCGTAACGTTGACGACATACGCCAGGTAGGCACAACACCTTCGCCTTAGCAAACCCTCGGCTTTTATCATCGAAATGACATTAAGCCCAGAACTTTCCTTATCACCGTAAACTGTCACCGCACTACCATCCAATGACTTTAACCTTATCATCCTACTCTTACACACTATCTGAGCCTCAAACTCAGACAACCAATCCATACCCAAAACCACATCGAACCCTCCCAAGGTCATAACGTACAAGGTAACCGGGAATTCATGTCCTTCCAATTCTACCTTACAGTTCTTAACCATCTTTGTTATTTTAACCGAAGTGTCACTAGCGGTTTCTACTACAAAAGTTTCAGACACTCGGCAGCCTTTCATTTTAGCGAGTTTGCTAAATGTCGTAGCTACAAAACTTCTATTTGCACCAGAATCAAATAATACGGCAGCAGAAATGCCGTTTACTAAGAACGTACCGGTCACAACATCAGGAATCTGTCTAGCTTGCTCTTGGGTCAACATGTAGGCTCTAGTTCTTGGCCTAGCTTGATCGGCATCCTTCCTTCTACTACCTCCAGCTTCACTCTCGGTACACTCCCTAGCAAAATGACCTGTCTTACCACACTTGTAACAGGCTGACTTCGCACCGCACTCATTAGCATAATGTCCTACCTTTCCGCACTTATAACAGACATTCGACCCAAATCTACATTCTCCGGCATGAATCTTTCCACACTTATGACATGTATCCGAACCCCTTCCCCACCTACACTCACCACTGTGTGCCTTGCCACAGGTCTTGCACGACCTGTTCTCCCAAACTCTCGGCTGCTTGTTCTTAGGGTTCCACATCTGGGTACCGGGTCGTTTAGAAGGAGCGACCCATTTCTTTTCTTTCTTCTCGTCTCCCACCACCACATCATCCGCAGCCAAGTCTGCATAGACCATTTCTGCGAGTTCGACAGCAGGATCAAAAGTAGCAGGTTTACTTGTCCTGACTAACATGCGGACTCTCTGTGGTAATCCCCTCACGTAACACTTGATCCTTTTAGCCTCAGTGTTGACCATATCGGGCACCAACCTAGACATTCGATTGAACTCGGTGGTGTACTCACGATGTGTCATTGTCCCAGCTTTCAAGTTTAGGAACTTCATCTCCGCCCTTTCAACCTCGGCGTCAGCACAGAACTTCATCATCACTAACTCCTTCAGATCGTCCCACTTCATCTCCTTGATCTCTTCACGGGTCTTCCTCTGCTCCACACTCTCCCACCAATACATAGCCTCATCCTTGAATGATTGAGTAGCATAACCTACCGCTTGATCGGGACGGCACCCGCTAATGCGGATAACCTTATCCATGGCGGTTATCCACTGAAGAGTAGCGATTGCGTCTCCTAAACCAGTCAGCTTAGGCGGGTCACAACCTTTGAAGGACTTATAGTTGCAACCGCCTCGGCCCCTCTTCCTATCATCATCTTTCACAGACCTTACCTCACTTGAGTCACCCCTTTCCCTCTCGTCATCCTTTCTACCATTACCACCTGCCCCTTCAACAATTCTTTCACGGCTTCCAGCAGACCTTCCCGGGGTAATATTCTTCACAGCAGTGGCTACAGCTTGAACAATAGCTGCTTGAATGGCGGGATCCAGTTGAACTCCTTCATTGTTTTCCGGGTTTCTTCCAACTTGAACAATAGCTGCTTGGAAGCTGTCTCAACCGAAGGTTGCTGGACACGACGAGGCCTGCCGCGTCGTCCAGTGCGACCTCTAGCTCCAACAATGTCTCCAGCTCCAGCCATTGTATTCTAAGGGAAAACACAAACATCATCACTCAAGGAACTATTTAGTACAAGGATAGCAAAGCTAACAGGTAATAACAGTGGCTAGTTGTGATTAGCTGATCACGTTACTTTCCGTGTCCTATACACTTCCCTTTATGAGTCTATTTGTGCTGGTTCTACTTAAGCAATTTGTCAAATCAAACAATCAATTATTCCTATCCCTGTCGTTCACATATCTTTTCTTTCTCATTCACATATATCATTTAATCATGCACTATAACTTTAATGATCTTGCTTGAGCGATACATGGCATTCTTGAACTGACATCTTCTTTCATTTCTTACTTATATCCCATACTCTGTTCGAGTCTAAGCATGTAGGATGCTTAAATCTCTCGAACTTCGCTCTGATACCAACTTGTAAGGCCCCGTTACCGGTAGCCCTACTTTCGTGTTGGATTTACTCATAAACACAGTTCTAAATATCAGAGTTAATTAAAACATTTACGCGGAATATTAAACTTTCATAAAACATTACATAATTCATAACTTGTCTCAAAACATCCTTTGTCTTTCAACATTAAAGCATTAAAATTAAAACATCATAAGTCTTCAGATGCCAGACTCTTATTCGGTGCCACGTGTCTTCTCAAGCGAGCTGCCTCATCCTACTCACCTGCGTGCATACTAAAAGTCAGCTACGCTGAGTGAGTTCTAGTTAATCATACACTATACAATACACATAAACTTATATTCTTTCATTCATACTTTCATACTTTCATACTTTCATTCTTTCATACTTTCATTCTTTCTTTTGTATTAACTTACCTTCATATCTTACGTTATAAAGAGCATTACGCCCTACATTCCTCGAGTATTATTAGGGCTCGGTACCCTCCTTCCTCGAGTATTATTAGGGCTCGGTACCCTCCTTCCTCGAGTATTATTTGGGCTCGGTACCCTCTTTCCACGAGTATTATTAGGGCTCGGTTTCCCTCTTTCCACGAGTATTATTAGGGCTCGGTTTCCCTCTTTCCTCGAATATTAGTAGGGTTCGGTTCCCTAGTTCTCGAATATTAGTAGGGTTTGATTCCCTCTTCGTTACCATTCAACCATACATCATACCTCGAGTATTATTAGGGCTCGGTACCCTTTTCGTAACCATACAACCATGCAACCGTCATTTCCTTCTTTTATTAACTTTATCACGTTCATACACATAAGCATACATATCATACTTACCTTACACATAGCGTTACAACCTAACAGTACGTACAATATCCGAAGATCTTTCACGTACCATCAAGCAATCATTCATACATATCATATCATTCACATAAGGCATACACTTACCTCTTAGGGTAAGCGTATTAACAAACATATCAAGTATGCACACAGCCCCGAAAACATAACACATAAATGGGGCTAGAAACTCATCTGAACACGGTTACGTTCACCGTTAATCGTAATCCCTTTCTTCAGTTGTGCACGGCTGACTGTATAACAAGTATACGTATCAATTAACTATCACTTCTCATAATGTATTTCTATCTTTATATGACCCACAACGAACGGGGGTCCGGGGGCAGCGCCCCTGGCAGCGGGGTCTAGGGGCGGCAGCCCCTAGCAGGGTCCAAGGGGCAGAGTCCCTGGCTGGGGTCGAGCTGACTTTAAGCGCAGTTAAACCTTAGGCGAACTTAGCTTTAGGCGAAGTTATCAGGCGAACTTGGCTTTAGGCGAAGTTAAACCTCAGGCGAACTTAGCTCTAGGCGAAGTTATCAGGCGAACTTGGCTTTAGGCGAAGTTACCAGTTAGGCGAACTTAGCCGTAAGCGAAGTTATCGCTTTGAATGCGAAGTTATCGCTTTGAAGGCGAAGTTGCCCAGATGCAGGCGAAGTTGCCCAGATCAGCCGCTGTTTTAGTTTCTGACCAGCATTTCGAGCGATTTTAACACCCTTGCTATGGTTCGACATCACCCCCTACGTTCCCCAACCATTTCCGGTCGTATATACGCTATAAAGCTCGGATCTTTAAACTTCAAAGATCAAGAATCATACCTTTTTGAGCTCGTTTGGATCTCGTTTACTTGTTTAATCACAACCAACGCTCTCTTTCTCTCTCTCTCTCTCTCTCCCGGATCTGCCCGGTTCTTCCCTCGGCCGGCGGCGAAGTTGTGTGGTGTGTGTGTTTTGGAGTGTGTTAGAAAAGTGATAGAATGAAAGATATTTTTGGGTTTAGGGGGTATTTATATCCCTTAAATCCCATGGACCTAAGGCCCATTCTCATTTAACCCATCTTAATTATTCCAAGTCCATGATCCGCTCCTTACCCGATATTAACTAATTACGCGAAATCACTAAACATAACTTCCTTTATTCAACATTAAAAATTTTAGGATGTTACATAACTTGTGTGAGGGTTAAAGCCGAATATCAAAAGCCTTCGGGTATGTTGCACCAACCGGAAATACCGCAATGGAAATGGGAATAAATTACCATGGATTTTGTAACACACCTCCCTAAAACTTCCCGAGGAAATGATGCAATATGGGTGATAATTGACCGACTAACCAAATCCGCACACTTCCTTCCAATCCGAACCACTTACACAACAGAAAAACTTGCTCACATTTACATAAATGAAATCGTGTCCCGACACGGCGTACCCGTTTCAATTATTTCTGATCGAGATAGCCATTTCACCTCTCGTTTCTGGCAAGCCGTACAAAAAGCTTTGGGAACCTGAATTGACCTAAGTACCGCCTATCATCTCCAAACCAACGGTCAATCCGAGCGAACCATTCAAACCTTAAAAGATTTGCTTCGCGCTTGTGTACTAGACTTCGGTGGGAACTGGGATCAACATCTTCCACTGGTTGAATTTTCGTATAATAATAGTTATAACAGTAGCATTCAAGCGGCACCATATGAAGCGCTGTACGTGCGGAAATGTAGATCACCCTTGTGTTGGACAGATGTGGAAGATACCTAAATTACACGATCTGACTTGATTCAAGAAACCACTGAAAAAATCCACTCTACGTGCGGATATAAGCATGTTTGCTTATATCTATATACTTATCTGAAACATGTGATGATGTGAATTATCTAAGTGCTAACACATGAAAGTCCCCACTAACACAGTGATTAACTTCGAGCCGGTAGCTTGTGAATAGTACTATTGGTTTGACAAACGCAAACGGAATCGGCCTGGTTGCCGTGTCACATAGCGCCGTTTGCACATGACCATTAATATACAAACACGCTATATAGTGTTAGGCATAGCTACTTGGGGCATATTGTGGGCGGAAAGGGGGCCACAGTGGTTGATTGGGCGTGGGAAATGGATGCACGCAGCACAAACAGTCAAGGCTTCACTGGAGCTTAGCATAATTACATCAATTACGTACATACATACTTATATCATGATTGCAAGTATTAACTTGTGAATGTCCATAACTGTTTTCCTGAAACTCGTGAAACTCACCAACTCTAGTAGTTGACCCGTTTTAAACTGCTTTTCAGGTGTACCTAAATCGGAATGATTTTGTGATCTGTTACTTGCCCAAGGTGTATGGTTGATGCTATGTGAATAGAAGCAAGGGCGTTAGTAGTAAGATTGTATAGTTAACGAACTAGTTTGGTTTGTGTCACCTAGACTGTAAAACAATGATAGAACAATGAAACGTAATATATTGTAAGCAAGTTTGTGATGTTTCTTTATAAACAATGTGTTGATACCAGAGGTGTCTGTTACATTCCCGTTTTATGCTTCCGCACTATGCTAGTCGGAGTGTGACATCGCGGTACGGTTTACAACTCGGTTCGGGTGATTCATGAAAACGGCGGGTTCTTTAATCGGTCTAAAGGCATAACTAAGGGTTAATAGTGATCATACCGAGCTCGAAACACTGTTTTAGAAACACCTTCCTCGTGGATCTTATCTTGAAGATAGCCGGATCGAAGGTCGATTTTCGAGAAGTAATTCGCTCCCTGTAGTTGATTGATCAAATCGTCGCATCATGAGAGGGGATATTATTATTATTTATTTATTTTTTATAGCAATTTTGTGTATTTCCTAGTAATCAACGCACCTCATAATACTTCCATCATTCTTCTTTACAAACAACGCCGGTGCTCCTGAATGAGGATAGCTAGATCCTATGACATCTTTATCTAATAATTCCTGTAGCTAGCTAAATAATTATTACATTTTAGAGAATGTCAGACGATAAAGTGTCCTGGGTAATAGGAGTTGTTCCTGGGATTGGGTCAGTTCGGAATTCGACTTGTCGGATAGTGGTGTTCCGGGTAGTTCATCAGAAAGACATTGGAGTATTCAAGTACCATAGGGATATCCCATATATGTTTCATCGAGGTTTTTATGATTACATTTTCCAGAAATGACATACACCCTTGGCGTAAGCGCTTTAATACTTTAAGATGAGACACGAGAGGTGATATTGCACCAAACTTCTCTCCTTGTACCAAAATTGCTTCATCATCCAAAAGAGGAATTTTAACTATTTAGTCATCACACACGATATCAGGCTTGAATTTAGCTAACCAATCCATACTGATAATTACATCGATGCATCCCAACTAGACCGGGCGTAGGTCAATAAAATTGGTTGGTTGTTTAGGATAACAAGAAAGTTTTGGAGTATTTGGTTAACAGTTCTAGGTTCACCGTTAGTGAAGTCCATAGTATAAGGATCTATTAGTTCACTAACCGATACATTCTCTGGGGATAAGAAGTTAGTGGGGATAAGACTTCTATTGGTACATATATCAAGTGAATTCAAAACATATTAATTAGGAATTACAGATGTACCATTCACTACATCTAAATCTTGCTGTGTTTTATCAGGTCCGATCACTAATCATGGCCTCTCACCGAGTTAGACGTTGATGTTCGTTCTTGGTTTAACTTGGGATAGTTCCTTTTGAAGCGTTTCGTACTTCCACACTCAAAGCGAGCATGAGGGTTTGTCATAGGTTGTGCGCGAATTGATTGCGATTGGGTTAATTGGGAAGGGTGAAGTTAAAACAGTCTGTTTACAGCACTTATAATGGATCCACAGCTACTGGTATAGTATTCAATCTTCAAGATTTTGTAACGCATCTTTATTCAACATTCCTTTATAATGATTACATAACCACACCTTGGCAAAGGTCCATTGTATATTTTTCGTTCAGAACTAAATTTAATTACCATATCATTTTGAGTTGTAGTGTGCGCACATTTAATTTGTTGTAGTTATTGTACCCCTGTTTCGTGATTAGTTCGTTTTAAACTAAATGATTCCTCGGGCATTCTCAACGTACCATTTCTGCCCAATTCAAAAGCTACCATACCGGCTTGTGTCAAGACATAGTCAAACATTAAGTGGGTACTGATTTAACTAAAGTCTCTATTTCCGGGTTACTAACTATAGTATTAGTCGAACCAGATCGTTGGAACGTTTTGTGTCTTCCAGTTGATCCACACTTACCGCTTTCAATTTCTCGGATTCGTGTTCTAATTTCTGGAATTCATTTTTTTTTATTTTGACGAAAATGTTTCAATATAAGGGTTTTATGTTTTGCCTAGGTCATACTGTTGGTTGCCTCTTGTTCTCGAATTCATACAATCGTTATCTATCACATATGTGATGATCAAATTCTGATATTAATAACATATTTTATCGCTCCCATTCATTTTACTAACCCATTTGATTCTTTAATACCACTAAAATTTACATGTTTGCATGACTTAAATTGTTGAAACGAATATTCTCGTCGTGAAGGATCACGGTTGTTATGCCTAGTATTCATGTTCGATAAAAGATTTTTGTTGCCAATGGCATCTAGTGAGGGAAATTATCATTATCGGTAGTAGCATTAGTGCTCGATGGGGGAGTATTACTCGTGACAATGTTCGTATTTATCATGAAAATAACATTATAATCGTATTAGTATTGAGCGGCGAAATAATATTCACGGCCATATAAGTGTTTGGCATTTAATTTGCATTCATTGTCGTATTAATGCCGGCAGGGAATCGCGCTACGATTGTCAGAGTTGCTATCTGCAGCTGCCGAACAATCATTTTGGCCACAACTGCCTCAATTCACGTGTTTGTTTTCTTCGGGGCCATCCTATAATGAGAAACAACTACACTTCATAATAGTAATTTTCCCTACAACGCACTACACAAGGAATCACATTAGCTAATATTCAGGTAATTAAAATACTAGACATGTATTACACATACCAAATCATGTATCCATATATTCAGGATAGCACATAGATTTAGCCTAACAAAGTAATTGTTTGAATATATACATAAAAAATTGTCATCCCGTGACAAGTAATTTTAACCCGGTAAGGGTCAATGTTTGTACTATTAGATTCAAATCATCCTTCGTATAAGCATAGCATACTATCAAGTGCTTTCGTAGAGCAACGGAATTATACACAACAGTGTCATACTATCCTTGTGTATTCCGAGCGCACATTATAATAATCATTCATAATTCACAACTTGTATAACAATCATTCCGATATAGTCCCATCATTGGGTAACTGTTTTATCCTGCCTCTTCCGTAAGTAAAGATTTGTTCGTTATAATTTTAAGCAAGATGTTATAGTCGGGAGGCATTTGTATACATCCTTTGACCCTTCGATGTAAATTATAATTAGAAAATATTCTTTCACCAGGTCATTCAGTATTCGTAAGCATGCCAGGTTTAGTAAAAGTTGTAATTTACTGGTTGGGGTAAGTATGTCCCATTCAAGTCCACGTATGTCATCGATTCGTATCATGGGGTTTTTCTTCTATAATAAACCGATTGGAATAGCAAAATATAGGAGAGGTTGGAGGTTCTCGTACATAGATAATTCGTAGAGTTTGCTAGTTCAGAAGGTTCATCCGAGTCAATTGTTCTGGTGATATGTAAAGGGAATTATTATTATTAGTATTCCTTTTTGAAATATCTTTAGTACATTATATGTACCATTAGTCACGGTCTGTTACAGAACTGGGGACTCAATAAGGTAATTATTATATTTATAATTTAAGAGTTCGGGCTCATCACGAGGCGTTCTCATAGGAATATTGTTTGTTTTTGAAAAACGAAAGCGAAGAAACGAATGGAAAACTGTTTAGTTTACTATTTGAAACAAGTATATAGGATAAGATTAGATCCACGTTGAGAAGTGTTGTGCCCTCTGGATATGATTGTATGTAGGTCACACCTCCCACAGTTCTTTCCTATGCCTAGAATTTACGCTCGGTCTATGATTCAATCATACAATAAGGTTTAGTTTGAACTTGATAGAACGTCCACACATTCTCTTTCACAGGCAACAGCAGATCTTCATCCGATATGGGGCTACCGATTTCGACATCTCTAAGCTCAACGATTTGTCATAAAAATAATATTTTTTGATAATATGAATCAGAGTAAGGGATATTATTACTTAAGGCCAAATAAAATATTTTATTTGTTATGGTCAAGTACCATATTAATTACAATAAAATATAATATTATTTTTAATAAAATAAATTTTAAGTTAATATTTATTATAATCGAATATAATATTTGTTACACAGAAACTTAGTATTAACGATAGCACAATATGTACACGTGTTCATACACCTTGTTCTAGATAAGCACGTATGTGTGTTACATACAAATATATATACTTACACATTACCTTTTATACACATACGTTGCCACTTTTACCTATCCATACGTTCCGCGACTTCTCCTCGAATTTCCCCATACAAGCAAGTCTGTTATTATGTTCCGGACCACAATAACTCACTTGCCCTACAAGTTCATCCCGGCATCCATCAGTATATAATATTAAATTATTATTTAATTATTTTCCCAGAGTTAATCGAGCCTACGGTTATATTTTAGGTACCCTAAGGGACAACCTAATACTTTATAATTAATGGCTCTGATACCAACTTCTATCACACCCCGTTAAGAGATTTGCGGAAGCGTAAAACGGAAATGTAACAGACACCTCTGGTATCAACCACATTGTTTATAAAGAACAATACAAACTAATTTACAATATTTTACATCGATCTTACTTTGTTTACAACTAGGTGATACAAACTAAATCCAGTTCGTAAGCGACTTTACTTCTTACTAGCACACTTGCATCATTTCACCCAGCATTGATCGCAAGTCAAACACGTAGCACATTGATTTTCTATTCCAATCCAGTACCTGAAAAACATGTTAAAACGGGTCAACAACAAATAGTTGGTGAGTTTCACGAGTTTCAAGAAATCAGTTGTGCGTACAACAATCACAGTTTGTAAATACGCAAGTATGTATGTATGTACATTTGCAAGTCCGTTTGTTTGTTTGTTTATGATGTAATTATGCTAAGCTACAGTGAAGCCTTGACTATTTGTGCTGCGTGCATCCATTTCCCACGTCCAATCAACCATTGTGGCCCCCTTTCCGCCCACAATATGCCCCAAGTAGCTATGTCTAACACTACATAGCGTGTTGTATAATTATGGTCATGTGAAAACGGGTAAAGTCTCAGCAACACATGCCGGCTCCGTTTGGGTTTGTCAAACCAATAGTACTATTCACAAGCCACCGGCTCGAAGTTAATCACTGTGTTAGTGGAGACTTTTGTGTGTTAGCACTTAGATAATTCCCATCATCAAACAGTTTAGAGTATATATAGCTATGCATCAACATGTTTTTCACCCCAAAAGTTTGTAAAGCAGTTTAAAAGTGGGGTCATGAAACTCACGGTTGGAAGACAACTAGCATCAATACATGTTTCAGGTATGTATATGTAATCAAACATGCTTTTCACCCCAAAAGTTCATAAAACAGTTTAGAAGTGGGGTCATGAAACTCACTGTTTAGTAGATAATCAGTAGAACGTCGGTTCGATGTTTGTATAACTTGCAATCACGGTTTCCTATAATCAATATTATAATAATATTAATATTTTAATATTATTATAATCTCAATACTAAATTGGGCTGTATAACTAATTTGGGTATAGCTGAAATGCCCAGAAAGTGGCAATTGGCTTAGGTTGTGATGTTGTTCAATGTCTAATACTTAAAACCGAACTTGGCTCAGATTCCCGTTTTCCCAGCTGGGACAAGTTGTTCGTTTACACGTTTAGAAAACAGTTATGGGAAAATAAGCTTGGGTAAATGTATTGGTTAATAAAATCATTAAGTTATAAAGAAGGATCACATACTGGGCTCTCGGATTAGCCACGGGGCCCGTTTCCGTTTATTCAGTTTGATTTAAGATGAAACGCGCACAATCTATCCGGATTGTCCAGGTTTCTCATAGAAAAGTTCCTTTTTACTTAATTAATCCAAAAATATGATTTTTGATCACTCTTAGTGTTTTGATATTCCCGCAGGTTCGTTAATTGCGAACTTGCCGGTTTTTTTTTATAAAAACTGAATTTATTTAATCTTCAAATTAACATAATTAATTAACCATTAATCATTAAATTATGAAAATTTAGCCACTTATCAATAAAATTATGTAGATTTTAATAAAAATATTTCTGGAATTATTTACTGATTTATTGATTTATAAAAATTCATTTTATCAGCTATATTTCACCTGAAAATCGTCCGTTTATCCCAAAAAATTTCTAAAAATTTCACAAAAATTCCTGAATACTCAAATTACATACCAAAACAACCTTTATCAATTTTAGAATGTAAAAAGCTCGTGTGATATTCTTTTCGGTCCAAATTCGGCTATAAAAATTCACACGAACGCATATGCACAAAACACCATTAAACTTATCTAAATGATCCAAAAATTCATATGTTATCAAAATACATTAAGTCTGAGTTCCCAGAAAAATTTCATAATTTTTGAAGCATTTTAACTATTTTTCCCCATTAAACGTCCCGATTCGGTAATAAATTCGCCAAATATTCTCGGATAGTCAAAAAATTACCAAACTTGAACAGGGACTCAATGACATGGTCCCTGATGTCCCTGAAAAATTTCAAGGCCTAATAATATGCACATCACAACCTTAATCTAAACAGCCCGTAAGCGAGTGTTTCGGCATTACCTTAGCGGTTTTGGTTTGTTTCCGCCTTTCTAATCAACTTTTCAAGCTCTTGTGCTCCTATTTAGGCTAGATACAAGTCCTATATCACAAACCAAGAAATTCTTCATCAACATAACAGCCCTTGAGTTAGGGTTTCGGCTAGTGCACAAAAACGAACTTTTGAACCGTAAAAATGTCGTTTCAACCCTTTAATCCGTGTTTATGGCCAAAAAATCTATCAAACCAGGTTCCTTACCATGTGTATGATCAAAACATGTTTATGGACCATTTTTAGGATTTTTACATCGTTAGGAATGATTTTTGGAAATTAAAACATGTTTATATGTTATTAACATAATCAAATCAAGTTAAAAATGGTGAAAATGATTAAGATACCTAGGGTTTTGAAGGGTTTGGATGCAGATCAGCTTGAAGCTGCTTTGGAGAATGTTTTGAGTGAAAATGATGTGTCAACCAAGCTTCTAAAACAAGTTATACAATTTTTGGGGTGGCCCCCCCTCTTTGCGATCGGAACTCCTTATGGGCCCACTTTGGGCCCATTTTGGCCCAAGTTTCTGATTTTTCAAGCCCAAATACCAAAAGCCCGGTCCAAATTTAGTTCGGGTTCGGTTTTTGGCGTGAAAAACTTGTCGAGTGCGTCATACAGTGCGAAAACGAGTGTTTGGGGCCAGTTTTGTGTAAAATTATAAAAACATACTATATGTTTGTAAAAATCAAAAATATTTTCAAGGATCGCTTAAAACATTTCAAAGAAGTGTTTGGTAAGTCTTTTTCGGCTTAACGAATGATACAATGCTTGGTTTGTAACTATCTTTCGCGTTTAAATCTATAGCGGGTAGTTAAACGAGCATGTTTTCGTTTAACTTGTTTGCTATCAAACTAACGCCATATTACTAATATTTTAGCTTATATTAAACGTATATCACTTATAGATGGCCCCCCGGGATTTCTGGCTCATAACCCGACCCGTTCGGTTAATCGTTCGTTTGCTACGCAAAAGGCGTTTATTTGCTTAATCGATAAATACGTACTGAGGTGTACCTTGTTTTGGCTCAAATGTCACAGATAGTCTCATATGTAAGAGAGAGAAAGAGATAGGAGGTTATGAAAGGCACCACCCAAGGCACCCAATCCCATCTCTTGCATGTACCCACTAACATGAAATAATAATAAAATAAGACAAGGGGTGAGAGAGGGGGAGGGGGGCTCTTCTTTCCTTTCTTGTTATTATTATTTGTTAACTTTCCACAAATACCATTGTGTAAAATAACTTGTATTGTGCCATAAATTGTATTGTGTTATAACTTGTATTGTGTTATAACCAATGACACATTAGGTAACATGCTTAATATATTTTTACTTAACCATTTTAAATAACAATATGGCATGCTCTTTCACAAGTATATTTTATTTAGAAACCTCTTTCCAAATAACTCAAGTGTTAATATTCATTTGTTATGATCATATCATATATAAACAAATATTATTGGTGTTTGTCTAGCATGTTATTGGGTATGACCTGACTTGGATCACGACGTACTAGCCACATCAATAATAATATGTGTCTTGGGCATATCGATTCCAACATTAACATCGTTAATGTTAGGTTCATCGGGAATGGGATCGTCTAATATGTAGGATTTCTTGTCTTGCTTGAGAACGATTCTCAAGTTTCAATACCAATCAATGAAATTGTTATAGTTGAGACAATCGTTATCAAGTGTGGCTCTTAGTGATAGGTTATGAACGGATGGGATAATTGCGTTAAGTGGATTGTTGATTGCGGCCATCTAAATTAATTTATTAAAGTTCAATTTTAGTATTTTCGATATCATTAATCAATTTTAATCGTTAATACCTTAAATGTCTCCTAGACAATTAATGATTAAAATCTAGAATCCAACGTTACATTCAAATAGTAGTTAAGTGACATTTATCCTAATATTTAAATTAACAAGGTAGTCAACCTTTGACGATTGAAACCCTTTGCAACTTCTACTTTTATGGGATCGGTTAAACATCTTATGTTTAGTTGGCATGTTTAATCCCATCAGCACCGTTGTACAATGTAACGCCCGTTAATTTTGCGGTTCAAAGATTTAAAGCTTCTAAAGTATGTAAATTTCTCGGGAGTTATCCGGCATTCCTCGATGACATTTTCATCTTTCTAGTATGTTAAATTATTTAAACTTTTCTTTCAAGTTGCCATATTCTTTAAATTGGAGGGGCTAGATCGTAACATTTTATATTATATCATAAAATTAAAACCCTAGCCCCCCCTAGCAGCCGATCGGCACTCTTGCAGCCTCAAGACCTTCGTTTTTTCCTTTTTACAGCCAAGGTGAAGGTCGAAAACTTCAATTGAAGGTTAATTCCACGTTTTCTCAAGTCTTTTACACCTTAATTGGTCATTTTATCTCGCGTATTGATCAATAAAAGGCTTGTTCTAGGCTAACCGGGTGGCTGTCCAATTGAGCAATTTCGGGACTGTTTTGGTGGAGGTTTTTGCACCAACATCTTCTTAGGTATGTCTAGTATAACATACTTCAAAATTATGCGCTTTGGTGTTCGTTTGATTGGTCAACTAGTTGTAGTTTGAAAGATTGTTTCCGGTTGGCTAGAATGGTAGATTGTTGCATTTAACGCGAGGGTTGAAGTAATTAATGACCAATTCAGTTCGAGTGACCTCGGTTTGAGGTACGGGCTGTTGGAAAGTTATTTTTATAAGTAATGGGGCTGAATTGGTTGTCGGTTACTCAAATGCATCGGTACAACGCGTATTCGCGTTTATTGAATAGTTTGTGCGTTGTGCTTGCGAGTTACTGGCCCATTCAACTCGTGTAGCGTTGTGTGGACATTGGCTGTGAATTTATATAATTGGGTTCACACGGGGCTGAGTTGGATGTTATATACCTAAACAATTCTTAAACGCGCATATTGGTCTCTCTTAATGCTTCCGGGGGTAATTTGGGAATTCTTTATTCCTGGGAGTATCTATGAGTCGTTTCAGTAAATGTAAGGCCCCGCGGGGCTGTTATGATTGAGTTTGATGAGGTCGAGGCTTTAGGTAACTCGAACAATGTTAGAACGTCTCGTAGGATAAACGAGTCCCTTCGATGTCGTTAGCAATGATTGTATGTAAACCGACATACGTTTGAGTTGTGGGGATACTTAGGAGTTCTCTAGATCATGGTGAATTCGTGCCTTGTGACAGGTGAGTTCATGATACCCCTTTTCACTCTTTTTAAGTTTTGTGCTAGCATACACACCTAAGTGATTTTACTTGATGAACCGTAATTATTTTGCATGGGCTTACTTGTATAGGGTAGGCCTTGGGATTATATTATTGTATCTTTGTACGTATGTTTACATATGTATTATTGTATGGCCAATAATTGGCGATGTTTATTAGTCGTTATCGACTAAGGATGTTTACGTATGCCTACTTTGTGTTTGCATACGTTGGATGAGATGTTACGTGTTTAGGTTGTATGTGTGCTCGACCCTGATGTTATTACCAGGATGATATTTATAGGGATATAATTATATAGCTGTACATATAAGTATGACTACTTATTGTTGATGATGGCCTAACTGTTCGTATCCCATTTTATTTTAAAACTCTTGGAATGATTACTATAAATCGTTCGGTTATTGTGTTCATCAACGACATTCTTGTTTATTCAAAAAGTGAATCCGATCATGCCGGTCATCTCACCGAAGTTTCGGAAGCTCTGCGGAAGAACAAGTTGTACGCGAAGTTTTCTAAGTGTTCTTTTTGGTTACGCGAGGTTCAGATCTTGGGTCATGTTATTAACCCGAGTGGTATTTTGGTTGACTCTGCAAAGGTGGAAGCTGTAAACGAATGGGAATCTCCAAAGTCTCCATCCGAAATTCGTAGTTTTCTGGGCTTGGCTTGACATTTGAGCCAAAACAAGGTACACCTCAGTACGTATTTACGGATTAAGCAAATAAATTCCTTTTGCGTAACAAACGAACGATTAATTGAACGGGTCGGGTTATGACCCAGATATCTCGGGGGGCCATTTATAAGTGATATATGTTTAATACAAGCTAAAATATTAGTAATATGGCCTTAGTTTGATAGCAAACAAGTTAAACGAAAACATGCTCGTTTAACTACTCGCTATAGATTTAAACACGAAAGATAGTTACAAACCAAGCATTGTATCATCCGTTAAGCCGAAAAAGACTTACCAAAGACTTACTTGAAATGTTTTAAGCGATTTGTGAAAATATTTTTGATTTTTACAAACATATAGTATGTTTTTATAATTTTACACAAAACTAGCCGAAAAACACTCGTTTTCGCACTGTTTAACGCACCCGATAAGTTTTTCGCGCCAAAAACTGAACCCGAACTAAATTTGGACTGGGCTTTTCATATTTGGACTTGAGAAATCAGAAACTTGGGCCAAAATGGGCCCATGTACCTCCGATCACAGCAGCAGCCCACCCCCCTTTTTTCCCCTTTCACATATAAACTAGATTTGAGATATTTTAACACATATTTTCAAACACAACTTCTGGAACTCTTCTTCTACAACCAAAACCAGCAAGAAAACTAGGTAAAAACCTTATGATTAATCGATTTTTGATTTGTTTAAACTCGTTTAACAACATATAAACATGTCCTGATTGTTTAAAATCATAGTTAACCATGTAAAACTCTCAAAAATCATTCAAAAACATACTTTGATGTTAAACCTAGTTTCAATTCAGAATCATGATCTTTCTTGGCCATAAAGCCGGATTAAAGGGTTGAAACGGCGTTTTTACGGTTCAAAAGTTCGTTTTTGTGCACTAGCCGAAACCCTAAGTTAAAGGGCTGTTCTATTCATGAAACCTGCTTGGTTTGTGATATAGGACTTTTATCTAGCTTGCATAGAAGTACAAGAACCTGAAAACTTGATTAGAAAGTCGGAAACGAGCCAAACCAGCTAAGGTAATGCCGAAACACTCGCTTAAGGGTTATTTAGGTTAAGGTTGTGATGTGCATATTATTAGGCCTTGAAATTTATCAGGTATATCAGGGACCATTTCAATGAGTTTGTGTTTAAATTTGGTAATTTTTTGACCATCCGAGAATATTTGGCGAATTTATTACCGAATTGGGACGTTTATTTGGGAAAAATAGCTAAAATACTTTAAAAATTATGAAATTTTTTTGGGAACTCATATTTGATGTATTTTGATCACATATGAATTTTGGGATCATTTGGAGAAGTCTAAAGGTGTTTTGTTTATATGCGTTTGTATGAATTTTTATAGCCGAATTTGGGCCGAAAAGAATATCGCACAAGCTTTTTACATTCTGGAATTGATACAAGTTGATTTGGGACATGATTTGAGCATTCAAGAATTTTTGTGGAATTTTTAGAAATTTTTTGGGGTAAACGGACAATTTTCAGGCGAAATATAGCTGATAAAATGAATTTTTATAAATTAATAAATTAGTGAATAAATTCAGAAGTATTTTTATAAAACTCTACATATTTTAATTGATACGTGGCTAAATTTTCATAATTTAATGATTAACGGTTAATTAATTATGCTAATTTAAAGATTAAACAAATTCAGTTTATAAAAACCGGCAAATTCGCGACTAACGAACCTGCGGGAATATCAAAACACCAAGAATGATCAAAAATCATATTTTTGGACTAATTAAGTAAAAACGAACTTTTCTATGAAAAACCTGGACAATCCGGATGGATTGTGCGCGTTTCTTCTTAAATCAAACTGAATAAACGGAAACGGGCCCCGTGGCTAATTCGGGACCCCAGTATGTGATCATTCTTTATAACTTAATAATTTTATTAACCAATACATTTATCCAATCTTATTTTCCCATAACTGTTTTCTGAACTCGTAAACGAACAACTTGGCCCAGCTGGGAAAACGGGAATCTGAGCCAAGTTCAGTTTTAAGTATTAGACATTGAACAACATCACAACCTAAGCCTATTGCCACTTTCTGGGCGTTCCAATTACACCCAGATTAGTTATACAACCCAGTTTAGTATTGAGATTATAATAATATTAAAATATTAATATTATTATAATATTAATTATAGGAATTACTGATAGCGGACCAAACAAACCACGAGCTGATATAGTACTGATTATCTACTAAACCGTGAGTTTCATGACCCCACTTTTTAAACAGTTTTACGAACTTTTGGGGTGAAAAACAAGTTTGATTACATATACATACCTGAAACATGTATTGATGTGAATTATCTAAGTGCTAACATACGAAAGTCCCCACTAACACAGTGATTAACTTCGAGCCGGTGGCTTGTGAATAGTACTATTGGTTTGACAAACCCAAACGGAGCCGGCATGTATTGCTGAGACTTTACCCCGTTTGCACATGACCATAATTATACAACACGCTATGTAGTGTTAGACATAGCTACTTGGGGCATGTTGTGGGCGGAAAGGGGCCACAGTGGTTGATTGAGTGTGGGAAATGGATGCACGCAGCACATACAGTCAAGGCTTCACTGTAGCTTAGAATAATTACATCATTTACATACATACATACTTATTTCATGATTATAAGTGTTAACTTGTGAATACTCATTACTGTTTTCTTGAAACTCGTGAAATCACCAACTCTAGTAGTTGACCCGTTTTAAACTGTTTTTCAGGTATACCTAAATCGGAATGATTTGATGATCTGTTACTTGCCCAAGGTGTGTGGTTGATGCTATGTGAATAGAGGCAAGGGTGTTAGTAGTAAGAACGTATAATTAACGAATTAGTTTTGTTTGTATCACCTAGACTGTAAAACAATTATAGAACAATGATATGTAATATATTGTAAATTTGTTTGTAATGTTTCTTTATAAACAATGTGCTGATACCATAGGTGTGTGTTACATTCCCGTTTTACGCTTTCGCATTCTGCTAGTCGGGGTGTGACAGAAGTTGGTATCAGAGCCATTGGTTATAAAGGATTAGGTTATCCCTTAGGGTACCTAAAATATAACCATAGGCTCGATTAACTCTAGGAAATATTTAAATAATTGTGGTCCGGAACATAATAACAGACTTGCTTGTACGAGGGAATTCGGGGAGAAATCGCGGAACGTGTGGTTTGGTAAAAGTGGCAACGTATGTCTATAAAAGGTAATGTGAAAGTATATATATATGTAACACTCATACGTGCTTAATTGGAACAAGGTGTATGAATACGTGTACGTACGATGCTGTTAATGACGGTAAATTTTACTATGAATATTATATTCATTTATATTCAATAGTGATTTAAATAATAATAATAATAATTAAAATTTTAATAAAATAATATTATATTCTAATATAATTAATATTAAATTTAATTTAATTAATTACTCTTTTCGACAATAGTTAGCGCTAGCAATAGATATTATTCTTATAACTAACCTTTGTGCAGAGTCATGTCAAGGAATAACGAGTACGTACCGGAAGAAGAACCGGTAATCTCTGTTAAGGAGGATCCAGAGGAGGAATCGGAGGAGGATCCAGAAGTGGAGGAACCGGAAGAGGAGGAAGAAGAAGTTATCTGTATAGAGCTACCCAGGAATGTGCCTGATCTATCCGGCTACAGATGCGATAGTTATCCACCCAGGTCACCACGCAGGGATCAAAACGAAGTTAACAGTCAGTATCGTTCACCTGCTAGGGTAGCCAGATCACCCACTCCACTTATACACCTGTCGCCGACAACTTCAGCTACTGCGCGAGTCCGACAGACTGCTCGTATTCGGGTAACCCCGATTGACCCTACCTCAATTCCATTCAGATCTACCCATGACCGGGGAGGACCTTCACGCCCTAGGGTGGATATTTCATCTTCCCGTTCATTGAGTATACCTACCCCTCGCCCTGACCTCCCAAACGCAGGAAACAACTCTTGGATGGCTGTCCTGACTGACCGTGTGATAGACCACTCGATAGCCATAGCTAACATTAACCAGGAGAGGAGGGACGTGACCTAGTGCTTATCGACGTTACATCAGATAGTACCGAACTTGCAGCAGTCAGATGCCTACCACCACTGGTGTTTGGATAGGGTGACAGTTTGGCTGTGGAACTGTTACTGGGTGATTACGGTGTTGTTATTTTTATGTTTGTGGTTAGCCTATCGTTTGTACGGATAAATGTAGAATGTTACAGATATGTGTACATGATCTTTTGATACTCTATGTATGTATATAGTAGTATGTTATGTTAACATGGGCATAATTTTGTACATTATTACAAGCACTGACCCTTATAGGGTTAAGTCTAACAGTCACTTAGTGACAGATTTTGATATATACATGCAAGCACTGGCCTTTATCAGGCTAAGTCAATGTACCTTTTAATATCAATGTGTGAAACAATTTGTGAAATGTCAGTATGTTATCTGGTTTACCTGTACAACATTTATTGTGATTATTATTACACAGTGCCGTAGACTGGAATTAGTATTAATTGGCTTATATTTGTTTATCATTAAAGAATGGCCCCAGAGAAAGCAAACCCTATGACTGAGGCAGAAATAGCCGAGATGATTGCTCGGCAAAAGCAGGCAGCAATACCACTTATTGTAACATAAATAACTGCTGGTGTTAATGCCAATATACAAACAAACCAGCAACAAAATAATAATGCTCCCCCAACCAACAATGAAACAGTTACAAATAACAATCCCCCACCTAATATAAATGCCCTTACCAATGCAAATAATCCCCCACTTGATGCAAATAATATCAACAACAATAATCCCCCACCGAACCCAAACAATAACAATAACAACCCAAACGATGGCTTCGAGCCGGTGGCTTGTGAATAGTACTATTGGTTTGACAAACCCAAACGGAGCCGGCATGTATTGCTGAGACTTTACCCCGTTTGCACATGACCATAATTATAAAACACGCTATGTAGTGTTAGACATAGCTACTTGGGGCATGTTGTGGGCGGAAAAGGGCCACGGTGGTTGATTGAGCGTGGGAAATGGATGCACGCAGCATATACAGTCAAGGCTTCACTGTAGCTTAGCATAATTACATCATTTACATACATACATACTTATTTCATGATTATAAGTGTTAACTTGTGAATACTCATTACTATTTTCTTGAAACTCGTGAAACTCACCAACTCTAGTAGTTGACCCGTTTTAAACTGCTTTTCAAGTATACCTAAATCGGAATGATTTGGTGATCTGTTACTTGCCCAAGGTGTGTGGTTGATGCTATGTGAATAGAGGCAAGGGTGTTATTAGTAAGAACGTATAGTTAACGAACTAGTTTTGCTTGTATTACCTAGACTGTAAAACAATGATAGAACAAAGAAATGTAATATATTGTAAATTAGTTTGTAATGTTTCTTTATAAACAATGTGTTGATACCAGAGGTGTCTGTTACATTCCCGTTTTACGCTTCCGCATTGTGCTAGTCGGGGTGTGACATTGGCGGGGTATTACCGCCGCTTCATTCCCGACTTTTCGAAGATCGCTTCGTCGTTGACCAAGTTGACTAAGAAGAGCGTTAAGTTTGTGTGGGGTTCTGAATAGGAGAAGGCTTTTCTCAAATTAAAGAACAGGTTGACGCATGCTACGATTTTAGCGTTACCCGATGGCACTGATGATCTGATTGTTTATTCTGATGCCTCTTACCAGGGGCTTGGGGTGTGTTCTGATGCAGCGAGGCCAAGTCATCGCTTATGCCTCACGGTAGTTAAAGCCTCATGAGGCGAATTATCCTACTCACGATTTGGAACTGGCGGCGGTTGTGTTTGCGCTTAAGTTGTGGAGGCATTATTTGTACGGTGTCCCTTGTGTTATTCTATACCGATCATAAGAGCTTAAAGTATTTCTTCGAGCAAAAGGAACTGTATATGCGTCAGCGTCGGTGGCTGGAATTGATTAAGGATTATGATTTGGAGATTATGTACCATCCCGGTAAGGCTAACGTAGTAGCCGATGCGTTGAGCCGGAAGGAGAGATCGAAACCTAATCGTGTGAAATCGTACCAGCTTATTCTCAAACCCGATATTTTGAAACAGATAGCCAATGTTCAGAATGAAGCTTTGCAGGTGGAATGGATTATGTCATAACGTATTTGGGGTCAGGGAATATTTTTAGAAGACGACGGTGATGGGGTGAAGTATAAGGACGGTCGTTTATGGGTACCCATGTATGGAGGATTCAGGAGTAAGATATTGGATGAAGCACACAAGTTGCGCTATTCCATTCATCCGGGCACGACCAAGACGTACCAAGACCTGAAGAAAAATTATTGGTGGCCTGCGATGAAGTATGAGGTGGCTCAGTACTTGAGTAAGTGTTTGACATGTCTACAACTTAAGGCTGAGCACCAGAAGCCTTTCGGGAAACTTCAACCCCTGGAAACAATCAAGTGGAAGTGGGAGCATCATACGATGGATTTTGTGACTAAACTGCCTTGTACTCCTAGGGGTAGCTATGACACAATCTGGGTAACCGTGGATAGATTGACTAAGAGCGCTCATTTCTTGCCGATTCAAGAAACTTATAATTCCGATCAGTTGGCTGATGTATTTATTCGTGAGATTGTTTCTAGGCACTGGTGCCTGTATCTATTGTTTCGGATAGGGATACTCGTTTCACCTCCAGGTTTTGGAAGAAATTTCATGAGGAGATGGGTACCAAACTCCTCATCAGTACCGCTTATCACCCGCAGACGGATGGTCAATCCAAGAGGACCATTCAGACTCTCAAGGATATGTTGCGAGCTTGTGCAATTGATTTTGGTGGTAGTTGGGATCATCACTTACTGTTGGTCGAATCTTCTTATAATAACAGTTACCACGCCACTATTGGGATGCCGCCGTTTGAGATGTTGTATGGGCGTAGGTGCAGGACTCCGATTTGTTGGGGCTCCTTTGGTCAGAAACAGTTGGGTAGTTTGGAGGTGGTTGAGGCTAGACTGAGAAGCTCGATAAGATTAAGGCTTTTATGAAGGCCGCTCAAGATCGTCAAAAGTCCTATGCGGACAAAAGGCGGAGGCCTATTGTGTTCGAGGCTGGTGATCGGGTTATGTTAAAAGTTTCTCCTTGGAAGGGTATTATTCGTTTTCGTAAGAGGGGGAAGCTTAGTCCGAGGTCCATTGGTCTGTTCCGTATCTTGTCATGGGTTGGTGAAGTAGCGTATAGGCTGGATTTGCCCGATGAGCTCGCTGGGATTCATCCTACTTTTCATGTGCCTCATTTGAGGAAATGTTTGGCAAACGAGGAGGCCCATGTGCCTCTGGGGGATATTGAGCTCGATAGTAAACTGAACTACGTTGAAGAACCTATCGCTATTCTTGACCGTCAGGAAAGGCGTTTGAGGAATAAAGTGGTTAGGCAAGTGAAGGTAAAGTGGAGGCACCGTAGGGATTTCGAGGCTACTTGTGAGTCCGAAGACGAGATGATGAAACTCTATCCGTAGTTGTTCCTATCGCATCGGGATTTGGGGACTTGTAACGCCCGTTAATTTTTCGGTTCAAAGATTTAAAGCTTGTAAAGTATCTATATTTCTCGGGAGTTATCCGGCATTCCTCGATGACCTTATCATCTTTCCGGTACGTTAAATTATTTAAACTTTTCTTTCAAGTTGCCATATTCTTTTAATTGGAGGGGCTAGAGCGTAACATTTTATATTATATCATAAAATTAAAGCCCCCCCCAGAAGCCGATCGGCACTCTTGTAGCCTCAAGACTTTCGTTTTTTCCTTTTTGCACCACGGTGAAGGTCTAAAACTTCAATTGAAGGTTAGTTCCATGTTTTCCCAAGCCTTTTACACCTTAATTGGTCATTTTATCTCGCGTATTGCTCGATAAACGGCTTGTTCTAGGCTAACCGGGTGGCTGTCCAATTGAGTAATTTCGGGACTGTTTTGGTGGAGGTTTTCGCTCCAACATCTTCTTAGGTATGTCTAGTATAACATACTTTAAAATTATGCGCTTTGGTGTTCGTTTGATTGGTCAACTAGTTGTAGTTTGAAAGATTGTTTCCGGTTGGCTAGAATGGTATATTGTTGCGTTTAACGCGAGGGTTGAAGTAATTAATGACCAATTCAGTTCGGGTGACTCGGTTTGAGGTACGGGCTGTTGGAAAGTTATTTTTATAAGTAATGGGGTTGAATTGGTTGTCGGTTACTCAAATGGGTCGGTACAACGCGTATTCGCGTTTATTGAATAGTTAGTGCGTTGTGCTTGCGAGTTACTGGCCCATTCAACTCGTGTAGCGTCGTGTGGGCTTATTGGCTGTGAATTTATCTAATTGGGTCCCCACGGGGCTGAGTTGGATGTTATATACCTAAACAACTCTTAAACACACATATTGGTCTCAACTAGTGCTTCAGGGGGTAATTTGGGAATTCTTTATTCCCAGGAGTATCTATAGGTCGTGTCGATAAATGTAAAACCCCGGTGGCTGGTATGATTGAGTTTGATGAGGTCGAGGCTTTAGGTAACTCGAACCATGTTAGAACGTCTCGTAGGATAAACGAGTCCCTTCGGTGTCGTTAGTAATGATTGTATGTAAACCGACAGACGTTTGAGTTGTGGGGATACTTAGGGGTTCTCTAGCTCGTGGTGAATTCGTGCCTTGTGACAGGTGAGTTCATGATGCCCCTTTTCACTCTTTTCAAGTTTTGGGCTACACACACCTAAGTGATTTTACTTGATAAACCGTTTAAATTATTTTGCATGGGCTTACTTGTATAGTGTAGGCCTTGGGATGATATTATTGTATGTTTGTACGTATGTTTATATATGTATTATTTTATAGACAATAATTGGCGATGTTAATTAGTCGTTATCGACTAAGGATGTTTACGTACGCCTACTTTGTGATTGCATACGTTGGATGAGATGTTACGTGTTTGGGTTGTACGTACGCTCGACCCTGATGTTATTACCTGGATGATATTTATAGGGATATAATTCTATAGATGTACATATAAGTATGACTACTTATTGTTTATGATGGCCTAACTGTTCGTATCCCGTTTTATTTTAAAACTCTTGGAATGATTACTATAAATGTCAATTATTAAAACTTGAACTCACTTAGCTTAAGCTGACTTTGTGTGTATGTTAGTGTGAGTTTCAGGTTAGGAGGAGGATGCTTACCGCTTGGACGTGCTCGAGACTACTTGGACGGTTGAAGGCATATCTAGTCGGATAGTTTTGTTAATGAACATTGTCCTTTTCAATTAATACTTAATACATTTAAATTTGGTTTTGGGCATAATTTCCGGGTTTTGGGAACTTGTTTTAATAATTATGATTTTTCCGCTGATTTATACTCTGAAATAGTTTTTGAAATGAAATGAATTGTTTTGAGTTTAAGAATTTTTGTTAGTTTCGTGTATGATCACCAACTGTAGGATTCCAGGGATTCGGGGTCTTACATACCCCATGCTTCGGTGACCCTATTCACATGGTTTCCAATTAAGTTGCCTTACTTACACACACATGTGAGTTTACATAAGTGGTTAGGTGACCTTTATCCCTCAAATATGGTAAACCCAACTCAAACTCACAAGTTTCCTCCAATGTGGTTAGGTGACCTATATCCTACATCGAGTTCCCAAGTGATTCAAGTGTTGTATAAAAAGATGGTGTTTTACTCGTTTTATAAAAAAAGGGATTTTCGTTTTCTAAATTCCAGATTGGAAAACAATTTATATACCTTGCATTTGCATGCATTTAAATGTATGATATTTAGTTGAAAACCTATTTTCAAAGTTGCTTTTAATAAAACCAATTTTGTTGCCTAACGATTTCTAAGGAACCGACTTTACGCAAGTTGTTGATTTTAAGTTGTTAACTATCCATATTGCAAATAAGATAAAACAAATATAAATCAACAAAGGAAGCAAAAATAAGACAACCACAAGTCCATAACCATAGCCACCTAATCTTGGCAACGCTTGTTGACCGAAACAAGTGTGCCAAAAAAGTATCTCCTAAGGGACCAAAAATGACACAAGGCTCGTGTCGGTGAACTCCCACTTTATCCCGCATCCAAATGCTTCAAGTGTACATTTTTGTGTTGTGACTCCTCCTCTTTATTTTGGCTTCCTTTCTTGCATCTTCTTTACAAAATATATCCTAATATATCCTAATACATTTTTCTATAGTAAAAGAAATACAACTAATCTACTTATTATCACAAACCAATAAAAGAATATTACAACCATATTGAATAATCAAACAACCACAACACAAACATTCATCCAAACACAAGGCCATGGCTAGGTTATAAACATCCAATACACATCCAAATATGCAAGTATAACAAGTCTAAAATGGTTCTCCTTTTTCCCTTCAAACATTCGGCCAAGGCTAAACCAAACCGAAAGTTTCGGGTTTTGTCCAAACAAAACAACCAATCATCCAAATGACTTCATTCTTCAAGATTATCACATGCATGTAAAGTATAATCTTGAAAAACCAAGGGGTAAACCAAAACCCAAAAAACTTTCGGCCATATGGTGAACCACACCATAAAACCCGAAAATTTTTAGTCTATTGAAGCATGCATTCGTATAAGCGGCTCTTGATGTCATTGGTGGGTTTTAACAAGATTATCAAAGTCATATAACCTCTTTTATATGAAAAACGCGGCGGATAAAATAGTTTTAAATCTTGTTATTCAGATGAATATAAAACCCATTTTATATGTAAAACCCAAAACTCGGATCCATATATGAACTACATGCTTACGACACATAACAACCATAAGAAGTTCGTGCATGTCAACTTTTCAAGGAGTTAAGAAGGTTGAAGAAGATGATGTTGAATGATGAGTCTTTAAAGGAGAAAACCTCAAGCTTGTATACCCTCAAGCTTGCAACAAACACCTTGTATTGCTAGGATTTTCACAACAAAAAAAACTTTCTTGTTCTTCCCTTCCTTTGGCCAAAAATTAGAGAAGGAGAGGAAGAGAGATTTCTTTGTTTTGTATCTTGTGTGTGTGAGAGAGAAAGAGAGAATTTGATGGTCAAAAGCACCACCCACTCTTGCCTATCATCCTTCTTGCATGTTCCTTATTATAAAACAAGAGAGAGAGGGGAGAAGGGGGGGGGGGGGGGCACCACCCACCCTTTTTAAAAATTCAAATCATTTTTTTTTGTTATATAATTTATGTTATGTTTATTTTTTAAAATGTAACATAACATGGTTCAAGAACACACAATAGTAATAAGCTTTACATATAGTTATTTAACCAACTTTAAATAACATTATGAAATGTCTTCTCTCAAAATATAAATCATCCATATGATTTATTTATTTCACAAGTACAATGTATTTAGAAACTCTTTTCCAAATATCATAAGTGTTAATATTTATTTACTATGATCATATCATCTATAAACAAATATTATTGCTGTTTGTCTAGCTTGTTATTGGGTATGACTGGACTTGGATGTAACGTCCTAGTTTCGTTAAATAAACATATAAATATTCCGGATTTATTTTAGTTGTCGTGTCGAGAAACGTCAATTAAATGAATTAAATAATAAGATAGGATAAAATTATTGTGGTTAATGAACTCAAACATTTTTGGGCCTAAAAGCCTTTGGGCTTTGCCTATTTAAACCCTAAAACCCTAATCCTCATCATTTCACCATCATTCTCCAATCATTGTCACCACACATACACACAACAATAATCCCCTGAACACAATCCATCTCTCCATACATTCAAATCTAACCAAAATTATAATGTAAATAGTATATTTATTTTCATTACTTGAGTAACATTAATAACAAATAAAGAACCGAAATCTGACAGTTTACAATCGGGTCGAGCCGACATTAACGAACCAAGATAAACGAGTTCAATCAAATCAAGTAATGAAAATAATAATTACATGAGTTATCAGGATACAAATAGATAGGATAAATCGGTGTAAATGGGTTCAACTGGACTCGGGTCCCAAACGACTTGATGACCTACAACCCGAACCACCCAACCCTTCAGCAAGACCAGATCTGCAACACAGCAACCCGATCTCAGATCTGAGCCATAATGAGAAACCGAAACCAAACCGACCCCGTTCCGACCACCGATGAACACCCAAACGGCCAGAAGAGGACCCGTCAGAACCTACACGCGAACCGAACCCGTGCGAAATTATCTCTGGACTTCGCATCGCATGACTCCAAATTTCGATTTGCATGATGTCGTCATGTGAACCTTGTATGCGAAAAACCTTGAGCGAAAACCCGTGCGACGCGAAACGCTGTGCGACGCGAAAAACCGGTGCAATGCGAAACCCGTGCGACACGAAAACCCCATGCGACGCGAAATCCCTTTCATGCGAATTCTTGTACACAAATGGACTTGTGAGGTTGGCCATCCATATATACTATGTGAATGTCGTGGTGGCCGGAAAAGTTTAGGGCGGCGGCGGCGGTAGCTGATTACAAGAGAAGAAGGAAGAAGATGTGGATAGTGACGAGGGAGGGGGGGGGGGGTCGCCGAAGCAAGACAGCCTTGGTGGTGGTGGTGTCGTCGGAAATTAAGAAAGGAAGACAGGGAGGGGGCGGCGGTGCTGGTAATGTGAAGAAGAAGGAAATGGTTGGGTGGGGTTATATTTATATACTAGGGTTTAATATTAATAATAATAAGTTTAATAAGGATAAAGCTTTAATAATAATAATACTTTAATATTAAAAAAGAGTAAGAGGACTTGATAGAAACCCGAACCCTGCCCCGACTCGTCTAACAACCCATGATCCGTCTAAAGTAAATGAATATAAAATGAAAATGAGCCAAACACACGAACTTGAAATCGTTTAAGGACGTTAACTCGTAAGCACAATAAGGACACAAGTTGAAAATAATGAAGTGGATATAATAAATATAATATAAATGAGGACTAAAGTATATTAGATTAATAAGAACGGTTAAAGATGAATAAATGTCGGTTCGTGTAATTTAACGGTTGACCCTGTTAACTCAAGAAAATAAATGATAAACAAATATAGAGATAGATACGTGTACATTATTAACAGTTAGTCGAGCCTAGTTGAAGAAGGGAATTACTATTAATTCATAGAGGAATCGACTGCAAGTGAGTTCTAGCACCCTTTTTCCTTTAAAACGTTTTTGGGGTTGTATACATACTCGTATGTGAAAGGATAGATATATGTAACTTTAGTTAACGATATATATATATATATATATCAATATATGTATTTATATATATACGTATATTGTATGAACGTGTTCATATATTAATTCGTTAATATATATCTGAATGTTTGAATGATAGTTGATAGAATCAAAAGAGTTAGGGAGCAAGCTTTACTAATATTTGTGTAGAGTGTATTGACGGGAAAGCATAGGCACGAGCATAATAAACGATTAAAAGCCTATACTGTGTTCGGGCACGTGCTGTGATAGTAATGTGGTCTAGTTATAGATACAATGGATTGATTGACTAGAATGATATGTATAGATCATCTAGTTATGGATACAACGAATAGATGGTCCAGTTATGGATACAATGAATAGGTGGTCCAGATATGGATACAAAGAATAGGTGGTCCAGTTATGGATACAATGAATAGGTGGTCCAATTATGGATACAATGAATGGCTGGTCCAGTTATGGATACAATGAATAGGTGGTCCGATTATGGATACTAAGTACAGTAGCTATTAAATATGTGTGTATATGTAGTACGATTGTATTGCATGATAATTTTAAATGCATAGATATAAGTCGTGTGAGTTGTATGGTCCAGCTATGGATACTATTTGTACAAGTAAAAGTCAGTGGATAGAACAGAAAGAAGGTAGGGGACAAGTCCTATCACATACATGCGTAGAATAATAATATGTATATTGATGTGAATAAATGGTTACATGTTCATGCGTAGAGCCTTCGGGCCTCATCCATTCACAGCAAGATAGGATGGCAAATCCCTCTAACTTGATATGGTTCGATTATGAGTAAGAGTAGAAGGCTCGTTTGTGAGCAGGTACGTACAAGACTAGTTACAGACGAGTGTTACCTTGAATATGAATAAAGAATGCGATTTAATTATAATTCGAAATTTAATGAAAAGAAAGAAACGTTAGAACTCATTCAGCGTGAAGCTGAATTTTAGTATGCATGCAGATATTATTGTGATGACGTGGCAAGCTTGAGGCGCGTACGGGGCTATCCGTGTTGAAGAATAGTTAGAGAATAAGGTTGTTATATAAAAGGTTTAAATTTCCGCTGCAATTTGTATAGACTTCCGCTGTAACAAACTTAGTTTATGAGTAAATCCAATGCTAAGTAGGGTTCCCGGGCTTGGGGCCATACAAGTTGGTATCATAGCAAAAGTTTGAGAGATTTAAGCATCCTTGCATGCTTAGACTAAAACAGAGAATGGGACCAAAGAAGAAAGACATTATGGATAGCCGTATACTACTCAAGCAAGCATAATACGTGAGTTTCCTTACGTGTAACGTAGGGATAAGTAAGAGGTTTATATGAAATTTTAGAGATAGAATTGCTTGCTTATATTTGAAATGTTTGAATGTTTAACTGCCTTAAGTAGAACCGAGCACAAGTAGACTCACAAAAGGAAGTGTATAGGACACGAAGAGTAACGTGAGCAGCTAATCCAGCTGGCCACTGTTATTACCTGTAGCCTTGCTATCCATGTACTAAATAGTTCCTCACATGACGATGTTTGTGTTTTTCCCTTAGAAATCAAATGGCTGGTACTAAGACTACTGGATAAGGAAGATGCAAGGGACGCCGTGGTAGGCCACGTATTAACCAAGTACCCTCCGAAGAGCCAACTACTGAGCCCGGTGTAGAAAGAAGTATGACTGTGAGAGAAGAAGAGTATCAGCTAGATCCTGCTATTCAAGCCGCGATTACTCAAGCTGTTGCTGCTGTCGTGAAGAATCTTCAATCAGAAAAGTCTACTGGAAACCGTACTGAGACTGTTGAGCAGACTGGTGAGAGTAGTAAGAAGGATACTGAGACTGAGGATGAGGCATCAAGCGAAGCTCTTCATGTGAAGGTTAATTATGTTAAGCGAGGCCGAGGTGGTTGCAACTACAGAACCTTTAAAGGTTGTGACCCACCTAAGCTAACCGGTACTGGTGTGCAATCGCTACTCTTCAGTGGATAAGGTTATCCGCATTAGTGAGTGCCGTCCCAACCAAGCTGTGGGCTTCGCTACCCAATCGTTTGCTGATGAAGCTATGTTTTGGTGGGAAATCGTTGAACAAAGAAAGACTGCTGCTAAGATTAAGGCTATGAGGTGGGATGATCTGAAGGAGATGGTAATGAAAAAGTTTTGTGCTGATACTGAGGTCGAGAGAGCGGAGATGAAGTTCTTGAACTTGAAAGCGGGAAAGATAACACACCGAGTACACTACTGAGTTTAACCAAATGTCAAGACTAGTGCCTGAAATGGTGAATACCGAAGCAAAGAGAATCAAGTGTTACGTCAGAGGACTTCCACATAATGTCCGCACACTGGCCAAGGCGAATAGATCTGCTACTTTTGATTCTGCGGTCGAGCTTGCGGAAATGGTGTATGACCTGGTAGTGGATGAGGTGGTGGTGGAAGAGAAGAAAGAAAAGAAAGGAACCGCTCCCGCTAAACGGCTAATAGATGATGTGGATAATACAGAGGAAAAGAGACATCGAACGGAGGGGAAAGAGGCATGCAAGGTGTGTGGCAAACGGCATCTTGGAGAGTGCAAGGCTGGTTCGAACGCGTGCTACAGATCCGGGAAAGCGGGACATTTCTCCTTGGAATGCAAGAACAACCATAAATGTTTCAATTGTGGAGCTGGTGGCCATGAGGCAAAGGAATGTAAGAAGTCGAAGACAGGAAATGGAGGTAAGAAGGATGCCAGCTCACTGGTTACCTGATCACATTAGAAGAGGGAGCTTTCTCGAATAATGAGTTATTTTGTTTAAGTATTATTTAATGTTTGACTTCAAAGATTTCGTGCTTACTGTTATGTTTAAAATTTAGACTCGTGTTTGAATGTGATGTTTATGGATGGAATTATGATATGAATGAATCCTTGTGAACGGCAGTTACGTGATGTGTGACCTTAGAATTTAAAGCAAGCGGTAGAATTAGAATAGTATAATACGATGCCTCTTAAAGAGACGAGACGAGACTTGTTAAGTTAAGACAAGAAGCATATCATCCAACCTAACCACCCAACCCTTCAGCAAGACCAGATCTGCAACACAGCAACTCGAGCTCAGATCTGAGCCATAATGAGAAACCGAAACCAAACCGACCCCGTTCCGACCACCGATGAACACCCAAACGGCCAGAAGAGGACCCGTCAAAACCTTCACGCGAACCGAACCCGTGCGAAATTATCTCTGGACTTCGTATCCATGACTCCAAATTTTGCTTCGCATGACGTCGTCATGCGAACCTTGTATGCGAAAAACCTTGAGCGAAAACCCGTGCGACGCGAAACACCCTGCGACTCGAAAAACTGGTGCGACACGAAACCCGTGCGACGCGAAACTCCGTGCGACGCGAAACGTCGTTCGACGCGAAAACCCCATGCGACGCGAAATCCCTTTCATGTGAATTCTTGTACGCAAATGGACTTTAAAGGTCGGCCGTCCAGATATACTATGTGAATGTCGTGGTGGCCAGGAAAGTTTAGGGAGGTGGCGGCGGTTGCTGATTACAAGAGAAGAAGGAAGAATATGTGGATAGTGACGAGTGGGGGTCGCCGAAGTAAGACACCTTGGTGGTGGTGGTGTCGCTGGAAATTAAGAAATGAAGAGAGGGAGGGGGCGGCGGTGCTGGTAATGTGAAAAAGAAGGAAATGGTTAGGTGGGGTTATATTTATATACTAGGGTTTAATATTAATAATAATTATTATAATAAGTTTAATAAGGATTAAGCTTTAATAAGAATAATACTTTAATATTAATAAAGAGTAAGAGGACTTGATCGAAACCCGAACCCTGCCCCGACTCGTCTAACAACCAGTGATCCGTCTCAAGTAAATGATTATAAAATGAAAACAAACTCAAACACACGAACTCGAACTCGTTTAAGGACTTTAACTCGTAAGCACAATAAGGACACAAGTTGATAATAATGAAGTGCATATAATAAATATAATATAAATGAGGACGGTTAAAGATGAATAAATGTCGGTTCGTGTAATTTAACGGTTGACCCCGTTAACTCAAGAAAATAAATAATAAAAAAATATAGAAATAGATACGTGTACATTATTAACAGTTAGTCGAGCTCAGTTGAAGAAGGGAATTATTATTAATTCAGAGAGGAATCGATTGCAAGTGAGTTCTAGCCCCCTTTTTCCTTTAAAACGTTTTTGGGGCTGTATGCATACTCGTATGTGAAAGGATAGATATATGTAACTTTAGTTAACGATATATATATATATATATATATATATATATATATATATATATATATATATCTTGTACGAACGTGTTTATATATTAATTTGTTAATATATATCTGAACGTTTGAATGATAGTTGATAGAATCGAAAGAGTTAGGGAGCAAGCCCTACTAATACTTGTGTAGAGTGTATGGACGGGAAAGCACAGGCACAAGCATAATAAAGGATTAAAATCCTGTATTGTGTTCGGGCACGTGCTGTGATAGTAATATGGTCTAGTTATAGATACAATGGATTGATTGACTAGAATGATATGTTTAGATGGTCCAGTTATGGATACAACGAATAGATGGTCCAGTTATGGATACAATGAATAGGTGGTCCATTTATGGATACAAAGAATATGTGGTCCAGTTATGGATACAATGAATAGGTGGTCCAGTTATGGATACAATGAATGGCTGGTCCAGTTATGGATACAATGAATAGGTGGTCCAATTATGGATACTAAGTACAGTAGCTATTAATTATGTGTGTATATGTAGTACGATTGCATGGCAAGATAATTTTAAATGCATATATATACGTCATTTGAATGTATGGTCCAGCTATGGATACTATTTGTACAGGTAAAAGTCAGTGGATAGAACAGAAAGAAGGTAGGGGACAAGTCCTATCACATACATGCACATAATGATAATATGTATATTGATGTGAATGAATGGTTGCATGTTCGTGCGTAGAGCCTTCGGGCCTCATGCATGCGCAGCAAGTTAGGATTGCAAATCCCTCTAACTTGATATGGTTCGATTATGAGTAAGAGTAGAAGGCTCGTTTGTGAGCAGGTACGTACAAGACTAGTTACAGACGAGTGTTACCTTGCATATGAATAAAGAATGCGATGTAATTATAATTCGAAATTTTATGAAAAGAAAGAAACGTTAGAACTCACTCAGCGTGTATCTGACTTTTAGTATGTATGCAGGTATTATTGTGATGACGTGGCAAGCTTGAGGCGCGTACGGGGCTATCCATATTGAAGAATAGTTAGAGAATAAGGTTGTTATATAAAAGGTTTAAATTTCCGCTGCGATTTGTATAGACTTCCGCTGTAACAAACTGAGTTTATGAGTAAATCCAACGCTAAGTAGGGTTTCGGGGCTCGGGGCCTTACATTGGATCAAAACGTACTAGCCACATCAATTGTAATATGTGCCTTGGGCAGACCGAGTCCAAAAAAACCGACTACATGTGAGTTTCTAACCCCATTTCTCTGTGATATTTTTAGGGGCTATGTGCATATTCCAATGTGATTAGTTAATACACTTACCTTAAGTGGTAAATGTATGCCATATGATTGCTTGTAAATGATACTTGTTTGGTATAGAAAACGTTAAATGTATGTATGAGATGTATACGAGAATAGACATAACTAATGTATGTATGGCATGTAATGTTTGTACGGTTGTATGGTTAATGGGTTGCAGACCTTAATAATATCTGCAAAGAGTAAAGGGTTGCAGACCCTAATAATATCTGCAAAGGCTGAAGGGTTGCAGACCCTTATAGGGCGAAAGACTCTTTAAAACGTAGAACGGTTATGTATGTAATAGATAATGAAAGTAAGTTAAAGTTCGAATGTATGGAAGTATGGAAGTATGAAAGTAAGAACGAATGTAATATGTGTCTTCGGATATATATATATATATATAGAGAGAGAGAGAGAGAAAAGGGTTAAAATAAAAATACATAGTTTTGTAGGAAGAGTAGGAAGGACATAAAATTTAGAGTTAGGAAACTATATGAGCCTATTTAGGGCCTATGTAGGCGAAATCCTAGATCCTAGAAAACTATTTGGTATATTTGAAACTACTAATCTTAACCACTAGATCTTAGATCCGAGGGCCTAGATCTATTCTTACTCTTCCTAGAAAACTCTCTTTTTATTATAGCCCACCCCTATATATATATATATATATATATACATGTGTAAGAATGGGAATGTAATGTATATTACCTGCTTAACTAGAACTCACTCAGCGTAGCTGACTTTTAGTATGCACGCAGGTAATAGGGTAAAGGAGCTGGCTTAAGGATGACACATGGAAGGGACTGGAAGACTGGCATCTTGAGAAGATAATGAAATTTAATGTTATGTTTAAGACAATTTAACTTTTGTTAAGACAAGATTTTATGATTTGTAATGGATTGGTCGATGTTATTAGTATTTCCGCGAAAGTTTTAATTAACTCTGATTTTAGGACTGTGTTTATGAGTAAATCCAACGCCAAATGTAGGGCACCGGGACCGGGGCCTTACAAAAAGCCTTTAAATTAATTTATTATGTTACTCTAAAACGAAACGTTTAGTCATAAATTGTTTTTAATCTTATTATTTGAGCTTATATTAATAAGATATAATTATTCATTTACGACTCATTTTTCAACTAAAAAATATCAAATGATTTATATAAACTTTAATTCGTTTTAGTAAAACTCATTTTAAATCAAAAATCCCTAAGTCCTAATTTATCGAAGTTTCCTTTCCATTTAGACTTGTTAAAATCTAGCATACATATTTACTTGTTTAGGATAATCCAGTGTGATTCTCCTCCTCGTTTGTTCGACTCATTCAAACTATCGTCCTCATTTTCGAGATGAGTTTTTCATAACCACGTCTTCTTATTTTAACATTTTTGGGGTGTAGCACGTTAGCATGCTTCTTATTATTTCATATAACTATTTAAAAACCGATTCGCAATTATGTCATGCATGTTAATAATATTCTTTCATATTGTTTATGATGACTATACGTGTATAATGTGCAATGTGTTTATCACTTTATGCTTGGTGCATCAAACATCAAACCTCAAACATCAAATCAGGAGGGTCCAACGGGACGTACCCGCGCTACCAATCCTTCAACCTCGGTTGTCGAGAATGGTGGTATTATTATCATTCCCTAGGTTGAGGTGTTATTTTTGGTTGCATTTCATTTACTTTATGTTTGAATATATTGCATTCGTGACAGGTGAATCGACAAACTTTTTACACATATATAAATATATACGCAAAACTTATGAAATCTCACCAACATGTGTTGTTGACAAAAATATATTGTTTTAAGCGTGTTGCAGGTTGAATTCAATGATGTGCTAAGGACGAAGATCATTAGTCAACCTTCAGATATTTAAATAAAGAATAATATTTGTTTTATTACGGTGCAACATTATTTGTCTTATTTTCAAACTATTTGTGTACTTACGAATTTACGAAATTAAATAATTATATTATCACTATTAATAGTGTTACAAGCTAATGAGTGACCTGTACGTTACACCCGGGCGTATTCCGCCTAAAGTCGAGGTGTTACACTTACAATATACATTTATTTTAAGATAACGTATACAAGTTCTTTTTACCAGTATGCACACAGCCCAAAACATTTCAAGGAAAAGGAGCTAGATACTCACCTGGATCCTATTACGTTCCGAGTTAATAGTAATCCCTTTTTTCAACTGTGCACAGCTAACTGTTTAACATGTACACATATTAAATAACTATATGACTTACTAGCAGAATTAACCGAGTTAGTAAACTAAATTAACTTAGTTAACGGAGTTGACTAGGCTAGCTTGGTAAACTTAAACTTGTTAATTAAGTATAATGGATCTAATTGGATTTCTTTAATCAACTGGCTTAACTAAGCTAACGAGGTTAATTAGGTTAACTAAGGTAACGGATCATGCTAATTAAATCTTTCTAACTTTTATAACCTTGGATGATTTGAGGTTAGTTCATTTAATTTGGTTTGTTCTACTTAACGGGGTTAAAATAAAACTACTTTTAAATGGTAAGGCATTTAACGAACTTTGCCAATATCTCACTAACTAAACTAATTAGGTTATTTATATCTCACTAACTAAACTAATTGGGTGGGTTAGTTCAATTCGCAATGGACCAGGCCCAATTCACAAATTAAGGCCCATCTCACAATTCAGGTCCATCTCACAAGTTGGGATTAAATGGGCTTGAACTCGCATTCTGTAATTGGGCTTGAATTCGCACTAGCATCTTGGGCCTAATCTCGCAACTAGGCCTTATCTCGCATATGGACTATCTCGCAACTAGGCTTTTATCTCGCATTCAGATCTCACATGGGCCTTAAACTCGCATTCCTACCTAGCCCAACTCACATCTTAAAATTAAATTGCTAGGGATGGGATTCGAACTCGCTCCCATGCCCATGTCTTATCCGCCCAGCTACCACATATGAGTATGCTTATGATCCCATTTTAATTCCTCATATGCAGTAGTTCTGCTTCTTCCTACTTTTCCGTCTTTCCCTTCTCTCCTTCTTTCTTAACATTATTATTATTATTATTATTATTATTATTATTATTATTATTGTTATTATCTAAGACCTAACTAATATAAAATAAAGTTTGATCTTTTATCATTTCGTTTAACCCGTCTTAGTTAGATCTTAAGATTCCTACGAAGCAAACATGAACTTACAAGATTTTCATCTAAACCGTACCTTGAAGTACAGCCTTTAATCGAACTAGATCTTGAACGTTTCTTGTTTCTTAGATGTTTTAAGGCACAAACAAGTCAGATTCGCTCTTGAGATTCTTGGAGCCGAAACTAGAATGTGTGTGTTTTTGAGTGTCTTTGGCAAATGTGGATATGTGAGATCTAGAATTTAGGGAAGCTTTAAGGTTCTTAAATACCCCAAGCCCATGGACTTTGGTCCCAAAACACTCCTTATTCCATATTTTTCATTCTAAGTCCATCTTTTAATTATTATTATCTATTTTTAAAAAACCATGATATAATGCCCCACCACATAAATATATTCCTTTATTTATTATTAAAGTTGGTGTTACAACGAACCACTCGCTAAACTTGTTTTGAACCTGTTACGGATTTTTCTGGAAATGAGTGTGACTTATTAGCGCGACTAAGATATTATAACCAAATATTTTATGAACAAATAAAATTAATCAGCTTATAAGTTACGACCAAAAAGGTTAAAAACACAATTTTAAAGTAAATATATTGAAAATGCTTAAAAGCACTAAACTATGAATTGAATCAATCGTATTCTTCCATTTCTGATTACTTTCTTGAAACCTATATTGAACCTAAAAATATTTTCTAGGGTCGCTCGTCGAACCAAACTCGCCCCGTTCAGCTCGCTTAATGCTTGTTTTTGTCTTTTGCACACTTAAATGTTATAAAGTGAGTTTTCATAACCCCGTTTTCATCTTTTAACATTTTTTGGTGTAGCACATTAATTTTCATTGTTATTTCATGTTTCATGTTATAAACCAAATTCACATATGTGTCTTGTATGTATTTGTTTCATATCATATTTCTTGTAAATTATGTGATTACATGCTAGTTGTTGCTATTTTTGTTGGCGGAAGAGACTCATACACATACTCATACTCATAGTGGGAGGGTCCGACGGAACGCACCTGCGCCACCTAATTCTTCAACTTATGTTGGAACGCAAGGTGGTTCTCAACTAATACTCCTAGTAGTTTGGCAAACGGGGGTTCCTCTAGATTTGGATTATGTCAAGCAAACGGGAATATCGTGTAATTATTTTCTTTTACTTTATGACTGAGACATTACATCTTGACTTGAGAATTTTCTACTTTTCATATTATATACATATGCAAAACTTTATAAATTCTCACAAATGTCAGGACCGTGAATCAGGTGAAACCTTCTAAAAGGTTGACAAGAACACACAGACTCGAAAACCCAAAAGACCTGTTGAATATCCAGGCAGAATCTGGATATCCAACGAGTGGGAACGAAAGAGTGTGAATAATATACACAAAACAGTAACAGATAATCAATAAATTCTCATTCAAAGACAAAGATTCACTGTATTAAATACATCATTAATGGAACAGTGAAAGGAATGTCTAGGGCTTCGTGTGACGGCGGCAGTGTCTGTACGAAGAAAACAAAGGAATATTCTTTGGAATGTTTTTCGTATTTAGTGTGTGCCAGCCTGTATTTCGTATGGAAATCCGTGTCATAAAAGGTATCCTAGGACCCCTATTTATAGACCCTGACATTCCTTCTAGAAGTTCCTAATCATTACATAATGAAATACAAAATAATACAAGTGTTGAGTCCTCGAGCAAGATAACAATCTTGCTCGAGCAAGCTCACTATGCTAGGTATGGTCGATGAGTGTCCTCGAGCATACTTTACCTAGAATATCTTCAGTGAAGATATTCCCTTCAAGCGGACTTCATTCATCCTGACAGGTCCATGCTTTGCTCGAACTAATCCATCGAGCAAGCTCATTCTTCTTGATGTCTTCAGCTTTTCTTATTCAGCAATTTTTATCATGCTCGGATGTAAATCTTGCTCGGGAGTTGAACTGTGCTTGAAGTCCTTGCTTTGATCACGTGGCATCTTCATATTGCATCCATTCTTGTCCCCATGTGCTCGATCATCATGTGCTCATAACACTTGGTTAAAAATTTTATGATCAAGCTGTTTGCTCGATTGGCAAACCATGCTCGATAGAAGAATACTCTTGCTCGTTGAAGTGTAGCTTTCTCAAAGCCTTAACACTTAGAAGAATCAACCATTTAAGGTTCTAAAGACCTTGCTCGAAGTAGTAAAACCATGCTCGATCGTCTAGGCTTGCTCGAAGTCCATACTTAGCCGTTTTCAGAGGAGGTTGAGAAGATTCCAATCTTCCTTATCATAAAAACGACCCAACAATCTCCCCCAAGATAGGAACAAGCTCAGATGCACCAAAACATACCTGCATAGAGTTACACATGTATCAGACATCAAAAATATATCATTTGAGAACATGTCATTTCATTACATAAGTAGGAATTCTGCCCCTAGGGCATTACAAATTAAAGTTCTTTTACATCAAATACAAATTAAACAAAAATACAAAGATAAAAAGAAACAAATTAATTCTCTTTAAGCTCCATTCTGCTATCTTCTTCTCCTTCTCTCTGCATTGGCCATTTCTTTCATTTTCTTCACGTAGGCTGCTTTCTGTTTAATCATGTCTAGGTCTACGGAATCAGAGGAGTCAAACGGAAATTTGGCAGTGATCAAGTCCTGAAGGTCCTGTGGATGCATAAACTTGAGATCTTCATCTTGTCTTATCACTGCAATGGGAATTCTAGACTCGTTTCTCAAAGTGATTGAATCATTATGCTGATTATACGTTATGTACGTGATTCTCCCAAATTGTTGTACCATCGAGTTTGGTTCCTGCATCACTTCCCTCATCGCCAAGCACTCCTTTAAGTTCCTTTTATGGTGTGAGCTGTTTGCTTTAGACTTTCGTTTCTTGGAATCAAAGAAGGAGAGCTCAGATGTGTGTACTTCGTTTATCCTCCTGTTCCTCTTCTCCCTTTCTGTCTGACTTCTGATCTCTCTCTTCTTTTGCTGCAAGAATGGGAATCCCCTTTCTGCTTGTTCTTTTATGAATTACGAGAGATCATTTTTTTGTTAACCAGATGCCTGACTTCTGATTTGATTGTCATACAAAGTCAATTCAGCCATCCTGGTCAATTATTCTTTTGTGAAATTTCTCAAATCATCCCTAAAGATGATGAGATGTTCTTCCTTATCTTTAGTAATGACTCTCAAGGTCTTTGATCGTTTATCGAAGAAGAGATGTGTGGGCAAATTTACATTACGTGGTGGTTCAGACCTCACAACCTCTGACCTTGGAGTCCGGCTTGTGCTTCCTTGCTGAGTTTTCTTTTATGCACCAAGCCCTTCTTCCTCATACCATCTTTTCAATGTTTCGTTAGATTGATTCATTAGTCTACCCATACCGACTCTTTCTTGTGCAATGCACTCATCATTTCTGCTCTCACTAGATCATCCATCTTCCTTCTTTCTTTCTGTAACTTTCTTTCTGTCTCCATATACATTCTTTGCTCCCTTTTGTATATCTCTAGTAGTTGAGCATGGAGCATTCTATTGAATTCCTCTTCAGTCATACCTTTGTCCATTACTAGATCTTTTAAAGTTTGGACTCTCTGATGGTCTTCAAACCATTCTTTTGCCTCAGTTTCTTTCTTCTTGGATTCAACTCTCTCCTTTTCTTTCTGCTCATTTTCCCTTTTCTCTCTTTCAAGATTTGCAGTTGTCTGTTTTCTTGCATGAGAGTCTTTCACGTTTTGCACTTTCTTCTTTAATTCCTCCAGAGTGAATTTGATTAATGACTCATACTCAAAACCATGAATTTGAAGGAATTGAATATAATGTTTCTTTTTCATGGATTCATAGTCCTTGTCCTCATTTGACTTTCTTCTTTTGTTCACTTCCTCTACCATGTTTGCCATGTCATCCACTAGAGCCTTTTTGTACAATTTATCAATGGAGTCAAGGATTGTAAATTTAAAAATGCCTGCTTATACCCAGCCTTTATCAGAAATTCTCTTCGTATATCCCTTTGTCTCCAACCTTCTACTTCTTCGGCCATTTGTTCTTTTGTCAGTCTTTGAAGATACTTTTTATCATATTCAAGATTTATCAGGTAAGCTCTGTCTTCATTTTCCTTTTCAGTGTCCATTAAACTCTCCGCATCTTCATTCTCATCATCTAAATCAACAGTTTTTTCAAGATCATGGAGAGCCTCAATCATAGGTTCTTCACTTCTTTCCGATTGAGCTCTCCTTATTTCTTCCCATTTTTCCATTCGTAATTTGTACACCATTTTCTTCACTGATTTTTGTCTCTTGGACTTTGCTGTTTCTATTTCAGCTGTGTCTTTTCTATTCAACTTTGATTGAGATGGAGTAGGAGTGTTAGGCTGATGTGCTTCAACTTCTGGTCCTTCCAGTATAATCTCCTCATCAATTGACTCTGAGGACAAAGATTCTTCCGATCCATAGTTATCCTTATCACCAACTTCTTCAATGATCGGTTCAGATGTGTCTGTTAGCAAGAATTGGCTTTTCTCCCATTGTTCTTTTCTTTGCTCTTCTTGAGCCCTCCTGGCTGCAGCCACAGTTTCTGGTCTAAACTCATCCGGATGTAGCAAGATGTCATAATGTGTTCTAAGCATTGCCAATTGTGCAATAAATTTAACGTATACGTTCCATGGCATCTTTGGTGTCTTAGGTTCTTCTCTTATACCCAGACCCTTTCCTTGTTCATTGTCTTTTTCTATTTCAATCTCAACAGATTCATTTTCAGGCATTTTAGGTTCAGTTATTTCAGGCTCTTCCTGTTCACCTGTCACAGGTTCTTCGGTTTTGTCCTGTTCTTGTTCATTAATGTTCATATTTTCTCTCAAGGCATCAAGTGCGGCCTTTATTGCTTCATCAACCTCTTTCATCCTCCTTTCATCTGCCTCTTCTCTTTCTTTCATGTTTATAAGTGCTCAAGCACTTCCTGAAGAATTTCCTCCTCCTCTTCTTTCTCCAAAGCCTTTAGATCTTCATTCATCAAATTTATGGCTGTCCTTATAGAATCAGCTTCTGCATCATCTGGATCAATTACATTAACTTTGTATAAGACATCATCAGACTGAACTGTATGTTGGGGCAGGGGATGTAGATCATCATCAGTAAGTGCAACCCCTTTTCCCTTTGCTTTTCTTTTCAGAATTTCTTCTTCGTTTTCTTCTTCTTTATCCTCCCCCTCATCCTCCAATTCTCCATCATCATATGCTTGATTTAGCATGTTTAAGGCATTTGATGGTTCAACCTCCACCACTTCCTCTTCAAAACTCTCATACAATTCACCAATTACTCTTAAAATCTCTGCACCTTTAGTATTCTCCCCCTGTTTTGGTGCATCTGAGATCTTCTCAACCTTAGAATGCCCCTCTAGGGTTCGAATTTTCAGTAGAGCTTTAGTCATTGCAGCTTCCAACGCCAAGTTCCTTGTAGTCAGCATAGCATTTTATTCTTTTAACATTATGTTTTCAAACTCAAGTTTGGCATTCTCACACACCATATCATATAGGTTAGGACTTGATGGTGGGGTTTCTTGATTTGGCTTTGGGGCGGGTTCAGAGAACGGTTCAGATTCTGAAGTTTTAGGGGATAGGACCTTATATGGTTTAGGAGATGGGGTTGGTTGAGTTGGTTGGGTTGTTTCAGTAGCAGGTTGAGCTTAGATATGTGAGTCTTGCAATGGAGATGTAGGTGGTGTGAGGACAGGAATGTTAATAGTTGGTTCAGCATCAGATAGGGTAGGTTCAGTTGGGGCTGGTGAAGAAAGAATATCATCATTAGCATCACTTACCTCAAGTGAATCTGTGTCATCTTTGTAAACTTCAGGTGGTGGAGAGTCAGGTGGAGTTATCTTCTCAATCGTTATAGTAACATTTGATACAACACCTGCTACAAAAGTATCATCATCCATCTGCTCTGTAGCCTATGAGATCGGATTCAAAACCGGTACATTCATCTCCTCATTGACCTCTACCTCTGCATTATCTGCCTCATAGGCAACTTGATCAATTAAAGGCATAGTTTCCTCAACTACCTCCTGTGCATCAACAGTATGATCAATAACCATGTCATTTCCACCTTCCAGGCCATCTCCTCCATCATCATTTTTATTAACATCATCTGCACCATCATCATCTTCTTCATCATCACTATTTCCTGGGGTTCTAGGCACATTAAAAGCACCTAGAGCTGGTACGAGCAACCATGGGAGTACATCCCAGTCATCATTGTCAATGAATTTACTCTGAGTATCTTTCATTCTTTTGCATATTTTGGGGTCCTGCTGTTTCAAAACCTCCCCTACTCGTTGAAGATCAGGTAATTCTCTATTTATCATGATCTATAGAAAGCGTGGATACATAAGAAATCTTTGATTGACTTGCTTCTCTGCATTTGATGCCAAACCTTGAAAAATAAGTCTGGAAATGTTGAAGGGTTGCTGATACAGTATTACTACAGTGAGAGTCCCAAGCTCTCTACTCAACAAAGTCCAAGTCCCTCTCTGAGGAGATAGGGACTGAATCACGTGATGAATCAAGAATCTGTAGATTAAAGGAAAGCTCCCCTTTTGAAATTGTCCCTCTTTTACACCTCCTTGATAGCCCATGGTCTCTTGAAAGACTCGCAGTAATCTTGGAACCGAATACGATGGTTGAGCTTCAAAGTTGTCATTGAGGTCCAATGTAGCTTGAATGGAAGCCTTTGTAATTTCAATATCATTGTTTAGCACAGATGCCTCGATCCTCTTCCCGTTCACATCAATGACATAGGTTGCTGATTGCCAAAAGTCTGTAAGATGGTTCCGGTAGAGTGTGGGGTTTTCTGTCAGCACCATTCGTAAATTGGAGTTTCTTAGAAAATTTATCATGACTTCTAGCTCCATGTTTTCATCGTCTAGCTCCAACTGAGCACACATATTATTCCGTTTTTTGAATTTCAAAGCCATCAGATCTGCAAAAACAAGTAGAGTTGTCAGTACACAAAGTTGCAAAACTAATATATGAGAATAGATAGATGATTAATGGCGTCTTCAATAACCGGTTCCGTAGTAATATGCGTACCTGCAAAAACAAGTAAACAATTAGTCCGAAAATCAATTGAAAAACCCTAATTTCGAAATCGGTGTGAAGATAATCAAATAACAATGTCTTACCGAAGTCGAAACAGAGCTAATGACTGTAATCGAAGTAAGAATATTGTAAACGAGCAAGTCAGAAATAGCACGAGTAAAGGGGTTTTTTGTGGTTTAAGAGGAAGATGAAATATGTGAAAAAGTTTCTAAGTCCCCCCTTTTATACCTAACATTTGGGTGGTACAGTACCTCATTTTGCGTCTAGCACACGACAGTTGTCATTCAATTTCAAATTTATTGTACCTCCTTTGCTCGAGTATACAGCCAAATTAACAGCTGTATCCAACTATACTCGAGTACACAGTATAACCTTTGCTCGATGTACTTAGGAATATTTGTCCTTGATTACTAGTCTCATGGAAACCATTCACATGAAATTAATTCTCATGGAAACCATTCTCATGAAAACAATTCGCATCGAAACCATTTTAAAGCCATATTCCTCCGAGGTCGTTCCTTAAGACTCGATTTTACCCTTTTTAGGGGTTTTGGGCCATACCAACTTTGTATACCCATGTTTCACAAGGCCCGAACGCTACTTTTCTTCTCATATCGCACTCATTAGCTCATGGCTCATAAAGTTTGTATTTTTCTTTCATCTTATAGCTGATCTATCATTATATCGGTTTGCGTGTCAAATCCAACCTTCAAAACTTAACCTTTTTGCCGAAACTCCCCTTTTGGTCTTGGGTTCGGGTTCGGAGCTGGACAACCCATGGAACTTAGAAGTGTTTCTTGTTGTTTGATGATGTTTAAACACGGGATTTACCTTTCCTTTGGCTCTGATTTGGATTTGGTTTAGAGAGAGAAAGTGTGTATGTTCTTGGGTGTGTGTGTAGGGAGGAAAGAGGAAATGTGAGAATGAGGAGTGTTTAGGAAAGGTTGGGGTTTAAATACCCCACCCTATGGGCCTTAGGCCCGTATCCACTTCCTCAAGCCCAACCATAATCCCAGGCCTACCACTCAATCTTTTATACGTAACAAATTGAAGTAGCGAGACACACAATAAATAAATAATAAAATTCAATTGCACGAGCCAGCACAAGTTTTTGATGTATCCGTGGTTTCTCTAGTTGATTATAAATGACTTGCAGCCTACTTTATTCAAGGATCCAACAAATCTTGCCGATTTGATGAAGTTGGAACATATGAATCTGGAGACGATGAGGCGTTTACGTACGTTCAGGAACCAGAGTTTAAAAGATTGGCCGAGGTACAAGAGATTGATTATTCATCTTGCCAATATCGATTACGAGGCCCCACCTAATGATCGCTGGGCTCACGATAATTCTAATTCGGAGTGTGAATGTGGTGATGGTGGTACAGGTGATGGTAATGATGGTGCCTAGTGCTGATTTGATTTATGCTAAGAAACGTAAGCGAAAAGGAAAGGATCCTATGGTTGAGAAGGCAGATAAACCCAAGAAGCAGAGGGTTAGACGGGGTTCGAGCATTAAGATACCAAGCCAACCAGCTATGCGAATGGTGAGACCGTCTACACTTGTTGTTGCTCATGCTTCCACTGCTCCAAGAATTCCTCGTTCTCCAACACCGGTTCAAATGCCTACATCTCCGATGCCTCCTACTATAACATTGATGACGACTACAATGTTTGATCCTCAGTTTGGAGATATTCTACAGACAATACTTGCTAAAATGCCAAGTCCTCAGCCACAAGCCTCTCCTGCAAGTCCTACTATGTTACCGAGAACTGAGCACTCGTTTATGTCATTCAACCAGTACATCCAAACTTCTACCACATGTCTCCCAATGCACAGTTGTTTAATCTGTTGAACTTGACATATCTTCAACAAACACAGATGCAAGCAGATCGTTTATTTCAAGAGCAGATGTGTGCTGAGCAGCGGTGTAACAGCCCAGCCACCGCCGCACCATTATATTGTCGGCTTTGGTCGGGACGTACCACCATCGCCTCACGGATTTGCTTTTGGTTGCCCAGGTGAAAGACTTCACAGGAGGTTACCCATCCTGATACTACTTCCACCTGAGCACGCTTAACTATGGAGTTCTCCTCTCATCCACTACCATTAAGCGCCCAAAACGCGTTATGATGGGGAAGGTATCCACCTCCTTATAAAGAGGGCTTAGTTCTCCTCCCCAACCGATGTGGGATGTCACAATCCACCCCCCTTAGGGGTCTAGCGTCCTCGCAGGACCTGGCACCACTGGTCCGGCACTGGCTTTGATACCATCTGTAACAGCCCATCTACCGCCGCACCGTATTTTGGCCGGGACGTACCACCATCGCCTCACAGATTTGCTTTTGGTTGCCCAGGTGAAGACTTCACAAGAGGTTACCCATCCTGATACTACTTCCACCTTAGCACGCTTAACTGTGGAGTTCTCTTCTCATCCACTACCATTAAGCGCCCAAAACGCGTTATGATGGGGAAGGTATCCACCTCCTTATAAAGAAGGCTTAGTTCACCTCCCCAACTGATGTGTGATTTCACAAACGGACTATGGATAGACACATTCAATATATTTAGAAGGAAAACCAGGATTTAAAAGCCCTGGTTGCTGCTCAAGGGGGAGAGAATTGATAAGCAGGACGAGATCATCCTTCAGCTGACATGTAAAGAAGACGAGTTGAAGAAATTGAAGAATGATGATCAGGATTCTGATGATAGTGGTGTTGGTGATCAGCGACCCGGGGGTTGTAATACATCATCAGTAGGTGATAAGGCTTGTACGAGTGGTGGTGGTAGTAGCGGTGGGAATTATTTGCAAATTATTCCTTATAAGGATTATACGAGAGCCAAGCCGATCGACAGGATAGCGGCTAATATGATTATTTTTGTGGGCATGGATGGTGTTATGTGAAGTATGGTGAACGCAGATGAGATCGAAGAGGGTGAATTTATTGACCATTCTTTGACAAAAGAACAAATCGCACTGCTTCTGTATCTGAATGAAGATGAGGTTGAGGAGTTTGGGAAATCGGTAGATGTTGACATTGAGTTTGGAAAGTGATAATCCTGGCTTTCCACGTGGGAATGTGCCAGAGTATAATGTGGTGGAAGTGGAAGACGCTACTGCTCAGGAGTATCCCGACATGTATACTTCGAATAACTCTGATTCGGGTATTCCATTCTTCGCTTCCGATCATTTTTAAGCAACAGAGGAACGTCTGAGACGGGAAAGAGACAAGTGGAACAAAGAAGCTGAGACCAGTCACTTATCAGCGAAAGAAAAGAAGCGGAAACGTGCTTTAGATGGTGTGTTTGAACATAACGTTAAACAGATGAACAAAATGATCGACACGCTTTGATACAACGAGCAAGCAGAAGTGAGACAAGCGAAGGTTGGAGCATCTACATACCAAATGAAAAAGTACAAGATCCAGAAGAACGTGAAAGGTGATATGGTGGCGTGGCAGTACGACTCAGAACTTGAAGTATACGTGATCAAGTGGGAGCAGGGGATATCTTATTTTAAACATATACGCGATGTTTTGACAATGTCGCGGTGGGATGTGAGAACCTTGGCCAACCGACCATTCGTGAATCGGGGAAACGACCAATGGGTTTCGTGGTTCTTGATCATCTCCTACATGAAACCCGTTATGCGTTCAAATTCTTCAAGCCGCAGGTGCCTACTCACAAGTACATTGATGAGATAGATCCTCGCACCGGCTGGAGAAAAATGATATTGCAGGTGAAGCCGCCGAAGACAATGAAGAGGGCACCAATGAAGACATTCCCTCATAGTCTGTTCACGTCGTTCAACCGGTGGTACTACGACAATTGAACGGGTGAAGCGGAAATCATATTGTGGGATGACATCAGTAGAAACTATCACCTCTTGTTGAAGATTTATCATATTTTCTTCTACATTCATGTCACTGGAACTCGGAGTGGCAGATTGAATCAGGCCTTCAATGACATCTTCATGAGTTTTACCGTCATCGTCAAATAAAGGAGTAGTCTCATGAATGAAATCGCGTTGAACAAGTTCTTGAATTTCTTCTTGAGGATCTTGAAATAATGGGGTACCAGATGAGGTAGTAATGTCAGCTTGATCTTCAACCAGCTGGTGTTGATATAAAATTGAAGCAGCCACATCAGATATATACTCCTCTAGAAATTAAAGCATTTCCAAAGGTTGTCATAGTTGAACATCCAAGCATCACACGGCTTCTGTGTTGGAGTTGTATATCTTTGACAGTCAGCGTGTTGTACTTACACAATCCTATTGATACTTGGTAGATACACTCTTCGCAGAGGACTGGCATATCCAACAAAGAATCTGTCAAAAGATTTAGACCCGAATTTTCCGTCAGGATCAAGAACGGTGATGGAAGATCCGTACGGTTCAAGCCATTTCAAAGGAGGTTTACGTCTATTCAACAACTTGAAATAAGTCTTCCCGTGTCACACCCTGTTAAGCGGTTTGCGGAAGTGTAAAACGGTAATGTAACAGATATAACTGGTATTAAATACATTGTTCATAAAGAAATATTACAAACTAATTTACAATAGAATACATTGTTGTAACTTCTTTTACAAAATAGGTGTCACAATCAAAACTAGTCCGTCTACTGCTTCACTACAATTCTAGTCAACCGAACACTAACAATCAAACAACAACTAGTTGACCAATCTAACGAACACCATGAACATGATTTTAAAGTATGATATATGGGACATACCTAGGAAGATTGCGGTGCAAAAACTCACTTCAAACAGCCCCGAAAAGAACACAATAGAACATCCACCGGTTAAGCCTAAAACGAACTTATAGATCAATAACAAGTAAAATGTGCAGATTTTAGCATGCGAAGATGCATTTAATTAAATAGGAAAACCTTTGAAATAAATTATTAAATTTTTACCAGACTTTAATAAATTTCTTAGGTTTATAAAAATATTTTTATTATATTTTTCTAGTGGACACAAAAATCATAAAAATTCCTCCAACATAGAAAGGTATGTGCAGCTATTTTAATGTGCAACAAAATGCTTTTATTTTTATAAAACTCATTACCCAGCAAAATTAAATGATTTCAATTGGGTTTGATTCCTAACTCAAAATACTAACTTCCAGAAGTGGAACCAACCAATTTGGACTTGTCGAAAAATGGTTATGACGTTGGGAAGACAGACAAGAATCCGTCATCCCGCATCAACTTTGACACTCGATTTTATAAAATCAGAAAAAGCATTCAAATCTCATCCAAAAATTACATATTATACCTTTCTGGAAACTAGACTCAAATTAGAACATCATAGAAACAAGAATCGATCAAAAACAATATATTTCATCGAGTTACAGACCAAACAATAATTGAGTACGAATCTGTCAGAAAAGTTATAACCAAAACTCAACCTTAACGACCAATAAGCGCGTTAATATGATCAATTAAGGTGTAAAAGACTTGTAGGGACATAGTACGAACCTTCAATTGAAGTTTTATGATCACACCTTGGCTGAAAAAAAAAGAAAAATCGCTGCTCCTTGGCTGCTCTCTTGTCCGATCAGGAATAGGGAAGGGAGGGGGCTAGGGTTTTTAGTTTTATGATATAAAACAAGTTACACTCTAGCCCTTCTAATTTGAGAGATATGGCAACATGAAAGGAAAGTTTATATAACTTAACATACCGGTATGACGAAAAGGTTTCCGAGAAATGTCGGTTAAATCCCGAGGAATATACATACTTTACAAGCTTAAACCCTTTGAACTGAAAAATTAACGGGTGTTACAAGTCCACCCCCCCCCCCCTTACAATGGGATTCGTCCCCGAGTACCGATATGACAGGAACAAATGAGGATAAAGTTTCATCATCTCGATTTTGGACTTCCATGTATCCTCAGAACCCCTACGGTGGCTCCACTGCACCTTCACCTGCCCAACCACCTTATTCCTCAAACGCCTTTCCTGACGATCAAGTATAGCAACCGGTTCTTCAACGTAGTTCAATATATTATCAAGCTCAATGTCATCAAGAGGCACATGGGCCTCCTCATCTACTAAACATTTCCTCAAATGGGACACGTGAAAAGTAGGATGAATCCCCGCGAAATCCTCGGGCAATTCCAACCTATACGCTACCTCACCAACACGGGACAATATATGGAACGGACCAAAAAACCTCGGACTAAGCTTCCCCCTCTTACGAAAACGAATAATACCCTTCCAAGGAGAAACTTTCAACATAACCCGATCCCCAGCCTCAAACACAAAAGATTCCCCAATTACGCTCTGACATAATCCATTCCACCTGTAAGGCTTCGTTTTGAACATTGGTTATCTGTTTCAAAATATCGGGTTTAAGAATAAGCTAGTAAGATTTCACACGAATAAGTTTCGGTCTCTCCTTCCGGCTCAACGCGTCGGCTACCACGTTAGCCTTACCGGGATGGTGCAAGATCTCCAAATCGTAATCCTTAATCAACTCTAGCCACCGATGCTAACGCATATTCACTTCCTTTTGCTCGAAGAAATACTTTAAGCTCTTATGATATGTATAGATAACACAAGGGACACCGTACAGATAATGTCACCACAACTTAAGTGCAAACACAACCGCCGCCAGCTCCAAATCGTGAGTAGGATAATTCGCCTCGTGAGGCTTTAACTGCCGCGAGGCATAAGCCATGACTCGGCCTCGCTGCATCAGAACACACCCAAGCCCCTGGTAAGAGGCATCAGAATAAACAACCAGATCATCAGTGCCATCGGGTAAAGCTAAAATCGGGGCATGCGTCAACCTGTTCTTTAATTTGAGAAAAGCCTCCTCCTGCTCGGTACCCTAAACAAACTTAACACTCTTCTTGGTCAACTTGGTCAATGACGAAGCAATTTTCAAAAAGTCGGGAATGAAGCGGTGGTAATACCCTGCCAAGCCCAGAAAGCTACGAATTTCGGATGGAGACTTGGGAGATTCCCATTCGTTTACGGCTTCCACCTTTGCAAGGTTAACCAAAATACCACTCGGGTTAATAACATGATCCAAGAACTGAACCTCGCGTAACTAAAAAGAACACTTAGAAAATTTCGCATACAACTTGTTCTTTCGCAGAGCTTCCAAAACTTCCGTGAGTTGACCGGCGTGATCGTATTCACTTTTAGAATACACAAGAATGTCGTCGATGAACACAATAACCGAATGATCGAGCATCGGCCTACACACCCCGTTCATAAGGTCCATGAACGCAGCCGATGCGTTGGTCAAACCGAAAGACATCACGAGGAATTCATAATGCCCATAACGAGTGCGGAAGGTAGTCTTAGGGATATCTTCCTCCTGAATTTTCAACTGATGATACTCGGACCTAAGGTCGATCTTCGAGAACCAACTAGCTCCTTGGAGCTGATCAAATAAGTCGTCGATCCTTGGTAGAGGGTACCGATTTTTGACAGTGAGTTTATTCAATTCACGGTAGTCAATGCACATCCGCACGCTACCGTCCTTCTTCCTAACGAACAGGACCGGGGCACCCCAAGGTGAGATGCTCAGTCGAATGTAGCCCTTGTCGAGCAAGTCTTCCCATTGAGCCATAAGTTTTTTCATTTCATTCGGTGCTAGACGGTAAGGGGCTCGAGCAACGGGTTTTGCGCCCGGTACAAGGTCTATCTGGAACTCGACCTCGCGATCCGGCGACACATCTGACAAATCATCTAGAAATACATCTGGGAAATCCCGAACAATGGGAACATCACCGACGGTAGCCACCACGATTATCACGTTTATAGCATACGCCAGATACGCCCCGCACCCTCGCTGCATCAGTTTTCCCGCCTTAAGCATAGATATGATATGTGGCGTCGCACCATTCCGATCGCCGAAGACCATAATTTGGGTCCCATCCGGGGCCCTTAGACGTATATGTTTTTGACCACAAACGATTTGAGCATCAACACTTGCGAGCCAATCCATCCCAAGAACCACATCGAAACCGCCAAGCGGCATCAAGTACAACCGCACCGGAAATCGATACCCAGACAACTCGATGGAACAACCCTGAATAGCCCTAGACACGGAAACGGACTTTCCTACGGCAACCTCAACCTCAAACACATCGACTACGCTCTCGGGTGATTTATTCAATGAGGAACATAAAGTGGTAGACACAAAACTTCTACTGGCACCTGAATCAAATAAGACCGAAGCTTGTAATCCATCAAGTAGAAAGGTATCTGGGATAACATTACGCTCCTACTTAGCTAAACAGTTGCACATACATTCTTGAAGGAGCGAGGAATTTAAGCGGTCAAGTACCAAGGAACCCAGAGTGACAGCATGCTACGCATCAGCAAAACAATTACGCGCAAAGCGTTCGAGAGGATGGGAAACGAACAGGAGAATTTAGGGAATAAGATGAACTTTAACGCTAACGACTCGAGAGTTAGCCAAATCCTGTCCCTACAAAGACGAAACCCTAACATAGTCAGACACAAGTGGTATTTAGAACATGGAATGTAAGGGTAATGTCACACCCCGACTAGCACAATGCGGAAGCGTAAAACGGGAATGTAACAGACACCTCTAGTATCAACACATTGTTTATAAAGAAACATTACAAACTAATTTATATTATATTACATTCTTCGTTCTATCATTGTTTCACAGTCTAGGTGGTACATTCGTTAACTAAACGTTCTTACTACTAACACCCTTGCTTCTATTCACATAGCATCGACCACACACTTCAGGCAAGTGACGGATCACCCAATCATTCCAATTTAGGTACACCTGAAAAGCAGTTTATAACGGGTCAACTACTAGAGTTGGTGAGTTTCACGAGTTTCTAGAAAGCAGTAATGAGTATTCACAAGTCAGCACTTGTAATCATGAGATAAGTATGTATGTATGTAAATGATGTATGTGACGTAATTATGCTAAGCTACAGTGAAGCCTGGACTGTTCGTGCTGCGTGCCTCCATTTCCCACGCTCAATCAACCACTATGGCCCCTTTCCGCCCACATCATGCCCCGGTAGCTATGTCTAACACTACATAGCTGGTTCGTAAACATAAAATATGGACATGTGCAAACGGGATAATGTCTCAGCTACCGTGCTGGCCCCGCCTAGGTTTGTCAAACCAATAGTACTATTCACAAGCCACCGACTCGAAGTTAATCACTATGTTGGTGGGGACTTTCGTGTGTTAGCACTTAGATAATTCACATCAATACATGTTTCAGGTATGTATATGTAATCAAACATGCTTTTCACCCCAAAAGTACATAAAACTGTTTAAAGAGTAGGGTCATGAAACTCACGGTTTAGTATATATTCAGTACTGTATCAGCTCGTGGTTTGTTTGGTCTGCTATTAGTAGTTCCTATAATCAATATTATAATAATATTAATATTTTAATATTATTATAATATTAAAATGCTGTATAACTAATCTGGGTATAGTTGGAATGCCCAGAAAGTGGCAACAGGCTTAGGTTGTGATGTTGTTCAATGTCTAATACTTAAAACCGAACTTGGCTCAGATTCCCGTTTTCCCAGCCGGGCCAAGTTGTTCGTTTACGCGTTCAGAAAACAGTTATGGGAAAATAAGCTTGGATAAATGTATTGGTTAACAAAATGATTAAGTTATAAAGAAAGATCACATACTGGGGTCCCGGATTAGCCACGGGGCCCGTTTCCGTTTATTCAGTTTGATTTGAGAAGAAACGTGCACAATCCACCCAGATTGTCCAGGTTTCTCATAGGAAAGTTCATTTTTACTTAATTAGCCCAAAAATTTGATTTTTGATCACTCTTGGTGAATTGATATTCCCCGCAGATTCACTAGTCGCGAACTTGCCGGTTGTTATAAAAACTTAATTTGTTTAATATTTAAATTAGCATAAGTAATTAACCGTTAATCATTAAATTATGAAAATTTAACCACTTATCAATTAAAATATGTAGATTTTTATAAAAATATTTTTGGAATTTATTTACTGATTTATTATTTTATAAAAATTCATTTTATCAGCTATATTTCGCCTGAAAATCGTCCGTTTACCCCAAACAATTTCCAAAAACACCACAAAAATTCCTGAATACTCAAATCTTGTCCCAAAACAACCTGTATCAATTCCAGAATGTAAAAAGCTCGTGCGATATTCTTGTCGGCCCAAATTCCGCTGTAAAAATTCACACGAACGCAAATAAACAAAACACCTTTAAACTTCTCCAAATGATCCCAAAATTCATATGTGATCAAAATACATCAAATCTAAGTTCCCAGAAAAATTTCATAATTTTTGAAGTATTTTAGCTATTTTTCCCAAATAAACAACCTAATTCGGTAATAAATTCGCCAAATATTCTCGGATGGTTGAAAAATTACCAAATTTAAACAGGGGCTCATTGACATGGTCCCTGATGTCCCTGAAAAATTTCAAGTCCTAAAAATATGCACATCACAACCTTAACCTAAATAGCCCGTAAGCGAGTGTTTCGGCATTACCTTAGCGGGTTTGGCTCGTTTCCGACCTTTTAATCAAGTTTCAAGGTTCTTGTGCTTCTAAGAAAGATAGGTACAAGTCCTATATCACAAAACAAGCAATATTTCATCAACATAACAGCCCTTAAGTTAGGGTTTCGGCTAGTGCACAAAAACGAACTTTTGAACCGTAAAAACGTCGTTTCAACCCTTTAATTCGTGTTTATGGCCAAAAAAACTATCAAAACAGGTTCCTTACCATGTGTATGATCAAAAAATGTTTATGGACCATTTTTAGGATTTTTACACGGTTAGGAATGATTTTTAGTAACCAAGACATGTTTTTATGGTATTAAACAAGTTTAAACAAGTTCAAAAGCTACTTATTTAAGCTCTTTACCTTAGGGTTTGAAGGTTTTCTGGAATTTCAGCTTGCAGCTGCTTAGACCTCAGTTTTTATAAACCAAAATGAATAAGCAAGCTTGTGAAATAAGTTTTATAAAAAAATGGGGGGTGGGATGTAGCTGGCCGATCGGAAGAAAGATTGGGCTCCATTGGGCCTAATTTGGCCCATTAATCTGGTTTCTCAAGCCCAAATACGAAAAGCCCGGTCCAAATTTAGTTCGGGTTCGATTTTTGGCGCGAAAAACTTATCGGGTGCGTTAAACAACGCGAAAACAAGTGTTTTTCGGCTAGTTTTGTGTAAAATTATAAAAACATACTATATGTTTGTAAAAATCAAGAATATTTTCACGAATCGCTTAAAACATTTTAAATAAGTGTTTGGTAAGTCTTTTTTGGCTTAACGGATGATACAGTGCTTGGTTTGTAACTATCTTTCGTGTTTAAATCTATAGCGGGTAGTTAAACGAGCATATTTTCGTTTAACTTGTTTGCTATCAAACTAAAGCCATATTTCTAATGTTTTAGCTTTTATTAAACGTATATCACTTATAGATAGCCCCCCGAGATATCTGGGTCATAACCCGACCCGTTCGGTTAATCGTTCGTTTGTTATGCAAAAGGCGTTTATTTGCTTAATCGGTAAATACGTACTGTGGTGTACCTTGTTTTGGCTCAAATGTCACAGGTAAACTGCTAATAATGTTGATCAAGTGTTATTAGTCGTTTACTTCACCGGCCCATCCTAAGCACCCCCTGCCCCTAACCACATTAGCATTCTATCTAACACTTAAATAAGTAATCACATACTAAACTTTAAAATTCAAAGGAATGACTAAACAATTTAAAGTTACCTCTCGGCGTGCAGCTACTTTCAGTGGGCATACTAGTCTTTTCCCTTACAGTTTGAGTCCAAGCATTCGGGGATGCTCGGATCACTCGAACCATGGCTCTGATACCAACTTGTAAGACCCCGAATCATGGGAATCCTACAGTTGGTGATCATACATGAAACTTACAAAATTCTTAAACCCAAAACAATTCATTTCATTTCGAAAACCATTTCAGAGTATAATTCAGCGGAAAATCATAATTATTAAAACAAGTTCCCAAAACCCGGGAATTATGCCCAAAACCAAACTTCAATGTGTTTAATAAAACTTTAAAAGAAAAGTGTTCATCATTAAAACTTCCGACTAAGTATGCCCTCCACCGTCCAAGTAGGATCGTGCACGTCCAACCGGAAACACATACTCCTCCTAACCTGAAACTCACACTAACATGCACACAAAGTCAGGTTGAGCTGAGTGAGTTCAAGTTTTAATAATTGACATCTAAAATAATAATACTCATAATCATTCCAAGAGTTTTAAAAATAAAACGGGTTACAACAATTAGGCCATCATCAATAATAAGTAATCTATATAAACATCCTTATAATGATATATGAACATCCTTATAATTATATATAAACATCCTTGTAAGTATATATGAATGTACTTATAATTATATATAAACATCCTTATAATTATATATAAACATCCTTATAATTATATATAAGCATCCTTGTAAGTATATACTTATAATTATATATAAACATCCTTGTAAGTATATATGAACATACTTATAATTATATATAAACATCCTCATAATTAAATACCAACATATACTTCATCCAAGTAATAACATCAGGGTCGAGCACACGTACAACCCAAACACGTAACATCTCATCTAACGTATGGAAACACAAAGTAGGCATACGTAACATCCATAGTCGATAACGATTACTAACATCGCCAAATATTGGCCAAACAATAATACATACATACATACATACGATAATATCATCTCAAGGCCTACCCTATACAAGTAAGCCCATCCAAAATAATTTTAAACAATTCATCAAGCAAAGTCGCTTAGGTGTGCATGCTAGCCCAAAATCTTAAAAGAGTAAAAAGGGGGCATCATGAACTCACCTGACAAGACATGTATTCACCACGAGCTAGATAATCCCTAAGTAATCCCAAAACTCAAACACCTGTCGGTTTACATACAAACATTACAAAAGATATCGAACGGACTCGTTTATCCTACAAGATGTTCTAACATGGTTCGAGTTACCTAAAACCTCGACCTCATCAAACTCAATCATAACAGCCGGGGCCTTACATTCACCAACATGACCCTTAGATACTCCCGGGCATAAAGAATTCCTAATTTACCCCCAGAAGCACTAGGTGACACTAACATGCGCGTCTAAGAGTCGTTTAGGCCATTAACATCAAACCTAGCCCCGTGTGGACCCAACATGATAAAATCACTGCCAACAAGTCCACACGACGCTACACGAGTCAAATGGGTCGGTAACTCGCAAGTACAACACACCAACTATTCAATAAACACAATTGCGCGTTATACCGACCCGTTTGAGCAACCGACAACCAATTCGACCCCATAACTTATAAAAATGATTTTCCAACAGCCCGTACATCAAACCAAGTTCCCCCGAGCTGAATTCTTCGTTAATCACTTCGACCCTCGCGTTAAACGCATAAAACTACAATTCTAGTCAACCGAACTCTAACAATCAAACTACAACTAGTTGACCAATCTAACGAACACCAATGAACATGATTTTAAAGTATGATATATGGGACATACCTAGGAAGATTGCGGTGCAAAAACTCACTTCAAACAGCCCCAACAAGAACACAATAGAACATCCACCAGTTAAGCCTAAAACGAAGTTATCGATCAATAACAAGTAAAACGTGCAGATTTTAGCATGCGAAGATGCATTTAATTACATAAGGTAACCTTTGAAATAAATTATTAAATTTTTACCAGACTTTAATAAATGTCTTAGGTTTATAAAAATATTTTTATTATATTTTTCTAGTGGACACAAAAATCATAATAATTCCTCCAACACAGAAAGGTATGTGCAGCTATTTCAGTGCGTAACAAAATGATTTTATTTTTATAAAACTCATTACCCAGCCAAATTAAATGATTCCAATTGGGTGTAGTTCCTAACTCAAAATACTAACTTCCAGAAATGAAACCAACCAATTTGGACTTGTCGAAAAAGGGTTATGACGTCGGGAAGATAGACAAGAATCCGTCATCCCGCGTCAGCTTTGACACTCGATCTTATAAAATCATAAAAAGCATTCAAATCTCGTCCAAAAATTACGTATTATACCTTTATGGAAACTAGACTCAAAGTAGAACATCATAGAAACAAGAATCTATCAAATACAATATATTTTCATCGAGTTACAGACCGAACAATAATCGAGTACGAATCTGTCAGAAATTGTTATACCCAAAACTCAATCCTAACGACCATTAAGCGCGTTAATATGATCATTTAAGGTGTAAAATATTTGTAGGGACATAGTACGAACCTTGAATTGAAGTTTTATGATCACACCTTGGCTGCAAAAAAAGAAAAATCGCAGCTCCTTGGCTGCTCTCTTGTCCTATCGGGAATAGGGAAGGGAGGGGACTAGGGTTTTTAGTTTTATGATATAAAACAACAAGTTACACTCTAGCCCTTCTAATTTGAGAGATATGGCAACATGAAAGGAAAGTTTAAATAACTTAACGTATCAGTATGACGAAAAAGTTTCCGAGAAATGTCGGTTAAATCCCGAGGAATATACATACTCTACAAGCTTAAACCCTTTGAACCGAAAAATTAACGGGTGTTACATCCGCTCACTATAGTCCCATGATCATCACAGACCACGTTATCCCCTTGGCAATTACAGACCACGTTATTTTCCCAACCTATTGTGTTTAGCATTATATGGCGTATTTGTATAAACAAGTTGTCACGTATGATATCATTATGTTTTGGCATTCGTAGAATTTCCATTTAATATATAAATCATGATAATAATCACCTTTCATCAGCACGTAGTTTATCATTTTGTTTGTAGGGACTTTTCATATATGAAGGTTCAGATATTTTATGTTCTGAACCGTTTTCAGATAGATAATGCATATAAGCATGCTTTTCACCCCAAAAGTTCATAAAACAGTTTAAAGAGTGGGGTCCTGAAACTCACAGTTTTGTTTGCACTCAGTGCAAGGTCAGCTCGGGTTTCGTTTCCATTGCTATCACTTAGTCCCAATAGTTAATATTATAACAATATTAATATTTTAATATTATTATAATCTTTTATACTAAGCTGGGCTGTATAGCAAGTCTGGGTGTGGCTGTAACACCCAGAAAGTGTCAGTGGGTTTAGATTGTGATGTTGTCCAATGTCAGTTTCCCCGTTTCACCAGCTGGGCCATGTTACTCGTTTATGCATTTGGAAAACAGTTATGGGGAAGTACACTTGGGTAAACGTGTTGGTTGATAAAATGATTAAGTTATAAAGAAAGATCACAATGTAGGGGTCCAGATTCGTTACGAGGTTCGTTTCCGTTTATTCAATTTGTTTTGGAGAAAAACGCGCACAATCTATCCAAATTGTTCGGATTTATCACAAAAATTTCGTTTTTACATAATTAATCTGAAAATATGCTTCTTGATCGTTTTTGATGTTCTGATATTCCAACAGGTTCGTTAGTCACGAACTTGCTGGTTTTCGTCAGAATTGAATTTGTTTAATCTTTAAATTAGCATAATTAATTATCCGTTAATCAATAGATCATAAACATTTAGAAACTTATTGAATAAAAGATGTAGATTTTTATAAAAATATTTCTGGAATTATTTACTGATTTATAAATTTATAAAAAATCATTTTATATGCTATATTTAGCCCGAAAATCATCTGTTTATAACAAATGATTTCTAAAAAATCTGTCAAAATTCCTGAGTGACCAAAAGACTAACCAAAATAACATGTAGCAATTCCAAAAGCTAACAATCTTGCAAAATATCTTTTTCGAGCAAAAAACGACTATGAAAATCCGAATAAACGCAAATGCACAAAACATACCTACGATTTTCCAAATGACCCCAAATTTTATATGTGATCATAATATACCAAATCTGATTTATCCACAAAATTTCATAATTTTTCAAGTATTTTAACTTTTTTTCTCAAATAAACGCCCTAATTCGGTAATAAAATTCGCCAAATATTCTCGGATGGTCGACTCAATGATATGATCCCGGATGTCCCTACAAAATTTCATGACCTAGCAATATGCACATCACAACCTTAACCTAAACAGCCCGTAATCAAATGTTTCAGCATTACCTTTGCGGTTTTCGCCCATTTTCGCTCTCTTAATCCAATTTCCGGGTTCTCGTGCTTCTATAAAAGCTAAGTATAGGTCCTATATTATAAACCAAGCATGTATCATCAAGAGATCAGCCATGAAAGTTAGGGTTTTGGTTAGGGTTCTAAACCGAACTTTTGAACCGTAAAAACTTCGTTTAAGTCCTCTAATTCGTGTTTATGGCCAAAAAACTTGTCAAACCAGGTTCCTAAACATGTGTATGATCAAACCATGATTTTGAACAATTTTTAGGATTTTTGTATGGTTAGAAGTGATTTTTGGTAATCAACTATGTTTCTATGCAATTAAACATGCTTAAACAAGTTGAATTTGATTAAAGTAGTTAACTTACCTTAGGGTTTTGTTATGGAGGTGAAGGAACAGCAAGGGAGAGATGAAAAAAAATCTGGATTCTTCATAAAATATCTTGATTAATTATTTAAATATGAAACATGAATAAAAAGGGTTTTTTTTTTCTTTAAGTCCACTTTGGTGGGCTGGACTTGATGGGCCCCTTTTTGGGTGCATTTAGCCCACTTTTCTCGATTTACGTGTCCGGACGTGAAATGCCGAGTCCAAGTTTATTCCGGGCTCGGTTTTTGGCGCGAAAAATATAACGGGTACGACAAACAGTGCGAAAACGAGTGTTTTTTGGCCATTTTTGTGTAAATTTTGAAAAACATACTATTTTTTGTAAAAATCAAAAATATTTTCACGGATTGCTTAAAACATTCCCAAAAAGTGTTTAGTAAGTCCTTTTCGGCTTAACGGATGATACAATACTTGTTTCGTAACTATCTTTCGTGTTTAAATCCATAGCGGGTAGTTAAACGAGCATGATTTCGTTTAACTAGTTTGCTATGTAAGGCCCCGTTACCGGTAGCCCTACTTTCGTGTTGGATTTACTCATAAACACAGTTCTAAATATCAGAGTTAATTAAAACATTTACGCGGAATATAAGACTTTCATAAAACTTTACATAATTCATAACTTGTCTCAAAACATCCTTTGTCTTTCAACATTAAAGCATTAAATTAAAACATCATAAGTCTTCAGATGCCAGATTCTTGTTCAGTGCCATGTGTCTCCTCAAGCGAGCTGCCTCATCCTACTCACCTGCGTGCATACTAAAAGTCAGCTACGCTGAGTGAGTTCTAGTTAATCACATAATCATACAATACATTCTTACGCTTCATACTTAATCTCTTAACTTTCTTTCATATACACCTAAGTGCTTTTACTTTCATTTTTACTTTCATACTTTCTTTACATTCATAATCATACGTTCATTTTTACCTTCATGCTTTCCTTACATACATAATCATACTATTTAAAGAGCCTTTCGCCCTATAACCTCACAGATATTATAAGGGTCTGGTCCCTAGTTTTCGAATATTAGAAGGGTTCGATTCCCTAACATCACAGATATTATAAGGGTCTGGTCCCTATCATCACAGATATTATAAGGGTCTGGTCCCTAGTTTTCGAATATTAGAAGGGTTCGATTCCCTAACATCACAGATATTATAAGGGTCTAGTCCCTATCATCACAGATATTATAAGGGTCTGGTCCCTAGTTTTCGAATATTAGAAGGGTTCGATTCCCTAACATCACAGATATTATAAGGGTCTGGTCCCTATCGTCACAGATATTATAAGGGTCTGGTCCCTAGTTTTCGAATATTAGAAGGGTTCGATTCCCTCTTCGTTACCATACAACCATACATCATACCTCGAGTATTAGTAGGGCTCGGTACCCTTTTCGTAACCATACATTATCATTTCTTTCTTCTATTATCTCTATCATGTTCATACACATAAACATACATAACATACTTACCTTATACATAGCGTTACAACCTGACAGTACGTGCAATATCCGAAGATCGTTCACGTACTATCAAGCAATCATTCTTACATTTCACATTATCCACATAAGGCATACACTTATCTCTTAGGATAAGTGTATTAACAAACATATTGAGTACGCACACAGCCCCGAAAACGTAACACATAAATGGGGCTAGAAACTCACCTGAACACGGTTACGTTCTCCGTTGATCGTAATTCCTTTCTTCAGTTGTGCACGGCTGACTGTATAACAAGTATACATATCAATTTAACTATCACTACTTAAAACATCTTTCTAGTCTTAATTACTACCCACAACGAACGGGGGTCCGGGGGCAGCGCCCCTGGCAGCGGGGTCTAGGGGCGGCAGCCCCTAGCAGGGTCCAAGGGGCAGTGCCCCTGGCTGGGGTCGAGCTGCCAGGTAAGCTTGGGAAAATTTTATTTCCATTAACTGTCTTAACACATTTTTCATTAGATTTTTAATTTATTTTCTAATCGAACTTGGCTTTAGGCGAAGTTAAACCTTAGGCGAACTTAGCTTTAGGCGAAGTTGTCATCAGGCGAACTTGGCCTCAGGCGAAGTTACCAGTTAGGCGAACTTAACTTTACAGCGAAGTTGCCATCAGGCGAACTTGTCTTCAGGCGAAGTTGTCATCAGGCGAACTTGGCCTCAGGCGAAGTTACCAGTTAGGCGAACTTAACTTTACAGCGAAGTTGCCATCAGGCGAACTTAGCTTGCAGGCGAAGTTCGTCACTTTGAAGGCGAAGTTGCCCAGATGAAGGCGAAGTTGCCCAGGCAGCCGCTGTTTTAGTTTCTGATCGGCATTTCGAGCGATTTTAACACCCTTGCTATGGTTCAATATCACCCACTACGCTACCCGACCATTTTTGGTCGTTTATACACTAAAAAGCTTGGATCTTTAAACTTCAAAGATCAAGAATCATACCTTTTTGGGCTTGTTTGGATCTCGTTTACTTGCTTATCACCACTAATCGCTCTCTCTCTCACTCGGGTCTGCCGGATCTGCCCGGATATGCCTTCGGTCCGGCGGCGAAGTTAGTGTGTGGTACGTGTGTGTTTTTGGAGTGTTAGGGAGTTTGGTGAAAAATGAAGATATTTTGGGATTTTGGGGGTATTTATATCCCTGAAATCCCATTCTCATTTAACCCCTCTCAATTAATCCAAGTCCAAGACCCGCTCCCTACCCGATATTAATTAATTACGCGAAATCACTAAACATAACTTCCTTTATTCATCATTAAAATTTTTAGGATGTTACAAGTCTTCCCCCCTTAAAGAGGTTTCGTCCCCGAAACCTAACTATTACATAAACAAACTAGGGTAAAACTTGCGCATCTCATCCTCGGCTTCCCAAGTAGCATCCGATCCTTTGCGGTGTTTCCATATCACTTTTACCAAAGGTATAGTCTTGTGACGAAGCTGCTTCTCCTTACGATCAACGTTCTCTATCGGTTGCTCGATGTAGTTCAATTGTTCATCAACCTCGATGTCCATTAATGGCACGTGAGACGTGTCATCAGCTAGACACTTCCTCAGATGAGAAACATGGAAGGTTGAATGAATTTCTTCTAACTCCTCGGGTAAATCCAGTTTATAAGCTACTTCACCCACACGATTTACAATCCTGAACGGTCCAATGTACCTCGGACTCAACTTTCCTCTTTTCCTAAAACGGATAATCCCCTTCCAAGGCGAGACCTTGAGCATCACATTGTCACCAACGTTAAACTCAATTGGTCGTCGCCGCTTATCTGCATAAGACTTTTATCTGTCTTGCGCGGCTTTCATTCTTGCTTTGATCTGATCGAACTTTGAAGACGTTTCTTGAACCACTTCTAGACTTCCCATTTCTTTCTGACCAATCTCACCCCAACACACCGGGGTTCTACATCGTCTACCATAAAGCATCTCAAACGGTGGCATACCAATACTTGAATGGTAACTGTTGTTATAGGAGAACTCTGCCAGATGCAGATGATCATCCCAACTTCCACCAAAATCTAAGACACAAGCACGTGGCATATCCTCAAGGGTTTGGATCGTCCTTTCAGACTGTCCATCGGTTTGAGGATGATACGCCGTACCGATGTTCAACCTCATCCCCATAGCTTCATGGAATTTCTTCCAGAACCTCGAAGTAAACCGTGTATCCCTATCAGACACGATTGATAACGGTACTCCATGCTTGGTTACAACTTCCTTGATGAACAAGCTTGCTAACGTTTCTGACGAGATGGCCTCTCGTATGGGCAGAAAGTGAGCACTCTTGGTCAAACGGTCCACAATCACCCAGATGGTATCATGTTGCTTAGCTGTACGAGGTAGCTTAGTTATGAAATCCATGGTGATGTGTTCCCATTTCCACTCAGGTATCTCTAGCGGTTGCATCTTCCCATAAGGCTTTTGGTGTTCGGCTTTGACTTGTAAGCAAGTTAAGCACTTACCAACATAATCCACTACATCGTTCTTCATTCCTGGCCACCAGTAATCTCTTTTCAAGTCTTTGTACATCTTTGTAGCTCCTGGATGGATTGAGTACCTTGACTTATGAGCTTCATCTAAGATTCGACTTCTAAGATCACCATGGCGTGGGATCCACATACGGTCGAACCTAGTCTTAACTCCATGAGTGTTTTCCATCAACTCATCTTGCTGACCATAAATCCTTTCTTTCTTTACTAACCCTTCATCTACTAACACTTCTGACTGCACCTTGATGATTTCTTCAAAAAGACTCGGGTTCATGATCAACTTGTATGACTTCACTGTTGCAAGGACTTCCTCATTCTTACGACTTAACGCATCAGCGACCACGTTAGCTTTACCGGGGTAATACTTAATCTCACAGTCGTAATCCTTTATCAATTCTAACCATCTTCTCTGCCTCATGTTCAATTCTTTCTGCTCGAAGAAGTACTTTAAACTCTTATGATCGGTATAGATAGTACACTTAGTGCCGTACAGATAATGCCTCCATATCTTAAGAGCATGCACTACAGCTGCTAACTCCAAATCATGCGTCGGATAAGTACTCTCATGGACCTTCAACTGTCTAGACGCGTAGGCTATCACCTTCCCTCGTTGCATCAACACGCAACCTAACCCTTGATGCGAGGCATCAGCACAAACAAAAAAATCCTCATCACCATCGGGTAAAGTAAGGATTGGAGCTTGCGTGAGTCTCTTCTTCAATTCTTCAAAGGCTTCCTCCTGAAACTTTCCCCAACTGAATACTATCGACTTTCGGGTCATACCGGTCAGCGGTGCGGCTATCTTGGAGAAACCTTCGATGAATCTCCTATAGTAGCCAGCTAACCCTAGGAAGCTTCGTATATCAGTCGGATTCTGCGGAGTCTTCCAATTCGTTATCGCTTCAATCTTAGCTGGGTCCACGGTAATCCCCTCCGGATTAACCACATGACCTAAAAATTGCACTTCTCTTAACCAGAACGCGCACTTCGAAAACTTGGCGTACAACTTCTCTTTCTTCAGAACTTCCAATACCTCTCTCAGATGCTCGGCATGGTCAGACTCACTCTTTGAATAAATCAATATAATCGTCAATGAAGACGATAACCGACTTATCCAACATCGGCCGACAGACCCTATTCATCATGTCCATAAATGCTGCAGGAGCATTTGTTAGACCGAATGACATTACGAGGAACTCGTAGTGTCCATACCGCGTTCGGAACGCTGTCTTAGGGATGTCTGCCTCTTTCACCTTCAGCTGATGGTAGCCTGATCTTAGATCTATTCGTGAGAACCAACTTGAACCTTGCAGTTGGTCAAACAGATCATCAATCCTTGGCAACGGATATCTATTCTTTACCGTAAGCTTATTCAACTCACGATAGTCTATGCACATCCTCATACTTCCATCCTTCTTTTTCACGAACAATACTGGTGCGCCCCACGGGGAAACACTCGGTCTTATGAAACCTTTGTCGAGGAGTTCTTGCAGTTGTGACATCAATTCTTTCATCTCGGACGGTGCTAGACGGTAAGGCGCTTTCGCGACAGGTTGGGCTCCTGGTATTAAATCTATCTGAAATTCTATCTCTCGCTCCGGCGGCAACCCCGGAAGATCCTCAGGGAATACTTCTGGGTAGTCGCGTACAATAGGAACATCTTTCATTTCTTTCGTCTCGGCCGCAGCGTTGACGACATACGCCAGGTAGGCACGACACCCTCGCCTTAGCAAACCCTCGGCTTTTATCATCGAAATGACATTAAGCCCAGAACTTTCCTTATCACCATAAACCGTTACCGCACTACCATCCAATGACTTTAACCTTATCATCCTACTCTTACATACTATCTGAGCCTCAAACTCAGACAACCAATCCATACCCAAAACCACATCGAACCCTCCCAAGGTCAAAACGTACAAGGTAATCGGGAACTCATGTCCTTCCAATTCTATCTTACAGTTCTTAACCATTTTTGTTATTTTAACCGAAGTGTCACTGGCGGTTTCTACTACAAACGTTTCAGACACTCAGCAACATTTCATTTTAGCTAGTTTACTAAATGGTGTGGCTACGAAACTTTTGTTTGCGCCCGAATCAAATAATACAGAAGCGGAAACACTGTTCACTAGAAACGTACCTGTGACGACATCCGGAATCTGCTTGGCTTGTTCTTGGGTCAACATGTAGGCCCTAGTCCTCGGCCTTGCTTGTTCAGCACCTTTCATCCCACTACCTCCAGCCTCACCTTCAGTGCACTCCCTTGCCATATGGACTGGCTTCCCATATTTGTAACATGCTGGCTTTGCTTCGCACTCATTAGCATAGTGCCCTACCTTTCCGCACTTATAACAGACATTCAACCCCATTCTGCATTCGCCACCATGAGCCTTTCCACATTTGAGACAAACACCAGAACTTTTACCCCACTTGCACTCACCCCCATGCATCTTTCCGCATGTCTTACACGATCTCTTCTCCCACATTCTCTGCTTCTTATCCTTGGGGTTCCACGACTGAGTACCGGGTCGTTTAGCAGAAGCGACCCATTTCTTCTCTTTCTTCTCATCTCCCACCACTTCATCATCCGCAGCCAGGTCTGCATAGACCATTTCTGCGAGTTCAACAGCAGAGTCGAAAGTAGCAGGTTTACTTGTCCTGACTAACATGCGGATTCTCTGTGGTAATCCCCTCACATAACACTTGATTCTCTTAGCCTCAGTGCTGACCATATCGGGTATCAACCTAGACATTCGGTTGAATTCTGTAGTGTACTCACGATGTGTCATCGTCCCAGCTTTCAAGTTTAGGAACTTCATCTCCGCCCTTTCAACCTCGGCGTCAGCACAGAACTTCTTCATTACTAACTCTTTCAGATCGTCCCACCTCATCTCTTTGATCTCTTCTCTGGTCTTCCTCTGCTCCACACTCTCCCACCAATACATAGCCTCATCTTCAAATGATTGAGTAGCATAACCTACCGCTTGATCGGGACGGCACTCGCTAATGCGGATAACCTTATCCATGGCGGTTATCCACTGAAGAGTAGCGATTGCGTCTCCTAGACCAGTCAGCTTAGGCGGGTCACAACCTTTGAAGGACTTATAGTTGCAACCGCCTCGGCCCCTCTTCCTATCATCATCTTTCACAGACCTTATCTCACTTGAGTCACCAAATTTCCCTCTCGTCATCCTTCCTACCATTACCACCTGCCCCTTCAACAGTTCTTTCACGGCTTCCAGCAGACCTTCCCGGGGTAATATTTTTCACAGCAGTGGCTACAGCTTGAACAATAGCTGCTTGAATTGCAGGATCCAGTTGAACTCCTTCATTGTTTTCCGGGTTCCTTCCTGCTGCGCTTCCTTCAGCTTCAGTGTTGGAAGCGGTCTCAACCGAAGGTTGCTGGACACGACGAGGCCTGCCGTGTCGTCCAGTGCGACCTCCGGCTCCAACAATGTCTCCGGCTCCAGCCATTGTATTCTAAAAGGGAAAACACAGACATCATCATTCAAGGAACTATTTAGTACAAGGATAGCAAGGCTAACAGGTAATAACAGTGGCCAGCTGTGACTAGCTGATCACATTGCTTTCCGTGTCCTATACACTTCCCTTTATGAGTCTATTTGTGCTGATTCTACTTAAGCAATTAGTCAAATCAACAATCAATTATTCCTATCCCTTTTGTTCACATATATTTTCTTTCTCATTAACATATATCATTTAATCATACAATTTACTTTTACTGATCTTGCTTGAGCAACACATGGCATTCTTGGACTGGCATCTTCTTTCATTTTTTACTTATATCCCATACTCTGTTCGAGTCTAAGCATGTAGGATGCTTAAATCTCTCGAACTTTGCTCTGATACCAACTTGTAAGGCCCCGTTACCGGTAGCCCTACTTTCGTGTTGGATTTACTCATAAACACAGTTCTAAATATCAGAGTTAATTAAAACATTTACGCGGAATATAAGACTTTAATAAAACTTTACATAATTCATAACTTGTCTCAAAACATCCTTTGTCTTTCAACATTAAAGCATTAAATTAAAACATCATAAGTCTTCAGATGCCAGATTCTTGTTCAGTGCCATGTGTCTCCTCAAGCGAGCTGCCTCATCCTACTCACCTGCGTGCATACTAAAAGTCAGCTACGCTGAGTGAGTTCTAGTTAATCACATAATCATACAATACATTCTTACGCTTCATACTTAATCTCTTAACTTTCTTTCATATACACCTAAGTGCTTTTACTTTCATTTTTACTTTCATACTTTCTTTACATTCATAATCATACGTTAATTTTTACCTTCATGCTTTCCTTACATACATAATCATACTGTTTAAAGAGCCTTTCGCCCTATAACCTCACAGATATTATAAGGATCTGGTCCCTAGTTTTCGAATATTAGAAGGGTTCGATTCCCTAACATCACAGATATTATAAGGGTCTGGTCCCTATCATCACAGATATTATAAGGGTCTGGTCCCTAGTTTTCGAATATTAGAAGGGTTCGATTCCCTAACATCACAGATATTATAAAGGTCTGGTCCCTATCATCACAGATATTATAAGGGTCTGGTCCCTAGTTTTCGAATATTAGAAGGGTTCGATTCCCTAACATCACAGATATTATAAGGGTTTGGTCCCTATCGTCACAGATATTATAAGGGTCTGGTCCCTAGTTTTCGAATATTAGAAGGGTTCGATTCCCTCTTCATTACCATACAACCATACATCATACCTCGAGTATTAGTAGGGCTCGGTACCCTTTTCGTAACCATACATTATCATTTCTTTCTTCTATTATCTCTATCATGTTCATACACATAAACATACATAACATACTTACCTTATACATAGCGTTACAACCTGACAGTACGTGCAATATCCGAAGATCGTTCACGTACTATCAAGCAATCATTCATACATTTCACATTATCCACATAAGGCATACACTTATCTCTTAGGATAAGTGTATTAACAAACATATTGAGTACGCACACAGCCCCGAAAACGTAACACATAAATGGGGCTAGAAACTCACCTGAACACGGTTACGTTCTCCGTTGATCGTAATCCCTTTCTTCAGTTGTGCACGGCTGACTGTATAACAAGTATACATATCAATTTAACTATCACTACTTAAAACATCTTTCTAGTCTTAATTACTACCCACAACGAACGGGGGTCCGGGGGCAGCGCCCCTGGCAGCGGGGTCTAGGGGCGGCAGCCCCTAGCAGGGTCCAAGGGGCAGTGCCCCTGGCTGGGGTCGAGCTGCCAGGTAAGCTTGGGAAAATTTTATTTCCATTAACTGTCTTAACACATTTTTCATTAGATTTTTAATTTATTTTCTAATCGAACTTGGCTTTAGGCGAAGTTAAACCTTAGGCGAACTTAGCTTTAGGCGAAGTTAAACCTTAGGCGAACTTAGCTTTAGGCGAAGTTGTCATCAGGCGAACTTGGCCTCAGGCGAAGTTACCAGTTAGGCGAACTTAACTTTACAGCGAAGTTGCCATCAGGCGAACTTGGCTTCAGGCGAAATTGTCATCAGGCGAACTTGGCCTCAGGCGAAGTTACCAGTTAGGCGAACTTAACTTTACAGCGAAGTTGCCATCAGGTGAACTTAGCTTGCAGGCGAAGTTCATCAGGCGAACTTAGCTTGCAGGCGAAGTTCGTCACTTTGAAGGCGAAGTTGCCCAGATGAAGGCGAAGTTGCCCAGGCAGCCGCTGTTTTAGTTTCTGATCGGCATTTCGAGCGATTTTAACACCCTTGCTATGGTTCAATATCACCCACTACGCTACCCGACCATTTTTGGTCGTTTATACACTAAAAAGCTTGGATCTTTAAACTTCAAAGATCAAGAATCATACCTTTTTGGGCTTGTTTGGATCTCGTTTACTTGCTTATCACCACTAATCGCTCTCTCTCTCACTCGGGTCTGCCGGATCTGCCCGGATATGCCTTCGGTCCGGCGGCGAAGTTAGTGTGTGGTACGTGTGTGTTTTTGGAGTGTTAGGGAGTTTGGTGAAAAATGAAGATATTTTGGGATTTTGGGGGTATTTATATCCCTGAAATCCCATTCTCATTTAACCCCTCTCAATTAATCCAAGTCCAAGACCCGCTCCCTACCCGATATTAATTAATTATGCGAAATCACTAAACATAACTTCCTTTATTCATCATTAAAATTTTTAGAATGTTACATGCTATCATACTAAGCCTTAATATCAATATGTTGGCTTATAATAGACATATATCACTTATAGATGCCCCCCCCCCCGGGATATTCGGTTCATAACCAGACCCGTTCGGTTATTCGTTTGTTGTTACGCAATAAGCGGTTTAACGCTTATTCGAGTTTCTAAGTACTAAGGTGAATCCGGTTTTGTCACAAATGTCACATCCCATGTCATTTAACTGTTAGAACGTGGTTTAATGTGTGAAATGTTGACACCACAGCTTCGGTCCAAAAACTAACAGGTGGTTTTGAATCAGCAAGCATGGTGCTGGAAGTCTCAATTATGGTTCGATTCTTTCTTTCGGCAACCCTATTTTGTTGTAGTGTGTAGGGTGCATTGAATTCATGAAGAATCTAACATTCATTGCAGTATTCTATCATTCGGTTGTTCTTGAATTTGGTCCCGTTTTCCCTTCGGATTCTCTTGATCGGTAGATTGTACAAGTTCTCCAAATTTTTGAATAAGATAATCAAGTTATCAAAGGTCTCATCCTTAGAGTCTGGAAACATTACCCATGAGAATCTGGAATAATCATCAGTAACCACCAAGCAGGAGAGTTTGCTAGTGATACTTTTGGCATTCACTAGACCGAAAAGATTCATGTGCAGACACTCAAAAGGCAAATTAATATTAATCATTTTCTTTGAACGCAGCTTCTTTGATTGCTTTCCCTTCTTGCATTCCAGACAATCTTCATTCAGATGATGTAAGGCCCCGTTCCTGGTAACCCTACTTTGGTGTTAGATTTACTCATAAACACAGTTCTAAAATCAGAGTTAATTTAAACTTTCGCGGAATAATTTAAAACTTCAAACGTCACATTACAAACATACATTTTTGTCTTAACATACAAATTGTCTTTTCATTACATAACATAAAATAGTCATGACACTTCTTCATGGATGCTAGTCTCTTTAGCTCGTGCCATGTGTCCCTTCTCAAGCCAGCTGCCTCAACCTATTTGCCCGCGTGCATACTAAAAGTCAACTACGCTGAGTGAGTTCTAGTAAATCAATTTACATACAATACATTCCTATCCTTACTCATACGCGTCCGAAGATACGTATTCATACCTTACTTTGCTATTACTTCTTTCACACATACTTTATATACATGCATACGTACTTACATACTTTCTTTCATAAAACCCTATGGTATACCATAAGCTATTCTATCTTAAACATCTCAGCTATTATAAGGGTCTGGTCCCTATCATAAGTGCATACTTTACTTGTCTTATATATATAATATTTACATACACATTCATTCCTATAACCATCATATAGTAATAGCATTCAATGCACGATCATACACGTATCATATACATATCACTTAAGATAAGAATTTTAACTGCCACATAGGAGTATGCACACAGCCCGAAAACATAACAAGGAAATGGGGCTAGAACTCACCTGAAGTCGGTTTCTCTCGCCGTTAATGGTAATGCCCTTCCTTAGTTGTGCACGGCTAACTGTACAATACATTACGCGTGTCAATCATCCATTACTACTACTCCCTACGTCGAAGTTAATGAAACTCTCAACTAACGGGGGTCCGGGGGCAGCGCCCCTAGTAGCGGGGTCTAGGGGCGGCAGCTCCTAGCAGGGCCCAAGGGGCAGAGCCCCTGGCTGGGGTTGAGCTGCTCGGAAAAAATTTATTTTCGATAATAAGTCCTTTAACAAAAACGCATCAGAAAATGAATCGGGTCACATTTTAATAACAACTTAAAACAATTTCACATGGGAGGAATTTCGCATAGAATTTCACTTCGCATAACCTGTTTTGCTTCTCATGGCTGAGCGAAGCAAAATGCCTGTTTCGCTTCTCATGGCTGAGCGAAGCGAAATGCCTGTTTCGCTTCTCATGGCTGAGCGAAGCGAAATGCCTTCCTTTCTTCGTTTTTACCATTTTAAAGCTATTTTACTTCGTGGCTCTGGACCTGATTTTTACTCTTTCTTAACTTTTGACACATTCTGACCCCATGCACCTGATTCTGAACCCATATCTCTCATAGTCCAAACGCCACCTTTTTACCTTAAAGTGCACCCAAGAGGCTATAACTTACCAAGTTTATATTTTTCTTACATTTCACAACCCGATCTACCATTATATCTGTTTGCATGCCAATTCTAACCATAAAACTTACCAATTTAAACCAAAACCTACCTTTTGCTTCGGGTTCGAGTTCAGACCCGGACAATACGAGGATCTGGACGTGTTTTTGTTGTTTGAAGACACTTGAATGCCAAGATCTTCCTTACTTTAGCCCGGATTCGGATTCGGGTCTTGAGGGGGAGTATGTGTGTGTTCTAGGGAGTGTGTGTGTATGTTGTGGGAAGAAAATGGTGAAAGGATGGGGGGATGTCCTTATATAGAGGGCTATGGACCCCACCACCCACCTCCTTTACCAAACCCAATCCTTATCCAAACACTTAACACACGACTAATTTAACAACACACAGTTAACAACAAAACTTTCCGTTATTTATTTTTTAACAAAAGTTGGATGTTACAGATGAAAATTAGCAAGTTTAAACTAAATCTGGTGATGTGACGGAACCACAAAGGGGCTTAATATACAAGGTCCCAGGACGAACTGTGGGAGGTGTGACCTACAGATAATAATTTCAAGAGAATATACATATAATACTTCTCAGCTTGGGTCTAATCATTATCTTATAATCTCGTTTCTTTGACATTAAACTAAACTATTTTCCTGTCACCCTTTCCATTTCTGTTGTTCAAAAACAAACACTATCCCTAGGGGAAATACCTAGTGATGAGCCCGATTTATCAAATTATAAATAAGATAATTATCAAAACTGAGTTTTCAATTATAATATGACCAATCGTGACTACTAGTACATATAATGTACTAATGATATTTCAAAAAGAAATATTAATAATAATAGTTTCCTTTACATATCACCAGTACAACTAACTCTGATAAACCTCCCTAACTAGCAAACACTTCGAACCATCTATGTATGAGAACCTCCAAACTCTCCTATATTTTCGCTATTCCAATTGGTTATTATAGGAGAGAACCTCATGCTCAGGAATCGATGACGTGCCTGATAGGAATGGGACATACTTACCTAAACCAGTAAACTACCACTTTTATTAGACCCAACATGCTTGCGTGTACCGAATGACTCGGGGAAAGAATATATTGTATAGTTATATTTAACAACCTCCAAGAGTCTAGTGGAATATAAGAGTGCATTCCTATGATAACATATTAATTAAACTCGTAGCGAGCGAATGTCTACTTACGGGAGAGGCCGAACAAAAAAAACGACTGCTCAATGATGAGATTGTACCAACATAATTGTTATAATGTGTACTTGGATAGATAAGGATAGTGCGATATTGTGGTATATAGCTTTGGATACCCCATGCAAGCATCTAGTAGTGTGCTATGCTGATATGGAGGATGCTTTGGATATTTTATTACGAACACTGACCCTTATTGGGTTAAAATTACTTGTCACTAGGTGACAACTTTCGATATATGTAGAAACATTGGCCTTTGTTAGGCTAAATTTACATACTACATTTATTATATAGACTCGAGAACATATTCGTGTGATACATACGTGTTATTTGAAATACTTGATTGCTTGTTAATGTGATTCCTATTGTGATTAGTTGCGTAAGTGAATTATGTTAATTGTGGTATGACTGGTTATTGTAATAGAATGTCCTCAAAGAAAGTAAACACATTGTCTGAGGTAGATGTAGCCGAGATGATTTCTCGGCAACTACAAACAGTACTTCTGACAATAGCAGCACAATTAGTTGCCGGTATTAATACAATTATGAATACAAATCAAGTATCGAACACTAACGCGGCCGTAAATGCTAAGGGGAGATGGGGTGGTCCGTTATGGACCTCCCATCACTCGTGATGGCTTGTGGAACACCGCCGCCGGTCCTCCCATCACGCGTGATGGGGGGCCAGCCGTGATGGCCATCACGCAATTCAATTCAACCGTTGGAAGCTTGTTACCATTGCAATATAAAAAAAATAAATAAAAAACCTTAATTAAGCTATATAAATATAATCAAATCCAACTCAAATCCAACTCAAATCTAACTCAAATCCTCTACTACAAACAACATTCTAACATCATACAAATGGAGGGTTCAAAGAAACGTGGCTCGGGTTTAAAGAAAACCCAATCCCGACCAAAGGTTCTACAAAATCTTGGCGAGCCGGCGAGATTCCGAATACAAGATGAACCCGACACAACCCAATCATTCCAACAACAACCTTTTCAACCACAACCGTTCCAAAACCAACCATTTCAATCTCAAACATTTAATTCACCGTTTTCATCAACACCGTATCAAAACCAACCGTTTATTCCACATTTTTCTAGCCAAATATTTCAAAATAATCCTTTTGAAATGTTTCAATCTCAACGTCACAAAAGTCCGTCGATCCTTTAGAGGATAACAATGTTATACATCAACTTGCACGTGCTTTTCTTGATAAAGACGACAATGTGGATGAAGACGACGATGAAGATGAACCCGCGGAGGAGCCCGCGGAGGAGGATGCCATCGTTCATAGACCTTGGTCGTCCGCAGAGGAGGTCGCCTTGACCAAGGCTTATTTACACGCCTCCGAAACAAAAAAACACGGAAACCAACAAAAACGAGATATGTTACGGAGACGTGTGATTGCACATTTTGAAAAACTTCCCGGTGCAACCGATCGAAACATGGATAAAATGACTTCCAAGTGGGGAGATTTGAATAGAAAAATGTCAAAATTTAATGCTTGCTACATCCAATTGGTAATTATTTTTTATATTTATTAGTTAAATTTTTTTTATAATTTATTACTTTATTTTTACAATTTTGATATATATATATTTTTCGAAATGTTTTGTAGAGCCGAGATCCACAAAGCGGAGCGAGCGAGGCGACTATCATAGAGAACGCCTTGAGCAATTACACCAAGATTTTCCGATATAAATCTTTTCCCCACTTGGATGCGTGGGAGATTGCAAGACACCACCCGAAGTGGGAACCGGTTCCCGTGGTCGACATGGACGGACCGACGGCTCCAAGGAAAAAAGGATCTTCTTCAAAAAGATCAAAAACTTCCGATTCCGGGAACTACACAACGTCTACCGATGGCTTGTCAAGCAACATGCCGAACATGAACTTGAACGATCAACCTGGAGACGATCCCGACGAATACACACCCACACGGCCGCATCGCAAGAAAAGTGGGGAATCGTCAAGATTAGGAAAGGAAACGGTGGCCGAGGACTTCAACGAATACAAGTCGACTAAGTTGGCGGAAATGATCTAGACGAAGGAGCGAAAGCAACTAGCTCTTGCTTCAAAATTAAAACGTGACGAAGCGTATATCAACCATTTGAATGAAAACCAAAAAAACGCCGATTTAACATTCATCGTACAACCGCACGAACATCTTAACGAACCCTTTAGATCGATCCTACTTCAACGCAAATGCGAGCTATGCAAGAAGTGGGGTTGGGAAGCGCCGTAGGTTTTTTTAATTTATTTATCTTTGTAATATTTATTTAATATTATTTATTTTTTATTTAATTTAACCTTGTTTTAGTATTTATTGTAAAAAAAAAAAATTCCATCACAGCACCACCCCCACCAAAATTCCATCACTAGTGATGGAAAGTGGTGGGGTGAGGTGGCACACCGTGATTAGTGGGAGCAAGTGATGGCTTGTGAACCACCCCCACCCCCCTAATCCCCCAACAAATACTAATACTACCACAAATGCTCCCCCGATAAATACTAACACCATCACAACTAATACTCCCCCCTTGAATACGAATGTTACTCTCAATAACCCCCCACCGAAGTTGAACTATAGTCATAACAACCAAAATCGCCCGCAACACGGATATCATCTTAAGTACTTCATGTTATGTAAACCTATGGATTTTAGTGGTACTAAAGGACAAAATGGACTGGTAACGTGGATCGAAAAGACTGAATCCATCATTAATATCACCAATTGTCCACCAGATTGTATTGTCAAATTTGTTACCTCTATGTTTGTGGACCACGTGCTTATGTGGTGGAATATTGTTGTGCAAATTCAGAGACAAAAGGCAACCAATCGTATGTCTTGGGCAGAACTTAAAGACCTTATGTTAAAAAACTTTTGCCCGATAAACGAAATTCATAAAGTAGAACAAGAACTTTGGAATCTAGAAATGAGGGATGCAGATCATTTGGAATATACCCACCGCTTTAACGAACTGACCCGTCTTGTTCCATGGTTAGTTACCCTAGAAACTAAACATACTGAACGCTACATTTGGGGTTTAGCCCCCGAAGTCAGGAGTCTGGTTAATTCAACCGGCCCTGTAAATTTCGAAAATGCCGTGTTACAAGCCGACATTGTAACTTCTGATTTGGTTAGAAGTGGTATGCTGAGAATGCCTAGAGAATTGTCTGGTACAAAACGAACCGAGTATGGGATGAGAGTACAAGGAAGAAAACCGAATAAATGTGCTCGCCCTGCATTATAAAATTACGCTATGATCAGTTATGATGAGAAGCAATATAAGTATAACGGGCCTTCGCCAAGGTGTGGGGAATGTGGTTATCATCATGTTGGTATATGTCGGACCAATGTGTGTCACAAATGTGGGAAGGTGGGGCACTCTGCCCGAAATTATAGAACCATTATAAATACTATAAACCAACCAACCTAATTTCATAACTTACAGCTACCCCGACCTCAACCAATCCGACAACAACCAGCCTACCAAAACCAACCCATATTAAACTGTTACACCTGTTATGAATGTGGTAATGTGGAACACATCAAGAAAGACTGCCCTAAATGGAATCCAATTGCAACGGGAGTACAAATGCAAGGACCGGCATCGACGTCCAACTCGACTAGAGGTCACGTATTGTGAATAAATCATATATAACAAGTGTAGTAATAGGTACGTTCTTAGTTATACCTAATATACTTTGGTTTTATTTATTACGGGCACTGATAGCGTTTCATTCCTACATATTATTACCTTGGAAAAATATACTGGCTAGTAACATAATAAATCCTTATACTATAGAAACCACAAAAGGGAAGAATATAAATACTAACCATACTATTCAAAAAACTGTCCTCTTAAGCTAAACAACTAGCTATTCCCTGTCAATGCACTCCCGGTGGAAGTGAGAAATTTTTATGTAATAGTCAGTATGGACTAGTTAATTGAGTTCAAACGAAAGTTATATATAGAGATAGAACCGTTATAGTACCTCTTCTGGATAAAGAAGTGATCCAGTACATGGAACAAAACCTAGTACCCTAATGCCTTTCGTATCCCCGTCTTAAATTATATATTATAACAGTTACATCAAAGATACATGCAGACCCAATGAGATAAACACTTTTCCAGTATTATTTAAAATTTATCCTCCTAATTCAAAAAGGACCAAGATTATGAATGGAAGTGAAATAAAGTAATAGCATATACCCCACAATGACTAAACACGGATGAGAAAAACTATATTATCCGTAACCAAAAATATGGAACGATTACTTTTATACCCAAGATCTGGGGGCATACTTGTATACTACTACGGTACAAGTTACACAACCGTAAAGACCTACGAGTTATAAGAAATCAAAACAAGTTAAATAAGAGGCAATGTAGATTGGTTGGAATTGTTAAACAATCATAACTGTGAAAACTGAAGAAATTCCTTCCTACAAGAACCGAAAATTGATCTTCAAACTTTTATACCCTCAATAACTGGGTGATGAACGAAGAAAAGTCAGGCCAGATGTTCGGTTAGACTGAGTAATAGTGTAAAGATGTAAGGGAAATTTATGAAGGAACTGGTATGAGAAAGATCATAGGCACATGTGTTGTAAAGTTGTGAACTATAATAAGTTAAGGTGGAATAATTGGACGTTACAACAGTTTGAAATACCCCATTGGAAGGGGGGAACAAACTACAATGGAACTCTTAACACATGTTCCTGAAACATCTCGAGAAAGAAATACAAGCTGAATGATAATTCCCTAACTAATCCACTCCAAATACTTTCTTTTGATTTATAACAACTACCCTACTGAAAAACCCGCCTTAACAAAATCTTATCCTTGGTGAGTTGTGTATGAAACTTTAGATCCCTAATAGATGAAAGTGAGGGCGGTAATTTCAATCCTTGTACATTAACAGTCATCGAAATATTATGCAAGCGGCTATATATTATATTATACGAGTATGAATGTAACTCGCCAGCTTATTAAATTGAAAATTGGCGACCCCAAAAATACAAAATCCGAATCGATATCACAAACCATAGAAAAAGCTCGTAATATTAAAAACAAACTGAAAGCTGCTTGAGGCTAACCAGAGGACTATACCGATATATGAGAAGAGATGACTATTCTTGAAAGGTGTTAGTTGAGCTAATGAAACAGATGAGTTAACTTGAAAATACATGGAACTGTATAAAATTGCCTCGAAGGTTAACCCCATAAAGTATTAAAAAAAATTCTCACATTCACGATATTTTATATATATCGAATCAAAACGAGTGCCTTACTGACAGGGGGGATGTAGTACAACTTGAAAACTTGAATACAACTAAACTCTTTAAAGGAACCCATGAAAATATTTAACCGGGAAAATCAAACAGCTACAACACAACAAAATTTTACTAAATAAAGTTCGGTGGAATCCACAACGGGGAATCAAACGTGTCGGAATCAGAAGAACGAATTCTGAAACAAATACTTACAAACTTTTTCCTAAAGTGGTGTAATTGGCATAATGAATTTCGGAGACAAATTTCTTAACTGGGGGAGAATGTGACATTCGCGACAAAATCGAATATGCCTTAGTATACGTTTATCGAATAAGCGATTTACCGATTATTGCGTATCAAACAAACGATTAACCGAATGTGTCTGGTTATGACCCAGATATCCTTAGGGGAAATCTATAAGTAATATATGTCTATTATAAGCCAACATATTGATATTAAGACCTTAGTATGATAGCAAACTACTTAAACGAAAACATTCTCTTTTAACTACCCTCTATGGATTTAAACCCGAAAGATAGTTCCGAAACAAGTATTGTATCATCCGTTAAGCCGAAAAAGATTTACCAAATACTTTTTGGGGATGTTTTAAGCGATCCGTGAAAATATTTTTGATTTTTACCACTTAATAGTATGTTTTTCTAAATTTAGACAAAAATGGCCGAAAAACGCTCGTTTTCGCACTGTTTGTCGCACCGGATATATTTTTCTTACCAAAAACGAACCTGAAAAAAACTTAGACTCGGGATTTCATGTTAGAGCATGTAAAACAAGGCAAATGGGCCAAATTGGGGCCCAAAGGGGGCCCAAAAAGGGCCCGGCCGCCAACTTGGACCAAATCCTCCTTTATATATTTTTTATTTAAGACTTCTATAACAAGCTTTTCACAAAATTTTTGGATCCTTGCAGCTGCTAGTTCAGTTCTTCAAAGTTTCCATCCCAACCCTAAGGTAAAACCTCAAGGTTTTGATGTTTTAAAGCTTGATTAACATGGGTTTTACATGACGCAAAAACCCTAAAAATGATCCAAAAATATATTTTAATCTTACACATGGTTAGAAACCTGGTTTGAGAAGTGTTTTGGCCATAAACACAGATTAAGGGGTTTATACGACGTTTTTACGGTTCAAAAGTTCGGTTTAGAACCCTAACATTCATGGCTGGTCTCTTGATGATACAAGCTTTGTTTGTGATATAGGACCTGTAATTAGCTTAAATAGAAGCATGAGAACCCGGAAATTGGATTAAGAGAGCGAAACCGGGCAAAAACCTCAAAGGTAATACCGAAATGTTCGATTACGGGCTGTTCAGGTTAAGGTTGTGATGTGCATATTATTAGGTCATGAAATTTTTCGGGTAAATTAGGGACCATATCATTGAGTACCTATCCAAATTTGGTAATTTTTCGACCATCCGAGAATATTTGGCGAATTTATTTCCGAAATCGGACGTTTATTTGGGAAAAAAACCTAAAATGCTTGAAAAATTATGAAATTTTTTGGGGAGCTCAGATTTGGTATAATATGATCACATATGAAATTTTGGTCATTTGGAAAACCCTAAGTATGTTTTGTTGATTCGCGTTTATTCAAATTTTTGCAGTCGTTCTTGGCTCGGAAAAGGTATTTGGCATGATTGTTAGATTCTGAAATTGCTACAGGTTGTTTTGGGATATATATTGTTCCTTCAGGAATTTTTTTAGAATTTTTGGAAATCGTTTGGTGTAAGCGGACTATTTTTGGGCTAAATAAAGCAGATACAATGATTTTTATAAATTAATAAATTAGTAAATAATTCCAAAAATAGTTTTATAAAAATCTATATATTTTAGTTGATAAGTGACTATATTTTTCATAATTTAATGATTAACGAATAATTAATTGTGCTTATTTGAAAATTAAACAAGTTCAATTCTGATATAAACCGACGAGTTCGTGATAAACGAACCTGTTGAAATATAAGAATATCAAGAGTAATCAAAAACCATATTTTCGGGTTAATTAAGTAAAAACGAACTTTTTGTGAGAAATCCGGACAATTTGGATAGATTGTGTGTGTTCTTTTCCAAGCCAAACTGAATAAACGAAAATGAGCCCCGTAGCGAATCCAGACCCCTAATCTGTGATCTTTTGTTATAACTTAATCATTTTATCAACCAACACGTTTACCCAAGTTTACATCCCCATAACTGTTTTCCAAACGTATAAACGAGCAACTTGTCCCAGCTGGTGAAACGCAGAAACTGAGCCAAGTTCGATTTTGAACATCAGACATTGAACAACATCACAATCTAAGCCTATTGACACTTTCTGGGTGTTACAGCCACACCTAGACTAGCCATATAGCACAGCTTAGTATAAAGATTATAATAATATTAAAATGTTAATATTATTATAACATTGACTATAGGGACTAAGTAATAGCAAGGGAAACGAACCCCGAGCTGATCTCGCACTGATTGCCTACAAAACCATGAGTTTCATGACCCCATTTTTAAACTGTTTTTACGATCTTTTGGGGTGAAAAGAATGTTTATATACGCTATTTATCTGAAAACGGTTCAGGATATAAATTATCTGAACATCCTCATATGTGAAGTCCCAATAAACATAATGGTTGACTACGTGCTGATGAAAGGTGAATAGAACAGTTGATTGATAAACTAATTGTAGATAATACGAATGACAAAACATAATGAAATTACAGGTGACAACATGCTTATACAAACACGTTATGTAATGTTAAAACATAGCTAAGTTGGGAAACAATGTGGTCTGTATTGGAAATGGGGATAACGTAGTCAGTGATGATCATGGGCTATTGTGGGCGAAAGGGGGGCCACAATAGTAATAAACTAAAGTTGAGTATGGCGTATGAGCCAAGTTCTGCTACAACTTACTAAATAAAATTTGAGCATGGCGTATGAGCCAAGTTCTACGGCAACTTAATAAACTAAAGTTGAATATGGCCTATTAGCCAAGTTCTGCTGCAACTTAATAAACTACAGTTGATTATGGCCTATGAGCCAAGTTTTGCTGCAACTAAACAAACTAATTTGATTATGGCATGAATGCCAAGAACATAATGTGATTATGCATATTATGGGCGGAAGGGGAGCCACAGTGATTGGTGATACGTGAGATAAACTATACGTGTATATGTATATATGTATATATATATTATATCCATACTATATGGATAGGCATAGGAAATACTATAGTGTAGGAAATACTAGATATATATATATACATATATAAATTCTGTGTAATAGTTGACCTTAAGTGTAACCGTTGTGGGCGGAAGGGGAGCTACAGTGGTTGGTTTTACGTGAGAAATGAAGGCGCGTAGTACGAACGAACAGTCACTATTTTATCGTAATTTCAAACTTTATCATAAACTAATGCACATACATATGTACATTCAAAGATACAGATGAACATATATACAAACGTAAATACATTTTCTTACCTACGCGTATACATACAAAGTATGACTGTGTGGTACGCATAACTGATTTCGTTAAAACTTATGAAACTCACCAACTATTCGTAGTTGACCTGTTTTTAACATGCTTTCAGGTATTCGGAAAAATGGAGTAAAGTTCTTATGTACTATCTGTTTTGATTATGATCGATGCTATGAGCATTTGAGTTAGAAGTAAAGTAGTTGAAGAGCTAGTTTTGATTGTATCACCTAGTTTGCAAAAGATGTTAGAACGATGTAATATATTATAAATTAGTTAGTAATGTTTCTTTATGAACAATGTATTTGATACCAGTTGTATCTGTTACATTTACGTTTTACGCTTCCGCAAATCGCTCAATACATTATACGTTGGGGTGGGTACTTACATGTTAACCAGATTGTTGACTTTGTAGACTTATACGTTGACCAAGCTCTGAACAAGGATAATTTGAACGCTTTTGTGTCTCAACTTTCAAGTTTAATTCAAAACGTTAACTCAAATATGGGATGGGAACCTTGAATAAACCATCTGAGATGTTGAGAATGGAGGATTACCCATCGTGGGCTGATAAGTTCGAGACGTATGTTCAAGATGTGAACTATGATGCGTGGATAGTTGTGGAAGAGGACTACCTAATCCCAAAGAATGAAAATGGAAGCAACTATCGTCTTTCACAAATCAAAGAAAGGGATAAAGCCAAGTTTTCAGGGAGAAGAAATATTCCAGCAAGCAATTAAGTTTGAGAATTTCCAGTTACTTCAACACAAATGATCGCGTTATTTAATCTGGCATGCTTTGTTAAATAAAGATAGAGGAAATCCCACCATGAGGAAGAGTAAAATGGCTCTTATAAAGAAAGAATTTGATATATTCATAATGGTGAAGGGAGAATCGTTCGCACAACTTCTTGAACATTACTGTCACCTTGTGAATGAGATGAAACATTTGGGATTCAGAAAGCAGAAATATGAATATATCGACAAACTTGTTGATGCTTTGCCAGAAGAGTGGGGCACCTTTATTATGATCCAAAATCAAATCCGGTTGCTTATGCACGTTTAAACCTTGATTGATTCATTGAAAAGCTGGAGGCTCAGGAGCGGAGTTAAGGAAGAAACAGAAATGAAGAGCTCGGCATTCTCACATGATATTGGACTTTACTATAAAAGTTCACAATTAGTGGTTGCTCCAAGTCCTAAAATCCAGACTGCTTATTGCACTGACAATACTGGAAATGCTTTTGTAAGGAATATTCCTCAGACTCCCTCAATACATCAGTAGCTATTTGTGAATTGTTACAGCAGTAGGTATTCAGGAATTGTTCTGACCGATCAACAATCTTCTCATTCTACCTCCCAAAGTCAAAATCCGGATGTGCTGCAATGCAACATTGCAGTCAACATTAAAAATATGAATGGTTTGACTGATGAGAATGTAAAGGAACATGCTGCTTTCTTGGGTTATGTGTTGGCATCTTATGAATGCTTGATAGTAGATGGAATTGGGTATTTCAGCATTACCAAGGAGGACTATGACGAAATCGACCCAGAAGAAACTGAGATGCTTGATATACGTTGGTGTGTGGCCAAAGTAATCCAAAGAGCTCATATATAAAGAGATTACCAGGAGAAATGTTCTTGATGGGTCGCCTTTAAAACTAGGATTTGACAAGTCTAAGGTCAGGTGTTTTAGATTCAAAGAAAAGAGACACTTCAAGCGGGAGTGTACAAATAAAGAAGTTGGTGATAATGGTGCAAATTCATTTGGAAGGGATTACAACAAGCAGGCTATTTACCATAGAACTTCTCAAAATTCAGTTGAACCAGTCCATAATGGAAAGAACCGGTTGAAGCTTCATCATCACAACCTAAGGCTTGTCATGCATCACAAGCCAATGAACGTTTCAACTGGAAAAATTGTAGGTTCCCAGCCGGATCTACACGGAATATCTCGTTCTACGTAGGTGCGGAATCCCTACGTAAGACGATACGAGCGTAGAAGACGAAACACGTTAAACACAATCAATCACACGTTACAATAAACAAAGAACACGTTGTATTGCAACTGATAACACGTGATATATCAATCACCGATTACACAAAACTGAACAACTCTTTCAAACAAGCCGTAACCTCAACCTATATAACATTCGACAACTTCGCCTAACATTTTTAGGCGAAGTTGTCACTAACTTCGCTTGTTCAACAAGTTCGCCCATATCAGGCGAACTTGTGAGATAACTTCGCTTAATTCTAAATACAAAACATACTAACTCGATTACAGACACTAGATACTGAACTACTGACATCATGTACCAACAGACTCCCCCTTGGCAGTAGCTTCATATCTCTATCTTCAAACACGTGTCTCGTAATCCCAAAAATCTTGTATCTTCCATCTTCAAGCATGAACGCCTTCTCGTACACAAACTGAAACTACTCTTTGATATTTCTTTGCTTCTTCTTTCCAAGCAGGAATGTAAAATATCTTTTTCTCGTTCAGCACCTGCAGATCAGCTTGAGACAAATTCACTAAATGCATAGGATCATATACTATCATCAGCTCTTGTTCATCTTCATCTTCCATTACTGCTTCAGCTGTTTCACAATCAACGTACCACCATTTCAGATCTTTGAGCACATTCTTGGGCATTTGTTTCATCGGCACTTCTTTTAGACACCGGATCGGCTTATACTTCATTATCATCCAAGGCTTGCCATCTGCTCTCATTCCTCTGTCTTTGTCTTCAACGAGCTTTCCTTTCTGTGGTTTCAACAGCTCGAACTTTTTCTCCTTTATGCTTTCCTTCCAGACTATCTTTCCAATGATCCTAGCCATGTTATCATCACTCTTGTTTATCAACCCCAACCTGGCTAAGTCCTTCACTTCACACTCAGGCAACGTATTCAACGATCTCAACAACCTCTTGAAATACTGAACCCCGTCGTACCGTTTAATCACAAAAATCCTCAACTTCTCATCATATAACCAGCATATAATCCCCTTTTTCGATTCAGCATAACCCCTGATGTTGTAACTTTTCTTGAACATAGTAGGGACCGCCGGTTTCTTAGTCTTTACGAACCACTGAGCGTAGCCTTCTTTCCATCTTGGCTGCTCCTCCCATTCTGTCTCATCACATCCCGTATCTTGACCCAAATCTGACTTTTCAACCGTTGGAATTTCATGTTCAACGTTGTCCTCCACAATCTCTCCTTCTTCAACTTCACTATCAATCACGATCTCAGCCCCTATCTTCTCTATCTCCTCCAACGGTAACACATCCTCATCACCTATAACATCATCTAACACCTCCTCAGCATCCACAACCACCACATCATCACCCCCAGAACCGCCAGCTGCACTCGTTGACTCCCCCTGAGATGTGGAAGTCCCAAGAGGTTGTTCAGTTCTTGGCAACTCTCCACCTGCACCTTTCGATGCATTGGGATCATCGTCTCGATCGTTACGCTTTTTTGTCCTCAGCTCGTCACCCTTACAGCTCATCTCCCCCTGAGATGCCAAGAACTGTTTCAAGGCATCAATTATTTTACCATGCTCGATCAGGAGGGACGACTGAATTTGATTCTCCACAACGAGGCGCTGAATAGCATGAGTCTGGATAAGATTTACTCTTGATTGTTCTGCCACGACCCTTTCAAGCGCTGCTATTCTTTCCGAATCGGATAAGGTTGCATCGAAATCAAACCTCAGATGTAATATGTCTTGAGCGTACGGAGGAGGGATTCCCAATGTAACCGGCACCTCAGAAACAGGTGGAAACATAACCACAGGTGGTATCGTAACCGACAACTCTGCAGTAGCAACAACTGTCGACTCAACAAACCTTGCTACGACCTCCGTTGGAGTAAGAGTTGGAGGTGGCAAGGACACAATCTCCGGAGCCGAGAGCTGGAATGTAGTGGGTGGGATGCCGAAGGAAGATGAGGTAGTCATCACGGGAACATCCGTGGCGATTGGCCCTGTAACAGGCAATGGTGTAGAGACTATAGTCATACCAGACAGTGCGGGTGGAGTGAAACGAACCACCCTTGAGCTCTCACCAGCTCCCGAACCTGCACCTGCCTTTTCTCTTCTCGATCTATGGACCAACTGATGTAAATCTTCCTCAAAGTCCGAATCACTGTCATCGTTGTCTCTCTTCCTCTTCCCATGAATCCTTTCTTGTGTAACTAAAATCCGTCTAGCTTCAGCCACATCATCATCTGAGGAATCAGAATCAGCCTCCGTCGTAGCTGCCATAGCAACATCCACACTAGTAACCCATGCAACCGAGACTTGCACCTCTTCCTCAGGATCAACACGTTCCATATCGAAGAAACCTTGACCGCCAAAAGCAGCTTCAAGGTCTACATTTTCCTTCGGTGCCACAACAGGAGCAGCAGGTAAAGCTTGTTGTACCTCAGGTGGTGGTTGAGGTGCTCCAGCCTGTTGTGGTGCCGGATCCCGAAACTCATCCCCACGAGCTGCAACATACTCTGGATTGATCAAATACCCAAATAATGGAGTATGTCGAGGACGGAGCTCAGGTTTACTTCTTGCACTTGATGATCTGCACTGGGCGAAGATTCTCTTGCTTACACTCTCCACATATCTAATTGTGCGGCGCTGAGGTAACGTGGAAGCAACGTGATTCAAGATCATTTGAAGGAATCTTGGATACATCAGAAATCTCTCATGCGCCACCGCTCGTCTTTGACGGTCTATCTCGTAGAATACCATCTGACTAAAGCTATAACGCTTATTGTAAGTCAGTGATGTCATTGCCGACTGCATGGTCTCACCCATTCCATCTGTATCAGCCTTTCTCCCTGACATACACACGATCATCACGTGCATACGAAATCGCCATTGGTCTATCAAGAATCCCTTTCGTCTTTGAGTATCCCCCAATGGCCAGAATATCCCATTCTCAGAAAAGCACCATCTCTGAATGGAGCCACGAAGTCTGTAGGATCGTCTCTCGTTTCATCCCCAAACTGCAAAGCCACCCTGATCTGCTCAGATGAGAACTGCACTATCTGATTGTTAACCGTTGCACACATAACCGGGGGCTCGACTCGACAATCATACTCCACTGTCTGCCAGAAATCTTCTATGTTTGGCAAAGATATAGGCAGTGTTGTGGTAATAGCGTGGAAGATACGCGAGCGGATAAGAAACGTGATGATCTCGCGGAAATCATCAACACCGCTCGCATCCGGGTCCAAAGTTATGTACATGTTATGCCCCGGGAAAAACTGTCGATTGTTATCTCCTCCTTTGTCATCACCTGCACCACTTGCTCCAGCTACAGCTGCCATTTCTGCAACAAAAACAGTCTAAGTTAGAGAATCGTCGAGTCAAATCACAAGTTCGCCTGTTACCATGAGCGAAGTTATGATTTATTCTTTATAGGCGATGTTAGGGGTGGGGCGAAGTTGGTAATAACTTCGCCTTAACTTGAACTTCGCCTGATAAATGTTAAATAAAAAGGGCCAGGCGAAGTTAATGATAACTTCGCCTAACCACAACTTCGCCTCATATACTGTTAAATAATTAAATATCAGGCGAAGTTAAACCTTAGGCGAAGTTAAGGATAACTTCGCCTAAACTGTAACTTCGCCTGAATATGAATCGGCAACAGTTTAGACGTTCAAACGAAGTGAATTTGGTCAATTTGGAGATTGCGGACTCAACCAAGCATGTTTTGACGGAGATCAACACGATCAAGTTGAATACGACCACGTTAAAACAAGTTTGAAAAGCAGGTGTTGGATATTTGAAAGAACGGGGTCACGAATCGGGTCGAAACGACCTTGATAACATCAATGACATAGATTATAAGATACAACAACCCAACACACCTTTAACACGAGTTGAAACGGATTAGAATTAAGGTTTGATTGAGTAGATAAGTTCGCCGAAGATGATGGGTGAATAAGTTCGCTTGAATATGAACAGGTGTTTGACCAAAATGCTCTTTATATATGTCTGACATTATACAGGAGAAGTTAGGGTTAACTTCGCTTACCCCATAACTTCGCCTGTTTAAACAACTTCGCCTCTTTCCTCAACTTCGCTCAATATGAAACTTTACCAAACAGACCCTTATAAATTGAACATAATGCCATTAACTTTTAAAACTTCCTTTAAAGATTTAACTGATCCGATCAAGAAGCAAGTAACCAGGTATAAAATCATAAAACGACATAAGTAGAATAAATTTTTAGAAATAAAGTACACGGGATCAAATTTCAGTCTAGTCGGGGACCAACATGTTTTAGAAAAGATCCGAACAGGAATCATACTAATTAAGTGACTGTCACATAGATCCATGTTCAGCTGTATTATGACATAAAGAAACATGTTGTAAGCAGGTAAATAACTTAAAATGGTTTTCATCGTTTCTGTGATACGGGTTAGGTTCAATTAAGCTCAAAACTTAAATGGGCAACACATCAGAGATTATGATGTCTCCTATCTATTCTCAAAGCGTATTTGGCTTTCCCCAAGTCACCCCGAGTTGACCTCGACCCGTAGTGTTTGATTAAATTGTAAGTACACGCCGATCTGTAGAGTCTTCTTCCCGTTCACTTTCTTGCATCTTGATTGAGAAGTATTAACATTATAAGCTCTAGAATGTCTTAGTAACACATAATAATAATTTTTTAATTTTTTTTTAAATAATAAGATTTACACAGCTTCAAGTAAACTACTGCAAGTACCGAATCTGGATCACTGCAGTTTCTTGACACACCATCTTCTCGGGAATCAGAACACTCACGGGCTCGTGTATGACTGGGTAATCGCTTTTCTGCCTATCATTCGGAAAGATATATATGGAGACATGCACAACTCTTAAGGAGTTTCCATGTAAAATCGAGGAGATTTAGTTAGTATCACTTCTACTTTTACGCACCATAAAAAGCTACCATGACATACAATGACTGTTCTAAAGTCTTTTAGGCCTAATAACTTCACTAGTTAAGCACACAGAATCAGTTTGTTCATCACTTTCCAAGGTTGGATCAATTTTCTTTTAAACATTGTATAGATACTTCTTACGAAGCAGTAGACTTTAAAAATTATTTCATCTCCCTTAAAAAAATTTTAACTTCTATCGCCCCGATCAAGTCGAAGTCTTCAGGTAAACGGCTATCCTGAATATCCAATGGATCAGCTGGACCGACCACATACGAGTATGTGTCCTTCTAACTAATTATGAACGACTAATTTTTAGCGAAAGAATAAAAACACATCATAAACCGCCCAGTCACGTTCAGTCATCTAGTTAATGGCTATCCTCATACTCTACAGGTAGAAATGAGGACCAAACATATCCGAAGATATGTCCTTCAAACTGAAGCAACCGACATAATTCTAAGCGATATTGACGTTTTTTTTTTTACAACAAAAAAAACCAAAAACACGGTTACTCGGGATTGATCATCCCATTTAGCTCAACAAGGTTTTGAAAACGAGTTTTGTCAAACACTTTAGTAAACAAATCAGCGAAATTATCTAACAAATCAACCTTTTCGAGCACAATCAATTTCTTCTCAGCACAATCCCGTATAAAATGATGACGGATGTCAATGTGTTTAGTTTTGCTATGCTTTACGGGATTGTTAGTTACTGAGATTGCAGCAGTGTTATCTATGCAAATAGGAGTATGAGTGAAATTCAGACCGTAATCGCGCAATTGCTGTTGTATCCAAAGAACCTGGGAGCAGCAGTTCGATGCTGCCATGTATTCTGCTTCACAGGTAGAAATGGCGACTGAGGTCTGCTTCTTGCACTGCCAGGACACTAATCTGCCTCTAAGAAACTGACATCCACCTGTTGTTGACTTCCGATTCTGATTGCATCCTCCATAATCAGAATCTGTGTAGGCGACTAACTCCAAGTCTCCCCCTTTCGTGTACCACAACCCTAGCTTAGGCTTGCCTTTGATATAACGCAATATCCTCTTCACACCTTTCATCTGAGATTCCTTTGGGTTTGCCTGAAAACGAGCACAAAGACAAACTGCAAACATAATATCAGGTCTAGATGCAGTTAAGTACATTAAAGAACCTATTATTGCCCGATATTGGGTGGGGTCCACGTCTGCATCACTGTCTGAATCAGCACCCAATTTATGGTTGACACAAACTGGAGTATCAAATGGAGTGCTGTCCTCCATCTTGAAGCGTTTGAGAACGTCTTGGACATATTTAGTCTGATGAATGAACATCCCATCTTTCTTTTGATCAACCTGCAGTCCTAAAAAGCAAGTTAGTTCACCCATAGCACTCATTTCAAACTTCTTTTTCATGACGGCTTCAAATTCCTGACACATGGCGACTTTAGATGCAGCAAAGATGATGTCATCCACGTAGACTTGAACCAGAAGAAAGTTCCTTCCTTTTCTCTTAACGAACAGTGTGCTATCGATCTTTCCCCTTTCAAATTCATTCTCAAGCAAGTAATCGGATAGAGTTGCGTACCAGGCACGAGGTGCCTGATGTAGCCCATATAGCGCTTTACTTAGCTTGTACACGTGATCAGGAAAGTCTGGGTCAGGAAAACCCGGAGGTTGCTCAACGTACACAACCTCATCGACTTTACCGTTAAGAAACGCACTTTTCACGTCTAACTGGAACACCTTCATCTCCTTGTGTGCAGCAAATGCCAAAAACAATCGAATCGCTTCCAATCTCGCCACAGGAGCAAACACTTCATTGTAGTCGATCCCTTCTTGCTGATTAAAACCTTTTACAACCAGCCTTGCCTTGTTCCTTATGATTATTCCTTTCTCATCTCTCTTACATTTGAAAACCCATTTGGTGCCAATCGCATGTACGTTCTTCGGTTTTGCAACCAAATTCCATACCTCCATCTTCTTGAACTGGGCTAACTCTTCTTACATGGCTTCGACCCACGAGCTGTCCTTGAGAGCCATTTGATAGTTCTATGGTTCAATCTGGCTGATGAAGCAGGTGTACAAGCATTCGTTAATGATGCCTGTATCTTTAATGCTTGTGTAAACACAAGTGTGCTCATTCAAGCTTCGTCTTGTTTGTACACCGTCGGACAGATCACCTATCACGTTCTCCAAACGGTGATTTTTGTGAACACTCGTAGTCGGAACCGAACTGACTTGCAGATTGTCTTCCAGGTTCGAAGATAGTTCATCAATGGGTGATTGTTGTTGAGAATGAAAAGGATTGAAGAATTCCTCTTCTGTAGAAGTAGCAGGGGTATCGACAGCATTTGACGAGGAAGGTTGACATTCATCGTACTGCGGTCGTTGCACAAAATTTTCTTCCTCATCCTAAAGCATCTTCGTAGCTATTCTCTCATCAACTTCTGCACAATTCAAGTAAGGCAAATTAAAAGATTTAAAAAGCCTATCATAGTCGAAAGCCCCAGCGGGTCCCGTGCTTGGTTTTGGTGATTTGTAACTTGTGATGTCAGTGTTACACACCACCTCAACCTTGCTGGTCGATAGATTAAAGACTCGTCTGTTGGGTGTCCCAACAACATATCCGACTAAAATACCTTCGTCGGCTATCTCACCAAATTTTGAGTTCGTCTTTAATATCGAACACGGGGACCCGAATGGTTCGAGACCACTCAAGTTAGGCTTTCTACCATGCATAAGTTCATAACATGTTTTATTCAATCTTTTAACAGTTAAAACTCTATTAAGGATATAACAGGCTGTTGCGACAGCTTCAGCCCAGAACACCACAGGAAGTTTAGAATCAGCCAGCATGGTTCTGGCTCCTTCAATTAGCATTCTGTTCTTCCTCTCAGCCACCCCATTTTGTTGCGGAGTATACGGAGCGCTGTACTGGTGGTCTATCCCTTTCTGTAAGCAGAATATCTCCATCTGATAGTTTTTGAACTCTGTCCCATTGTCAGTCCTGATGTATTTAACCTTTTTCCCCATAATATTCTCAACCTTGGTAATCAAATTCATTACCAACTGAACCGTTTCATCCTTTGTCTTCCGGAAATATACCTAAGAATATCGAGAGAAATCATCAGCTATCACCAAACAGTATAATGTTCCACCTAGGCTTTTTACATTCACGGGACCGAAGAGATCCATGTGAAGTAGGTCTAGGGTACTGACTATTGAATTAACCTTCTTGGTGTGATGAGATTTCTTGTGTTGCTTTCCCTTTTTGCACGATAAGCATTGGTCTTCAAAGTTGAAATTTTTCAAGGGAACACCCAGCGCCAGCCCATTCTTGACAATGTAGTTCATTTTTCGAAGATGAATATGCCCCATTCTTCGATGCCATAACTCGGACTCCGATTCAGTTGCTTTTGACAGAAGACATGATTCTTCTGTTGCCATCTCAGTCGACCTCATGTCCATAACATATGTATTCTTTTCCCTTGGAGCCTTCATTACTATCCATTCCTCTGGTATCTTGAAACGAGGATACGGTACGATCGCTTCATTTTTGGTAAAGTGCACAGTGTAATCTTTATCACAGATCTGAGACACACTCAGCAGATTATGCTTCAGCTCTTCATCGAAATTCACCTTTTCTAACTTCATTTTACCATTAGTCACCGTCCCAATTCCAGTAATTCTACCACCGCTCTCTCCAGCAAAACTTACTCTACCTCCCTGAACAGGTTTCCATTCGTGTAACAAATTCTTGTTACCCGTCATGTGCCGGGAACAGCTGCTATCCACAACCCATAGATTGTTTGCAGCCCTGTTCAACTGTTCCTGCACGGTTAAAGCAAAGGATTAAAATCTGGGGACCCAAGACTTACTGGTCTTGGGTCGATTAAATCTGTTAAAAGGTATCCCGTACTTTGGCTGTCCAAAGTTAGTATTAGAATGATTTTTGTAAGTCCTAAAAGAATACCTTCTAGTAGATTGACTATGAGGCCATCCAAACCTTCGTGAATTAAATGAATTATAACTAATGATTTGGCTGTTAACAGGGAGAAACTGAGATCGACTTCTTTGAAAACCTGGATTAGTCCAATATCTGAACTTTGATGAGTTTTCATTCTTACCATTATTGTAATTACTGTTAGTTCTATTCTCAGTTTTCGAAGGCCTCATACCTCTGAATCTCTGATTCAGAGGGCAATCAGCAATCAGGTGTCCTATTTGATTGCATCTGAAACAGCTCCTGTGTTCAACTTTCGTCTCAACAGTTGTTTTAGATGTTGAGGTTGCATTACTTCCCGTTTGTCTAACATATGGTGGGACATACGGGTTTAGTGGAGAATTCTTTTCAGTTGGTTTATGTTCCTCTCCATGTTTTAGTAACACTGCCTCTTCTTTTGTCTCACTAGACTCGGATGTCTTGTCCGAATTTGATGAGACTGAACTAGGAACAGAAATCTTAGCATTCGAAACAGGCTTACTCGTTTCTCTTTTACTAACTTCTGGATCTTTAATCGTAACCTTAACAGGAACTGTCTGACCAATTTCAACATCAACAGATTTCTGATTACTAGGATCATAATTATAGTTATGATTATAAGGTGGTGGAACTTCAGAATATCCAATTCCTCCCCTTTTAACTGGGGAACGTTGATCACTTACGAGATGATCAAGTATTGCGGAGGAATTTCTAAATTGCTCAAGCTTTCTGTTTAGTTCCACCACTTTCACCTGGTAAACAGCTATCTGTTTATCCCTTTCAGCAATTAGTTTGGTTTTCTCTTCTAACACTTCATAGCTAAGATCAATTACTTGTATTTTTTCAGCTAGACTTGCTTTAAGACTTCTGATATCTTTCTCACTAGCTTTTATTTTTACCGTGTACTTTTTTTCTCTAGTTTTAGTGTAATAATGATCTTCTTTTAATGTTCTAAATTGAGCATCCAAACTAACAAACTGATCAGTTATTGTTTTCAATTGTTCAGACAGATTTTCACATTTCGTACAAGGGAGCTTAAAACTTACCTCAGAGAGCTGATCTGTCACCTCTGCCATATAAGCTTGATCTTCTCTTGTCTCTCTGTTTTTTTCTTCAGTTTCGATGTTAACCATGTTGGCCTGTTCGAACACTTCCTCAACTAGCAGATTCCAATTGTATTCCCCGTTCTGTCTGGATATCATCACCCTATTCTCGTTACTTCCCCCATTTGGTTGTGTTGGCCTGTTCTGACTACGTTCCACTCGTTCATTTGTACATTCTTTAGCAAAGTGTCCATTCTGTTGACAGTTATAACACCGAACCTTTGACTTATCAAACCCTTGTCTTTCACCAACGAATTTTCTACCAGTCTTCTTCATAAACCTTTTAACTCTTCTTACTATCATCGCCATCTGCCACTGCAGATCCATCTCCTACAGATCATCAGCATTGATCTGATCATAGTCTTCGTCTAAAGTTGCAGGGTCAACAATTTTACCTTTAATGTAATTTTTGTAAGAAGCAATGAAAGATGCATAGAGAGCAAACTGCTGTTCAGCAGATTTAACACTCATGGGCATCTGAGAGTAGTTGTTGTTTGGAACACTTGAAGAAAAACTACCCTTTGTTGTCTGAGGTTTAGAAGTATTTGTTCCACCAGCTACGAAACACACATCACCATCCATGTTGAGAGTTACACGACCATCATGAGTTGAGTTAGCGCTCGAGTCTCCCTTTGAGTAGTAAGCAGATGATTCCGACTTCGAACTTGAACTTGAATTAACTTTCGCACCATACATTCCCGGATCCTGAACCTGATCAGTTGGTGTCTCTTTTCGAACCATGTTAAGTTCAAAAGTTCGTAGTTTGTTGACTGCTGTTTCCAAGTCAATGTTGGCAAACTCTTTATCTTCTCTCATCAAGACAGTGTACATCTCCAATTTCGGTGGGAGAGCATCAAGGAGTTTTTCAACAATCTCCTCTTCTTTGTAAACAATGGAATAATTGCTGAGTTCGGTCGTCAGGTGATAATATCTTGTGATGATATCATCAAGTGATTCATTCTTCAAGTACTTGAACACCGAGAATTGGGTTTTGAGTAGCTTAATCTTGGATGCACGTATCCAAACATTACCTTCAAATCGATTTTCAAGCGCTTCCCATAGCTCTCTAGCGGTTTTATATTTCCTGAAGGTGTGAAGAATCTCTTGTGGAAGAGCCATTGTTATCGCAGCATGAGCTTTGCTTTTAGCCTCATACATCTTCTTTTCTTCCTCTTCCATCTTATTGTATTTCTTAATTTGTTCACGACCCTCATACAAAGCCGTTGGTGGAATGTATCCATCTTGAATGCACACCCACATCTTAGCATCTTGATATTTAACATACTGCTCAAACCGATCTTTCCAAGCCACGAAATCGGTACCCTTAAGCATTTTCGGTGCCTTAGTAGCTGAACCTGCTTCCACCTCCATTTTCACCATTTCCGTAATATTTATAGAAGTCATCTTTGGAAGAAATACAAACGAGCACTCAAAGAAACCAAAAATAAAAATTTTATTCTGAACAGTACTGTAGGCGAAGTTAAACTTAACTTCGCTTAAGTCTTAACTTCGCTTGAATTCTTAACTTCGCTCCTTTTTAAATTCGCCTGATAGGCGAAATTGTAGATAACTTCGCTTAAGTTAAGCGAACTTGTGAGGTAGGCGAAGTTGTTAATAACTTCGCTTAACCTTATATCTTCGCCTAAACCCTACAAACAGTAGCGGCAACTTCGCCTGATGAACAATTGTTTTTGCAGGTTTGATTTTGACGTTTTGCGAGGTATGCGAAGGTGTAATGGGTTGTATTTGATGGTGGGAGGTGAGTAAGACACAAAAACTCGGTATATTAACGTAAACTCGTCCCGCGAATAGTCGAACGGAACGATTTCTACACCCGTGTGATAATCCCGAACCACACAATCACGAGCAAATGCTCTGATACCAAATGTAGGTTCCCAGCCGGATCTACACGGAATATCTCGTTCTACGTAGGTGCGGAATCCCTACGTAAGACGATACGAGCGTAGAAGACGAAACACGTTAAACACAATCAAACACACGTTACAATAAACAAAGAACACGTTGTATTGCAACTGATAACACGTGATATATCAATCACCGATTACACAAAACTGAACAACTGTTTCAAACAAGCCGTAACCTCAACCTATATAACATTCGACAACTTCGCCTAACATGTTTAGGCGAAGTTGTCACTAACTTCGCTTGTTCAACAAGTTCGCCCATATCAGGCGAACTTGTGAGACAACTTCGCTTAATTCTAAATACAAAACATACTAACTCGATTACAGACACTAGATACTGAACTACTGACATCATGTACCAACAAAAATTTTTTGTTTCAAGAAAATGTTGCCGAGTTGGTTGATGAGGATGAGGTATTGGGTGAGAAAGAGCTTGTTGAGGATGCTGTTGATGCTGAGAAGACAGTTGAAGAGACTATGGATACTGTGGAGGTTGATGATTCTAAGGATTTGGTTACTGAAGTGGAGGAGATTGTTGTTGAGGTAGCTGTTCAAGAGCATGTTGAAGGGCATAATTTGTGGATAAAATCTCTGCGGAATTTGTTGACAAGAATAAAGCAGATGATGAGGATTTGTATTCTAATAATTCCACTGCAGATTTACCTCGCACTTATGATAGACTTTATCCTATTCCTCTTGATTTCTTCCAAACTATTTTTCCACCTGAAATATTAGAAATTATACAGGTTGGTTTAATGGAGAAAAAGTTGGTCATGGGAAGATAGAATTTTGGAGAAGAGGACAAGGATAATAAAGCTTTGGAATCTGATTAAGAAAATGCATTGGCTAATGACATTCAAGGAGTTGAAGAGGGCATGGTTGAAGAAGTTGAGGAACCTGAAGCTAGAGTTGAAGAGATTGTGCCAACTGAGAAAGCATTCATGGATCATCAGGTAACTCTTCCAGTTTTTGTTTATGAAAAGTGTGAAATTCCTTGTGATCAATGTGAGCTTAAAGATTTTGGAATTAAACAAATTAAAGCACATTATGACACAGTTTTAAAAGACTTAAAATGTAAAAGAAGCTTATAACAAGCTTCAAGTTTGTGAAAAGAAATTGTGAGAGAAAATTTTGCAAGATGAAAAAATGATCATAATGCTAAAACATACAGTTCAGGACAAGCAAATTGCCATTAATAGACACATTGATGGCAATGCCACTCTCAAGTTAGAATTGCAAACTATAAAAATTGAGATGGAGAGGATATCATTCGGTTCCGCCTCCGATTTGGAACTCTTATGTTCCAAAGAAACCTGAGGGTTTCGAGAAGGCGTTAAATGTGAAAATCTCTACTCTACTAAATGAATCCAAGACATGTTTACCTGAGTCTATTAATGTGAACTTTGCAAAGTCTATGAACAGTTTAGAGTGTGAGAGTGAGAGTGGTTTTCCAATGTCTCAAAATGTTTTAAGCGAGAAAGAAAAACATGTTAAGGATAAATCTTGTGTAAGTGAGGTTTTTAATAACTCCATTAGTTTCTCCAAAACAAATTTTATCACAAAAGGCAAAACCGTGGAGTTAACTAACCAAAAGAATTCAAAACGATTGTATTTTTCAAAGGAAACACATCTGAGTCCAAGAAAGAATCTATTTTTTTTTGGAAACAATCAAATCAAGATTTTTCAAGGATAAAGCAGAACGTGGGCCTGCTGAAATGCCTCCGATAAACAAGTTTGTTGACCGAAGAAGATGCTTCAACTGCAATATGGTGGGGCATGTGTTGTATGCATGTCCTAACCATATGAAGCACCATCATGTTCATACTCAGAAGTATTGTCACACCCCGTTAAGCGATTTACGAAAGCGTAAAACGAAAATGTAACGGACACCTCTGATATTAACCACATTGTTTATAAAGAACAATACAAACTACTTTTAAAATATTTTACATTGATCTAACTTCATTTACAACTAGGTGATACAAACTAAACCCAGCCCGTTAAGCGGCTTTACTTTCTATTAGCACACTTGCATCAATTCACCCAACATTGATCGCACGTCCAACACGTAGCACATTGACTTTCTAATCCAATCCAGTACCTGAAAAGCATGTTAAAACAGGTTAATTACAAATAGTTGGTGAGTTTCACGAGTTTCAAGAAATCAGTTATGCGTATAACAATCACAGTTTTTAAATACGCAAGTATGTATGTATGTGCGTTCACAAGTACGTTTGTTTGTATGTTTATGATGTAATTATGCTAAGCTACAGTGATGCCTTGACTGTTTGTGTTGCGTGCCTCCATTTCCCATGCTCAATCAACCACTATGGCCCCCTTTCCGCCCACAACATGCCCCGAGTAGCTATGTCTAACACTACATAGCGTGTTTGTATAGTTATGGTCATGTGCAAACGGGATAATGTCTCAACAAACCGTGCTGGCCCCGCCTGTGTATGTCAAACCACTAGTACTATTCACAAGTCACTGGCTCGAAGTTAATCACTGTGTTAGTGGGGACTTTTGTGTGTTAGCACTTAGATAATTCCCATCATCAAACAGTTCAGAGTATATATATATATGCATCAACATGTTTTTCACCCCAAAAGTTCGTAAAAGCAGTTTAAAAGTGGGGTCATGAAACTCAATGTTCGGAAGACAATCAGCACAACGATGCAGTGGAAGTCCGCAGTCGTTTTGACTCGTTCACTGGTCCCTATAATAAATATTATAATAATATTAATATGGGTATAGCTGTTACGCCCAGAAAGTGTCAATAGGCTTAGGTTGTGATGTTGTTCGATGTCTAATACTTAAAATTGAACTTGGCTCAGTTTCCCTGTTTTCCCAGCTGGCCAAGTTGTTCGTTTACGCGTTCAGAAAACAGTTATGGGGGTGTAAGCTTGGGTAGATATGTTGGTCGATAAAATGATTAAGTTATAAAGAAAGATCACATATTGGGGTTCTGGATTCGCTAAGGAGCTCGTTTCCGTTAATTCTGTTTGATTGGAGAAAAACGTGCACAATTCATCCAAATTGTCCGGGTTTCTCGTAAAAAGTTTGTTTTCACTTAATTAATCCAAAAATATGATTTTTGATCACTCTTGGTGTTCTGATATTCCAACAGGCTCTTTAATCACGAACTCGTTGTTTTTTATTAGAATTGAATTTGTTAAATCTTCAAATTAGCATAATTAATTATCCGTTAATCATTAAATTATGAAAAATTAGAAACTCATCAATTAAAATATATAATTTTTTATAAAAATACTTTTGGAATTATTTATTGTTCTAATAATTTATAAAAATTCACCAAAATTTCTGAGTGGACAATATATATTATAAAATGACCTGGAAAAATTCCAAACTCTAACAATCTTGCCAAATATCCTTTTCGAGCCAAAAACAACTATGAAAATTCAAATCAACGCAAATGCACCAAACATACTTAGGTTTTTCCATATGATCCCAAATTTCATATGTTATCATAATATATCAATTCTGAGTTCCCCACAAAATTTCATAATTTTTCAAGCATTTTAAATATTTTTCCCAAACAAGCGTCCCAATTCGGTAATAAATTCGCCAAATATTCTCGGTTGGTCGAAAAATTACAAATCTGAACAGGGACTCAATGATATGGTCCCTGATGTCCCTGTAAAATTTTACAACCTAAACATATGCACATCACAATCGAATCCTAAACAGCCCGTAATCGAGTGTTTCGGTATTACTTTCGCGGTTTCGGTTTGTTTTCGCCTTTCTAATCAAGTTTTCGGGTTCTTGTACTCCTATGCAAGCTAGATACAGGTCCTATTTCACCAAACAAGCATGTTTCATCAATATGGCTGCCTCTTAACATAGGGTTTTGATTAGGGTATTAAACCGAACTTTTGATCTATAAAAACATCGTTTAAACTCTATAATCCGTGTTTATGGCCAAAAAAATTATCAAACCAGGTTCCTTACCATATGTATGATCAAAATATATTTTTGGAAAATTTTTAGGGTTTTTGCATGGTTAGAAGTGATTTTTACTAATCAAAGTTCATTTTTTTTTGTAAAAAAACATGTTTAAACTAAGGCTTAATGATCAAAATTATGAACTTACCTTAAAGTTTTGTGTGTGTGAAGATGCCCAGACCTTGTTTTCCAGAAATACGTTGATATGAGTTTGTAAATATCTTCTAAGTATCTTAGATGTGAAGAAAGACTTAAGGTGGTAAAATTTCCACCTTGGCGGCCAGACAAAAGGGGGTCCCATTTGGCATTTAAGCATGTTTAACATGTTTAACAGGCACACATTATCACAGCATTAAAACACATTCATTCAGACAGTAGAAATCATTCAGATAATCACATGAGTCTGTCGAGCATGCTAAGAAGTTCATCGAGCATACTCGAAAGTCACGAGCAAACTTAAGATTTATCATTTTAGATATTGTGCTCGTAAGACTTAGCTGAGTGCTCGAGCAGTATACTTGTGCTTGAAAAAATTAAAAAGTTTTCAACACATGTCCATGCTCGACCACAAGTAACACATCAATTGTGCTCGAGTTACTTGAGAAACCCCAAGTATTTTTGTTTGTGCTCAAAGAGCATTAAACACACCATGCAACACAGAATTATGCTCGGAATACTTGAAAAAGTTTTTCAAGACAAAATTCTATGCTCGAACAGCTGAGCTATGACATCTATGCTCGAATGACTTAGAATAGTCATACAAGAGCCTATGCTTGTGCTCAAAGAGCAACAAACACACTTTCAAGCACAGATTCATGCTTGAAGTACTTAAAATCTCAGAAATACACCATGCAAGCACAAATCAAGGTACCAAAAGCTGTAATTAGCAGTTTTAACAAAATTTCCACACAAAGACAGTCACACACATGATTCATGCAATTGAGTAATCAGTCGAGCATAGCAAATCATCATGCAAACATTCAAAGTGAGTAACACAAATAATCAGTAAGCACCTCACTTAAGCACACATCCTAAATCAAACTTCATCAGCATTTATCATTCCTAGGCACTTTAACAGAAAATGAAAGCTGGTTTTATCTAAAGGTTTGGTGAACAAATCAGCCAAATTATCATATGTGTCTACCCTTTTCATTTCTATCAAACCTTTTTCCTGACAGTCCCTAATGAAATGATGTCTAATTTCAATGTGCTTAGTCGTAGAATGTTGGACTGGATTCTTAACAATACAGCAGTATTATCAATTAAAATAGGTGTAAGTAAGAAATTCAGACCATAATCCAGCAGTTGATTTTGAATCCATAGAACCTATGCATAGCAGGCAGAAGCAGCAATGTACTCAGCTTCAGCAATAGAGATTGACACTCTAGTCTGCTTCTTGCATTGCCACGACACCAGCCTGTTCCCTAGAAACTGTCATCCTCCAGAGGTTGATTTTCTACTCATATTGCAACCATCATAGTCACTATCTGTGTAGGCCATCAAATCAAAGGAAGGGTTCTTTGGATACCATATCCCTAAATCTGGCTTTCCTTTCATGTATCTGAATATCCTCTTCACTGCTAGCATATTTGAGACTTTGGGGTTAGCTTGGAATTTGGCATAGACACACACAGCAAATATCTGGCCTAAATGCTGTAAGATACATCAGTGATCCTATCTTGGCCACTCATGCTGGTCCACCGACTCCCCCTTTTCATCAGGTACCATGTGTGTCCATAGGTGTGGACACTGTCTTGAAGTCTTGGCACTTGAATTTATTAAGAATCTCTTGTACATATTTTGATTGATTTATGAAGATTCCATCAGCTTTCTGTTACACCTGAAGTCCAAGGAAGAAATTCATTTCCCCCATTGAACTCATGTTGTACTTGGACTTCATCACTTGCTTAAACTCTTTGCACATTTGTTCATTTGTAGAGCCAAAGATAATGTCATCCACGTACACTTGCAGCAGCAGCAGATCCTTGTTTCTTCTTTTCTAGAATAGAGTCTTGTCAATGGTTCCTCTGTAGAAGCCATTATCCAACAAATGGTTTGACAGCTCATCATACCAGGCTCTTGGTGCTTGATGTAGTCCATAAAGTGCTTTGCTGAGTTTGTAAACTTTGTTTGGATGAACTAGGTCTTCAAATCTAGGAGGTTGAGTAACATAAACTTCTTCATCAATCTTTCCATTCAGAAATGCAGATTTTACATCAAGTTGATAGACTTTAATGTTCATTGATGTTGCATATGCCAGAAAGATCATGATAGCCTCTCATCTTGCAACTGGAGCAAAGACTTCTTCAACGTCCACTCCTTCTTCTTGTAAGCATCCTAGAGCTACCAATCTTTCTTTGTTATTGACACTATCCCCCTTTCATCTTTCTTGTTCCTGAATACCCATTTTGTTCCAATAGCATACTTGCCTCTGGGCTTGTCCACTAAGTCTCATACATGTAAGTCTCTGAATTGGGCAAACCCTTCCTGCATAGCTTCTACCTAGCTGTTGTCTTTCAAGGCTTGACCAATGTTCTTAGGTTCAACTTGGGATAAGAAGCAGGCATACAGATAGATGTTCGCCTTTTCAGAAGAGCTTCTAGTCATTCTTTCTTGCAAGTCTCCTATTATGTTTTCTGCAAGGTGATTTCTTTCAACAAAGGTGGTCTGCACAACTTGTTGTGCAGACATTTCTGTCTCTAGATTTGTCATGTTTAACTCAGCAGATTCATCTTCAATTCTCTCTTGACTTGATGCTTCTTGAGTTTTATTGATCTCAGATGTTAATTCTTCATTTGATCCAATTTGCATTGAGTCAAACAAAGATTGAAACATGTCCTCAAACTGATTTGTCCCTTCAGTCTGAATAGGTTGTTGACTCTAAATAGGTTCACTTTCAACATCACTTGACCTTCATTAGAGATCTCAACAGCAGCCTCCTGTCCATTTCTTTCAGCTTCAGCTAGGTTGCTTCTCTCAAAATTGAATCCATTTGCTTCAGGAGCAACTGATGTCCACAGTTTGTCCAGATCAACATGTTTTTTATTTCTGTTTTCTTCAAAGCTTGTTTTGTACATACTGTCATCCATATCTTCATTGTAGATTTTAAAAGACTTGATCATTCTCTCTAGGTCAAAAAGCCATTTGGGACCATCAACATTGTTAAAATGATTTTCATTGAATATTATGTCTAATGACTCAATGACCACCATGTGCTCCTTCACACAGACTTTGTAAGCCTTTGAATGAGATGAGTAGCCCACAAAGAAACATTCCAGCGATTTGGACTGGAATTTGTTCAAATAGTCTTTTGTATTCAGCAGTGAGCATCTGCATCGAAAAGGCTTTAAGAACTTTACATAAGGCTTTCTTTTGAAGATAACCTCATATGGAGTCTTATTTTGAGCCTTGTTCAATAGAACCCTGTTCTGCACATAGCATGTAGTATTGATTGCTTCTGCCCAAAAAGTGACTGGCAGATTTGCATCAGCAATCATGGTCCTTATATCTTCAATCAATGTTCTGTTTCTTCTTTCTGCAACACCATTTTGTTCAGGAATTCTAGGTGCACTGTATTGTTGAAAAATTCCCTTAGAAGTGCAGAATTCATCCATAATTTCATTCTTGAATTCTGTCCCATTGTCACTTCTAATGACCTTCACCTTCCTCTCAAGCTGATTTTCCATCTTTAGCACATAGGATTTGATCAGGTCTGGGGTTTCATCTTTGGTACCCATGAAGTATATCCAAGTAAATCTTGAATAATCATCAGTGATCACTAGGCAATATCTCTTCTTTCCAATACTTGGAACACTTACTGGACCAAATAGATCCATGTGTAATAGTTCCAAGACCTCATCAATTGTGTTTATCATTTTGCTCTTATGTGAGGATTTATGTTGTTTTCCTTTTAAGCAAGATGTGCATTTTTCTTCTAATTTGAACTCTCTTGTGGGAAGGCCAACAACATGTTCACCTTTTACAAGTTTGTTCATGTTCTTTAAGTTCACATGACACATCTTCCTATGCCATAGCTTGGTTTCATTTTCAGTTGCTTTGGAAACAAAGCATGAACCACCTCTAGAAGTAGTAGTATTCATTCTCAGTTCATAGAGGTTGCCATTTCTAGGAGCCATCATCATTATCATTTCAGTTGGAATCACAAACTCAGGCTTTAAAATCAGGCAATGTTCATCATTGAAGGCTACCTTGTACCCTTTGTCACATACTTGAGGAATGCTCAATAGATTGTATTGAAGTCCTTCAACATGTAGAACATTTTCAAAGGATACATTGCCATTGGTGAGTGTTCCTTTTCCAACTATCTTCCCTCCATTCTCATCACTCCCAAAAGCAACTGGCCCTTCATATTTTCTTTCATAATTGATTAGCGCACTCTTGTTACAGGTCATGTGCCTGGAACATCCACTGTCCATGTACCATAAATCATTGCTGTTCAAGGACTGTTCCTGCACAAACATATAAAACAGAAGTAGTTGGTATCTGAGTCACAAACTGCATCAGTTTGTAATTCAGTATCATTTGAAGATTCATCAGGAGTTGGAACTAGAACTGGAAGTGGATCTTCACACACAACTTCACATTCTTCTTTTGTGTCTGAATCTGACCCATTCTTCACAACTTGTGTCTTGATTAATTCTTCAGTTTGCTCAATCACATAGTTCTTCTTTTTAGTCATCTCCTTCTTAGTCTTCCATTGGAACCCTCTTGGTTCAAAGCCCTGCTTCATCAGAAATTTCTCATCTCCATTAAGAACACCAGGTCTAATATTCTCTTTTCCTTTATCACTAGACCTTTTGTTCTTTGCAGGTTTGCTAGATACACTTGGTTCATCTTTGATCTTTAAGACTTGTTTCAGTCTCTTTTCAAGCACTGAACTTTTCTTTTCATCATCTGAACTCCCTTTTTCTTCATTTAAATATCTTTGATACATTTTCTTGTATCCTTTCATATCAAACCCACAAACCACATCAGGAACGTCAAATTCTTCCTCTTCAAACCAACAAGAGTCAGTGTGATGACCATATGCATCACACTTCTTGCACCAGACCTTTGCATAGCTCCCCATATCTTCAAGCAATTGCTTGTCTTTAATTTTGTCACTGGGTTTGGGGAAATCAAAGCCTAGGGAGGTCTTAGGACATAGTGAATTGCTGAAGTCCATCTTGATCGGTTTGTTCAGATCATGTTCCAGATGATATTTTTCTTTGACAAATACAACAGGCTTGAATTTGGAATGGGCTTTTTCATCTCCAACAGATCTTCTCATTGGAACATACTCCACATCTCCAATGTCAAAAAGTTCATGGTTTGAGAAGACTGGATAGATTGGAGGATGTGACTAACTAAAGAAAGATTTCACAGTTTCTTTAGTTCTTTTCTTGATTTCAGACTGTGGTCTTGCACAGATGTGAAACACCACATGTTCTCTTCTAATCTTCTCATAGCGCTTTTTCATCTTTGGTAGAAGAAGAATCTTTTCACTTTTCTTTTTGCTTGATCCTCTTTTCTTCTTGCCCTTAGATGACTTTGAGCTTCCACAGCTGCAGTTACTATCTTCACTGGAGTACTCACTCCACTTCCTTTTTTCACCTTCCTTGTTTCCAATTTTCTCAGTCTCTTGATCCTCACTCTGATTCACTGCAAACTCTCCATTCTTGTCCACAAACACATCAGCATATTGCTTCACAAACTCAGTCTTATCATCAAAAACATTCTTGAATCGTTTAAAATACTCATTTCTGCTTTCCTTGTCTACTTTCAGTGGATAGTTGTCACAAAAAGGCGGTGGCACCTTTTTATACTTCTCTTCCTCAGTCATTTTATCAACATAACCCACTATATTTCCTGTAGAAACAAGGTTCTTCAAGAATTCCATTTGTATCAGCAATTCAACATTCTTCATTTTCCCTTCTGCATACATCTTCTTCAACCCTTCAATTTCAATTGTCATTTTTGATTGGGTTTGGTATGCCATCATACAATCCTCTACAAGCCCCTTGATTTGACTTTCATAAGTTGGTTCACTTGTTTCATACACATTCAAGAAGACTTCCTTTCTCCCACACTCAATTTTCCACTTTCCAATCTCCTGATTTAGTTTTTCAATAGTAATAAGAAGATCAGAAATTGAGACATCAGATTGTATCTGAGAATTTGAGGATTCAGGCTTGTCATGCACTTTGGCCATAAATGCAACATTTGCCTTCTCCATTTCAGCTGCATGGTTGCTCCAATCAAATTCCCCATCCTGTGGCACCCTGCTTACAGCAACATTTCCTTGATCTCTTTGCTGGTTTACATTGTTCTGATTAGTTCTGTTCTGATTTGAGTGAACCTGCATTTGATTGTTTCTATGGGATTGAAATGTTTGTTGCTAGGGTCTGTTCGGATTTTGATAAGGGTTTTGGTTGGTGATCTGATTTCTCTGGTGCTTGAAGTTCTGATTCTGGTTCTGGTAGAATTGATTCTGGTTAACTTGATTGCCAACTTGCTTAGGCATGTTACACTCTCTAGCAAAATGTCCTGGTTGTTGACAATTATAACAGATGGCTTTTGATTTATCAAAACCAATTCTTTCATTTGGTCTATTAAAACTCGTTCTTCATGTTCTGTTATACAATCTTTTGCTTCTCACAGCCAACATAGCTGCCTGCCATTTTATGTCCATGTCTTCCAAATCATCAGCATCGATTTGCTCAAGATCTTCCTGCACAATACCTGTGTTGATCAGGTTCTTGGCGACAAAAGCATGGTATGACTCAGTAAACATAGAGAACAATGCTTGATAATCTGTTCCTTGAGCATTATTGTTTTGCACAAATGTTGACTGCCCATTTGCTGTTGAGGTAGTGTCATCTTCAATCAGCTGAACATTAAATCTTGATTGGCCACTGCAAGCTGAACTTGTTTCTGATGGTTCCTTAATAATAGGCTGTTGGTTCTTGATTGAGAGGTTGCCCATAGGTGCTACAAAAGCATTATTTACTTGAAAACTTGGCTTATCCTCCCTAATCATATGGTTCTCTATCATCTCATGTTCGGCAGCCTTGAGAAAGGCAATCACATCATCTAACTTGAAGTTGGGAAAACTGGCCTTTTCTTTGATAAACTTACTGGCAGTGTACCAGTCTCCGGACAATGATGGTAAAAGCTTTTTGTTCAGCTCAAAGTCAGAAATCTGTAAATCAGTCATTCTTATGTCGTTTACAATCGTCATAAACCTCTGTAGGACTGATTTTAATCTTTCTCAGTCTTTAAACTTGAACCTGTTAAGTTGCTGCTTCAGTCTGTCTTTCTTGATGTCTTTTAGTTCAGTATTCCCTTCAAACATTTCGATAACTGCATCATACGTACCCTTTGCAGTCTTATGATGATTGACAGTTGTCAAAATTTCCCAAGAAAGCCCTAACTTTAGCATAGACAAAGCCTTATCGTCTCGTGTTTTCATATTTAGCTCGACGGTGGCATTGTTGTTCGGAGCTGTTGAGGGAACATAGTTTCCTTCAGTGATGGAAGTCCAAAGCTCTGGGTCGTTGTAGTTCACAGCTGCTTCGAAGAGCACCTTCCATTTGATGAAGTTTTCTTGTCCAATCAACCTTGGAATCTTGTTGGTAGAAACTTCATGGTTTTCCATTTTTATCAGATCTGAGATTTGTAGCAACAAAACAGAGTAAAGCTTCAAGCTTTATCACACACCTTCAGTCCCGTGGCCTTCAGCGAGCTTACACAAGCTCTGATACCACTTGTCAGGACCGTGAATCAGGTGAAACCTTATAAAGGTTGACAAGAACACACCGACTCGATTACCCAAAGGCCTGTTGAATATCCCAGCGGAATCAGGATATCCAACGAGTGGGATCGAAGGAGTGAGAATAGAAACACAAAACAATAATAGATAATCAATAAAAGCTCATTCAAAGACAAAGATTCACTGTATTTAATATATCATTAATGGAACAGTGAAAGGAATGTCTAGGGTTTCGTGTGTGACGGCGGCGGCGGGTGTACGAGGAAACAAAATAGAATATTCTTTTTGGAATGTTTCTCGTATTGTGTGCGCCGTTATCCATGTGTAAATCCGTGCCCTAAATGGGAACCTAGGACCCTATTTATAGACCTTGACATTCTTTCTAGAAGTTCCTAATCATTACATAATGAAATATAAAATAATACAAGTGTTGAGTCCTCGAGCAAGGTAACAATCCTGCTCGAGCAAACTCACTCTGCTAGGTGTGCTCGATCCTTCCAGCAGACTTCATCCTTCTTGACTGGTCCATGCTTTGCTCGAACTAGTCCATCGAGCAAGCTCATTCTTCTTGATGTCTTCAATTTTACTTATTTAGCAATCTTTAGCATGCTCGGATGTAAATCTTGCTCAGGAACTGAACCGTGCTCGAAGTCCTTGCTTTGATCACGTGACATCTTCTTATTGCATCCATGCTTGTCCCCATGTGCTTGATCATCCTGTGCTTGTAACACTTGGTTAAAACTTGTATGATCAAGCTGTTTGCTCGATTGGCAATCTATGCTCGATAGAAGAAAACTCTTGCTCGTTGAAGTGTAGCTTGCTCGAAGCCTTAACACTTAGAAGAATTAACCATTTAAGGTTCTGAAGACCTTGCTCAAAGTAGTAAAAACCATGCTCGATCGTCTAAGCTTGCTCGAAGTCCATACTTAGCCGTTTTCTAAGGAGGTTGATAAGATTCCAATCTTCCTTATCATAAATCCGACCCAACAATCGTATTCTCTACTAGGTATTTTCTTATGAGTAGTGTTTATTTTTTAATGAGGGAAATGGAAAGATTACTACAAAACAGCTCAGTTTACTATTAGAAAGTAGATATATAAGATAAAGATTAGGCCCGAACTAAAAAGGATTACATTTTGTTCAGATGGATGTATGTAGATCACACCTCCTACGATTCTTTTCTGGGTCTTGAATATTAAGTTCAGTCTGTGGTTCTATCATACAATAAGGTTCGGTTTTGACTCGATAAAGCTTTATCGAAATTCTCATTTATAGGTAACACCGATTCCTCATCCGATATGAGGCTACCGATCTCGACATCTTTTGGTTCAACGATTTGTCATAAAAATAATAATTTTCGATAATATGAATCAGCGTAAGGAATATTATTATTTAGGGCGAAAATATTTCATTTGTTATGACCAAATATAATATTAATTATGATAAAGTATATTATTAGTTTTATTAAAATTTTATTTTTAATTATAAATAGAATTAATATTGATTAAATCGAATATAATAAGATTTACCGTTATCGATAGTACAGTACGTACACGTATTCGTACACCTTGTTCAAGATAAGCACGTATGGGTGTTATATATATATATATATATATATATATATATATATATACTAGGTTAGGTACCCATGTCTTATATGGGTTTGACAACTTAAATTCTGTAAGTGATAACTTTTGATAAATAAAGTTGAGTAATATATTAAATAAGTATGAATTACAACTACTATTCATAATCTTAAAAATAAATCATAAATCTCTAAATACTTCTTTCGATACAACATTAGACGATACACTGTACAATCGGAACAATACGAAGCATCCATCAATATAAGAAAGCTTCAGTCGAAGAATGTGCAGCAAAAGAGAATCAATAAGGTTTTAATCAGCAACTTATGAATAGAAATAAACAGATTATGGTTACATGGGAAAAGAAGGCAGATTGGGTTCAGTTAAAGATCCACATATTATTAACAATGAACCCACTAAGTAAGTTTTAAAAGCTAAAATGTTTCACATACAAGTAAATGTTTCTTACATACAAAAATGATATAATTTATATTCGACAAGTTAAATAATGAAAATGATTAGTTTATAAAAATGTTTTATAAACAAACCTAACATTTTTTTTAAATAAAATACGTTTTGCAAAAGGAATTATAGAAATCATTAAAAAATATATATATAAAATGTATAATTAATAGAAGAGAGAGGCGGGAAAAAAATACTAAGATTGCATAAGGGAATGACATTTGGCAAAAGAAAACTTTTGTTATATATATATATACACACACACACACACACACATACATACATACTAAGTATTACCTTTCATACACATATGTTGCCATTTTTACCTACCCACATGTTCCGCGACTTCTCCCCAAATTCCCTCGTACAGGCAAGTCTGTTATTATGTTCCGGACCACAATAACTCACTTGTCGTACAAGTTCATGCCGGTATCCATCAGTATATAATATTAAATTATTATTTATTTTCCCAGAATTAATCGAGCCTACGGTTATATTTTAGGTATCCTAAGAGACAACCTAATTCTTTATAACCAATGACTCTGATACCAACTTCTGCCACACCCCGTTAAGCGATTTGCGGAAGCGTAAAATGAAAATGTAACAGACACCTCTGATATCAACCACATTGTTTATAAAGAACAATACAAACTACTTTTAGAATATTTTACATTGATCTTACTTCATTTACAACTAGGTGATACAAACTAAATCCAGCTCGTTAAGCGGCACTTTCTATTAACACACTTGCATCAATTCACCCAGCATTGATCGCAAGTCCAACACGTAGCACATTGACTTTCTAATCCAATCCAGTTCATGGAAAACATATTAAAACGGGTCAACTACAAATAGTTGGTGAGTTTCACGAGTTTCAAGAAATCAGTTGTGCATACAACAATCACAGTTTGTAAATATGCAAGTATGTATGTATGTGCGTTCACAAGTACCTTTATTTGTATGTTTATGATGTAATTATGCTAAGCTACATTGAAGCCTTGACTGTTTGTGCTGCATGCCTCCATTTCCCACGCTCAATCAACCACTATGGCCCCCTTTCCGCCCACAACATGCCCCGAGTAGCTATGTCTAACAATATAGAGCGTGTTTATATAATTATGGTCGTGTGCAAACGAGATAATGTCTCAGCAAACCGTGCTGGGCCCGCCTAGGTTTGTGAAACCAATAGTATTATTCACAAGCCACCGGCTCGAAGTTAATCACTGTGTTAGTGGGGACTTTTGTGTGTTAGCACTTAGATAATTCCCATCATCAAACAGTTTAGAGTATATATAGCTATGCATCAACATGTTTTTCACCCCAAAAGTTCGTAAAGCAGTTTAAAAGTGGGGTCATGAAACTCACGGTTGGAAGACAATTAGCACAGCGGTACAGTGTAAGTCCGCAGTCGTTTTGACTCGTTCACTGGTCACCATAATGAACAATGTTGTAAAACTCCCGAGTAGGCAGCCGAGTACCCCCCGATTACTCCCTGCCTAGTTCGAGTACTCCTCGCCTCGGCCGAGTACTCCGTAGGTATTTTCCGAGTAATCCTCGACTACTCCCGAGTACTCGTGACTCCCTGGGCAACTTTTACAACCTTGATAATGAATATTATAATAATATTAATATTTTAATATTATTATAATCTCAATACTAAACTAGGCTGTGTACATAATCTGGGTATAGCTTTTATGCCCAAAAAGTATCAATAGGCTTAGGTTATGATGTTGTTCCATGTCTAATACTTTAAATTGAACTCGTCTAATACTTTAAATTGAACTTCGCTCAGTTTCCCTATTTTTCCAGCTGGGCCAAGTTGTTCGTTTACGCATTCAGAAAACAGTTATGAAGGTGTAAGCTTGGGTAGATGTGTTGGTCGATTAAATGATTAAGTTATAAAGAAAGAACACATATTGGGGTTCTGGATTCGCTACGGAGCTCGTTTCCGTTTATTCAGTTTGATTGGAGAAAAACGCGCACAATTCATCCAAATTGTCCGTGTTTCTCATATAGAGTTCGTTTTCACTTAATTAATCCAAAAATATGATTTTTGATCACTCTTGGTGTTCTGATATTCCAACAGGTTCGTTAATCACGAACTCGTCGGTTTTTATTAGAATTGAATTTGTTAAATCTTCAAATTAGCATAATCAATTATCCGTTAATCATTAAATTATGAAAAATTAGACACTCATCAATTAAAATATGTATATTTTTATAAAAATATTTTTGGAATTATTTACTATTTTAATAATTTATAAAAACTCATTTTATTTGCTATATATAGCCCGAAAATCATCCGTTTATACCAAACGATTTCCGAAAAATCCACCAAAATTTCTGAGGGGCCAATATGTATTCCAAAATACCCTGGAAAAATTCCAAACTCTAACAATCTTGCCAAATATCCTTTTCGAGCCAAAAACAACTATGAAAATTCAAATCAACGCAAATGCCCCAAATATACTTAGGCTTTTTCAAATAACACCAAATTTCATATGTAATCATAATATATCAATTATGACTTCTCCACAAAGTTTCATAATTTTCCAAGTATTTTAACTAGTTTTCCCAAGTAAACGTTCCAATTCGGTAATAAATTCGCCAAATATTCTCGGTTGGTCGAAAAATTACCAAACATGAACAGGGACTCAATGATATGGTCCCTGATGTCCCTGCAAAATTTTACAACCTAACAATATGCACATCACAATCAAATTCTAAACAGCCCGTAATCGAGTTTTTCAGTATTACCTTCGCGGTTTCGGTTAGTTTTCACCTTTCTAATCAAGTTTTCGGGTTCTTGTTCTCCTATGCAAGCTATACAGGTCCTATATCTCCAAACAAGCATGTTTCATTAATATGGCAGCCTCTTAACATAGGGTTTCGGTTAGGGTATTAAACCGAACTTTTGATCCGTAAAAACGTCATTTAAACTCTATAATCCGTGTTTATGGCCAAAAAAATTGTCAAACCAGGTTCCTTACCATATTATGATCAAAATATATTTTTGGAAAATTTTTAGGGTTTTTGCATGGTTAGAAGTGATTTTCACTAATCAAAGTTCATTTTTTTTGTAAAAAAAACTTGTTTAAACAAAGGCTTAATGATCAAAATTATGAACTTACCTTAAAGTTTTGTGTGTGTGAAGATGCCCAAACCTTTTTTTCCAGAATTAATTATGCTTATATGGGTTTGTAAATATCTTCTAAGTATCTTAGATGAGAAGAAAGACTTAAGGTGGTAAAATTTCCACCTTGGCGGCCGGACAAAAGGGGGGTCCCTTTGTCCCCATTTTGGTTTATTTCGCATCGTTTTGCGTGCCGTACGCGAAATACCGGGTTCAAATTTATTTCAGGTTTAGTTTATTTTGACGAGAAAAATATATCGAACACGACAAACAGCGCGAAAACGAGTGTTTTCGGCCAATTTTTGTAAATTTAGAAAAACATGCTATTTGTTTGTAAAAGTCAAATATATTTTCACTGACCGCATAAAACATTCCCACTAAGTGTTTTGTAAGTCTTTTTCGGCTTAACGGATGATACAATGCTTGTTTTGTAACTATCTTTCGCGTTTAAATCTATAGTGGGTAGTTAAACGAGCATGTATTCGTTTAACTTGTTTGCTATCAAACTAAGGCCATAAAATAATATATTAGCTTATATTAAACGTATATCACTAATAGATGCCGCCCCGGGATATTTGGGTCATAACCAGACCCGTTCGGTTAATCGTTCGTTCATTACGTAATAAGCGTTTAATTGCTTAATCGATAAACACGTACTAAGGTGTACCAGGTTTTGTCTCAAATGTCACAAGTATGTTCACAAGAAACATGTGAAAGAGTAGGTTGTGTAACACCCGTTAATTTTCGGTTCAATGATTTGAAAGCATGTAAAGTATGTACATCCCTCGGGGTTTATCTGGCCTTTCTCGGGGACACTCTTCTCATCCTGGTATGTTAAAATAACTTAATTTTCATCCAAGATTTGCTGAATCCTTTCAACTCAGGGGCTAGAGTGTAAATTTTATAATATGTTAACAAAACCCAAGCCCTCCTCCTTGTTCCAGCCAATCGCAACCAGGGCAGCAGCTCAAAGCCTTCGATTTTCTTTTTGCAGCCAAGATTACGATGTAAAACTTCAATTCAAGGGTATGTAACGCGATGATAACCCATTTTTTTTTATTGATTCTTGTTTCCATGATGTTCTACTTTGAGTCTAGTTCCTAGAAAGGTATAATATGTAATTTTTGGACGAGATTTGAATGGTTTTTATGAATTTATAAGATCGAGTGTCAAAGCTGACGCGGGATGACGAATTCTGGTCTGTCTTCCCGACATCATAACTCTTTTTCAACAAGTCCAAATTAGTTGGTTCCACTTTTGGAACTTAATATTTTGAGTTAAGAATCAAACCCAATTGGAATTGTTTAATTTGGTTCGGTAATGAATTTGATAAAAATAAAACTAATTTTTTGCGCACTGAAATAGCTGCACGTACCTTTATGTGTTAGAGGAATTTTTATAATTTTTGTGTCCACTAGAAACATATAATAAAAATATTTTTATAAACCTAAGAAATTTATTAAAGTCTGGTAAAAACTTAATAATTTATTTCAAAGATTATCCTATTTAATTAAATGCATCTTCGCATGCTAAAATCTGCACGTTTTACTTGTTATTGATCGACAAGTTCGTTTTTAGCTTAACCAGTGGATGTTCAATTGTGTTCTTATCGGGGCTGTTTGAAGTGAGTTTTTGCACCAAAATCTTCCTAGGTATGTCCCGTATATCATACTTAAAAATCATGTTCATTGGTGTTCGTTAGATTTGTCAACTAGTTGTAGTTTGATTGTTAGTGTTCGGTTGACTAGAATTGTAGTTGTTGCGTTTAACGCGAGGGTTGAAGTGATTAACGACCAATTCAGCTCAGGGGAACTTGGTTTGATATACGGATTGTTGAAAAATCATTTTTATAAGTTATGGGGCTGAATTGGTTGTCGGTTACTCAAACGGGTCGATACAACGCGAAATTGCGTTTATTGAATAGTTGGTGCAGTGTACTTGCGAGTTACCAACCCATTTGACTCGTGTAGTGTCGTATGGAGTTGTTGGCAGTGATTTTTTCATATTGGGTCTACACGGGGCTGAGTTGGATGTTAACAGCCTGAACGACTCTTAAACGCGCGTGTTAGTGTCACCTAGTGCTTCCAGGGGTAAATTGGGAATTCTTTATTCTAGGGAGTATCTAAGGGTCATGTTGGTGAATGTAAGGCGCCGAGGGCTGTTATGATTGCGTTTGATGATGTCGAGGCTTTAGGTAACTCGAACCTTGTTAGAACGTCTCGTAGGATAAACGAGTCCTTTCGATGTCGATTGTAATGCTTGTATGTAAACCGACAGGTGTTTGAGTTTTGGGATTTCTTAGGGATTATCTAGCCCATGGTGAATACGTGTCTTGTGTCAGGTGAGTTCATCATGCCCCCTTTTTACTCTTTTAAGATTTTGGGCTAGCATGCACACCTAAGCGATTTTGCTTGATGAATTGTTTAAAATTATTTTGGATGGGCTTACTTGTATAGGGTAGGCCTTGAGATGATATTATCATATGTACGTATGTATTATTGTATGGCCAATATTTGGCGTTGTTAGTAGTTGTTATCGACTATGGATGTTACTTATGCCTACTTTGTGTTTGCATACGTTGGATGAGATGTTACTTGTTTGGGTTGTACGTGTGCTCGACCCTGATGTTAATTAGTCGTTATCGACTAAGAATGTTTGTGTATGACTACCTTTTGTTGCTTACGTTGGATGAGATGTTACGTGGTTGAGTTGTATATGTGCTCGACCCTGATGTTATTACTTGGATGTTTATATATATATATATAGGGAAGTGATTATAAAGATGTTGATATATATTTATATATAGGTATGTGATTATAAAGATGTTTATATATATATATATGTGTGTGTGTGTGTGTGTGTATATATGAGGATGATTGTTTATTGATGATTATGGCCTAGCTGATGTATCCCATTTATTTTTAAAATCCTTGGAATGACTATTATGATTATTAATTATTGATGTTATTTATTAAAACTTGAACTCACTCAGCTCAAGCTGACTTTGTGTGCATGTTAGTGTGAGTTTCAGGTAAGGAGGAGGATGCCTGACCGCTTAGACGTGCATGAAGCTACTTGGACAGTGAAGGGCATACTTGGATGGAAGATTTAAATATTAAACATTTCTTTTAAAAAGTTTTATCAAATACATTTCAATTTGGTTTCGGGCATAATTCCCGGGTTTTGGGTACTTGTTTTATTAATTATGATTTTCCGCTGAATTACACTCTGAATTGGTTATTTTAATGGAATGAATTGTTTTCGAGTTTAAGTATTTTTCTAAGCATTTTGTATGAATACTAACTATAGGACTCCCGGAATTCGGGGTCTTACAGGTTGATGTTAAAAAAAAAGGTTCTACCAAGATCTGAGCATGTTAAGATCTTGAAGAGAAACATTGTTTTAAAAGATTGTAATGTAAGAATAAATTTGAGGTTGGTGAGAGCTCAAATGTTAAAAACAAAACTTTTTACATAAAGAAAAAATCATCAGGGAAGAACTGGGCGGCAAAACCAACTGGTCTGAATACAAAATCAAGTCCACCTAGTTGTGATGATTCAAGTGATATTTCGAGCATCGATTTATTATCGACTCGAAAATGAATGAGATGCTGTTGAGAAAAATCAAACAACCAAAGACCAAGAAGACTTGGGTTTCCATGTTTCACTAAACCTTTAACTGTATGTACAGGGGTTTCCAAGATCCCACGATTCACGTAGGTTAATGGATAGTGGAGCCTCGAGGCACATAACAGGTACCCTACATTTGCTGGAGAATGTCAAATCAATAAGGGGAAGGTGTAAGACCCCGAATCCCGGGAATCCTACAGTTCGTAATCATATCCAAAATTCATAAAAATTTAAAACCAAGAAAATTCATTTTGTTTAAAATAAGTTCAGAGTAAATAACAACGGAATAATAGGTATCAAGATTCCCAAAACTTAACAAAAGTTTAACCCAAGAAACTTACAAAATTCTTAAACTCAAGACAATTCATTTCCTTTCAAGAATCAATTCAGAGTATAAATCAGCGAAAAAATCGTAAGTATTAAAACAAGTTCCCAAAACCCGGGAAATAGCCCAAAACCAAATTTCAATGTATTTAGTAATAATTGAAAAGAACAATGTTCATTAACAAAAGTTTCTGACTAGATATGCCTTCTACCGTCCAAGTAGCCTCGAGCACATCCAAGCAGTAATGCATCCTCCTCCTAACCTGAAACTAACACTAACATACACACAAAATCAGCTTGAGCTGACTGAGTTCAAGTTTTTAACAATTTGACATTTATATATAAATCATCTCAATAGTTTAAAATAAAACGGGATATGAACAGTTAGGCCGTAATAAACAATATGTCGACATACTTATATATCTATGTAATTATATCCCCATACATAACATCCAAGTAATAACATCAGGGTCGAGCACACGTACAACCCAAACACGTAACATTCCATCATAACATCCAAATAATAACATCAGGGTCGAGCACACGTACAACCCAAACACGTAACATTCCATCCAATGTATGCAAACACAAAGTAAGCATACACAGACATCCTTAGTCGATAACGACTAATTAACATCACCAATTATTGGCCATAAAATAACACATGTATAAACATGCGTACAAACATACATAAATATCATCCCAAGGCATACTCTATACAAGTAAGCCCGTGGAAAATCATTTACACGGTTTATCAAGCAAAATCAGTTCGGTGTGTATGCTAGCCCAAAACTTGAAAAGAGTGAAAAGGGGCATCATGAACTCACCTGACACAAGGCATGAAATCACCACGAGCTAGAGAACCCCTAAGTATCCCCACAACTCAAAGGCTTGTCGGTTTACATACAATCATTACTAACGACACCGAATGAACTCGCTTATCCTACGAGGCGTTCTAATATGATTCAAGTTACCTAAAGCCTCGACCTCACCACGTTCGATTAAATCAGCCCCCGGGGTCTTCTATTTACCAAAATGACCAATAGTTACTCCCAAGAACAAAGAATTCCCAACTTACCCCCGGAAGCACTAGGTGAGACTAACATACGCGTTAAAGAGTTGTTTAGGCAATTAACATCCAACTCAGCCCCGTGTGGACCCAATATGATAAATTCACAGCCAATAAGTCCACACGACGCAACATGAGTTGAATGGGTCGGTAACCCGCAAGCACAGCGCACCAACTATTCAATAAACGCGAATTCGCATTGTACACCGTTTGAGTAACCGACAACCAATTCAGCCCCATTACCTTTAAAAATCAGTTTCTTACAGCCCACAACTCATACCGAGGCTACAACATTCGAATTGGTTGTTAGTTCCCTCAAACAACGCGCTAGACATCACAATTCACAAACTAGTCAACCGAATACTAGTTTTCAAGCTACAACTAGTTGACCAATCAAACGAACACCAATGCACATGATTTTAAAGTATGTTATATGGGACATACCTAGGAAGATTTTGGTGTAACAACCTTAGCCGAAACAGCCCCGAAACTGCCCAATTGGATAGCCTCCCGGTAAGCCTAAAACAAGCGGTTTAACAATCAATACGCGAATACGCGATGTATAAGGACGGTTTAAGGTGTAAAAGACTATAGGGGACATGGGACTAACCTTGAATTGAACTTTTACACCCTAATATTGGCTGCAAAAAAGAAAAACGAAGCCCTAAGGCTGCTGCATACCTCCGGTTGGCCAAGGAGAAGAGGGGGGTTAGGGTTTTGTTTATGATATAAAAATCTTACACTCTAGCCCCTCCAATTGGAACAAAGTAGCAATTTGGCGGAAAAGTTAATTAGTTTAATGAACCGGAATGACGAGAAAGCCTTCGAGGAATGTCAGATAAGTCCCGAGAGATGTACATACTACATGCTTTAAATCACTTAACTGAAATTAACGGGCGTTATAGAGGGTATGTAACTTTCACGGGAAATCAAGGAGGACAAATTGTTGGTAAGGGCACATTGTCAAACAACATGGTAATGTTTGATAAGGTGAACTACATCACAGAATTGGAAAATATTTTCTAAGTATATTAGAAATTTGTGATAAGAATTTCTCAACTCATTTCACAAACAAGCAGTGCATGATATTGAACTCGGGATTCAAGATTCCTGACGAGTGGATTCTCATGTGTGATCCTCGAAAGAACGATCTTTATGTTCTTAACATGAGTACCACTTTTCACTTCGTCACATAATGCTGAATGTTTCATTTCAAAAGTGTAAGTCCCCAAATCCCGGGAATCCTACAGTTGGTAATCACATCCACAAATTCACAAAAATTTAAAACCAATCGATTCGTTTTATTTAAAACAAGTTCAGAGTAAATAACAGCGGAAAAAGGGTAGTATTTAAATATCCCAAACACAGGTACAGGTGTCCAAAATCAAATGTAAATTAAATATTTGTTTTATTTGAATTCCTCGACTAGAAATGCCTTCAACCTCCCGAGTAGCATCCAGCACGTCCAAGCGGTAGCATCCACTTCTTAACTTGAAAGTCAATCTAACATACACACAAAGTCAGCTTGAGCTGAGTGAGTTCAAGTTTTCATAAACGACATTCATTAAAAATTTAAATTCCATAAGTATGAAATGTAGTGGAAAATCATGAGACCATAAAATCATAAATAGCCTTTCATAACCAAATCATAAGTGAATAAAACATTAAACATCTTTTCACACAGCACGGGCCTCCTCACCCTGGGTCTTCCCCGAGTAATATATTTGACCCGGCCGCGGTTTAACAAAACCGTTAAAATCATGCAACACGAGCCTCCTCACCCCGGGTCATCCCCAAGTAATATAGTTTACTCGGTCACAGTTTAATAAAACAAAATCACGCAACACGAGCCTCCTCACCCCAGGTCATCCCCAAGTAATATATTTGACTCGGTCGCGGTTTAACACCCAAACACGTGATACGGGCCTCCTCACCCCGGGTCTTCCCCAAGTAATATATTTTACCCGACCACGGTTCATACATCCAAGCACGTGATACGGGCCTCCTCACCCCGGGTCTTCCCCAAGTAATATATTTGACCCGATCACGGCTCAACATCAGGGTCGAGCAAACGTACAACCCAAACACGTAACATCAGTGCATGCAAACACAAAGTAGGCATACACAACATCAGTAGTCGAAACGACTACAACATCGCCAAATATAGGCCAAGCAATAATGTATATACATATATATATATATATATATATATATAATTAACATCCCAAGGCCTACCATATCTAGCAAGCCTATATAAATTCGTTTAAAAACATTTCAAGAGTTTAAATATCAAAACGGGATTATAAAACATTCCAAGAGTTTAAATATAAAAACGAGATTATAAAACATTCCAAGAGTTTAAATATAAAAACTGAATTCTAAAACATTCTAAGAGTTTAAAATATAATACGGGACACCAGTTAGGCCATCATCAACACTAAGTATTCGTACTTAGACATCTATATACATCCATATGTTTATATCCCTATAAATACCGTCCCAATAATAACATCAGGGTCGAGCATACGTACAACCCAAACACGTAACATCTCATCCAAGTAATAACATCAGGGTCGAGCACACGTACAACCCAACACGTAACATCTCATCCAAGTAATAACATCAGGGTCAAGCACATGTACAACCCAACACGTAACATCAGTGCATGCAAACATAAATAGGTCTACTCATATTCAATTACTGCCAAGTCCACTAACATCCTCGAGTCTAGACCATCAATAATGTATGTAACCTTAAGGACACAAGACCATGAACGAGTCTAAAATATCCTAAGGGATATAAAATAATTCAAATATAGCTTTCAAAATGCACCATCACTAGTGAGACCATGTAAAACTATTCAATTCACTGTAACGAGTAAAATCGTTTAAAATTGTATTTCGGTGTGTATGCTAGCCCAAAACGTAAAAGAGTAAAAAGGGCATCATGAACTCACCTGAATCAACCGAACACCTGCAATGAGCTAGGAAATCCCTAAGTGCACAATCACAAGCAAGGGCCTGTAAATTATACACAACGCGTTACTAAACTAGACTGTAAGAACACTCTAGCCTAATGGGCCGTTCAAGCCCAACAACTTGGCCCAAGGCCCAACACTTTGGCCCAAGGCCCAACCACTTGGCCCAAGGCCCAACACTTTGGCCCAAGGCCCAACAACTTGGCCCAAGGCCCAACCACTTGGCCCAAGGCCCAACACTTTGGCCCAAGATCCAACACTTTGGCCCAAGGCCCAACGATAATCAAATCGGGTCGAATGCGCGCGAAATAAACCTTAAAACCATTTGTTAAACAAATCAGCCCCGAATGGACCAAATTCCATTTTAAATCTTTTCATCCATCAAGATTATGTCACCCGAGTTGATAGGGTTGACGGTTCCATTTTACAACTCTTATTTTAACGTTTAAACGAAAATTCACGCACCGCCGACTCGATTGACGAAGCACTAACCCCAACAGCCCCGTGCATCAAAAATATAATTTTCCCACAGCCCTTAAACCCCCCTAGGGCTGTACAAACTGATTCGGTCGGTCATCCGATCGTTTAACGCATCAAACTCAATAATTGCCAATCCTACACCCGATAAACCCTAGTTTTCGAACTAAAATCGATTGACTGACCTAAACACCTCCATTGGCCATGAAATTTTAGTATATTGTAAGTGACATACCTAAGAATATGAAAGAGCACGAACTTCAATTATAACAGCCCCGAAAGATGGGAGAAAGGGCAGCCACCGGTTAAGCCTAAAACGAACGTATTGATCAATACGAATATGACATGCAGATTTTAGCATGCAAAGATGTATTTTATTACATAGGAAAACCATGGAATTAAATTATTAAATTTTTACCAGTGTTACATAAATATCTTAAGTTTATACAAATATTTTTATTATATTTTTCTAGTGGACACAAAAATCATAAAAATTCTTCTAACACAGAAAGGTATGTGCAGCTATTTCAGCTGCGCAACAAAATGGTTTTATTTTTATAAAATTCATTACCCAGCAAAATTAAACGATTCCAATTGGGTTTGGTTCCTAACTCAAAATATTAACTTCCAAAAGTGGAACCAACCAATTTAGACTTGTAGAAAAAAGGGTATGATGTCGGGAAGACGGACCAGAATCCGTCGTCCCGCATCAGGTTTGACACTCGATTTTATAAAATCATAAAAAGTATTCAAATCTCGTCCAAAAATTACGTATTATACCTTTCTGGAAACTAGACTCAAAGTAGAACATCATGGAATCAAGAATCGATCAAAAAAAGGGGATTAACATCGCGGTACAGACCCTACAATAAATGTATACGAATCTGTCCGCAAGCTGTTATCATCAAAACTCAATCTTAACGACCAATAAGCGCGTTAATATGATCAATTAAGGTGTAAAAGACATTGGGAATCATAAACCGACCTTGAATTGAAGTTTTCATGGCTGAAACTTGGCTAGGCAGAAGAAAAACGAGCAGGGGGGGTCCAGGTCCGACGGCTGCAAATAGGTTTAGGGTTTGAGTTTTCTTTTGTTTTATGATATAAAATAGTTACATCCAAGTCCCTCCAAATTGAAGTATGTAGCAACTTGGGTGGAAAGTTAAGTGAGAACGTTTACAAGGTTTGCAAGGAGCTCCCGGGAGAATGCCGGGTCAAGCCCGAAAAGTGTACATAACACTACAAGATTAAACTTTTTGTCGGAAATTAACGGGCGTTACAAAAAGCGTCAGAAAAAGGAGTCTATCTTGGAATCGTCGAATGGGGTATATAAAAAGTCCTTGGGAGGTGATGACGTATGCTCTACGTAGGATCTGAAATGTTATCGCATATATCTTGAGGTGCGAAAAACAACAAGATTGGAAGACCACAAGTAACATTAAGTCCATTCTCCTTAATAAACTCAAATGATTACAAGATATGAAACTTACAAGAACTTTCTCTCTCTAGGATCTGACTCTAATGACCAAAAGCTCCTGAATAATGCATAAGTACACCTATATATAGGTTTAACCTTAAAGAACTGTAACACCCCAGCTAAAGCGGAATACGCCTAGGTGTGACGTACAGATCACTCATAAGCTCGTAACGCTATTAAAGCGACATTAATTATATTAAATTCATTTCAATACATCACAAATACACAATCAAGTATTAATACAATAAACTTTGAATTTTCGTCTCTTGTAACCTAACGGTCCAACTATTCTATTCTTCGGTCCTTAAACTTCAACATGGAGCACGTTGAAAATAATATATTTTGTCAACAATAATGTTGATGAGAATTCATATAGCTTTTGCATATGTATATAATACGAAAAGTGTAAAAAATTCACAAGTCAAGATGTATAGTCTCAATCATATAGCAAAAGAAAAGTAAATACATGACCTTCCTGTTCGCTTGACATAAGCCAAATCTACTAAGGAACCCCCGTTCGCCGAGCTACTTGGAGTATAGAATATGATACCGCCATTAACAAATGGACGGCGCAGGTACGTCCCGTCGGACCCTCCCCCTATGAGTATGAGTATCCACCAACCAAAAATAGTAAACAACTAGTACATAATCACACAGTTTACAAGCAATATGATACAAAACAAACACATACAAGACACGCATGTAAATTTCGGTTTGCAACATGACACAATGAAATCAAAGTTTGGACGTGCTACATGCCAAAACGTATAAAAGTAAAAAGGGGTTATGAAAACTCACCTTATAAATTGATATGATAAGGAAATCCGAAATCGTCGAAAATATTGAAAACAGAAACAGAACCGGAAGCGTCACAAAAGTCCAAATGAACAATTCACACTAACAACGATAAATAAATACGAGACTCAATTGATAATCTAATGGGGTTAATATTGTATGGGCTTGTATTGAATATTTTATTAATTTATAACTTTTGATTATTATATTAGTGATTAAGTTTGAACGGAAATTTGGTTATTATAACGATATAAGTACTCTAACGAAAGGACATGAGGTTTATATGTTTCAAAGACTTGAACTAAAGGTTACAAATCGAAATCATAATTATTGTTTCAGCAAAAAGATTTTTAGCGATTTAAAGTTTACTTTAATATTAACGAGTGATTTTTTTAAAATTACGATTTACAAAAATAAAATTTTGTTTTTAAGTGTGGACTAGTGAGATATATTTTATAGTTAATTTAGATAATTTTTATTTAATTTAAAATGATTTTTATGATTTATTATGATTTTTATATGATTAACACTAATTAATAAAAGATAATTAAATTAATAATAACTTATATCAAAAATGAAGGTCTGACCCAGCTTTCGAACCCGGGTCTCGAACTTACCAGGACAATAACTTATCCACTAGACCAACTATGTTATTTTTTTAAGATATTGAAACAATTAATAATAAACAGAGCTTGGATTCATCTTCTACAATTGAAACCCTAGGTTTTCAATTGGAGAGATTGGTTCCATGTATGATGAAATAAGCTTAGGGGTTTTGATCAGTGTTTAAACGCCGTTAATATACATATTTCACTTACCTGAAACACTTATGTTATGACGGATATTAAAGGCTCGCCGTAAAGTTGTTGCTTGGCCGGAAATTAGAGCATATAAAGAGAGATTTAGTGAAATTAGATTGTATGAGCGAGATTAGATGATGTTTCACGTTCTATTTATAGGAATAATTGTACCGTTGGAGCTTAATTGATCGTGAACGCGTTTTTATAAATATCCGGCCGTTGGGGTAATTAAATCCGTCATTATAAGTTGTTAATATACGTTAATTAAGTTGTAAGAGGTTATACGTTAGCGGAGATAATAATATTGATCAATTAATTGTATTAAAAAACGCACTTTGGCTGAGTTGAAGGTCGCCAGAGTTCGAGCCTCGCCGGCCGGAGGTTTGGCCGGGAAAGCGTGGGTACAGGGGAGGTGGT